>NC_136065.1:1551648877-1552295421 GCF_964261635.1 Lissotriton helveticus
CTCGCTAATTGCGAGATCGCAAAAACGGGAAGTCGCATTTCGAGCACAGTGATGACATCACAACCAGGAAGCAGGCAGTTCCCACCCTCATTCTGCATACTGAGCCTTAAGTGGAAGCAGCACTGTCCAGAGCTCCACTCCAGACCACCTCCAGCTCAAAATCAGGAGATACCCCAGTGCAGAAAATGTCCCAGGAAGCAGCAGGGGGCAGTAACTCAGAAAGGAAACGCAAAATAAAGTTTTCTGAACAAGAATTGGAATACCTCATAGAGGGAGTGAGCAAAGACCATGACCGTCTCTTTGGGAAGGACTCAAGGAGGGTGCCTGAGGCGGACAAAAGAAGGATTTGGATGTGCATCCGCGCCAAAGTAAATTCTGTGGGAGTGACCCAGCGCTCCATAGAAGAATTAAAGAAGAGGTGGTATGACCTCAGAGGGCGTGCCAAGGAGAGGATCACAGAGAGGCTGGGGGAGTGTGTCGCAACAGGAGGAGGAGAGGGCACTGTCCCACCCAACACCCCACTTGAGGACCTCGTGGAGGACATCCTGAACCCCCAGGCATGCGTGGGGGTAACCCAGCTGGACTCCTCTTGACCCACCCAAGATTCCCAAGGTAAGTGCCATGCGACTGCGACACTGTCCCCTAACAATGGCCATGACACCAGAGCAACCCATCAGAAACCCCAGTCATGCAGCCCATGCACACCAGAAAAGCCCTATTGCATTGTGGGACATGTAGTCTGACCACAATTTCCATCTAGCCCCTTACAGCCAGACCTGTCCAGTGAGAGTCAATCCTACAGCCAGTCAGGGAATGTTAGCCTGCATGCATGTAGCAACCTTCCATGTGCAAGATACATTTCATTAATCAACATCCACTTTACATCACAGGTGGCGCTGAAGAACCCAGCAATGATAGCGAGGCACTGCAAATAGATGACTATCCTGAGGACACAGAGGGAGACGTCCATCCTTCCCCTCAACCAGGACCATCAGGGCAAGCTGCAGCACCAGCAGTAGTACCACCACCTGCCCCTGTGGACAGTGCCACCTCAGCAACAACAGGCGCACCACAACCGCAGCGTGTGACACACATGCCAGTGGAACTGACAACAACAGCTGCAGCACGGAAACAAACCCGGCGCACTGCCACTGTGAGAACACAGTCCAGCGGACTGGTGAGGGAGCCGCGCGACACAAACACCACACGCTGGCAGGGGGTGACTGTGCGGGTACTTGGCCTCTCTATTGAGCGCCGTATGCTCCGCATACACCAGAGGCAGGCCCGTCATCTCGCAGCAATTCACCTACAGCTGCACAAGACCGCTAGGAATGTGGGACAGCTCTCAGACAGAATGGAGAGGATGACCGCTGCAGTGGAGGACAACACCCAGGCCATGTTGACCCAGCGGGACGTCAACCGGCGCCGCCTCCGCCAGCTGCTGATCCGCCTGTCTGCGTACACACGGTCAAACTACATCATAGGGAATGCCACCTCCCAACTCTCAAGACGCTCATTGGCCATGCAAGTACAAATGGTCCAATGCTGCCAGGATGTCGCAAGGGCACTGGCGCAAGTTACCACGGCAGTGCAGGGTCTGCAGGCAACTGGCAATGGCCAGGCAGGTGGGGGGGATGACGCAAGTGAGGGAAATTCAAGCCACAGCAGCCAATAGGTGCCACTGGTGATAGTACCCCGCCGCAGCACCAGGCCCACTGCTGCCTCACGGCCAAATGCTGAGGAAGAGCTGGAAAGGCGACTGGGAGCGTCCGCCCGGAGGCGCCATTGACCATTTCTTTTGTACCACGAAGGGCCATGCTGCTGAGACAAGCATGCCCTCCTCACATACATGGGGACATATGACTCAATATAGCTCTCATGTTACTGTGTGAAAAATTGCCACTTTATTGTGAACAAAACAATAACATTTATTCAGTAACAGTTAATCTGACTCATGTCATTATTTCAATTGACATGAATGAGTGAAGTGTTGGGTGAGGGGAGTGGGTGCACTAGAAACAGTTAATAGTGATTTGGTTGCGGCGCCTGTGTCCTTCTGCAGGATTCTCCCCGCGTGCATGACGCACCTGTGCAGGTGGGTGGTTGTCCCCTTCCGACTCACTGTCAGAGATCTCTACAGGTATCCTGCACTTGGTAGCAATGTTGTGGAGTATTGCACACACGGCCATGATGCGGCAGCAGACCTCAGGCCCGTATGTGAGGGCCCCACCCGTCTTGTGAAGTATGCGGAATCGGCTCTTCAAAAGGCCAAATGTCCTCTCAATGCAATTTCTTGTGCGTATGTGTGCAGCATTGTAACGCAGTTGCTGAGGTGCTGCAGGGTTGAGGTATGGGGTGAGGAGGTACTCACGGAGACCGTAGGCGCTGTCACCTGAATGAAAGGAGCAGAGGGTGAGTGCCTGTTATGCGCAGCTACATGGTCACAGTGTACTATTTGGTGGCATGTGTACTTACCTAGTAGGTGTCCTTCGCCAAAGTCTCCCCTGGCCAGTCGTGTGTGCATGCCGCTGTGCCGGAATATGAAGGAGTCATTTGTGCTCCCCGGGTATTGTGCCACTATGTCCGTGATGATTGTCTTAGCGTTGCACACCATCTGGATATTCAGGGAGTGGTAGGACTTGCGGTTCCGGTACATGTATTCTGTTTGTGCAGGTGGGCAGATGTGGATGTGGGTACAGTCAATGCATCCTATTACATGTGGGAATTGCGCAATGTTGTAGAAATGAAGCTTGGTTTGATTCAAGTCCTGTTAGGTGGTCGGGAATTTGATGTAATGGTGTAGCCGGGTCAGCATTGCCTCCAGGAAACTCCTTAGGCAGCGGGACATGGTGCTCTGGGAGATCCCCCCTGCAGCGACTATCCCCTGGAAGCTTCCGGAGGCCAGGAGGTGCAGGCTGCACAAGACCTGGACATGGGTGGGCACGGCATTGGTCCTCCTTGTTGGGTGCTTCATCAGGGGGTCTAGGTCCCGGATCAGCTTAGTGATCATTGCCCCATTCAGGCGGTACTTGTAGATTTGCTCCGCAGTTTGGCCCAGAAGGGTGATTCGCTGGCGGAATATTCGCTCCTGGATCCTGCGTCTGTTCCTTGCTGCAGCTTGGAGCCTTCGCCGCCTGACCACCATGTAGAGTCCAGGCATTATGAGAGTCCTCATGCTCCTACTGTGCCTCCTTAAGTGTGTTTGATCAGGCCTGCACCTGTGGCTAGTTAATGTTTTTTCTAATTTTTTTCTTCATGGTTACCACCTGGTTTGGGTTCTCCTTAAATTGCGCGTCGTAAATAGCGATTTCTGATTTTTCGCAATTTGTGAGTTTTCATGAATTGCGTTAGCGATTATTTTGCAAGTTCGCAAAATATTTAGCAGAATCCATGGAGTCTCGCAAAATCCGATTCGCTATAGGGGTTCCTCCTAGATTCTGAGAATTATTTTGCGATTTCGCAATTTTTTTTGCAATTTCGCAATTTTTAACATTTTCGAATCATGAATTGCTTTTCATTAAATTGCGATCGCAATAGCTAATTCGCAGCTATTGCAATCGCAATTTTGGTTGATGAATCTGGCTGTTAGCTTCCAATACAATACATTATACAGGAATCTATACATACAATGAAAGTGGGTCAGATATGCCATATGATTGGTGCAGTTGTGAGCATGGTGATACCCAGTCACTAGCACTCAAAGCCACATTAGTATACCCTTAATATATCACATGTGTAATAATACTGCATGTCAATAATATCACATCCACATCCACTATCTCAACCACACAACTTTATTACTGCTAGTTTGGGAATTTCCCCAATGGATGGTAAAGGATATATATTCATGTCCTACTTTACCCAACTGCAAGCCGCAAGTCAATCTGATATTCTGACTTTATTTATGCCTCAGCACACAAAGGGAATCCTGCATGTGTGCTGCTGGCAAAGAACGACAATCTCACTGAGGCCCAGAACCTGGGTCTACGGTCATGGTCGGATGCCACTGCACTCCTTGACTACCATCTGTGTCCCTGGTGATGGCAGCATACCATGCTTTTGGTTGTTGGTAGCTGGGCAGGGCTTTTTACCTGTTCATGGAAATGAGTATGATTCCTACAGTCTCACTCAAACAAAGCTCCCCTTGCGTCACCACCAGACTCTGCACTGACATCTCTGTATGAATGTCGATGGTGTGTGCATAAATGGAGTATGATAGCAAGACCCCATATAGTCTGCAAGTTTGTATGTATGCAAGTGGAATCAATTTTGGATATCCCCTGCCATGAAATGGCACACGTTGGACGTTGTGAAATAGTCTCTATCAGTGGAAGTGTACTACTTGCATTTCTGAAGAGGAGGTGTAACTCTAAACAGAGAAGTGTGGAAGGATGGGAATGGGACTGACTTTTGAAATTCTATGTGACCATTTTAGCAATTACTGATTCGCCTTTCCTGTCCACTGCCATTTGCTTAAAGATGGGAAAATGGGATTGAGTCGGCATAAAGGGTTGCTAGTGTTGAGTTTCTGGGGTGAGTCTGGGTCCTTTTTAGGTCTCACCTGAGCCAGCGCATGCGCTGCTCTGGCGAGACATTTTGTGAGTGGGCATTTGAAAATGCTACCACATGTGCTTTTGATTGTGGCTACGAGCGTGCGGTTACACGCGCGTACGAGCACAGGCGTCATCTCGCGGTCATCCTTATAGCTCGCGATCTCGCAAGTGCGTTTACACCACTCGCACTCAGGAGTCCCCCTGGGGCACAAGCAGACATCCACTTCGGCCTGCTGCTCGCAAGTGCGCGCACCACCACGGAGCGCTTCTTGCGGCCGCTTTAAGACTTGTTATATTAGAAATAATTGAATTGTCACCCAAATAACCCTACTAGAAGAGGCTTTGACGTCAAACGGTCGAAATGCAGAGCGCACAACTAATCATTTCTCCAATGGACAATTAAAAAAAGTGCAATAATACACCGCTTATTATTATTATATATTACTGTGCACACACACTAATTTTGCTGTCACTTAACACTGTGGATGGCGTACTAGTTTTATCAACCCCAGAAGGCGGAAAGACCGCGCCTACTTAAAAACGGCTGTCTGGAGCTTGCTTGTAAATCTATACAACAGTCGCATTGACCCACTGAGCTATTTTACTCGCGCCTCACAGTTCAGCTCTATCGTTGGAGCTGCCGAAGATAAGGGATTCAAAATGTCAAAACGCGTTGCCGGCTTTGCCAGTAATACAATAACGCTGCAACGCTGTGGACGTTAAATTCGTACCAGGCACTGCTAGTGGTTTGAACATATCGCCAGGTAGCTCTGGCTACTTGCAATACAGCTGGCCTAGCGCATAAATTCTCAGGGGTCTTTAAAGCGCGTGCCTTACCAAAATCAGCGCGCGCAGCTCTTAAGATCATTTCGGCACATTGTTGTCAATGCTGCTTGTTCACAACTCATCTAAGCATGTGCATGTTAAGGAATTAGAAGGAATTAGTTCTGCAACAGTGCAAGTGGGCAGATTGTGGTCGCGCTGCAAAACTGCAGAAGGTTGAACAAGCACAGATTGGGTTTTACCCTTAGCTGCCTCACTTGGTCGAAATAGCTTGATCGTAGGCAAATGAAATCCCAGGGTAAAAGTTTCATACACACTTTGAAACTAGTCAACTATCAGTACAGGAGCAAGGTGATCTCAACTTGGCCCTACACGCCCTCTGCAAAGCGCCTAGAAGTAATTCAGGCCGTGGTATAGGGCTAAACAAGTCTTGTTCACATCACGCAAGAACAATACAACAAGCATTGGCATAGCCAATAGGTCTGTTTCTCAATGTAATGTTACTCGGTGGACGAAGCTCTCTGGAATGCAATGCTGACTTGGCCTTGCAGAATTTACACCTGTCATCGGAAGCTCCCTGGAGATGTCAGCGGAGAGCATCTAAGTCACTGCACCATCTTGCGTTCTATTTGATTCTAAATGCAGAGTCATAAATGTATAAAGGAGAACCACTGAGCCTTATTTCTTGATAACTCAAGCACATTCTCATTCCATATGTGCTCGTTTGTGTTTTAGGGCTTGTTTGGTTGAAATGAGGGAAGCTCCCTGCTCTTCCCTTTAAGTGTGATGCATTACTAGTGATTAAAGTTAGGCGAACAGCGCACAGTGAGTACAGGAATTAAATGATTACAAAAGGGGAGACCGATCCTCTTCCTTGTTAACTGAACTTTATTTTAATTAAGAAGAGATTAATCCTTGACCAGTAGTGGCTCAACCGAGGTAGCTACCACAAAATCTTCCCTGACACAAGAAATACTCTTTTCAATCCTCTTTTATTTGTATTTGCCTTGAAAACAATATAGATATAGGGCCAGGAGCCGATAATCGTATGTTTTATTCCTGTCAGGTAAGTGTTTTCACATGGTCTTACAGTGTGCTGACCTCATGTTGCCTTGTTACTGGAGCGCACCTTGTGCACAATGCTGGTGTATGGCCTTGCAGACCAAAGGCACAGTCCAAATTAACATTGTTTTCGCCCTCTGCGAGAGTGATTCGTTGTGAATATAGTCTTTGGGAGTACGTTAATATGTTCTTTCCAAGTTACTTCTCACTAGGAAAGGATCTACTCTCATGCAGGTGTGGGTAAGCTGATTGCAAAGTTTTACTTAACGGTCTAGTGCACAGACGTGCTGAAGAGCATGCCCAGGGCTCAGTGGAAGAGGCTTGGGTATCTATTTTTGGAGTGCCACCAGATGGGGCCTTGCATGCCTGCCTCCTAACAGTTAAATTGAGTCCTCCTCATTGACCAACCTTCACCACAAAGCACTGGAAGTTTCAATTGGTGCGTTTTCAGCAGATAAGATGGAACTATTACATCACAATAGATAACAAGCACTGACATAGCCAATAGGTCTTGCCTTTGGGACCTTATTAGTGTTTAGCCATGCAACAGTTGATGTTGCTGTTGCACCAAGGATATTGTGCTGCATAACTAAATACTTAAAAGGTCTCAAAAGCGAGACCTATTGGCTATGCCAATGCTTGTTCCTTTAAGTTGCCCATTCTAGAAGGCTATTGAGAGCCAGGTGCAGAGCTTCGCAGTTACACCTACTTCGAGCCATCATTGTCACTACCTGCTGCAAGATGTCAACACCTTGGCTAAAGTCTGAAAATCCAAAATAAAAGTGAGTCCCAAACTTTCCCACTTTACTACAGTTCAAGCTGCGTTACTGCTGAGAAGAGGAGTCGCTGTGTTCCAGGACATGTATCACTGATAGCCAGTCTCCCAAAGGTGGGAGGACATTTCCTTGTTTCTGCAAGCCTTACTGGAAGAAACTGTCTGTCTACAAGTGACCTAGAAGTCTGCTTGCTTGTGGAGGGGAACCCAACTGCTGGGCCAGGATGTAGAAACAGCCCAGAGGGAGCAGATGAAATATGGGAGAGCCCTGAGAAGACCCCTTGTGAGAAGCTGGATTAGTATAATGTGCACACTTATGTAAGTGGGCACCCTGCACTAATCGAGACAACCCTTATGGTGATTTTAGTGGTCTAAGACAACCTTAGAAAGCTCTCTTAGTGGTAGCTGCGGAGAGCAGCTTTCAGGCTTAGTCCAGAAGGAGTGTAAAGCAGCTTGTTTTACCAGAACATAAGTGAAAAAGAACCACATATTGTATTAATAAAAATATGTACTTATTATAAGACACTTACTAACACACAGATATCTCGTACACATAGATATATACAAGGCACACAATACTTTGCAATAATAACAGGCAAGTAGCACGAATACACAGTGGTAGCCAAGGGAGACCAAACCATATACTAAAATAGTGGTATACGAACCACGACTCAAGTCAAGACAATACCCAGAAGGCGTAGAAGTGCCGGGGACCCAAGAAACAACCTGAGGTAAGTAACATGGAGCCCCCACGGAGGACGTGTGCAGAGTGGGAACACGACCTTGGGGTCAATACAAGTGAATGGGTAAGTCGCAGTTGCAATTTTATAGAAGAGGGACCCTTCCAAGTGGACCCTGAAGAAACCTGTGGAAGACAGAAGGTTGGAGAACCAGCCCACCCGTGGATACCCTAGGAACCAGAATTCATACACCCGGGAAGCCGGGTGCATAGGTGTGAAGTGGCATCGGAATCCGCAGTCAAACTCAATGGAAGACTGCAGGAAGATGCCGCTGGCGAAGAAGGTGAAAGTGTCCGGTGGTATTCAAGCCGGGATTCAAGAAGAGTAGAACTTGTAAGCAGAGGGGCCAGAGTCTAGGTCACTCAGGTGTGACCCGGGGGCACGGGAGTCATGTACCCACCAATCTCAGCTGTTACAGGGAAGTTGAAGTGCCCTTGTTCCTGCAGCTACGTGGACCAGGTGACAAAGAGGACAACCAGGAACAGTAAACTAGCTGTCCTATGTTAGAAGTCGTTATCCAGAGGATCGGTGTCCGGCGGGAGCACCAACAGGCCTTGGCAATGGCAACACATGGCAGAAGAGGGAAAGGAGTGATGTCAGGACCAGGAAGGTCCAAAAGACTCACTACGTGCAAGCGAATCAGAGCAGGCCCGAGCAAACAGGGGAGCCCACTGGAGTTGAAGAAGACCCTTCGTCAGGGCCCGAAGAACTCTGGAAACAAGAATCGCCCAGCCTTAGCAATGGCCAACCAATGCAGTGCACAGGGATGCGGTTCCAGTCGTGTCAAAGTGAGATACTGGCTGCAGACTCAGGCTGAAGACAGTGCAGGCCTTGAGGAAACTGTAGTACCATCATCTGAGTTACTGACCCGTTTGGAGACCAGGATCAGCAATTGGTCAGCTGTGTTGCGGTGCCTGCGGATGCAGGGGAGTGACTCCTTCACTCCAAGGGAGATTCCTTCGGGTGTCTTTGGATGTCCATAGGACCTGGAAGGGACCTGTATGGAGCACGGACACTGACGGTACAGCAGGTTTGCAGAACATGGAGAACAGGAGTAGAAAGAGTCTTTCCGTTTGCAATCTCGGTTCTAAAGGTGAAGTCCGAAGCAGTCAGTAAGACTTGGTCTGCACAACTCAGTCAGGATGTCCAGACGGTTGAAGAGGACGTGGAGTTTTATTTGAATCGAACCCCACGATGAATCTAGGGACCCACCTACAGGTAAGCCCTAAGGAAAGGGTTGGGACGATTCAGGGTTCCCTCCCAGGGAACGGGTTGGACAGTGGGGGGGATACTTCCATGTCCCTTGTCCAGTTTTGTGCCAGAGTGGGAGCCAATGGCTCCTGGAGCTGTTTTGAACTGGACTATAAAAGGAGTGCACCAAATGTGCCCCTCAAGCAGACTGAGTGGTGCTGGCAAGCGCTCCCACCCGGCACCAATACACTAAACCTTGTCTGGGAGGAGATCACACTTCCCTGTGACAGGATACCTATTGTTCTGCCTTCCCTTTCCTGAGCTTGGCTGAGCAGCAGAAGGGCAGAATCGTGTCTCTGGTCGGCAGCAGCCATGTTGTGCTGTCCGGGTCTAGAAGACTGGTACCGGGAGCACTGAGGGCCTCCTGGAGGATCTTTACAGTGCATGGAATCATACCAAACATGACAGGGTTTGTTACAGCCAGTTTAGAGATGGTCATCGCGTAATGACGCAAGGCCATGTTATGTATCGTAATTGCTGATGCACTTACAACCCAAGAGAATGGACTCCGAAGGCTGTAGGGGTGTCCAGCTCATGCAGGGGCACCCTCACACTTAAAACCGAGCACCCTCCCTTCAGGATTGAAAGACCTGCTTTAGAGGTGACTTATAGGTTTTAAGTGCAATGACCTCAGATATAGGGAAACCTATATCTGTCGTAAGTGGTGCCAGCACCAGCTTACACAGGCTGCAATGGCAGACCTGTAGTTACAGTTTGAGTGATCCCCCATGGGTGGCATAGTGCATGCTTCAGCCCACGGGGGACCCCTGGTGTACCTATGCCCTGGGTACCTCAGTACCATGTACTAGGGACTTATAAGCGTACACCAGAGTCCAATCTGGGAGTTACCTAAGAACTTACCATACCAATTTAGGGGAGAAAGCACAGAGACCGGGGTCCTGATTAGCAGCATCCCAGTCAGACTAGTCAGAAACAGTATAGCACCATGCAAAAAGTGGGGGTTACCACAAAGGCAGATCCCACTTTCCTACAACCCTGAAGGGCCTATGGTCGCCCGGTCTCCCTGACCAACTGACTCAAGTCCAAGAGAGTAAAGGTCACACGGTGACAGGGTTGAAGAGAACCTTGAGACGTGGGCGGGTTTAGTCAATGCTTTGCGCACCCAAAAAATGCCAATGCGCCCTCCTCCTCGGATGGGGAGGGAACTGATTACTTTGATGGCAATTGATACAAGCTGCGTGGGGACAACATGCTTATACCATTAACATCAGACAAAACGCTTTTATGCTCTTCATTTGTACTATGTTGTGTTGGCTACTCGTGGCGACTTTATGTCAGGCTTTTTCATTACTTCTTTCTACTCGCCTACATTACTTGTGACATGGTTGGAGACAGGGGGGCATGGCCACGAAGCCGATGGGGGAAGATGTGTGAGCCTGGAGCTCCGCGCCACCCCTGTATTTATCCTGCTTGGGGACTTAGCATCGATCCCCTGAGCACTCATGGAGGCGAATTCGGAGTTGGGAGCACTCGCTGAAGCCAACAGAGAGCCCTGCGGACTGGAGAACTGGCGAGGTGGTGCCACCACTCGGGAAGCGGCTAAAATGGCTCTGTTGGCAGAATCACGACCCTAAGAGTGGTGATTGGGGACGAAAGTCGGGACTGGCACAGAAAGAGCGGAGAGTAGCGGATGAGACCTGCCTGCGCACTGCTGACACCCCTGTTATTTTGATATGCCAGGGGGCCTACCGTGTCGGGACTGCCGCCTGCGGACCTGGTGAGGTGAGGTCGACTGCAGTGGCGGCCCGGTACGGCTGAGGGAAACGCGAAGACACGGGGAGCAGCTATCCAGTGGAGTGGTACCGGGCGGGGGCAAGGACAATATCCAGATGTAGCGGACGTTGCACTAAGGCACCAGCAAGGAAGAAAAGTTCACGGATGGACTGCCATTGGGGGGAGCGGTCCGCCATTAGGACAGCTGACCGAGCGGAACGGCCAGATAGGGGTGCGATATTGGTGGGCGCTGCTGGACAAGGCTGAGGCAGAGAAGAGGGATCGCGGAACTGGGATTGATCTGTAGTGGATTTTGTAGGGGGCCCTAGTGGACTAAGCCTTACAACGGCGACAGTGGAGCACGATCGGAGAGAGTAACCTTGGAAGAGGAGAAGACAGATGCTACACGTAAGTGTCTGGGGAGGCTGATAAACGGCTGGAACTGAGGCTGTGGAACAGCGCAGTGAAACCGGACGGGGAGTGATGCGGTGATGAGGCTGGAGAGACAGTATCTCGAGGAAGCTGGTGCTGCCCTTACCCACTAGACGTGGGGCTGAAGCCCTGGGAAAGAAAATAAAATACATGGGGGGGGCGCACTGCCAGCTTGGGTGCCTGGATAGGAGGAAGGGCCTGCGTACTAAGAAGTTGGTGAGCACTGCTGGGTACAGCCCTGGGAGAGGGGTGCAGCCGTCTTCACACCCCACCCCAGGTCACAGCAGACATTGAGGGGGCCCTGGAGGGCTACCATTAATGGTGGTGATCGAGGGACGGTGAAGGAGAGAGGGACTACGGAGGTGGAAAGCGCCACAGCAGCGATATTAGAAGAAACTGTGTTGCAAGGGCTTCAGAACGGCAGAAACATCGTGGGGATGCCGCTTTGATTGGTACTTGGCAGTTAGTTGCCACGACAGGAGGTGAGGGGCAACTGTAATTCATCGGACGCTGGGCGCGGTGTAATCGTTGTGGGTGACTATCTTGTGAGAAATTTTGAATGTGCGTGACATTGGGGAATTCTGTTTGCCCTCTCCAGGCGAAGACTTCAGGATGAGTGGGGAGTGAATTGGTGTGGGGAGCTGTTTTGTATCTGGACCTGCTGTGGTGCACCAACACTGTGTAGCGGATTAGTAAGTTGCGCAGAAAGCAACTAGGAGCACTCTGAGGCTGCCTCGGGGTGCGGGAGACTGTATGGGCATAGAGGTGCGCCAAGGAAGCGGAAGGAAATCCTACTGGCATTGGGTCATCGCCGGCGCAGAGCATCTGTGTCGCTGGGCATTAGTAAAGGAGCTGCACTGGTGCTAGGAACTGCTTCATAACCATTCATGGGAAAACCACAGGGGAAGCAAGGGGGGGCATCCCCAAGGGTGGAAGACGACACGGGTGCGCAGGACAAGCAGGAAGGGATAATGCACCCAGAGGGGATGATGCAGCAGCAGATGGACAAAATTCTTAAGGCCATTACTGACACCAGAGAAGCGCTCCAGCAGGACATCGCGCATATGGCGCAGGAACTGGGCCTCCTCCGAGCAGACCACCTCAAGCTTGTTGATAGGGTGAAGCAAACAGAAGTCACCTTGGAGGCCCTAGAGCACGCCCAGCAAGCACTGGAGGCACAGATGACAGATGTTCAACACCGATTGCAGACACTAGAGCGCAAGGGAGGAATCGAAGGAATAATATCCGCGTGGTGGGGTTGCCGGAAGGAGTGGAAGGTGCCAATATGGTGGATTACCTGGAAAATTGGTTAAGAACTGAGGTTGCCCCTGAGGTCCTATCCTCCTTCTACACCCTGGAAAGAGCGCATAGAGTCCCGGCTCGGCTGCTGGCCCCCGGAAGACAGCCCAGGCCGGTGGTGGAGCGACTGCTTCATTATAAAGATAGAGAACTCCTGTTGCAGAAGGCGAGGTCCTTGGGCCCATACAAAGTGGGTAACGGCGCGGTGACCCTGTTTCCGCACTACACAATTGTAGTGCAGCGCCGCCGTGCTTCGTTTTTGGAGGTTAGGAGAGCGCTCCAAGATGAGGGCATCCAGTACTCGTTAATGTTCCCTGCTGGAGGCCATGGATGGTAAGACCTATTTTCACAACAGCCATGAGGAAGCCTGGACCTGGCTCGAATCGTATAGAGCGGGCGCGGGGGAATGCACCGACAGAGGGGCCGCGCACGCGCCATTCGAGGCGTACCCGGAAACACCGTCCTCCTGCTCTGAAAAGTACAGCGACACAAACTGAGACAGAACGGTCCGTGGCATTGCGGGCCGTCACAGCCATTTCTCAGGAGAAAGGAGCGGCATCTCAGTTGGCTACGGAATCGGAAAAGGGCTCAGCGGGGTCGGACACAGGCATGGCTAGCTAACCCGAATCCCCGGGGATCCCCTATACTGGGCCTGACAGACCCGACAGAGGAATTGATACATACACAGCAGGGGATTAATGGATTGTTTCTGGATTATTATGCTGACCTCTACCGCAGCAAGTTACAACAAGCCGAGGCGTCCATAGGGGAGTTCTTGTTGGATTTGCCTTTACCCCGGCTGGAGAAAGAACAAGCAGATCTGCTGGGGCAGGGGATTATATTAGGGGAAATTCGAGGTGCAATTAAGCATATGGCGTGTAACAAAACACTGTGGGTGGATGGGCTACCCATAGAATTTTATTTGGTGTACATTGATTGTTTAGCTCTGTGTTTACTGGCGATGTTCCAAGAGGCAAGGAAGGTGGGGAAGTTACCTGCAACCACTCGGGAGGCTATTATTATCCCGCTGCTGAAACCTGGAAGGGACCCATCTGATAAGACGGCATATTGCCCATTATGGAGGCTCTGAGGGGAGCTAAGGTGTTACTGAGTGTGTTTGGGGTGGCGTCGGGGCTACGAGTGAATTGGGCGAAGTCCTGCCTGTTCCCTGTGGATGTATCGCTGCCGGACCCCAACCAGGTGGAAGGTGTGAGATGGGAGCCTCTGTGTTTGTCTTACCTTGGCACCAATATCTATCACACGCACCTGCTGGAAGGTAACATAGGCAGAGCTATAAGAGGGATTAAGGGTAGTTTGAAGTTCTAGAGCACCCTGCCGTTATGAGTGGTGGATCGGGTGGCACTCCTGAAGATGATGGCACTACCACGGTTGCTTTAATATTTTAGGACACTACCAATTTGGATACCGGGCTCCTTATTTAAAACGCTTTGTTACCTAGTAGGAGAATTCTTATGGGGGAGCGGCAGACGGCGGGTTGCTCTGACCACAATGATGCGACCCCGAGCTGAGGGTGGATGGGCGGTCCCAGACTTCGAACTTTACTATTTGGCGGCTCAGTTGCAGTGGGTTACCCAGGCAGTGGCGAGGGAGTTTAGAGGGGCGGATGTCCCGACGGGTCGGTGGATCCCGCATCATATACTGTCCTTTGTGATATTACATTAGAAGCTGCATCTAGGGTCCTTAACTCACGAAGAACGAACGCTGAGGCTGTGGTGGAATCCGAGCCAACATATAGGAAGGATAGCTCGACCGTACGCTCCAGAGATTCCCTTGGGTATGTGCACTGCTCTACCACATGGGGGGGATTGGACGGCGCTGGCTACGTGGGAGGAGCTGGGTGTACATGTGTTGGGAGACCTATATGAGGATGGCACGCTATTGCCTTAACAGGCACTGCAAGATAGGTACGACCTTTCCAGGGGCGACTTCCTATGGTATTCAGCCCTTGTGTCTGCGATCCAACGTCACTGGGGAGGGGGGTTGTCAGAGCCGCGGACATCTCTGGCGTGCCAATATGTGGTGATGGCAGCAGGGACCTTTAAAGCTATAACGTGTCTATACAGGCGTATGGTGAAGGAGTAGATACAACCATTGAGCCAATTGCAACGGAAGTGGGAGGCGGACCTATGCAAGGAGATCCCTGAGACGACATGGGCTAAGGTGGTTGAGAGAGCATGGAAGAGCACGTGCAATGCTCGGTTTCAGCGGATTCATTTTTATGTGTTGCATAGGGCGCATTTGACCCCGGCCAAGATAAACAGGTTTTTTAGACTGGATACAGCCCGATGTCCACGTCTCACTTTGGAAGGGACGGATTTCATTCACATGATGTGGAGTTGCCCGCAGTTGGGATCGTACTGGGAGGAAGTGGTTGACACGCTCTGCGAGGTTACGGACAGGCAGATAGAACTGGACATGGGTACATGTATGTTGCACTCGTTTCCCCATACATCTAGGACAAAAACTACAAGTACATTTTTGGACTTAGGGTTGCTGCTGGCTAAGAGGGACCTAACGACGCATTGGAAATCCAATCGAGGGCCCAGTATTGCTCTATGGAAGGCAGAATGAATTAAATGGGCGACAAGCAAGAGTACGGTCCGATTCCAGAGTGCTAAGAGGTCCAATAATAACAGAGCACTAGAAACAGCAAAGGCGTGGGAGGCATTGGTTAGGTCACTACAGATGCCGGAACCTGAGTCTGACGGAGGTTAGTGTTAGAAACACCAATGGGTACACCCCAAGCCAGTGGATCATAGTGGGCTCTTGGCAGTTCCTGGTGGCGCTGTGCTAACATTGGGGTCGTGATAGGCTGGATTGAAATGACCAGAGGGGGAAGAGTTTGTCACCCTTAATAGTTATGTAGTATGGCTGTTTTACTATTATGGGGTAGGAGGACACACCAATGGCAAGGGATGGGGAGGGATAAGGGGAGAGACTGGCTTCTATCTGCATCGACACATTAATGGGTCACACTGATGAATCATGCACTGGGGTGAGCAGAAACCGGATCTGAAAATGAACATTGGTGTATAACGAAGGGTGGAAAGGAGTGGCCCGTATGAGAGGGCAGTATAGACGGTCCGTTGAGTGCATATGCAAAACTGTTGAACGATGTTTTCAGTAAAGGTGTTAAGAATTGTACTGACTCCTAACACTCTACTGTATATTGCCAGATGTTTAATGTTGGGAGAAAATAAATAAAAAATATATATTTTTTTTTAAATGGTTGGAGATAGCTGTTTTTGTGCAATTGTTACTCAACAATGATTTATTGGAAAAATGCTAATAAAAAAGTATCTTAAAAAAAACAGAGCGGGGGTCATGCCAGACTTTCCGGTGTCAACCACAAAGTAAGGGCTGCCCAATTAGGAGATCGTCATGGAGAAAAATGCAGTCGTCCTATACTGACTATCTTTGTTGTATTGCAGTGATTACAACAGAGCCATGGACTGAAGGAAGACGATCCTTCCACTGCAATTGCAGAAGCAGATTGCCACAGGTGTCCTCATGAATTTGCTTCCATGCCAGACGGCTGGCAGCAGACAGAGGAGGTGGGGTTGTCTAATCAAGCCCTAGTGAGCGCAACAGCTCACCCTGTGCTGTGTCCACTGGCACACCTGAGCACCGGTAATTCCATATGCCTGATAAGGAACTGAAGCCAGGTCTCACGTATAGCCTGATATTACATTTGGGCCATATGTACAATACAAAGTTCAAGTAGGACTCACTTGGGAATACCTCTAAATTCCACATGTGCAGACTCATTTGCATAAGGGCAATAAAGGTCTATGACTGGGACCACAAATGACCTGAGGAGTGAAGAATCAAATAGAGAGTCTGGGCCAGAGTAGACGGGCAATCAATATTAACTCGGAAGAGGAAATACCTACGTAGCCACACGTTCAAAAACCTTTCATTGTATGCAGCTTGAAAACACCACACATTGTGTCATGAAGTAAAGAGGATTACAAGCTCAACCTCTCAAGAACCACACTTTCTGCTGTGTACACATCAATCAATCAATAAATCACTCTCTTTATTCAAATGTCGTTGTCAATCATAAAAGATAAACATACAGAATGTAAAATGATACATACCAATTAAGAATGGTAATACAGAGATATTACAACTTAAAAATCAATATTTTTTACAGTACAACACAGCTGCCTTGAGAAAACTACTCACTCTAAAACAAACATCAGTGCATGGTGCCGATAGTAGAAATCTGAGGGCAACCCTGCACAGTTTAAAATTATGAATTTTTCAAAAAGAGATATTAAATAACAAACTCTAATAGATATAGATAATGTGCAAAATATTATAAAGCGCTACAAGGATTGGGAGGAAAGACTATCACACGCACATTTGTTATTAGCTAAATCCCCATAGTAATCCTGCGGATAGCACAACATATAACATATAGAACCGGTTCTTTCTCAGTTATTAGTCGCATACATTAAACAGGGTTTTAGACCAGAACTAGTTTTCAAAACTGAGTAATTCCGAACAAGTAATTTGCCCACTTTTAAACAATTCTCAATATTCATATCAGCCTTGCATGCGGATAAAGGATTATCAAATAAAATAGGATTACCCAAAATAGTATAATTTCGTTTAATATACGAAGAAAGCCAAGGAATATCCAGGCCCCGGGCACTGCACATACAGTCATTAATATGTTATGGGTAAAAGAAGCCAAATTGGGTTATTCAAAATTGATAGCCACAACAAAGGGAGGCCCGACTTAATGGATTCCTCAAGATATGGTAATATGACAGATATTATGGGGAGTTGAAAGAGGAAGTCATAGAAGACGCCTACAAAATCAATTCTCTTTGACTTGTAACACACGACAAACACTGTAACCCTAGACTCCACACTCATAGCTTGCGATAGGTACAAATAGCTTAGAATATATTTCTATGAGAGAGGCTATAAACGTACCACCAAAAGATTTACACACATTAAAAAGTGAATAAAAGGCTTGCTTAAATTTAGTGTTTCTAAAACTAGTATTCTCTGCGCAAAAACAATTAACATCAAATATTAGGCCACGGTATGGAAATTTGAAACACTCTCTACATAATTCTCATCAACATGTCGAGTGCGCAACAAATAACGCTTGGGGCCACATGCCAAGGTTTGCAATTTAGTATAGTTGGTAGACAAATCTAAGTCAATCATAAACTCAGAAAAGGCTTGTACGAAGCACTTCAAAGCATTTGCGGTCCATGCTATAAGCAGGACATCATCTGCGTAGATTATTATGGGTATGGGAACAGAATTAACATGGGGACATCTTGAGTAATAATACAAAAAAGGGATTACGTTTATTAATATATAAAATAAATAAAAGTGGTGCTAAAACACATCCTTGCCAAACTCCACACTGCAAACTGATAGGGTCAGATAATTCGCTGTTAGAACCAAGCTGCACTCTAGTACTTAAATCTCGATGAAAGTATGCCTAAAGGTGCACAATCATGGCATCTACACCCGTCTCCACCATAACAGTTCAAAACTTGTTACGATTAACTTTATCAAAGGTGGAAGATAGATCCATGAAGGCAAGGTATAAAGGTAATTTTTTTGATATAGTGTATTTCCGTAGCAGCAAATTAAGATTTAGACATTGTTCCAAAGCATTGCTTGAACCTATATTGACAGGGTGATAAAACACTGTCGTCATCACACCAATCTCTTAACCTATTAAAAATCACTCTACCCATACCTTTAATCCTTTAATATATAGTGTGGTGGACAGCATACCAACAAGTTTTACTTCAAGAAAACTCGAGGCACCTGACTTCACTCTATGGCAATTAAGAAAAATGTTATCACTGAATATTCTGGATGCAAGTGGAATATGTCCCGGTTAGTTAAACGTGGGAACAGGGAGGGAGGGAATCACAATATAGGTGCTAATAAAAAATGTATGCTCTCCCAGAGTTCAAGATGGAGGTGACCAGGAATTAAATGACTTGAACTCCCCAAGGACCAGAAGAAGACCTGCTCATTATAAGGATTATGTAGTGAATTGAAAATCCTTGTTCTTCCATATGGAGCTCATTATTTGCATGTTTCCATTTTCCTTCTCAATACTTTTACAGTTATATTAGAGTTGGGATATTTCTCATTGGATAATACTGTCTTTTCCCATGTAAGTCATTACTCTAAATATTTCCATTCGTAATTCTTATAACTCTTACCAGTACACATTTTAGATGTTATATTTCTTAAGTTCCCTAGTATAATTTTTTTTTATTAATGCAAGTTCCATTCTTTAGAAAGGGGGGTGTTATGATTAGATGTCTTTAGTCTTTCATCTATTTTTCTTTAGAACACACACATTCATAGAATGTCAGTACCTGACTAGCAAGTGAGGAGTTCCAGAGGCTGAACAGGAGCAGAGCTGTTGGTGAAGTTGTATGATCTCAATAAGTACAGCTATCTTGAATACCCCTTTGAGGGTTATCTACCTTGCAACAGAGTTTTTTTTTATTGAGAGCATCTTCTTCACTTCTTACATCTGTATTCATTCCCTTACCCCTTTTTTAAACTGATGGATACTCCTCAAAATCTAAGCTTTTATTTATTTAAACTTCTTTCACTCACTGTACATATAGATTTGAATTGCCTGGACCAATCATTTTCAGCTATTTAATATCAAAATAACGTGAATGTTCTGTATCATTTTCTCTACTGAATTATTGTGTTGTACTTTGGTTGCATCTCTGTTGCTTTAACACCATCAGCGCGGTCAGATTTACCGCGGTGCACTGAAGATTGTAAAAACCCGCGGTTCATGACGAGCTCAGCTTGTCATGAGTGTACAAGAGGTGTACCTCATGACGAGCTGAGCTCGTCAAGAGCGTCGAAGGGGTTAATGCGACGAGAGTCTTCATTGATTTACCTATCGACTCTACTCTTCATTCTTCTGTCTGAATTATTTTTGGACTTTCCCATCTCTCAAGTACTTCACTGCACCTCAGTGTAATATATTGCAATCCACTATTGACAATACGTGGAGGAGCTCGTTCGATATGTTCTGCGCTCGAGCTGTACCCTCTCTACTTGTTGTTTTTGAATGCCTTGTTATGGTCTGACTGTGGCCCGGGCAGGGTGAGCGGCGGGTAAGGGTTCCAGTGAACACAGCAGTTCTGCCTGGGATGCAAGCCTGCCGGTCGCTGTCCGTCGTGAGCGAGACCTTTGAGAATAAATCAATTTCAATTGTCTCCTGTCTTAGGATTTACTTACCACACTTAGCCATGTTTAACAGCTTTCAAAACATGAACGTTTCTTGGTAGTAAAACACTGCTGCTACATTTTATTTATATGCATTTACAACCTTTCCCTCTCAAAGATACTATTTTTACTCTCAATATTTAACCTTTCTAAGGAACTCTATTATGTACATTTATATGTTTATGTACAGCTTAATCTCCTTCAGCTGAATCCCAATTTTGACTGATCTTTTAGCTATCGAATAAAGTACAAAGCACATCCTCTAACACTATTTTTGGCTTCGACCTTGGCAAATAAATTAGCAGCTCATCGAATTTGTATCGTCCAAAGCATTTTCTCAAAGCTTAGATTTCCAGATGTATGACACAATCAAGTTATATTGTTTTTACATTACTTACTTCACTTCAGAAATTTGGTAAAAATGAACAAGTTACTTATCTTTCCTTAAGGCTATTTCTAGTAGAGACACAATGTAACCATAGATTTCTCACATTTTGAATATTCTCCAGGCTTCAGACTCGATCTGGAAATTTTCCAGCCACGCCTTTGTGGCATAGTGTGGCTCTGCATTGAGGCAGTTCTGTCCCGAAAATAATGTGTAGGATCTATATAGTCGCCACACCCACACACTGGTGTCAGTTGCTTTTGAGGCACTCCGTGCCCCCAGATATACAGCCCCAGCCGCAAACTGGCTTTGACCAGTATGCAGATTTCTACACTTGGGATCTAATTAATGAATAGAGCCCAATTCACAGACCAGAGAGGATGGAAGGCCTAGTGAGGAATCTGTGTTTAAACAGAGTCTCTACCAAAAAGAGCACTGCGGAAGGTCATTAACTTGTTCTTCTGATAGAGACTTCTAACCGCATATTCCTCACATTCTGAATAGGTAACAGAGCAGTACCTATTAGGAGGTGTGTCTGTGAATTTGCTCAAATCAAGAAATCCTGTAGGATCAAGTGGGCGAAATGCCCTTCTAGGGGAACCTGGTTGTTCAGACAGTATGGCTTCGTGAACATTTGGAGCAATGCCAAAGTAGCCACCTGACAGATTTCCAGGACAAGAACTCCATGTGCCAACGCAGTGATAGGCAGCCTTAGCCCTGGAAAAATGGGCTTGCAAAACTTCCTGAAGCTGCTTTTTGGACAGTGCGTAGAGATCTTGATGTAGAGTACTATTCAACTGGAGATGGTTCTCTTTTGCATGGACTTGCCTTTTTTTTGTCCCCGGAAACCCCACAATGACCTGATCGTCCTTGCGCTGCTCTTAGGTAAGATCGGTGTAAAAGCTCAACATTCTTTTGCCGGCCAAATGATTTGAGTCTCTACTCCTCCTTAAAAGGATGAGGTGGAGCACAAAGCAGCAGCAGTATCATGGTTTGACTGATGTGGAATGGTGTCACGTCTATAAAGAACGATGCTTGCTTTTGCAGACCCATTTTTTTTGGTAAGAAGGTTGTATACAGTGGGTTAACACTGAGTACCTACAGCTCAATCACAGTGCAGAGGTGATAGAAACAAGGAAATCCGTCTTGAGGGTAAGCAGTAAACGACTGCTGTGAAGCAGCTCATAGAGAGTGTACATCAAATAATCAAATATGTGAGGACCATGTTGGTTTCCCACTGAGACATGACAAAAAAAGACAAAAGGGGTGGAGTGTTGGAGACCTTTGATAAAGTACATAACTATCAGTAACTTAAATAATGAGGTCTGGTCTGGCAACAGCAAAAAGTCTGAAAGAGTCGAGTGGTATCCCTTAATAGTGCCCAAAACAAAGCCTTGCTGGGCAAAAGACAAAACAAACAACAAAACGGCAAATATCTTGGGCAGGAAATGGTCAAACTGGTGTGTACCACACCAAACCACAAACTTAACCCTGAGACAGGCATATTGGTTTTTTTTTTTTAGAAACGCCTAGCTACCAAGATGACATCAACCGCTGCAGGAGGAAAGCTGGAAGGTGTTCTTCTGTCGCCACTGTCCATGCATGAAGATGGAAATTGCAAGTGCCTGGGTCGAGAACCCTGCCCTTTTCTTACGACAGCAGATTCTCCCAGAAGGGCAGCCTTTTAAGAAGAAAGATGCTCATGCCGACGAGTTCTGGATACCATACTCTCCGTGCCCAGTCCAGAGCCACTAGAACTTAGATTCAATCGTTCTTGATCTTCTTCAGAACTCGGGGCAGTAGTTGTGTCGATTGGAAGAAGTACAGGAGTTCCGAATTCGACTGTAGGCGAAATGCGTAACCTAGGGAGGGTGCACTGCAGACTCCAAAACACAGAACTGTGACATTGAATGTTCTCGGTGGTGGTGAACAGAGGAAGCGAAGCTTCTCACCATTCCCGAAACAGACCTTGCACCACCTCTGGGTGTAACTTCCACTCGTGATCTGCACTGGCTGAATTTGTCTGCCCTGACATTCAGAGATCCTGCCAGCCGATACACCACCAGGAAGATACCTGGATGGCCCAAGCCATTTCCAGCCAGAGGTGTAGTGCCTCCTGGCACAGGGCCCAGAACCCCACCCTGCGCTACTTGTTGCAATACCACAGGATATTGTGATAAACACCTTCTCCAGTCTACCTTGAATGGACGGAAGGAAGGATTTTTCATACAAAGTGGATGGTCCTCAGCTCCAGGATGTTGATATGGAGCCAGGCCTCCATCAGATACCAGAAGCCTCACTCGCCACTGTCAACTCTGTGTGAGGTAGGGTGAGGGAACTGCCTCTAACCCAATCGTGGTCCAGTAACCAACCACCACTGCATATCTTCCACAGTTTCTTCTGAAATCTGGATGTGGTCGGAGGTTTTGGCCCACTGAGACTACAGATCCCTCTGCAGAGCCCACATATACCAACTGATGTGCTTGGCCAGTAGGGTGCAGGAGGCCGTCAGTCCCAGTAGCTGCAGAGTTGATCTCACTAAAATCCAGGACAGAAGCTGAACGATCGGGCTGAATGTCCCCTGCTTTCCTTTCCAGGGGAAAGGCACAAAGCCAAACCATGTCCAGAACAGTTCCGATGAAGGGGCGTGTCTGAGATTGAGTCAGGTGTGACTTTGGCAAGTAGATAGTGAACCCCAAAAATTACAGGAGATTCGCCATAATCTGGAGGTGGTTAATGACTGCCTCCAGCGAGCCCGCCTTAAACAGTCACTTGTCAAGGTAGGGGAACACTATAAGCTCTGACCTTAAAAGGTTTGATGCTACTACCACCATCGGTTTCATGAACACCCGAGAAGTGCTGGTAAGACCAAAGGGGGAGCACAGTGAACTGAAAATGCTCCCTCCAACCCACAAACTGCAGATAACACTGGTGGGCCTGCGGGATGGGTATATGGAAATAGGAACCCTTTAGGACCAACGCTCTCATCCAGACTCCAGGATCGAGGACAGCCAAGACCTGGGCAAGTGTGTGCATCTTGAATTTTCCCTTCTGGAGGAAGGCGTTGAGAGGGTGCAGGTCTAAAATAGGCCCTCCTTCTTTGGCAGCAGAAAGTAATAGGAATAAAGACCACAACCCACTCCTGGTGCCAGTACCATCTCCATGGCTTAAAGGACCTTCACTTTCTTCCGTAAGACAGACAGATGATCCTCTGTCAGTTGCTCTCAGGACAGTGGAAGGTGCGGCGGAGTAACAATGAAAGATTAAGTGTACCCCTTTCTGATTATCTGCAGGACCCACCTGTCTAGCATGATGGGCCGCCACCCTGGCAAAAATCGTTGCATCCTACCTCCAACCGGGTGGCTGTGCTCCACTATGGGATCAATAAAAGGGTTTGGCAGCTGAGGTTGTATGAATGGAGGAATTGAGTGGACTGATCTGGTCACTGGCCTTGACCATGGGGGGCGGGGGAGCTGCAGCCACGAAACTGGTGTGAAATGGGATACCTCTGCTGAAGCCGCGAAAAGAATGGTAGGACAGATGCGGCAAGCAAGGCCGGGCCAATAAGCCCAGAGAGCATGCTGTGGCTCTGCTCTGTGTGAACCGTTCAAGACAGGAATCAACTTTGTCCCCAGACAGGCATTCCGATCAATGGGCAAGACCATACTGGACGATTATACATCGTCTGAGAAAATGGTTGATTACAGCCAGGTGTGGCAGCTAATGACAATGCTGGTGCCAATGGTTCGCCTGGTGGAATCAGTGATGTGCAAGCCATAACAAATTGTTAACTTGGCTGCATCACAACCATCTTATATGACTTGGATGATGCAAGGTCATAGGTTATCTGGGAGGACTTGAGCCACGGAATCCCAAAGAGCGTAAGAATAGCAGCCCAGGAGGAACATAGCATTCACAGATCTGTTCGGACTCCCAATCGGTGAGAGCATCGTAAAGGTATTCGACTTTGCCCAACTTGTAGACACCTGCACCACCAAGCTTTCAGGGGAGAGGTGCAGAGATAAAAATGCAGGGTCGCCAGGGCAACTGACCATGGGACCAAAGCAAGGTTTGGCACAAGACCCCAAAAGTGTATTTGTAAGGGCTTCATTGAAGGTAGATGTTTGCTCTGGCTAAAGCTCTATGTTATGTTATGTTATGTTATGTTATGTTATGTTATGTTATGTTATGTTATGTTATGTTATGTTATAGGGGTATTTGTAAAGTGCACAGCTACTCCTAAGAGTGTCCCGGCGCTAACTTAACCCTATTGACAGAACGGTCAGGAGCAGCTACGGGTGACTCCATTCTTATTGAAACAGCCAGGTTTTTAACTTTCTTCTAAAACTGATGAGAACTTGTTCCTGTCTCAGGAGAGGCGGCCGGCTATTCCACAACTTAGTGGCGGTCACCTGGAACGAGCGCCCCCCAACCGAGAACGAGTGAATTTTGGCACGACCGTCAGCTTCTGAGATAAGGATCGCAGGGTTCTGATAGGAGCATATGGCTGGATCCTGTTCCTAATGTAGGGGGCTCCAACATTATGAAAGGCTTTGAAGACTAGTACCAGGGCCGTAAAAAATCACCCTTTTTACCCACCAGGAGCCAGTGCAGAGACATCAAGAGAGGCATCATGTGAGTTCTAAAGTCAACCAACAAGACGGTCCTTGCTGCCGCGTTCTGTACCACTTGCAAGCAACCAACTAGGTAGTCAGTGAGGCCGAGATACAGAACGTTGGTGTAGTCAAGCCTAGATGTCATCAACGCTTGAACCACTGTTTTCCTATTGGGAACTGAGAGGAGAGGGAGAAAGTTCCTCATCATTTTCAGTAGTCTGGAACAGGTGGCGGCCACCGATTGGACTTGTGCCTTCATGGACATGTCTGCATCCATTTTTATCCCAATATTTTTTACGGTGCTAACTGGACAGGTGGGGGGGGACATGTCCTGAGGCAACCGATTACGCCATTCCACACCGGGACTATGGCCGATGCAAATTATTTCGGACTACTGCTCTGAAACTGGTTTTAACCTTAAGGTGGGAACTTCAGCCGCCCAATGCATGACCATGCCATAAGAAGCGTTCTCTCCACTGGCAGGACCAACGGGTGAGAGGAGGCCTGACTCAGAGAAAGTATCATGGCCATCGGCTATTGGTAGTTCATCATACCAATTTTCCTTGTGGTATGGTTACCAAATCTCATCACCTGCGTCATAATCATTGTCCGAATACCTGCCAAATAAAGAATGCAACATTTGTGTCCTTCCTTGTTGGGGTGGCAAGTCAGGTGAAGAAGGCAGCACCTTGATGGAAGCCATGCATGGCTTCGGTCGTAACAGTGCAGACTCGGAGTCAGAGAGCACAATGGGCACATCATCCTACGCCGTCAATGGAGCAGGCATCGGCATTGATGCTCCAGGTACTGGCATGGAGTTTGGCACCAGAGTGAGGTGCCAAAGTCAGAATGGGAGCCAGAGGAGGCCCAATGATGGATTGGGAGGGTCCAACTGTTGCAGAGAGTGAACCTGCCAGCTGTAACTCAGAGGGAGGGCCGCTTGACTCCTTGGGGTTCAAAGGCACACTAGAGGGATTCCTTAAGGATCTGATGAATTGGAGCACGACTTCGCGGAATTGTTTAATCTGCCTTAGTGTCAAAGGTGACCCCGAAAACTAAGGTTGTGCTGGCACATCAATAAACATTGGGTGATGAAGATCGAGAGGCATGGCTATGCCCAGGCGCCTTGTCAAGAGTGTGTGAGTGGCGGAAAGGGGCTAAGTCCCATTTAGATTTTTGTGTTTTTTTTAATTACTTGAAGATTTGGAGATCACATCAACCGATCTCAGGAACGACTTTGGGACAGGGATAGACCTTCAACTAGGACCGGTCTCATCACAGAGACTTCTGGTGTTTGGCGATAGAGTAAAACCTTGTGGTCCCTAAGGCCTTCGGGTTCATCGAAGTGCAGTCACTTCAGGCATTAGTGATGTGCCACAACCCCAGGCACCACAGGCAAACCTTACGACGATCTGCCACAGACATTTGTTTGCGACAGTCCTGTTTTGGAAGGAGACATTTCCCTTGCACAGTGGATTTTCTACGTTTTATGATGTAATCTGGACGAGAGGTGAAAGGTAGTTTAGGATCCGCGTCTGGTGTCGTGGAAAGAAACAACTGATGTCAGCCCGCGGAGTGCCATCTGGATAGGCCCTGCATGCCATTTCCGCAGAAGAACAGCATGAGTGCAGAGCCACTTGGAGCCACCTACAAATGTACAAAAGTACTGCTCAAATCCAGTCTGACGCCTGGGGAATATTTAAAAGATGAGGGATCTGTGGTCAGAAATCTCTATAAAAAAATAACACTTTTGCATCATCTAATTGAATGGAATCTAATTGTATTATTTGGTTAAAATATTTTATCTCGCAATGTATGACTTCCAATATATCACATTCTGGCCCTCTTAGTCTTAGTTTAGGCGAAAACCAATAATGTTCCCCATCCATAACACAATATTTTGTTTGGGTAACTCAAACTCTTTAAGTTGGACCTTCTTACCTTGACGCTGAAGACTCAACTTCTCTGATCTCTCTGACTCCAATTACGATACTTTTATACCGCGTCACTACACCTGTGGGACAAAGAGGAGTAATAGATAAGGTAAAGAAAGTAGTAGTAGCATTTAAACAAAAGAACTAACTGTACTCCGTGAAGGTGAGAGCAGCCTGGAAAGTCCCAAGAAATGCCCGAGGATGGGGACATTGTGCTTTAGTGACACTTGTCATATACAGTGCTTGGAAACGGCACAAGTGGGACTGAAGTACTCTATAAAAAAAATGTAAGTAGTTAACACAGCTGGGAGTGGACCTCTCATCGGAGACCTTTGCTTCTGTCCTTGTACACTCCTTCCTGCTCCCATCTTGACTTACATCCCCTCCTGATCGCCTTGGCTATAGGCTTTCCTCTACCACCTCCTTACTGCACACGTGCTGCTCCCCCCTCCATACTGTGCATTACCTCTTACCCTATCCCTGCTCAGCTTTCCTTACTGCTCCCTCCCAGATGTTCATTTCCTCCTGCTCCTCTCTCAGCGGTTCGTTTCTCACTACTCTCGTCCCGCAACTCAACTCCTAATGCTCCTACTCTTGCTGCTCATACTTTCCTGTACCCTTCATGCAGTACACTTTCTGCAGCTCCTTCCTTGCTTTACATTTCTTCCCGCCCTTTCCTGCAGACAGAACATTCTCTCCTGCTCCTCCTCTGCTCTCCAAGTTACCCTACTATTTTCCCAGAAATCTGTGCACTTGCTGCTGCCCCTTTCAGTGGCACATTTCACTCCTTAATATTCCCTCTGGCGTCACTGTACATTCTCTACTGGCCCATTAACTCCTGACCATTCTTTGCTGCCCCCAGACTGTTGCACATACGATCATGCATCCACCACCCATGCTGTACATTCCTTGCATCGCCCTATGAGCTGTACATTCCAGCTACCCCTTACCCTGTTGAAAATTCCTTCCAGATACTCCATCAGACTGTTCCCTCCTCACCTGGCTACATATTCCCATGGCCAGAAATTCAAGAGGCCTCTTATTTTGCAAACTAGAGTACGAGACGTATTGTGGCCTCTGATATCACTCACATGAACATAGTGGTTTGGGCTATTTATTACAATTTACTACAGGAACTACTGCTACAGGTAATAATTTTTATTTGTGCACATTGTAATAGCAGCCCAAGGACATTAAATGTTTGAAGACTCACGCAAAGCTCAGTGTAAAAGCTCGTGTAAAGGAGAGATCCCACTTCAAGTTTTCTGTAATGTCATGTAATCAGCATTTGAATATTGCGCTTATACTTTTAGTACAGCACTGTCGACACCCTTTTCCATAAGGTAATGGTACTGCCGTCGACTGAAAATGCAAAACTGTGCTTGGCTGGTAATGGTTTGTTTTCAGAAAGTCTAGTTTTGTAATGGTTCTTAATGGATAATGTATGCGTACAATTAGTTTGATCCGGGTAGAGATCTTGGAGGTGCAATATATGTGCCCTACATTTTGATTTCCTTACATTCACTGCTTCACCTCTGTCGTCTGCCTCCTCCAGCCCCTCCCTGTTGATCATTCCTTCCTGTCATAGCCATCTTGCCCCCCACACACCAGCACATTCT
The DNA here is from genome assembly GCF_964261635.1 of Lissotriton helveticus. NCBI lineage: Eukaryota > Metazoa > Chordata > Amphibia > Caudata > Salamandridae > Lissotriton > Lissotriton helveticus. Next base: position 1,551,677,330 of record NC_136065.1, read on the forward strand.
TTCCTGCCACTGCTAACCACTATTTCTTGTACCACACTCCCTACTATCTTCACACCCCATCCTTCTCCTGTCCTCTCTCAGCGTTATTGGACCATCCCTCCTGTCCTCTCGCTGCGGTGTCTGCCCACCACACCTCACGCTTGCTCCTCTTTGCATGGCCCATGCCCCCCACCCGTGACACCCACCGTCAGCTCACACAGAGCAGCAGCTATCCGGCATGTGAGCAGATTCTCTGGGACAATCAGTGCCTTTGTGGCGGGAACACACTGTGCTGTGTGAGGGACACTTCGTTCAGGAAAGAAGAGAGGCCTACACAAGCATCTCAAGGCCTATTTATTTATGTACAGAAGGCGCTGTCTGAACAAGGTAAACAGTGTTCCAAAACTTGGTGATTTATGTATAGAACAGGCTCAGCAGGGCCATCAGTGTCCCAAGATGAAGTCACTGATGTACAATACAGATTGATTACACACATACACGACATTTGTACCAAACACTGTACGGTGTTATAAGTGTATGACTCGCGCAAAGCACAAATGCATACATAAGATAATACTCCAAATACAACGCGTTATGGACAGCCACTAAATTCCAACCGTGTGCCTGTTTTAGACGATTGCGGGTTAAAAAAAAAAAATTTCACTGCTGTGAAAGGTGATTTCTCTTATTTGACGAACGTAAACCGCTGCGATGGTTTGATAGCAAGGCCATTTGGTAAATTTCTAAAACATATATGAAAGTCGAAATTCCTGTTTAAAATGTTGTCCTGTAACCTTATCCCACCATTGTTTATGGGTGAAGTATAGTGTAAGTTCCACCAACATTTGCCTCAGACTTCAAAGATGCGATTTAGTATAGTATTTGACACATGGTCAAATATTTATTTGCATCATTGTTATACTTGGGAAACACAAGTAAACGGTTGTGAGCTTTTATGAAAACGTGCTGCAACTCTAAAGGTAATACGAAAAGCAATACCATACCCTGGATCCCGTCATGCGCAACCCAACGGCTAGACCCCCACCACGAGCCAGCTGGAACACAGAGTAACTCGGGCTTATGGAACGCCCACGGGGACGGTTATATGTGGAAACGCTATTTCTTTGGCTTCGGCCCAGCAGCTTATTAGGGTTGCGAAGAAAATTATATACTCTACGAATACCTAACAGTCGTCCATCTTCGTATATTTGTTAAGTTAAGCAACTTGTTAAGGTTGTGAGAACACATTCTTTCTGAATGATTATCAGCCGTCCATCCCATAACAGCAGAGTATGATATATATGTCAAGTTAAGCAACGTACTACGGTTGTGAAAAAATATATTTGTTGAATGGTAATCAACCGTCCACCCCATACTTGGAATTATGCACATCAGGAAATGTATAACTAATTGACATATGTAGAGATTAATAGCGCCGTCGCACCTGATTATGGTTACGACTGGTCCACATAATTAGAATGAATTTTTCCGTCTTTACTGCAGACATCCATCAAATTAATCACTAACCTGAAGGGTGACCTGTTCTAATTTTGCTTCAGTTTACGGTCTTAATTCTGATGAAGGAATAAGATTTCATCTCACCATGTTTATGCCTTGATGAAGTCCTTGTGGAGGACGAAACACGTGTTGGCAATTTGCGTGCTGGGAGAATTGATTTTATGAAATTTTGAATACGAATAAAAGAAAAGATTGAAGAATCTCAAAAAAACTGGACTGGATTTGAATTTTTCTGGAACCCTTATTGATTTGAATCTAATTCTACTCGCTGTTCTTTGTCCCTCATGTTATTCTCTATGATAATTAGAGTATCCTAAACAAAGGGCTCTATATACGTTGTGCCCATATTGTTATAATTATAACCTTTAGGAGTGCTGTAACTAGAATCCCAACCCCTTATAGTTTATGGAACGCCCTGTAAGCAACTAGAGTGCAAATAGAGAGCACCTCATAAACGAATCCTACTTTATTTGGTCTTCTCATGTGCATCGGATCTTTTTCGCCTTCTGCACACTCTCATATACGAGTCTCTCTTTCACCTTTTTAGGTCGAGCCTCTAGATAGCACATGCATTGTCTGTTTCAAGGTGCATTGTGACTTACTGTGAACATAGAGGGGCCTAAAGTCTGCCCATTGCTTACAACTGGTTGACTGACCTTGACACTCATTTGCCTGAATCTTATTTGTGTACCAGACTTGAGTTAGTCTCTCCAATGGAGATTTGCCTCATCAATGTTGCTTTGACTAGCTCGCATCACGGCTTCCACTGATTGATTTTCGAAACCTTTCTATTTTTTCTAAACATATCTCCCCCTGCACTCTGTGTTGATCTCTGAGGCCCATGTGCTTCTTCCCACCCTCTCCCTGTTGTGCTCGTCCGGGAGCTTCTCCATGCACTCGGTGTTGCTTACCCTACTTGCTCCAGTCCGAGTTGCTCCCTCACACATGACTTAAGAAGGAGATCCACACCAATTTATAACAAGCATTTGCAATGCAATGGGTCTCGCATTAGGAAAGTTTGAGCTATTGGTATTGTAAATGGCAAAGTTTTTATTTATGTTTTTTTTTTTTTAAATAGCTAAATTAATAGCTTTGTCATTTACAATGCCAATAGTTATAACTTCCGCAAATGTGATACCTATAGCATTTGTAATGCAATATGTTTTGTATTTACATAACTTACATGGCATCCCAGAAGCGCAACCGCGCTACGCCGCCGGCCTGCGACCAGGAAGTCAGGCAGGCCGGGCGGGACAACCGGAAACAGGAAGTAGGAGGGCGGGAGCCTACCCCGCCTCCCACGGAAGAGCCGGAAGAGCCGCGATTGTTTGCAGCACCGGAGCAGGCAGGAGCCTACCCTGCGCCCCGGTGCCGAAGAAGGGAGGAAGAGTCCTGCTGCCGGTGAGTGGGGCTTTGTGGCTGGCCTGCGAGGGCGGGGGGGCATGTGTGTGTGCGCGCGCGCGGCGGCGGGCTGTGTATGTGTGTGAGCGTGCGTGCGTGCGTGCGTCTTGGAGTCTGTGTGTATGCGTGTGTGACTGTGGGGGAGGAGGAGGGGGTTGCCTGTCTGGGTGCCTGCGTGTCTGTGTAAGTGCGTGTGCGTGCGCGTGTGTGTGTGTGTCTGTCTGTGTGCATGCATGCGCGTTAGGCTGGGAGTATGGGAGGGCGGCGCAGGACGGAACGTGCGCGTTCGCGCACACGAATCCAGCCTGAAAAAGCTTGTGCACCCTCTTGTCCTCCTTCCCCCCAGACTGATCGCTATAGGTCTCCAGCTGGACACATGCATCCTTGCATTTTGCCAGCGAGACCCAAAAACAGCAAGTATCTTTATATATATTTAGGCAATAGAGAAAAATCATTCAGGTGAGTACGTTTTGAAATATGAATTATTTTCAGTTCAAAAAGTGGATGTGGTGCAATTTTTGAGTTCTGCAATGTTATCCTATGGAAGGAAGAACAAGTTCTGCAAACAGGTATAGTGCAGTGACGTATGGGACTAATCTCCAGGAGTTAAGGTGAGTGGTGATCAAGGTCCGAGGCAGCACTAAAAATACACCACCAGAGGCACGAGGGCGGCCAGGTGCAGAGTGCAAATTAGCATCAGGAGCCTAATGTTATTCTATGGAGATCGGTCTCTGCAAAAAGAGACTGCAGGTTCTGGCTAGAAGACCAGTCAGGCTGAACCACCAGGGGGGTTCAGTCCTCACAATGCTCAGGGACTTAGGGAACACCGTTGGTCCATTCCTCCACGGCCCAGCAGCAACGGATGCCGAGGTGTCCTTAGGTGTCGGGTTTTTCCTTACCGGAGAAGTTGTGGTAGAGCGGGCCTGCGTGCCGAGGCTGAAAGTGATGCTGGAGGCTCCACAAGTGGTGAAACCACAATGCAGTTGGGCTCTGGAGGGCTGGGGCACCTCGAGGCCAGAACAGTGCCTCGGATGGCAGGTTGGCAGAAACCAGTCAGGGAGCACACCGGGGGCTGGTAGGATTTTAGGGGGCACCTCTAAGGTGCCCTCTTGGTACAAGTATTGGTAAATCCATCACTGGAATCAGTGTGGGTATATCAAAACAAGATGTCTGATACCAAACATCACTATTTTCAGTGAAGTCATCATGTAGCTGGGGAACTCATTTTCACCAGTGTCCAGAACAAGCTTAAAAATGGCTTCCCTGTCCACTTGCACTGACAGTAATAGAACTGACCAGCACAGGGGCATATCTGCTCATGCAGGTATACACTCACATGTAATATTCAGCGTCCTTCCTTAGGGTGTCAGGCCTGCTGTAAGGGTGACTTACAAATATCACATGAAGTGTTAGGGGACATGGCACAAAGGGATGTGTGACATGTCGTGTTTTCACTTTTGTCTGCACCAAGACACGCAGCCTGCAATGGCAGCCTTGCAAGTGCTTGGTTAGGGGTCTCTTAGTATGGCACAATTCATACTGCAGCCCTTAAGGGACCCTCTTTAGTACCTCAGGGCCTGGGTACGATTATCATTTACTAGGAACTCACAAAAGGTGCTAAAGGTTTTACCAAGAGGGGAAACAATAGTACAGTATTCGGAAAGAGCTCTGGCACCGGGGACCCAGTGTACTTCCAGTCGGAATCACATCAGTTACCAGGCAAAAACCGGGGTAACCATGTCAAAAAGTGCTTCTTTCCTACATGGAGGCAAAGAAGAATGGAAGTTTCCCTTTAATGTTCTATTCAGCATACGTTACAACCCTCACGATTCAGACAGGAGAGTACACATTTCAAGTCTAGTCTGCTGCCTCCCGATTCCTGCATGCAAAAACCTGATTCCTCGGCAGGCTTCGGACTGCAGGGACTGGTCTTGTGTGACTCCGAGTATGCACTGCCAGTAACCTGCTCCTGCAGGCCAGTGCACAACATTTTTGTCACACTCTCTCTGCCTGCCATAGCGATTTCTCTGTGCTCCTGACAGGGAAGGAAACTACGTATATTTGCATTTCTGATATCCGCCCCGCGGTAGCACAGTTGTAAGTCTCATGCATGCCATCAGGCCCGATGCAGGCAGCAATAGACATTAATGGAAGAAATACATTCTCCTGATTATTTCTAACAAGTCTCCCACTTTCCTCTTCCAAAATGTTGGCATGTATGTATGTATTCAACTAGTAGTCCAATGCGAGTATGACACTCGCTCAGATCTTTCAACTTAAGCCTCATCCCTGAGAGCAGAAGAAATGTAAATATCCAAAGTTCTGAAGTAAACCTACGGCGCCCGCCCAGTAGCAGATTTTGTAAAATGATGAATGTGTTTTGCGATTTCAGTTAATGACCCTCATTCAGCACAAAGGGTCATTTTCAGTTCCCTGAATGGACAGGAATCTATTCTGAATAGCCCCTTCCCAACCCCATGCACCCTCCTCGGCCCGTGGGTTGGAGAAATATTTCCTTCAGCCCACAGGACGGCATTTTTTATACACTGCAGGCTCGGCCGAGGAAACAGGGCAAATGTTTACAAACAAGGGCTGGCAGGCAGAGCAGGCTATGCGACTTGAAAACGAGACACTCCAACACGCAACGGTGAATATAGGCTTCCGGCACATTTTTTTGAACATTTTATTATAATTCGTAGGACGAATAAGACGCTAACATAACATGAGAATAATAAATCGTGAAAAAAAACACAAGTCATAATAGTATCATACACTATCCCCCAGGTCAAAATGCTGAGCCATCACCCAACATACTGAAAATAGGGTCACAGATAGTCACTGGAATTATAAGGCCCCATAGACGCATTCTCAAACTAAACTGCTAATCTGTGAGGCAGAACTGTGAATGGCAGAAGCAAGCTTTGGAGCAACGCCTTCCAGATCCACTTCTGGCTCAAGCAAAAGGGACAACAAAAATTGGAAATAACCTTAATAAAACCTCGTCAGACAGGGTTAACCTCTTTCTGCCCCCGCCAGAGATACTGTGTACGAGAATGCACGCTTCTCTGCTCGACAGTTCTTCCTGGGTCTGCGACAGCCAGGGCACCAACTCAAGCATTCCCAAGCCCTTGGACTGCTGTTGGAGCAACCAAAATTGCCACCAGTTTGTCCTTTAAAAATATTTTTATTGATTTTCACTTAAAGCAAATAAATATAACAGATCCCTAATCATGGACACCTCGAAACATGACAGAAGCGTCTACACCGACAGACAGAATAGTTAAATAACATACCATGCACATTGCATACCGAGTTCTATAATGCGGGGGGGAAGCAATCAGAGTGGGGAGCGCTACAGGAAACATCAGCACGTGCACCCTAAAAAACACAATTGAGATTCCCACCCATGGGCACTTGGGCCTTTTGCTAGGCACACTGTGGATGTGCAGAGCAGGTGGGCTGTGGTACAGTTCTGACCATCAGTGCGTTCTAGAGGGCAGTCAGTCTTCTGGGTCCAGCACATCATATTCATGTGCTTGCCAGATAATCAGTCTGTCATCTTTTCAGCATATTCTGATGTGTACTAAGTTCCTCGTCTAGAGCCCCCACCCCCATGTCCTGAGTCCAGTCATCTTTTTTGGGAGAATCCTGACTCTTCCAGTTTTTTGCCATGTTTTTATTGGAAAGAGCAGTGAAATAGGCGCCCTCTACACTGATGGGATCAGGATAAACAGCCTGATGGAATGCATCTCTTCGATGTCCACTGTTTTTATTCATACATACGAAGTGCGCAGAAACAGGGTAGACGCAGTTGAGGCCCAGCAACCACATCTTTGGAGTCAGCATGACTAGACTGTTCGACATATGCTCATGCAGTAATCTGGGAATAGCGGAGGTAATCTAGTACTCAGAAAAAGGATGGAAAGTTCAGGAAAATGCCTTCGTGGTATTATTACCATTAAGGCACTTAATGACCTTATTTGGGTCAATTGTATGCCAGGAGCTGAGAGTGAAACACCCAAGCTACCCTACTTGCGCTGGGACCTTCCACTTGCTAGTAATACACATTAGACGGCAACAGACGCTTAACTTCCTGAACTATCTCTTTGGGACTGACGTGCATAATCTTTGGGTGCCCGTTTCTGTGGTTGTTTCCCACTCACAGACAGCCTCGGATTGGGAAGCCGGGCAGTCAGTCATGGAGTGTTGGGGCATTGTGGGACTTTGTGGTGTGTTGTGGTAGCCGATATTTATGTAGTTTTGCTCCTTCACCAAATATCCGTCTGGCGGACTCAAGGCTAATAAGGCAGGACTAGATACTTGGCACTAAAGGGAAGGGGCCGGGACAGGTTGTTGATTGGGACCAAGGGTTCATGTGTCCTCCTGAGGGGAAAATGAACAGCTTGTGGTCTCTGTCCTTCAACTACCCACAAGGTGGACACACTGAGCACAGGTGGGGTTTATCATTTCCAGCATAATTTACAGATTTTATCGAAAATAAATTGTTTCTAGCTCAAACAGATCAAAAGATGCTAAAAAAGCTGGAACACATCCTCCAGCTCAGTGGCAGACCTTTTGTCGCACAACATGCAGGCCATCTTTCAATTGCTAATAGCTGTATTTAAGTTTTGACCTTGGATCATAGAGGGTTTACATGAGGAGTGAAGTATTACTGCTTCAAAATTTGCTGCATAATGCCACATAATAAGCGTTCTCTTGCTACATGATTTAGTGGTTTCTGCCACATAATTCTGGTGGCCCTGCCTATGACTCTTCACGGCGCATACTGCCAACTAAGTCATTATGAAGATTTCGGAGATTAAAAGGGTAATGGGTCCTGGTATTGTGCACTCCAACATATTAATGAGGATATTTATGAAGCTACATGTCCTCGGCAATGGGAAACCCCTTCCCCATGTATTTAATAACTGAGAGGTGTGCCAGCGCAAATACAAATATTCTTACTCTATTAGGAATTAAATCATTTTATTGAATCCAGAATTTGTTTTGAAGGAGACTCTTTGACTCTCAGAGTCTTTCAGGAAAAAGTAAAGAAAAAAAGAAAGGTTTGTGGCACAGCCAACACATGTTTCGCCCCATATTATTGGCCTTTCAGCCTGGGGCTTCTTCAGGGTGTAAAAGTTTCAAGTATATGCATTTAAATTGGGGTTCCTTTTATAGCTCAATAATGAAGGCAGTAACCCTTCTTGCTTGGTAATCCCGGAAGGTTTTTGGTTCACTTTCACAAAAAATATTCAAGCGGCGTGGGCCTCCAAACCCACTCCCACAGATTCTGTTCATGGCACTATCTCTTTTAGTTCGGTACACACTTGGATTTACAAGGAAATCTTATACTAGCACTCCTGAATCTCACTGGCCAAGATACACCACTGGATGGAGGCTGATGTTCTGAAACCTATGAACATAGAAGTATCAATCTATTTTAAGGCAAAGCCCTGCACTCCATTTCCCTTCATGTGGTAAGGTGGAGTGGGGAACGATTCTGTACATCAATAAGAGGATGAAGAGTGGGAGGTTACATCTTTCTTGACCAAGGTAGACTGGAGGTCATCCAAAATGGTGATTACTAAGGACTTGGGGCTAGATGAGGTAATCTCATTTTACAGATTCCTAAATACCGAATTTTACCGATTCGGTATTTAGGAATCGGTAAATATGATGTAGGTAATGAATCGTTAAAATTTACCGATTCGGTAATATTTCCTATTACCGATTCGGTAATACCGATTTGGTAATAAGAAATACCTTCCCATTCATTCCTATGGGCCTAGAGGCCCATAGGAATGAATGGGAAGCCATTCACTATTACCGATTCGGTATTTACCGAATCGGTAATAGCGGGAGCATATTGAAGGGTGGCAGGGACTGAATAGTGAATGTGTGGACATGTGGCGCACATACATCCTTGCCACATGGCACCTTGAAAAAAGCAAATTATTGCTTTTTTAAAGGTATTCGGTATTTACCACCAACTTGTAGTTGGCGGTAAATAACCAACCCTTAAAGCAAAAATGCACTCACTTTAGTGCTACCTACATAGGTTTTAAGGATTAGGTAATTTACCGATTTCTTAAAATATAGAATCAGTAAATTACCGAATCCATATTTCCAGCCTCCTACATTAGAAAGGGCTAAATACCGGTCGGTAACGGGAAAATCACTGATTCTCGGCCGTTACCGGCCGGTATTTAGCTACCTACATCTGGCCCTTGGTGTTGTGGCCAGGGTGAATGATGGTTTGGGTGTCTGACAGGTCCCTTTGATTCAAAAGATTCACATGTATGCTAGAAAGATGCTCTCTCAATCAGTTTGCCTAAGCAGCGTCACTTAGCAACTAGACTGGAGCTTTCGGGGTCAGGTGGATCTAGAATTGGTTTCTTCTTCAAAGCCAATCATGTGTGTTATTTTGAAAGCTTCATGGAACATGTGGATGAGAAAAGAAAAGTGATGTTCTTGAGAATGCCTGGAAGGCAAGGCAAGGCAGGGGTATGGCCAAGTCCGAATCAGCTCTTGAAACACATTTGCTGATTAGTATAGAAAAAGAGGATTGCAGTCACCAATACAGGGTTGGCTGTTGGATCCATGAAGTCTTTCAGGTGGTGTTTTTACTGAGAAGCGGTAATGAGGTTTGGTGCTTTGGTAATAAAATAAATTGCAAGGGTGTCACAAAGCAGTTGTGAGAGAGTGATGTCTACAGGGATGTGTGATCATTCAATTGACTAAGTATGGGCGACAGATGTCAGTCCATATTCCACAAAATATTCTTCCTACGGGAAAGTGCTGATCCTGTTCGAGAAATGTACACACGCCTTGCTCAAAGGTGCGGGACAGCCTCAATAAAAGTATAACACCTATTATAATAGCCAAAGTCCTGCTGAGGCTTGCTGGTGTTGTTAAAAGTGCTGGAACAGCCTCGCCAACAAACATGTAACATCGCTGCTGAAAATTGCTGCCATTTTTAATTGCCTGAATACAAGTCCTGCTGAGAAAAGCTGGTACCATAACAGTGAAGGCATGACAACCGTGCTCAGTTGTTTAAATACATACATAGAATCAACACTGTGTCTATCACCTACTCTCCGAAATCGTATTTCCCCATACTATGGGGAGTTCCTAGAGTAAAGGTTTTCCACTTCCTACACTGCTCTGGATTATACAACACTCTATGTATCGCTTCCATACTAGCATCTATCCACAGCAATGTTTCTGCTCCCTCATCTGACCCTTGATTCCGCACATTGCTTTCATACAAGTATGTCTCCCCCTCCACCTCCCCCTTGATATTATACGATCCTAATAGGCCCGTGACTGTCTGCGTGGGTCACAGACGAGAATAGTTAATCGAGTCATCTGCTCCCCATTTCTTATTTGAATTTGTTTGAAGTCCTCGTGTCCACTTCTAGTGGCTACCGGGCCCACAGCTGCTCCCACCACCCCTGGGGCTGATGGAGTTCCGTTTCCAAGACAACGTCCGAATCTGCTTATGCATCCCTTGGGAGGCAGGGACTTCCGAGTACCCCTCAGCAAACACGACATGCGAGCAAAAAAAATGGGAACGAAAAACTCCTAACGAACGGGAGAAAAAAATCCCATTAATCTCCAACCCAGGACAACACTAGAGACTCCAGCTGCAACTACTGTACTACTGAGAAGTACGGGGTTTCGAGCTTTTACTAAGAAGGTACTATCGGCAACACCTAATGCATATGTGATGAGACATTCTGTGCACCGTTGACAAAACCCACATAACTCACCCAACATATCCCATAAAGGCCAAACTATAACCATTTACTTCAAATGGCGTCCAGGACCCCAATACCAGCTGCAACACTTCATTTGCCTTGACCCGAGGGGTACGAAGTGCAATATTAATAACTCAATCGACCACCCAGGTCACTTCAGAACACACGCGGCCCATAAAAAACACTTATAAATAATAACAAAATTAACAGAATCCCAAAATGCATCACAAGACATGCAGAGAATTATGCACTTTCAAACAAAAATGTAATAAGAACATTCTGTAAACTATAAGATTTAATATTTTTAACATACTTCATATAGACCTTCAATAAAATATGCTGGATTATTAAACAAAGTGTGTCAAATTCACATCTGCGAATTTACATCACAAATTGAAAATTAGCCCAGGATGGTAGTTCAGACCTCCTCAGCCGAGGCCCCGGTCACTGAAGGCCACTGGTGTTATTTGTAGGCCACGGACATAGTGGATTTCTTGCACCTTCACCACCATAGTGTTGACACTTCTACTCCAGGTAACATCAGTGGCTGAGGACGACTGATGATAGCTGCAGACAGCCTATGGTAGATTGCGGATGTGGCAACTCAGTCCCAGCCCACCTCACTAGCAAAAGACTACTAGGTGTAGTTTGAGCTGGACACCCCATACCTCGGAGATGGACTCGTGGATTTCCTGCTGGTGAAGAAAGTAATGATGCTTGCTTAGGCTTAATGCCTTATGTTGTTGACTACCCTACGCCAAGCAGACTTGATGGAACAGGCCATGTTTCATCACTATCTCTCACATAGTTAACAGGTGGGAAGTGAGAGCCCGGTTGTTTATGGACATAGAAAAAAACTTTAATTCTGTCCATGTGCAACATCGTCAGTGTGGCTGACACCACTTGTGGGGAGGCTTACAGTGCTAGGAAAGTTACTTTATGTTGAAAAGCTATTTGTGATCTGTTCCACAAGGCACTGCAAAAGTGTTTCCCACAGTGAACTTCCCCATATAGTCCGTTTTAGCCAGTAGTTGAGGTATCTGCAGGCAGAAGTGGTATCTCGGATTTACCCAACATTGAGCCAAACAGGCCTATACGTACAAATGAGTACAAATAATAAATATTCACTGAAAAACAAAGGTTAAAGCAATGTTATAGTTAGGTGCTGAAATGAGAAAATAACTAACATTTAAAAAACAAAAAACACTGAAATTCGCTAGTTATGGTTTAGTGAACTAACTTTGACTCCGTCATGCTTTGCTTATGATCTCACATATCACTCATGACATATTAAATGACACCATTAATGATATCACTGATGACATCTCAAATGAAGACGGCTGTAATGCCAGAAACCGGTCCACGGAAGCTTGTTTTCGGTCCAGGGAAGGCATGGCTTGGCAGTTCGAGCTGGACTGTTCCCATGAGGCACAGGGTCAGACTGATTTGCATATGGCCATGTCTGTACTGGGGTGGCAGAGTGGGCTAAAGAACGGTGATGGATTAAACCCAGTTCAGTTGACTGGGGGTGAGTGCTTGTATTGTCAACGCTCCGTCCATCACCACCTTTGGTTTTGCTTTGACATCTCAAATGGCATCATTGATGACAGCAATAATGACATTTCAAATGACATCAGTGATATTCACTTTACTTTAATCCAGAAACCACTACATAATTTAAAAAAAGAAATGTTAAAAAAGAGCCTATACATATATAGAGGATAGAGTTACTGTGTGTACCCATGTGGGTTATAGAATGGAAATTTAGAAAGCTCTGGATGCAAGTGTGGTTGTGCACGTTGACACTTAGTGTACCATTACACACCAGAGGTGACCAACTTAGAGGTGGTTTAACTCATCCTGGGGTTGTAAGCATGGCTCTAGGGTCATCGTGCTCATCTCAGGAATGTGTGTTGTGTATGTTACCAAAATACGAGGGCTTTGAATAGGGGTTGTTTGAAGGTTGGTTTTCTTATCATTAGCAAATGAATACCTGTGAACCTCCCAATGCGGGTCAAGTGAGGAGTTTAAGAGGGTGATCTTGTTAAGGTGAATAGAGTACACACTCCTTTTTGGAGAGTGTTCAAGTTATCGAGGGAGGGGGTCACCAAATGAAAGTCTACAGAAGCACTGTGCTTGTTAGGTGGATGAATACCAGTAAAAGAGGGTAACATTCACCAAATGTGATTTGACAGATATGCTATTTGTCCAGCATGAGATCAAAGGTTATATCTAATATTACTTGATTGGTGATAGAAAATTGGGTGCTGGTGGAACTTGAAGAACTACTTGAAGTCAATAAACCCTATAGAATGCTGTTACAAAGACTGGATGATGCCTTCAGTGATGTCATCCACGATGTTAAGAGTGATATAATATGTGATGTCATAAGCAGGACACAAGTTATAGTTAGTTCAAGGACATATACAACTCTGCTCCTCTCTTCTGGTTAAGAAGATTAAAAGGGGCATACCTTTCGAAACCTGAAAACAGCTCATTCAAAATGCTTTATTATCCACAGATACTGTAGAGAAGAGACAGAGGACACAGTCTGTGGTGATGACTGCTGCAGCTTGAAATTCACTTCCAGATCACATCCGCCATGAATCAGAACTAAACCATGGCTCTTCAAACAAACATTCTTATTTTGTTCACCCTCCTAAGCTGTACTTTATATATGGTACCGGTTAATGCCTAAAAACCTATGGTAAACCAGAGCTGCATAAATATTAACATAACACAAACTATAACTGGCAAATGTCAATGTTTTTTTTTGTTTTTTAACGTAATTTCTTATCTTGTTGCAACACATATCTATATTATTACTTTAACCTTTACATTTTTTAGTAAATTTGTTTAAAAAAAATGTATCTTTAGATCTTATTACTATACCTACCGATAACGTAACTTTAACCTTTGGGTTTGTTCATTGAATTTCTGTGTTTTTAAATCATATTCTAAGTTGACCATATGCTAAACCCAATAAGGCAACCTAAGTCCAACCCTCCCCCCACCGCGTATGACCTTCAGCCGCGTGCAGAGGACTGAAGATTACGGGGGGTGGCTTCTGGCCAGTCGCTGCGCCCAAACCCCGATACGGATGATCTTTGGCAGGACATAGCGGGAAGTGCCCTTTGGCAATGTACAGTTTGGGAGGCTTGGCCAAATGGCCTGGCATCCATCCCTCGATGGGCGACCGGGCTCTGCTGCCAGCTCCCCACAGGACCCCAATCCCTTGCTGTACAAGTCTTTGGCCATGCACAGTGAAGGGTTGGACGCAGGGTTTACCTAACTCCCTGCAGTTTCCCACCCTCCTGTGGGCAGTCAATCCACACGGCACCTGGCCTTTAGCTATGAGCAGTAGGGTGGGGTTGGCCACGTGGCTGCCCAACCCCAACTTGTGCCTAATGCCAGCTGCTGTGCATAGCCTACTACCATGCAGATCAGTGGGCTGGCCCTGCGTACACTCCACTGTAGAGGTCCAAATCCCCAGACCTCCCGTCCCCCACCCCTCTCTCCATTATGGATGGTCTATGACCTGCACAAATTCGCTATTTTTCAAAATAGATGTTTGTTACTGGTACCACAAGGGTGGCCTCGCTGCATACCGTGGTGCCAGATGCGGTACCCACAACACAAATGCTTTTTAAAAAAAAAACTTTTCATTCAAGGGACGGTCCTAAATGGAGGCCTCAAGGTCAGGTATGCCCACCCTGCCCCTTTACGTGACCTTTGATTTTTTTTCCAGGACTCGTGGACTGAGTCCCCAAGTTTGGTAATGGCTTCCTCAACGTATTTTCCATGTTGTGGCTAACCAATCAGGATCTGCCTATCCACTTTGCATAGTCCAACCAGTACATATCTGGACACCAATGGTCCAGACATCTCTAACATTTTACCACCACTAATAGCTTCATGCCCAATACAAGCTATTTTTAAAGCGAATTTATCAAAAAAGGCTGAACGGACTTAAACCAAAATACAAAAAAGCTGACTTTTTGAGTAAAGTTCTAGCTCTTCGCCAAACTTGCTTTAATTCCATTCATGTTTTTTTTCTGTATAAGAAAGCAAACCTTTCTATGGGTATTAACATTGGAAATCACACTCAAAACTTTCCATGAAGTAGCCAAACTGGATGAAATTTTTTTTTTTCAAGGGAAATTTTGAGCAGATTCGTCAAATAACGCCTAAGTTATTAAAGAAGCAAACAAATGTTTTCCTTTGGAAACTCTGACTTAACGATAACTACAGAGGAATAACAGCACTGTCGTTGTGTTACATATTTAAATATATATATATATATATATATATACATATATATATATATATTAAACAAAGGTTAAAGTTAAGTTATACTTAGCGTTGATTATGACAGGAGTCGCTATTTATGGCTTCTGTCGACCTACTGGCCTCATTTGACCTTGTCCCCAAGAGAAAATTATTGGAGATGCTTGGGAATATTGGGGTTCCGCCGAATCTACCGTCTTCGATCAAACAACTTTATTCAGGGAATTTTGCTAGGGTAAGATGGGGCCCTGGCCGATGAAACAACCACTAATATTTCTATTCAGCATGGTGTCCGCCAAGGGTGTGCACTGGCCCCTACATTGTTTTTAGGTCGAGCCTGAGCCAGCGCACATTGCTGCTCTGCGAGGCTTCTTATGGCTTCTCCAGCAACTCGGTGTGGGTCTGACTCCCCCCCACACATAGGATTGGCTTTTGCATGTGTTTTTCAAGAATGAAAGCATGCAAATGGCTAAAGGCGGGTGCATGTCCCACCTCTTTTTGTAATGTTGACTCCCACTGCGTTTTGCTCTAGGGAGCGAGCAGCAGGGCGGCAGCTGCATTCTTGTGCCCGACCCCACCACTCCTCTTGAGCTGATTGTTTCATTTACAGCCTGCGCTTCATGTTTGCACCCCCTCCCACTCTTCCTTGTTTGTTATTTGTAGCACAGTCCGCTTTCACTTTGGGGACTGCACTTGTTTATTTAATTAGGTTTCTGCACAATTTTTCTAATGTTGTCGGGCTTCCTGCAATCATGAGCTCATCCCCCGCAACGCTGACACAACTCGCCCCAAGCTGAGCGGCGGGCTATCGCGGGCAGTGGCTGAAACACACGGATCAGTGGCCAGCAGAGTGGTGGCTCATCATTTGGGGTTCAACTGCAGTGCCCAAAGGGCTGCAGCTAGTAGCTGAGCAAGCCTCACTGGCACAGAGGTGACCCAGACTGCAGTGCCTGTCGGCCCGTGTACACAGCTGTTCTTGCCGGCCACCCGCCCCCGCAGAAAAATTAAGTCTTAGTCTGCCTGAGGGCTTACTGCCCATGCACTGCAGTTACAGGGTGAAAGCTTCCTCGGTATTCAAGTATTGGGATATGTTACCTATTGTTTGCTATTTGCACATGGCCGCCCTCCGCAGGCAGCACGCGCCCTCACTTACTAAGCTACTTAGACACACAGCAGAGGTGCTTTCGGCATCACCCCCACTCGTAAACAACAATCACATAACACTAACTTTGCCAGTAATGATTTATAAAGCCTCAGCCCACCGGACATATGTGCATACATTTCTTACTTACCATTTACTTCATGACAATGTCATTTTTATTAAAGCCTCATGTTAGGCACAATTACGTACTAAGACAATTGTCGGGCAGGGAATGATTACGTAGTTTGTAGAGGAAATATTAGTCTGTGAGTTAGAATAGCGGGGGTGAAATGGAGCATTATTCTTT
Source organism: Lissotriton helveticus (assembly GCF_964261635.1). Taxonomy (NCBI): domain Eukaryota; kingdom Metazoa; phylum Chordata; class Amphibia; order Caudata; family Salamandridae; genus Lissotriton; species Lissotriton helveticus. Next base: position 1,551,693,726 of record NC_136065.1, read on the forward strand.
TCTGCACCAATAACGCTCTTTGTGCAGCCGAGATTGAGATTTGTATAATTGTACAAAGCGCATATTTGCAAAAGTGATTCAGACTAACTGGGCCGTCTTTTGGGGGCACGGAACTAAGTCTACATTCAGTGTGCTGATTCACATACGCTCACAAGGCCACACACGATTAAAGAAGCATTTGCAATGCGATAGGTCTCGCATTTACGCAAATTTAAGGTATTGGCATTGTAAATGACAATGTGTTATATTTATGTTTCAAAAAACAAAACATAACTAAAAGGCATTGTTATTTGCAATGTAAATAGCTCAAACTCGCGTAAATGCGAGACCTGTTGCACTGCAAATGCTTGTTTCTTTTTAATGATACGTGTATTCCCTACCTAGCAAACAGCCAAAAGGATTGCCCTAAAATATTCGGGAATAAAGTGCTGTGTCTGCAGTTTGCAGATGATACTCTCCTCCTCTCTAAAACCTTTTCTGGACTGAACATCCTTTTGGGGAGGTTCAATACATTTTGAAGGAATATGGTTTAGAACTAAATAGTACTAAAACCAAGTTCCAGGTATTTAGCCACCGTAAAAAAGGTATGGGGATTCTGGCTCTGGAGGGTGTAAACATAGAAAGGGTTGAAGAATTTACTGATCTGGTCAGCCCAAATCAAAGAGAGTGCATTAATTCTTAAAGCACAGAGTTTGGCTAATATTAATATTCGTTAACAAGGCAGCTTCTTATCCAATTTCCCTGTGGTAGAAATTTATATGGCTCGAGCTCTTGGGGCAGAACTATACGGGGCTGAATTGGAACCTCAATGAGTTAGATATTGGTGAAAACACTTTTATTAAATTGCTTCTGAGATTACCAAAAAGCACTACGTCACTTCCTGAGGTTTAACTTAACACTCAGATACCTCGCTGACATAGCCTGTCTGAAACCATCTTAGTGGACCAGACTCTGGGCAAACGAGGAACTGGCTCATATACAGACTGTGTTAGAGAGATCGTTGACAATCGCTGGCACTTGCGATCCCCTACGTATCCATTATTTAAAAATGGCCGTCCAAGCTTGGCCTTTCTGAATAGTGATAGAATCCTTGCTTCATGCACAAGAATGCTTGGGAAATTGTTAAATCATGTTATTGGAACATTGTTTTTAGCAGCAGAAATTTCCTTGTTCCGGCGTGTAGTTTATCTGATCTTTATCCACCAACTGTGATACCCGCTTCTAAGATTTTATGGACTATGCGAGTGTCACTTTGGTCAGATCTTTGCTGATTAAGTTCAGACTTGGAACACTCGCCCTGGCTGCCTTTACTGGCACATGGAATGAAAACACTGCCATGCTCAACAATAATTTATGCCCTATGGGTTGGCCGATAATAGAAACTGAAGAACGTTTTATTCTTTTGTACCGCTCATGCTAAGCAGCGCAAACGTTGGATCATCGCTCTTTGCCAGCTCCTCTACTTAGAGGACCAACATTTAGCTTTAAGAATCTGTAAGTCACACGTTAGGCCCAGTGCTGTTTATTCAGTTTCCATCTTTTTTACGTTCAATGTGGTATATTACACAAAAGGTTGTTGGGCAAGCATCTTTTAGAGCTGTGACCTGTACGATACTAAAATAATATTGGTTAAACTTTTATTATCTCTCTGCACTGTGCACTTCAATTCACTAGCAAAACCTAGCATTAAGAGGGGAATCTAAATTCAGATTATAACTTTAGGTGCCTGGATAGCACAGAGTGCCTGCTGAGAGCTTATTTTGGGCTATTGTTAGAGATTGCTAATTTGTGATGCTAGTAGGATGAGGGGGTATCTCTGTGTGTTTCCCCTTATTGAGTGCAAACTTTGATCTTTATGTTTTTACACAGGGTTTATTTTTTTATTTTATTGTTTCTCTACATCGCTCAGGGATGTTAGTTGCTGAACATTTTCTTTTTTTTTTTCTGAGAATTGTATGTTCTTATCATGTTTTTACTTTATTAATTTTCTATTTATTTGTGCTTTTTAATGTACTGTGTTATTGTTTACTTTTATGGCTCTTTTGAGCCGAAATAAAGGTGATAATGAACTAACACTAATCATGATTTCACTTTAGCCTGTGTTTTTTTACTGTTTCCTTGTATATCACATCCAAATGTTTTTCTGCGTCCAACACTCCGTGGGCAGCCTTTGCCAACTGTGTCATTTGCATCAGGTGGTTGATCTCTGGGCTTGGCCACCAGATATGATCTGTGCCCAACCTTCCATAGGCAGACAATACCCACAGCGGGAGGCCTTTGGCCATGAGGAGCACAGGTTAGCTAGAGGGCCTGGCCACTGACCAGGACCTACACCCAACACACAATAAGTGTCTAACTCTCACTGCATACGGCTGATGATGTGCACAGCGGGCAGGACACAGAGCCTGGCTTCCAGCTCTGCGCCCCACCCTCCACAGGCCTTTGGCCATGCGCACAGACTGACCACAGTGCATGGCCTACGGACAGCCGTCCAACTCATAGTGGGCAGCCAACACTTGCAGCGCACGCCTTTCTGCAATTTGTCAGGGGGTTAGTTGCTGGGTCCGGACTTTGGCTTGGGCCTACGCCTAACCCTCGATAGGGAGCTAACACCCAGGTGGGCCTGTTGCCCAAGCACAGCATTGGGGCTCTAAATGTTTTCTTTTTTTACAGGATTCCCAGATCCAGTGCTGCACTGACGACTAAGGCACAAGGAGGTTTTGGATGCCCAAATCCATCATATGATCTGCAAATCCTGCAATAAAAATCTTTTTTTTAAAATGTTTAGTTTAATACTGGAATAGAGGGTAATCCCTTTGGGACTCCCCCATTAATGGACATATAGATCAGGGTAGGATCACTCTGTCCCTTTAAGTCTTTTTGGGTTTCGCCTGCCGAAAGGCTGCGCTCTGCGCAGCCTTTCAGCGCAGGTGAAATCCTATGTCGACACTAAGCACTTCGGGAACGTCCCCCGGCTCTCATTGGCTAGCTCCATAAATGGAGGCTAGCCATTGGGTGCCGGATCTGTCCGTCAAGGCCGGACCAGATTCGGGGGCGTTCCCGAGATTTTTTCCCTGGGCGGAGTTACGTTTTTTCCCGTTCCCTCCCCTTTCCCGCCGTCCGTGTCCTCTCCCGCCCCCCTCCCACCGTCCGTGTCCTCTCCCGCCCCCTCCCACCGTCCGTGTTCTCTCCCGCCCCCCTCCCGTCGTCCGTGTTCTCTCCCGCCCCCCTCCCGTCGTCCGTGTTCTCTCCCGCCCCCCTCCCGTCGTCCGTGTTCTCTCCCGCCCCCCTCCCGCTTGTTTCCTCCTCTCCCCTCTAGACAGGTCCTCGCCGAAGCCACCGAGCTGGGAGATTCAAACTTGTTTAAATTTACCTGTCTATCGTGTCCCCCTGCCGTCTGTCTGCTGCTGCCCCGCTGAGGCTCCCGGGTTCGGCTTCATGGCGAACCAGTCGCAGTGCCTGGACGACCTGCCTTCGGGGCACCTCTGGCCCCGGCAGTGGGACGAGGCTGCGCTCCTGCAGCGGGACCTGTACAGCGAGGCGCAGCGGCTGGCGGTGGAGCAGCTGCTGGCCGGGGGGCGGGACGCCTTCTGGGCTTTTCTGTCCCTGCTGTCCGCCTCCATGGACTGCTCTTCGGTCACGTATTTCCCCGACCGCTCCGACGTGGAGCCCCCGGCGCTGGAGCTCGGCTGGCCCGCCTTCTGTGCCGGGTCCTACCGCGGAGTGACGCGGGCCGAGGTGCACTTCCAGCCCAACTATGGAGAGTGCATTTACAGCTGCAAGGACGCGGTGCGCAAGCTCATCCGGGGGGCTAAGGAGGTGAGTTGCGCAACTGTGTGTGTGTGTGGGGGGGGAGGGAGGGGGTAAACGACCCATTGCTAGGCGTGCAGAACACCAGCATTAAGGCTGTGACATCAGGTGCTATGACATCTGACAAAGCCTACATGTTTGGGGTGTTTTTAATGCAAAACTAGGATCGGGGTTTCCATTTCCATTGCTTGCAAAGGACCCCTTGCACCCTTGCAATGACATTCAGTTCATTTTAGATTCACTGACTCCTGAATTCTGAGCCGGGCGCTGCCATAAACAGTGCATCGGGTGCAGTGGTACCGGGGACAAGTGATATGAACGGCACTGTTGGCCCCAACGTGGTTGGCTTTAGCACCCAAAGTGAACACGGGCGGTGCACGTTTTGTTTACTTGCATCAGAGAACACGAACCAGTGCTACGCTGCTGTTCTAAGTAAACATTAATGTGCTTGCATAGCCCTCGTGCTGACAGCCGCGTGCCGTTGCACAGCGCAATAAATGCCCCGTGCAAATATTGTCCAATAAAATATTACGCTCTCTGGATTTCAGAAACACGGAGGTGGCCGCTACTCCTGCATTCTAACTTTACTATACTATTTTTTGCCCTGCTCGCCTTCATAAGGCTCTGCCATTTCATTGAAATCTAATGATTTATTACGCGCGTTTTCAAAACATGCCTTTGACAGAAATGTTGCCTTCACTTGAATTTCACTTGGAAGTTTGTGTATGACTCCCATTTAATGACCCAAGGCCTCTCAGGGGGTTGACTACCTGTTACACTTTCAGTGGTCCACTCACCTCTAACCTTTTAAAGGTTGATAAACGCATAGAAATAATATTAATACCTGCTGCTGGTAGGGCTATAAAGCATCAAGCCTATGACCGCACTTTATAAATATTTGTTCATGTTGAGATTGCAGCTAAAATTAATTTGGGTGGTTAGAGTAAATTATGCGGCTCAGGACTATAGGGGATACTGGGTGAATCATGGGGACATGTGAGGCGGTCGTCCGTTTAACCTGAGCACGTGCTGTAGGGGTCAGATTATGACAGAGTTCTATATATTTGACCCAATGCTTTAAATTGACAGGTATTGGAGTACTGACCACCTGCCCTTCTTTACTTTGAACGGTAGAGTACCTGTCTGCACTTCTGAGCACAGCAGGGGGAGGGGGGTGAAGTACCAGCTTCCCTGCTTGACTACATTGTGTTATCCTGGGCAACTCTTGTTGTCCCCGTTGAATAAATCCATTATTTGTAAAAGAACTGCCAGCGTTTGGAGACGCTCTTATCACCAGGTTAGAGAGACGGTTTGTCAGAGAGCGGAAAGGACGCATTCGTGTGCCTGTCACTGGAAGAAAAGAGAGGCAGTGCACTTCAAAAGCGCTATCAATATAGATTTGGGAATTTTTCATATTATTCTGGCCCAGAGACACCAGCTGATGTTTAAACTGAGGGAGTTTTTTTGCTAAAAACCTACCTTTAATCCGTGTGTAGTTTCGGTTTGTGCGTGCGCAGTCAAGGAACCCTAGCGTTGTGCATGTTTAGTGTGCACACACTTGTTGTCAGCAGTGCCACTGCCCAACTTGCAGTTGGCTACCGTGAACATAGCAGTAACTCGTAATTCCGAGGCTTCCATTTTACAGCACTGTATATTAAACAGGTGCTGTTTGGTGATTGACCCAGGTCAGAGTTAAACTCAAAGGGCCTTCCTCATTTCGGCACACAAGTGGGCGGTCTTAAAAAAGACAGCAGCTTAAGTTGGCTAAGTCTTTGCCTTTTAAAGAGAAACACAATGCATATGGGCAGTGTTTCTTTACGAATAACATTAGTGCGGGAACTAGGGAGGCCTCCTTTCCAAAAGAAAATACCGGCCATCTGTTCACTTTGTAACATTCTGCAAATGCCCGGACAGGAATCCTAAGCAAAACTTTACATAAAACCGTCTGTATAATATTTTACATGGCCTTTTTGTTTTTATTTAATTTAATTATCAGTTGGGGGTTATTAGGACAACCGTACAGCACACTGAAGTGTAGCTCAGCTGCTGTGCAAGGGTTAGCTGCTGCTCAGGGTTTAGCTGCTGTGTGTGTGGCTGTGTGTGTGTGGCTGTGTGTGTGTGGCTCTCTGTATGTGTGTGGCTGTGTGTGTCGCTCTCTGCATGTGTGTGTGTGTGTGTGGGAGCAACAGCAGTGTGAGAGCGACAGCAGTGTGAGAGAGACAGCAGTGTGAGTCTTCTAGGGAGAGCATGGTGTGTGGGAGAGCATGGTGTGTGAGAGGCAGCAGTGTGTGAGAGACAGCAGTGTGAGAGACCTTTTATTTATGTTTTGGTTTTGGAAACATAAATAAAACGCATTGTTATCTGCAATATCATTAGCTCAAACTCGCGTAAATACGCGACCTATTGCATTGCAAATGCTATAGGTCTCATTTGCGAGAGATTAAGCTATTGGCATTGTAAATGACAATGCCATTTATTTATTTATTTTCAAAACCAACACATAAATAAAAATTGTCATTTACAATGCCAATAGCTCAAACTTTTCAAAAGGCGAAACCATTGCATTGTAAATGCTTGTTTATTTATTTTTATCAATACAGTGCTCAGTGGTAATAGTGGCCGCAATAGAAATGTTTCTGTGATGGCGAGCCAATCAAAATGCAGCATGTTAGTGAATCTGGAGCTAGAATCCATAGCTGAATTTGGAAATCTGCAATGCACGAAGGAAGAAAAAGCTTGCTAGTCCAATGAGGTGCCTTTAAATTTTGCTTTGGTGAATTTTCTGTGAAGTTGCAAATCTATAGAGGATTAATCATTCAGATACAGCTAACGTTTATCCTCTTCATGTTCAACCCGAGCACCTTTTAAATGCAAATTTCTCAAAAACTACTGAATGGACAGACACAAAGACAACAAAAGCACTATCCTTGAGTAAAGTTCTACTGTCGTGCCAAATCTGGTGTAATTCAGTTCAGCCGCATTTATTCTTCATCAAAATGCTAAATATCCTATGAAAATTTAAATGGGAATGGCACTTTTGAAATCCCTTTTTTTCTTGGCCCCCGCTTGACGGTTCAGCGCAAAACTTGCTATGAAGATTTTCAAGTGGATGTACTTTTTGGGGGAAAGTTTCATGGAGATTTGTCTAACGAAGTCAAGGTTAAGAAATAAAATATGTGAAAGGAGATTGTATTCCAGTTGACATGTACAAAATGCAAAAAGAGAACAACTAAAGGCAATTGGAGGGACAAAAATGTCTCTCTTCTGTACTCCTTGCTGTGGGTACTGATGTGCTCTTAGTCCGGGAAAGTGAAGGGGGGCTGTTTACAATACAGGAGATTAACTGAGTTTTGTTTGGGCGACCCTAGTCTTCAGTGGTGGTTTTACAGTAATCCGAGGTTTTATGCTTTTAATTTTGTCCTCCAGAGCCCTATTTTCTTCCAATAAAGCAGCAATCTCTGTCTTCTGCCCCATGATTATTGCTATTATTTTGTGGTGGAATTTGTGATGCATCAGACGTTTTGGGAATGCTGTGCAATCATAGCTACTTGGGCTAAGCACACCGGCAAGCTGGTTATCATGTGATAGCGGACCCGGGATCCACCCACTTCTAGTTGCTCCTGTGCTCTCTCCAATCCATTCATGCCCTAGTTATTCAATCAGAATATCCCAATCTTAAGGAGAGCTGGCAATAGCCAGTACTTCCCGTTTTCTATCCACTTCAATTAGATGCAGTAAAGGTGTGGACATGTCCTCTACATCTAGTACATGGGAGCACAGTGAGGTCAAGTGTGACATGCATGTTTGAATTTGTTTCTTACAGGGCTTTTTTACACCTCTGCTCTCTAGCGAGATGATCCTATACTCGGATGTATGACGTTACAACGCAGGCTATTACAACGCCTACCTTTACAACGCGGTTTTTACATCGCAATCCATTACAACGCATAGTGCTTTTGGGTGTTGGATAGTGAATAGTTTAATTTACTATTCCAACTCCAGTCCCCGTGGACACTAGGGAAGGTGTTGGATAGTAAATTAAATGTATTCCCTATCCTAGAGCGCCCCCCAGCGCAATGCGTTGTAATGGTTTGCGTTGTAATGACCGAGTTGTAATGGTAGTTCGTTGTAAAAGTTTTGTTGTAAAGGTTGTTTACCCTTATACTCATCTGCCTCTACCGCTAATCTCCTTCTTCAGTTGCTTTTCTCTAAGACATCGTCAATATGGTACCCAGATTGGGGTGACGATGAATGAGTTCATTAAGCATCCTTTCCAAGCTGAGAAGAGTGCTGACTTGCCACTGTGCTTGAAACTGTACAGCAGAACTTAAGGATCATCTAATGACTCATTCCATTCATGTTGTTTAAGTTCACTGTAGCAGCGGGTGTAAGGTCTGGAGTATTTTACTATGGAAGGCCGACTTCTTGTGGATGCAATGTTAGACTTGGGACATTTTCATCCTGTGCAGTGCAGCATTACATGATGCACCTGGTGCCTCCTTAACATGAGGACCTGCGTAATGTGCAGTCATTAGCTGGCTTCTGATGAGAAGCGAGCTAATGACCACAACAAAGCACCTAGTTTAGTAGAACAGGAGAACCAAGCAACACGTTCCTTCCATCAAAATGAAAGGTCAATTACTTTACCCTTGGCCTCTGGCTTGAGATCTCAAAATATGAGCGAATGGCAAACTGGAGTTCGTGGTCTCTACAGCAATGTTAGTATGGCCCTGAGGCATCTTCAGTTAACGCTCAGTTGTTTCTCTGCTCAAGTTAAACATGAACTAATACTTCTCCTAAGCATAGTGTGCAAGAATTGTGGCATACCAATGAAACTCATGCCACAGGCATAGGCCGAAGCTGGCCATAATATGATTACCTGTCTAAGGGACAGACCACCAGATTGTTACATATGTCCCCTGTCGTTTTCAAGGTACTTAGCCTCCTAACTCATGTGGGCGGATTATGCTTTGCCCATGACTGAAGCCGACATTAGCACCTCAGAGTTGGGAGGTTCCTGGAGACAAGACTGGGGTCTGAGATACCTGTTGAGTACTGTGTTATATTCTCCAGATGCACCAAGATGCCATGAGGATTTGTGGCTCAACAGCTAAAGCTGGCTTTGCTGGAGGAGATGAAACTGACACCAAATCTTGGATGAACTGATTTTCCAACAAGGGTGTGGTGGCCTCATTGCACAGTGCTGCCTCTTCTTGGCCGTCCACAAGTGGTAGTACAAGGTTGAGTGAGGAACCTCAATCTCAGGAGACTGTGTCAGGCTCATTTTCCAGGATAGTTGTGGATCCCTGAGAGAAAGGTCTTATATAGGGATAGGTCCATAGGAACCTCACCCAGCCCTGATGAAGTGTATGGAAGGAAATCAGGGCCCAGCTACTGGGTGGCACTAGCGGTGCTAGAAGGGGGACCTTTGTTTTTTAGTCTTCTTCGGGTGCCATGGGCTGCACAAAAAAACAACACAGTTGGCAATAGAAGCTAAGGCATAAGTGTGGAAGCAGTCCTTATAGGCTTTGGTCTTAGAACATTTAGCAAGGTTTACATGTTTTGCATAAAAAGCAACATAGCAGAAAAGCCTGCATTTCGGTCCAAAGGGAGCTGGGCGAGCCAAGGAAAATCCAGACCAGCTGGTCCTGATTAGTTTAAGAAGACAAGACTGACTTTTCTGCCGTACAGTCCAACTTACTTGAACGTGCTAACAGCCAGAGAATAATCCATAAACAATTGTGTCCTGACTCTCAACCTGGAGATAAAACATAAAATCACTCACACTATTTCTTTTGTCATGGTTTTTGCTACAAGAAAATCACTTCCAAGACAAAATAGTGCCCCAAACCCATCTTCTGGCGAAACAGCAGAAAAGGTCAAGTAGTTGTGTTTAGAGAGCAGTTGGCTCTAGGAAAAATGTTAAATAAATAAAAATTAAAAAAAGGTACACATCGCCCCACCAGTACCTGGCATTAAAGGGACTACTCTCAATGAGGCTGAACTGTGCTGCAGCAGAATACAGAAGAGAGCCAATGGCAGAAATGCGCTAACCTATTGTCCATGCGTATGTGCTGAAGAAAAATGTGAATGTCCAAACACATATGGATGAAGAAAGGTGGCGGAAAAAAACCCTTAGGTATAGGTACATTTTTGTCACTAACATTAAAAGGTAAAAAAAATTAAAGTGAAAAAGAGGGGCGAAGTTAGAACATGCGTATACAGGTTCGGTTTATATGGAACTATAGAATAAGAGAAGGAGTCAAAAGAAAACATACTGAACCCCCTATGTGCACTACTTGCAGCAACAACATCTCATACGAACAAGAGAGGCTTGTGCCTAAGACTCTAACTCCTTCATTCACCCTCAGGTGTAATGCTTTGCACAAAGGAAAAGACACGCACAGGACGCATTATGGAGAAGGTGGATGAAGGTAGGCAAATACATTCATCATTCGTGCATGCTGCTCTTTCATATTTTTCTCATTTTGGCCTTTAATACAAGGTTCCTTTTTATTCCGATGGGACCAGTAACAGAAGCTACTGGCCCCAATGGAATAACAAGATTTATAGGCACACCGAAGTCTGCTTTGTTTTGCACAGAGATTTCGGCTGCACAAAGCAGCCAAGGCCTCCAGTTGAAACCACGAGCCAAATGGGATTACTTGGGGAAACTGAACCCAAAATTACAAAATCTCCTGGTAATTTCTCATTTCCAAAAGGGCCCCTTCTGGTCACACTTGTAATCCATGGGTAAATCCACACCGCCCAGGGGAAGAAGGAGTAACTGGAGGATTACCAGACCACTTGCAATGAGGGCCGCTGATCTCCTCCTTTTCCATGTGTGCGTGCGCCCTTGTACATTCTGTTCATCCACGGATGTATGACGTTACAACGCACACTTTTACAACGCATACCTTTACAACGCATAATACCTTTACAACGCATACCATTACAACGCATTAATTACATTGCATGTTTGGTAAGTATTGGATAGTGTAGGGGTAAAATTTACTATTCTAACTCCAGGGGGTGCAACATTAGGGTAAGTATTGGATAGTGTAGGGGTAAAAATTACTATTCTAACTCCAGGGGGTGCAACAGTAGGGTATGTGTTGGAAAGTGTAGGGGTAAAAAATACTATTCTAACTCCAGGGGGGGGCAACAGTAGGGTAAGTGTTGGATGGTAATGTTATGCGTTGTAGTGGTGTGCGTTGTAAATGCATGTGTTGTAATGGATGTTGCGTTGTAAAAGTTTCGTTGTAATGGTAGTACGTTGTAAAAGTTGCGTTGTAAAGGTTGTTTCCCTTCATCCACCCATGCTTGAAGCAGCCTTGGGATGGAGTAAGTGGTAAAAACTGAATGACATTACAACTTCCCTTTTCCTTATTGGATTCACCTTTCCTCCTTCAGTCTCCTCTCGAGATTCTGAAGTACCAAGAGACCGTCAGGTGGTGGGGCGCTTTATAAATCATGTTAATCTAAGATAACCTAACAAGAAGCCTAGGGATAGCGTACGCACTATACAAATGAATAGGGAGATTCCTCATCTGTAGGAAGCTGGCTCTGTATACGCTAAAAAGTAAGGAATAGTGTGCAGAGTCCAGTGACTCCCCAAAGTTAGGCAGAGGTAAAAGTAGATAATACGTTACTCTCTATTTGTGGTAGTGTGGGGGAAAAGTAAGGCTTTATCAGAGGGCAGTGTTAAGCATTTATTGCAAACACAACAATGATGGACAGAATGTGGATCAATGTCACACATTCACCCCAGTCCAAAGATCTGGGCCCAAATCCATCGTTTTTCCACTCCACACCACCCTGGGTTAGACAATGGCGATATGCAAATCAGCGCTGACCCTGTGCCCCATGGGAACAGTCCAGTCCGAACTACAAAAGCCATGTCCTTCCCAGAACGGAAACAAGCATCCGAGGACCGGCCCGGTTTCGAGGTAACACCTCTCATCAGCCCGGCTAGCTTGATTCCAGTGGTGTGGAGTGGTGTGTAGTGGAAAAACGATGGATTTGGGCCCAGATCTTTGGACTGGGGTGAATGTGTGACATTGATCCACATTCTGTCCATCACTGTTGTGTTTGCAAGCATTTATTGTACACACTCAGGCAAGAAATTATGTCACACACTCAAAGACTGAACACAGACCAATTGTTGCTATAAATTTTTTTTTAAAAAGAACCAAGCAGGACTTGGTACAAGTAAATAGGATTGTACTTTTCAAGACAGATTGTTAAAAAAGCAAGCTGGATGAATAATGGGTTTTTACAGGTTTGTAAAAATGTGCAAATACTGTTGTAATTACTTTTGGATTACTTTTGCTACTCAGTGTGATATGCCTAGATATCACACTGGGACATTTCCTAGATAAAAGGTAAGTAAAGCAGTTTTTGTAATCAAAACACAGTTCCTTATGTTTCCATACAAACGCCCTCAACACTTAAAAGTTTTTCAGAGGAAAACAGTCAATGCAATCCTGTGGTGAAAAATTAGGTTATCGGTTTGCAGGTAAGTAAACCGTCTTAAGGGTTGAGATTCTGGGGCTAGAACAAGGGTTCCCCCAGGATCAAGGATGCACTCAAAAAGCACCCTGAGATGCACTTGGGTGGCCGGTTGCAGAGTGCTGATGCCCAATGTTTGCCTATGGGTCTAGGGGTGGCATAGGTTGATGGCTGCTCTCAGACAGGGAAACATCCTTTACATCGCGGTGATTACACCGCGATGCATTTAGAAAACTGGCATTACAACGCAAGCGTTACATTGACTTCCACTCGAGGGCGCTATAACCTAAGGAATAGTAAGATTTAATATTCCCACACCTTTCCTACTGTACGTAGACTGGTGTTGGAATAGTAAATCTTACTCCTCCTAAGTCCAGCGCTCTCCAGCGCAAGTCGTTGTAATAACTTACGTTGTAGAAACTGCGATGTTACATACCGCAATCATTTTGATTGCGTTATAACATCACATGTTCCCTCAGACAAGCCACAAGGTTGAAGGACCAAAGCTCCTAGGTTTAAGCTCAGGGCGAAGGGGGATCCGAGTTAGCACACAAAGTGCACCCACAGTGGCACAGGAGCAGCTGGGTGCAGGGTGCTGATTTGGCATAAGGTGCCTTGTTGTTTTCAAGAGGGGTATGTGGTTTGGATTTTGACTGAAGGCTCAGTCTTCCGGGAAGAACCAACACCTGGGCAGGTAAGTTGGAGGGCGCAGGGACGTAGGTGCACCTCGGGTCCTCTTCTCCAGGGCGCAGGGTGGCTGAATGCAGGAGTGCCTTTTGAGGTCTGACCTCACCTTCACGTGCCACTCGCAGTTAGGGGGGGGCATGCAGAGGCTGAAGGTGACGTCAGGGAGTCCTGGAGGGGTCAACCCACGGTGGACTCGGACTCTGGAGCGCTGACAGACCTCACTGGGACTGTTGGGCCACTCAGGCTAAGGCCGTATGCGAAGGGTGCAGTGATGGTTCCAGGCGTCTGGTTTCTTTGTCTTTAGTAGGCTTGGAGTCCTTCTTTGGAGATTCTTTAGGACAGAGCTGCTGCTCACCGATGATCCGGTCTTTGTTGAAGGCAGTCAGTCCTCGCAGGGGTTCTGGAGATCGCTGGATGCAGGACAAGGTGACTTTTGGTGCAGGATGTTTGGAAACTGCAGACGGGCCGGTATGGCTGGGGTCAAGTCACTTCTTCTCTGCAGTCTCCTCTGCTGGGTGTCTTCTTTCGTCCTTCTTCGTAGGTTGCAAGAATTTCCCTTCTGGGTTCAGGGCATTTTAGGGATCTCTAGGTATTAGCCAATAGGCTACTGACTTTATGGTGATTACACCGTTGGTGAGCTCACCCCACACGGGAGAGTGGGCACAATCCTTTATCCTGATTGGAGAGTGCCTGCCATCTGGAAGATGACGGGCACTTAAGAGTGGGCTTCACCTCGCCTCCCCCACCTGAGCGGTGGGGTTGGCAGAGGTGGGAACACCTTCTTGGCTGCTCTAATTTTTCCCACCTGCCCTCCTGCTGAAAAGAGGGTGAGACAGGAAGGGACCTTCTCCTGATAGCAGGGGAGGCTGGGGGTCGCATTACAAAGGCGACCAGGCCTTCGTAGCTCCCTTGCCACAGATGGCTTTTCCTGACCTGGGGAAGGGGTGACCACCTCCCAGTGGGAAAGGCTTTGTTCCTGGGCCCAGAGAGCAAAGGCTCACTGTAGTATTCTCACATACAGAACATTCCTTTAGAATTGTTATGTTTTCTATGTTCTGTAACATTCTGTATGTGGGGGTTAAACAGTAGAAGAGACGCTTGGACAGCAGGAGAGATGTTTCACTGCACTGTGGTTGTTTAAGCTGTTTGTTGGAATAAACTACTTCTTCACATCAAGTCTGACCATTGGATTACTTCACTCACATCCCAGGGGTCCGAAACATGTCTCGTAGTGGCAGGCTGTTGTTTACAAGTAAAGGAACCCACCAGAGGCTTGTCATTTTTAAGGGGGCATCCCTAAGATGCCCTCTGTGTGCATGGTATAATAAATCCCACACTGGCATCAGTGTGGGTTTATCACGCTGAGAAGTTTGCTACCGAACATCCCAGAATTCAGTAAAGCCATTATAGTGCTGTGGAGTTCGTAATGACAAACTCCCCAGACCATATATTGTTTATGGCTTTACTGCACTTAAAATGTCTAAGAATGGACTTAGACACTGTAGGGGTACAGTGCTCATGCAACTGTACCCTCACCAGTGGTATAGTGCACGCAGTTAGAAGGGGGTCTTACCTACACAATAGGCAATACTTCTTCATTCTGTTGGGCGTGCCCCCGCCCCCCCCCCCTCCCAGGGGGGCGCGAGACCATCTCAGGGGGGGGGCGCACACTCCACACTAAGATCTTCCCTTTGTTGGTATTTTACTGTCCCGCGTCCTAAGTCTTCACACATTTAAAATGGGATTTTTTTGTTGTAGAGCTCCGGTAACAGAGGGTTGGAGGGGGTAAGGAGGGGAAATAGATAAGGCACAGGTGCCCATTCTTTTGTCATGTAAAGAGCTGAGTTAACTGTCCCAGGAGGGGGTTAATTCTTAGAGCTGAAATGTTTCAGCTGCAGTGGGAGGCAGGGAGTCTCCTGCTAAAAACAAAAAACAAAAGCAAAGGAACAGACAGTCCTGTTCTTTTGCTTTCGATTTCATAGCAGAGGAGACTCCTTGCCTCCACTGCAGCTGAAATGACTGTCTGTTCCTTGCTTTCAGTTTAGCAGAGGAGACTTCCTGTCTCCCACTGCAGCTGAATCATTTAAACTCTACAGGTTTAACCCCGTCCTAGGAGGGTTAGATCTTTGCAAAAGGAGACAAAGTTTCTTTTAAATTTACACAGGCAGGCGCACAACGCCCACAAGGCTTCAAGTTGCCAAAAGAAAAATGCCAGCCAGCCATGTGTTTTTTAAACAGCCTGCAAATTGTCTCGACACTAAATATGCTTATAAAGAAGTATGTATACATTTGTTATGTGACTTTTCTGTCTTTGTTCCATTTTATTATCAGTCATTGATCATTCAGGCAGTCCTAGAAAACAATTAAAAGTGCTTCTACATAGCTGCCAAGGTTTCAGATTGCTATGTGTGACATTTTCATAATTTCAGTGAAATTATGAGTGACATTTCAATGACTATGAGTGACACTGTCTCGTGGGCAAAATCAACTAATGAAGATCAGGGAAACCGATAAATATCAGAAATTACACCCACTTGGGTAACAAGAAACTCTAACAAGGTCTTCAAACCGGAGACAGACTGCATTTCTCAGTGACAGTGACATTTTCTCCCTGAAATAAAACCAAACACATAAGCCCATGGAAAAAGCGCAATATCAGAAATTACACCCTTTAAAAGAGTAATAAGCTTTGGAAAGACTTTCAAGCTGCTGCATAGTCTCTGAATTGCAAAGTTACTAACCTACTGCCCCTTTCTAAGATAAATGTTAACTTACTGCTTTTCAAAAAGAGGTTTTTGTTTTGGCATTTAAAAAAACAGAAACGTTCAGGTCTTACTAGCAATATGCTGCTTAGGCCGCATTTGGAGAGCAGGGCACGTGCACACTTCAGTACGGATTACAGCACTACCAGGTGTAACATCAAACCGAAGTACAGAACTTCCAAGATCGCTTTTAGGCGACCACGGAAAATGAAATAATTGCGTAACATAATGTGAATGCTGTGCCTGAACACTTCCCAGAATAGAAGGGCCCCTGCACACAATTGTTTTCAGAAGGTGCCGTCACAGAGTTACTACATAGATACCGAGCACGAAGGCTGTGCTGAATTAAGTTCTCTGGTGGTACTGAAAGTATTAGGACTGGCAGCGCGCTAGCGCTTTTAATAAAAATGGAAAGTACACTTTGAAGAAAGCTGATACCTCACTGAGGCAACTTACTGTGTGAGTCGACTCAAGCAGCAATTGTTGTGCAAAGGCCTTCAGTTTCGTCATAGGAAGCCTGGATAATAATGCGCCCATATCTGCTCTTAATTTGTCATCTGCACGCGACCTTTAAGACACTCCGTCAAAATCCTAAAACCCTACAAGCACAGAAATTAAAGTTTATCTAGCTCCTGACGTCCGGCGGCCACGGCATGAGCCGCACAGGAACTGGGAATCGCGGCCGCATAGCTGCAGCACACTGCCATGATGCACTGCAGCAGAGCAGGCTCTTTCTCCCAGACTGTACTGCCTGACTCACCGACTTGTCCCCGGCCCGCTCGGCCGCACTAGTTTGCGCCTTCAATCACCCCGATGCCTCTGATGCGCGGCGGGCGGCCAGAGTGTCCTGTCGGTGAGTGATGAATTATTCAGTCACTCTGGGTCTCGGCGCCCCCCACAGGGTCTGGCAAAGTAAAGGGGGGGGGAAGGGGGTCATTGCGGTGCTGTGCACCGCGGCAGACAGTCAGCACTTGACCGACTCGTGGACTCGCATTGAATCTCGCACCGCTTCTGAATCACTTCCCCTTCCTCTAGGACCGGAAGTTACAAGTCCGTACTGCCGCCGCATCGCAGGAAATGCAGCCTGGCGCCAGGCACCAGGCTGGGCGGATTTGTTTCTTTGTTGCGCTCTCGGCCACTCCAGAGTTGAGAGGAACAATATTGAACTATTTATTAACTTACTGAACCCAGCAAGCAGCTGCTGGCAGCACGCCTTGGAGCACCAGAGCCGGCACACAGGCGCCGCCGGTAGGGCGCGCTGGCACCTGCAGAGCCAATATTTCTGAGTGGCATAAATGCGTGACAATGCAGTTCAGTGCGGTGATGCGGCACACCGCACTGACATGCGTGAGTGTCACGCTGGATGCGTGATACTTGACAGGCATGCTTCTATTTATATTTGCTGTTCAAGGTATGCACACACAAGTGCTGAAAATACAGCTTTAGGTGACAGTTTATTTTTTATTTTTGTACTGCTTGGGACATCAAAATAATGAGCTGGCAACCCTAATCATAAAACTGGAAGTTTGTTGTAAGATCAGCACATTTATTTCCTCCACCATGATCCCTGGTTAATGCCATAATAGCAATAGTTTAACATATCTGAAACCCTACGCTGCCGTCAATAACCTGCTGAGTTACTTCAAGTGTCTGGGAATGCACCTTGCATTCATACAACTCGTTCCTCATTCTCGCCCTTCACTTTCACGCTCACCCTGCACTCACAGCAATCACAATGGCCTCACACTGATCCCGATGCACTCATACCATTCACCCGCTTACCCTGTACTCACAGTGATCACTCTGCACTCACAATGCACTTGCGCTGTTCACCCTGTACCTCACCCTGCAGTCACACAAGCACACTACTCGCCCTGCACTCATATGACACCCTTACTGCTCAATTAGCAATCTCACTCAAATAAGACCATCACTAACCATACATTCATTCATCCCAGCCTGCACTTACATCTGCACCCAAATTCATATGGTCACCTCACTCACTCTGCAGTCACTCCTCTTACCCTACTCTCACACTGTTGCATGGTTCGCCCTGCACTCACAAGGGTACTCCTCCCACCCACACAGCACGGGGGTTTAATGTGCCTGCTACAAAGAACGTGTACCATGCAGGTCAAAGAACTGAGTGTGAGTAAACAATGAGTAGTGCTATAAAAAATTAAATGTTTGCAAGAAAGGTGCAAAGAGAGATGAGGTGCATTGTTGGTCAGTGATAGTGAAGAAATTCATGGAGGAGGAAATGGGGAGGGGCGCTAAAGAAGACCATTCCACTCAATTAACAACATTGGACCCAAATACCTCAAAGGGAGAGTTTCCTTCCACGTACTCAAGCCTCCGCTCCGCCGACCTCGCCATGTCAGAGGTACCTCGCATCCGCAGAAACAGAGCTGGCGGGAGAGCCTTTTCCTACATCGCAGCCAAGACCTGGAACGAGCTCCCCTTGAACATCCGATGCTCCCAGACCCTGCACTCGTTCAGGAAGGACCTCAAGACCTGGCTCTTCGACTGATCCGGAGCACATTTTATCTTGGAAAATTGTGTTTTGAGCTGTGTAATAAGCTTCTGTCATTTCACCACACCCACTCACAAACCTGCAGTTTACTGAACACTCTTATTGTGTTGAACATTGTTTGCCGGATATGGCCTGTGATATGCGCGTGGCAGTCAATTATGTAGTGTACCAGATTCCAGAAATTTCTGTCAGGTGGTGGGGGGGAGCCAACATCTAAAAAATTCAGCAGGGGGGGCTCAACCTACAAAAGTTTGAAGACCTCTGCCATAGGCAGTGTATTGCAGGCATGGCACACAGAATGTGTGCCATGTCGACTCTTCACTTTTCTCTGCACCAAAACACGCAGCCTGCAATGGCAGTGTGTGTTAAGGTACAGGGCCTCTTAAGGGTGGCCTTCCCTGGTCAGTGTGCCCTTAGTACCTGTGGTACCTTTTACGAGGGACATAAATGTGGGCAGAGAGGTGCCAATTGGGGGTACAAAGGTACAGTTTTGGGAAAGAACACAGGCCCTGGGTACCTGATTGGCAGGGGTCCAGGGCACATCAAGTCAAAGTGCATCAGAAATTTGGCAAAAAGGGGGGGGGTTACTGCAACAGAAACCCACTTTCCAACATCATCCTCTTTTTCGCATCCATGAACCCTATTATTTTATGTTATAGTAAAATATTTTTGAACACTGAGCCACATGCATTAGAAAGCCGCTCTTCAGCTCATGGCAATAGTTACGGATGTTCCCACATTCTGCTTTAATTCAATTTTTCTCAATTCTCTTCTCACTAAAATTTTGAAGCGGTCACGATGTGATATCATAGTGTGCCCATTTCTCGTTTTTCTTTCCTCCTCCCCGACAAGTCGCTTTCCTGTCAATGGAGCATACAAACAATACAAAGAAGCAACATGGCATCACATCCTGTTCCCTCCTTTTGTCTTCTTTCCTTCCTCTGCTCTTCTCACCCTCCATTTTCTGTCTCAATACACAGGTTCGAAGAGGCCAAAGGCTAGTGCGGGCCATACAATAAAACCACCATGACACTACAGCATGAAAGGACAGTCTTGGGCATGAGACAGAGCAGAGGGAGTGGGAAATAAACACAAAGACTAGAAATACAGAACATGGAAGAGACTGGTTTTGGCGTGTGAGTCAGAAAGAGTATGGTGTAGAGCAGATAGGGATAAAAGCGTTAGAGATGGCAATGTAAAGAGGTTGTTTCACATGAAAGCAAGGGGTGGGTGGGAGATAAAGAAAGATAGCTTTAGAGGCAAAGAGTAGAGAGGGTGAATGGCAGAATTCCAAATGCATATCTGAAAACTGAACTTTCACACTCACCTACAATGCCAGCATACATCTCTAACTAGTGGAACCTATATTAAAAGACGCATACTTATGGCCCTCTAGAGCATTACTATCCCCATGTCCTTATCCCCAAAAGCTGCCTCCAGTCTCGCCAAGAACCCCAGCTCGGATTCACTGTGGGGATAAAATTCACTGCAGATTGGTCAACTGATAAAAGGGAGCTTTAGTTCTTGGGTGAAACTCTTGCACATGGGTTGCTGGCTGTGCTTTACATTCTAGGAACAACAAACGGCTACGTAGTAATACATGGCACACGGAGGGCGGCTGACATCTGCAACCGCAGCCCTCAGCACCTCTACTGTGAAGCCATAGAGCTAGAGCAAGAATCAGGACCTGAACAGTAAACAGCCAGAACTCAGACCAGAACCAACCAAAGTCGGAATTCTAGGCAAAAACAGTGCCAAACCAGTATGCACTACAGCCCATTTTGGGGCTAGAGGATGAACCTGTACATGGCACAAAGAATAAATCAGGATCAAAAGCAGATTGAAAAGCACCAGACCATAAACCAGAATCAAACCGGACCAGTGAGAGAGACACGTCAAAAAACATATGCCGAAAAGCAAAAACAGTAAAATTCATCGGTACATATTATTTCCCCGATGGTCATATTAACTTGTACCTTAAGAGGGGAAAAAGGTCCCGCAATCACTGTGACTGCTGTCCAGCAGCCAATCAGATTAGCAGATTTAACAGGTACTTTCAGCAATTCCATTTAGCTGCCTTTAGACCAAATTGAAATGGTCTCATTCCTTAGGTCCGGTTATGGACGCATGTTCCATGCAGAACTGGCAGGGTAGTGGGATGATGCAGCAATCCATGAACCACCTGAGGTCATTTTCCTTTATGTGCAATATATAAAAAATGATAAAACTACCCAGAAATGTTTCGCCGATTCCCGAGAAAGAATCAAAAGCATAAACGGGGCAAAAGCCCAAACCATAAGGGACAGACTAAAGAGGGCAGAAATTAAGTAAATACATTTACAGCCTATACCTCATTTTTATAGACGATACTGAATATGCCATGTTACCTAAGTAAGAACCTTAACTACTTCAGCCAGAGCTAGTCTGTGAAAATAAACAGTCAACTGCAGGGGAACATGCACCTATAAAATAGGCCGAACTATATGGTCGCGTTCAACATATAACTGCTGTCAATCAGCAAAATGATGACATCAAGCAAAAGGAGAAGGCATTTATTTTCAATCGAATATAATCACCGCTCTTGCAAACTCAGCAAAATGGTGACACTCTACATGTCTCTAAATGTAACTTCCTGTGCAATTTTACAACATTCTGCACGAAGCACGATATGTTTTGGTTAAAGATGATGTACAATGAATTCCCACAAGTGTGCCAGAGTACTCTCAATCTCATCCATCGATTCTCTTCTGGGTTTGTGGAGACAACAACATTTGACCTTTTGGCCTCATTCGGGATATGGAAACCAAAATATGCTAGATGTGGGTGACCACTCTCCCTCCCTCCTGATCAGGGACATACATACCCAGGGGAACCCAGGAGACAAACATCCCCCACCAAAGCGCATAGGCACATTTTGTACATTAACTGCAATGGTGAAAATAAATGAATTTCTCTCTCCAGCAGAGGAGGAAGTCGCGAGCCTGGGAATATTACAACAGAGATGCTGGTAAGAGTAGGTGGAGACCATGAAAGAACAGCCTACGCTGCGCTCCCATCACTGGACAATTTCTGAACAGGCCAGTGCCTCTTAACTGCAGTAATTGCTGTGACCTAATCAGTAACATTCTTCTGCCAGGGAATCTCCATTGGCCCTATGAGCTAATTCCTTCCTTTATACATATAGAAATCATCATGTTACGGGAGCAGAATCAACTTTAAGCATTTGCTTTTAAATTCCATTCATTCTAACAACATACATCCACCTTATGTACCTAGCAAATGGAAATTAAAAGTCCATTTATTCCAACAACATACATCCAACGTGCAACAATTAATGTTCATTCTCCAGTTTATTAAAAAGTGGTTCCTAGTTCCGCTGGGTGGATTTATGGAACTTTCACAGTACACTTTTTAACTTAGGGTGACTAAAATATGCTGCGCCATGGTTGCGAACCTGGTCAAAATAATTAAAAAAATCTGAAGAATGCAAATACTAGTACTGGCCATGGTGAGTATGTCAGTCTCCCCATGTTATTAAACGAGATTATGATTTTACTAGTCTAACGTGTGAAATGGATTATGCTTAAAGCACCTAGAAGCCTGTAGCTTTACCGTGCACCGCAGGATGTGCTTCAGTGGTGTCTGCCTGTACTCACCTGAGAAGCATAAAGGGTGTCTCAGGCAGTGGCATGGAGAAAATGACCACCTGTGTTAAGTAACCTAATGTGAATTTTCATCATGACAGAACCAGTAGTGCATTCATCTAGCAAATCCAGTGTCTATACCACTTGGTGTGAAGACAGACGTCTGAGAAGACTGATTTGCAGAGGTGCCTCTAGAAGTGCTGCCTTCATACTACAAATCCTGAGTCTGTCCCAAGATTATTTTCTGTAATGGTTCAGCATGTACTGCTGACTGATGGCTCCTCTGTCCTGTCGACTTGCTGGAATTCTTAGGAGGACAATGTTAACACTTTATCTATCCCTTTTAAGAGATATCCTCTTTTTAATTTGTTTGATTAACCAATGGCTAACAGATCTTTATCCCAACTGGACTACTTTTGGTGATCCATCTTTGACTATTTTTACTAGTTTTAGATGCATCTTTAGGTAGGCCTCATGTTTTTTAACTCCCTAAACTTTACTGCATTGACCGTGCGAAATTCTTCATCCATCTCTAAGTATGTGTAATAGGCGTAAAGCCTTGAGCTCTCCCAAAGCCACCGAAAACAAAGTCCAATGCCTTAAAGAACCCATGGTCTACCACTGCTTGCAAAATGTACATTTGAGTTCAATAGGAATGCTGGAGCTCAAAAGGCCATCACCCTCTTTCCCAGTGTTATCCATCCAGTGATTCCGTCATGCACACATATATAGAACGTCACAAGTAAGAGATAAGGTGGTACACGAAATCACAAATAAAGAAAAGCATGCGTTCTGACAGACACACATACAGAGGTACATGGAACAAAGACCCACAGAGGGTGAGTCAAACACTGGAACAGAGACAAAGCCATACAGAAATATAAAGGAGCTGTGAGATGCTAAGTGCAGAAAGATATATATGCGAGACAGAAAAACAGAACTTGAACGCTGTGAGGCAAAAAAAATTACAGGACTCAAACAAAACTGTACGACAGAGTGAGAACCACAAATATAAACAGAGGGAAACATAAGCGCCAAATGACCAAGAGAAAAAAATGTCGGCTGACTGACACTTGAGAATGAACTGAGAAATGGTGAGTGTTAAATGTTCAAATCAGTCATTCCGCCCTGAACAGAACCCCAATCTACTGCTCTGTCAGCCTGGCAGGCTATCTAGTGCTCTAAGGCGACACTGTGCCACTCTACAACTCTAAAGTAAATGAAATATGGGAAACAAACCACAGATGGAATGCATGTCCCTCGATGATAAACAGCAACGATTCCACTCTTTGGCCTGACACCTTGCAGGACTGGATCCAAGCTTTATTTACATCAGGACGGCAACTTCTAGATCTTGGCGGAAAGATATCATGGGTTAACTGCAAAGGGGTTACTGAAGGGAAACTGCACTCAAAGAAACAGTGGATGCAGAAGTTGCAAGGGGAATATTTTCTGGAGAAGTGTGGCTCAATGGTGGAGAAGCGTGGCTCAATGGTTAGAGTGGCAGACCCTGATGCAGAGGTCTAGCCCGGGAACAGGGTTCAATTCCCCACCTCGGCGGTTCTTGGGCTCAAAAATTCCACGGACCTGATAATTCTCGCCTCGCTGCCTATTCCAATCATAGAGTCCCACTCTGCAACTCTGGGCAATAACTTGCTTAATCTCCACAACGGCCCCCACAACGCTAAGGATGCCTGGCCTCCACCTTGGGGGTACCCAGGAGTGAACACCTCACAGGGAAAGCCAGGATGGGTTCCACAGTGGTATTCGTACAATCGCCTTGAGACCCTTGCGGGTGAGTAGTGCGCTATACAAGTATCAATTTACAATTCCCTCTCCTCCTCCCCTTCCCTCACTATTGCCAGTTTGCATCAACATATTTTTGTAGCTTAAGACGTTCCTTGCTTATATCAGATGCATTAATTAATGACATTTCTGCCTGTCCACGAAACAAACACTACATACATACATACATACCGGCGGCTTGATAAACCCCGGGTGATCTTTCGGCCCCGGGGCCGCGTGTCGCCGCACTCTCGTGCCCTTCGGGGCTCCGAGGTCACCACGTGCGTAGGACACCGAGGAGCACCCACCGTGACTTCATCTCCGGGGCATCCTCCCTGGACAGCACAATTCGCGGGGCCCTGTCACTATCAGGGTGGCGAGGATGGGTAGGCGACTGAAAAAGAGCGCAGTGGGTGGCCGACCCCTCCTTGAGCAGTGCTCACGGTGGCCGTGGCTTCTCCCGGCGCTCCAGCCGCTGCTCAACCCTTCGGGAATTCACAGAACCAGAGACAAGAGCCTCTTAAAGCCGGACACTGACCGCCCCCCTCGGGGCTTACTGAGGGAACTGCTTCACGGCCCGACCCGCCTTCACGGGCGACAATGCACAGAACGCACACAGCAGGCTTGTTTACGCACAACTGTCCCTTCTCCAGCCGCCAACAGTCGGTCTTTCTACACCACTCGTCACTTTACCCCTCTGCCATCCCTCTATTTTCTATGCCCACTCCCTCGCCCGCCTCCCCGCCCTCCCATGAATAACGCAGCTGCGATCCTGCACAGTTACCGCCGTGACAGGCATGAGCTGTACTGCCAGCATGGATATGCAGGCATCTGTCAAGAAGGGACAGAGTGGGCACCTGTAAGCGATGACCATCTTGAGCAGCTTTACGAGTGTCCTAAGAGGGCATATTTTGAGGTGCCAGGTTGGACAGGTGTCAGGAACGCCCACAGGGCACTAGTGAACCTGCAGCGAAATGTAGATTTCGAGACATTAAGTAGCTCAATATGACTCACAGTGGTGCTAACCAAAGGGTTCAGGGCTTCAAGGCACCTTCGGCAGTCCTCAAAAACCTGCAACCAATTCTTTTTCAGATACAGGCCAAACCTCACCAGGGGAAAATCCTGGGGCTGGAGTCCTCCTAAATACTCTGACCGTGATCAAAAGAAACCAGATTAATAGAATACAAATCTTATCTGGTTTCTTTGGCACTAAATGCAACGAGAGCAACAGGACCTTCACTACTGCCTTACAAATCACTGTAGAATTCTAGGATCTGTGTTCCAGCCACTTATACATCACACAGGCCTGCCACCTCTTACCATCTGTGCCTTCCCAGATCATTTTTAAGTTTACCCAGTTCTGCAAATCATACAGCGTTGTAATCACATATAAATGTATTCGCACGACAGAAAGGCAAGACACGAGGATAGTTTTTGCCTTAATTTCCGCATGCTTTTGCCTCCTGCCCTAACCTGATGGTGGTGATGGTGCCAGTCCTCTCTGATTGCTGCAAGCCGTACTAACCACGGCAGACTGTACTGCTCAGTTATCCACGAAAATAACATGCTCCAAATATATTGACGTTTATGGATTTGGGTGCTTATCCATGTAAAAGGGGGATTTGGGGGGGCAGCCGACCAAAGGGAGGCTTGCCCACCCGGGGAATTTTGGGGCAGTAGGGGGGGGGGGGGGGGGGGGGGGGGTTGGATAGGTGAACTCGGCAGGCACCCGTAGCTTGGGCTGGTTGGGCTCCTTTGGGCGGCTTTTGGGCTGGCCTCGATAAATACGGCCATTTTGTAGTGCCCGGCACCATTTCAGGTGCAGTGACACGGCAGCCGGGGGTGTTTTACACGGAATTGTTGTCAGGCGGTGTGAGCGGGAGCGTTGTGTCAGGCGGCGTGAGCGGGTGCGGTGTGGATCATCGGTGTTTTGCAGGACAGGAGACGGTTGTTATTGTCGAAGGCGGTGTTCGAGGATGGCGGAGCGGGACCCCAGAGTAGCTGAGGCGTTGCGGCTGCTGGGGGAGGCGGGCCGGCTGGATGTCCTGCGGCCGGACTTTCAGGTAAGTCCTCCGCCGCGGCGCGCTGCCAACGGCGCGCTGCCAACGGCGCTGCGGCGGCCGTGTGGGCCTGTGAGCCGCCGCGGTCGCGACCGCGGCCGGCTCAGGTGGAGCGGAGGGGGGGCGGGGCGGGGGGCGGCGGCGCGAAGGCCGCGAAGGCCGCGAAGCAGCGTGGTGCGGCGGTGCCGCGGAAGGCGGGGGGAAAAGGCGCGAAGAAGGCCGGCCAGCGAGGCGTGCAGAAAAAGGCCCTGGAGTTTGTGGAAGGGGGGGGGAGGACAAGCTCCGGTGGCGGAGGGAGTGGAGGGGCGGAGGGGGGCGGGCGGCCACGGAAGGTGACGAGGGGGTGGGAGACCGAGGGGGGGAGGGGGTATCTGCGGTGCCGGCGGGGTCGGCTGCTGGGGGGCGGGGGGGCGGGGGAGGAGGGTGCTGGGGGGGGTCGAACCAGGGAGTGCAGGGAGGGGGTCAGGGGGGAGGGGGTGAGGGAGTGGGGGGGCGGGGTCCCCTGAGTTAATTGAGGAGACTGAGGTGGAGGAGATGGGTGGGGGGGCGGACACAGAACTGGATTGGAGCTCATCGGGGTCGGAGGGGGGTGGGGGCGTGGGGGGCCAGGAGAGAGGGCCGTCCCCGGGGTGGGGGAGGGGGGGGCTGGGTGCCAGGGGGAGGGGGGGCATGGAGAGCGGAAGGGGCGGGGGCGTGTGGGGGGGTGGGGGGGTGGAGGGGGGGCCGAGGGAGGTAGGGTGGTATGGGGAGATGGAGGGGTGGGGTGTGGGGGGGAGTGTGGGGCTCGGCGGGGGGCTGGGAAGGGGGGCATGGAGGGGGTGTGGGGCCCAGTTGGGGGTCAGCCGGGTGGGGTGGCCCGGGGGGCTGGGGCGGTGTGAGTGGGTGGGGCATGGGGAGCGGAGGGGTTCCCTCGCGCCGCGGCGGTCACTCGGCGGGGTGGGGACGGGGGGCGCCGTTGGGGTGGGAGCGTGGGGGGGGTGAGTGGGGAGGGGATGGCGGGTTTTTTCACCCCGGTATGCTGGACTCCACCTTTTTTCCTTGGCAGGAGCTGCTTGCGAGGCGCTCGGGTGAGCAGCATGCGGCTCTACTCCACCGAGAGGATGGGCCGGCACTGTCTAGTGCGGGCGGCCGCGCTCCAACGAGGGACCTGTCACTGGAGCGTGGTGGATGGCGGCGGGGGTCAGCCCCGCCGGCCCCCCCCCCGAAGGGTTGTTACGGCCGCCGGGGGCAGGGGAGTGGTTATGGATGCACAAATTGTTGAACCAGGTGTTAGTGGAGTGGAACGGCGTGGGAGTGTGGATTTGGGTGAATTGATGAGAGTGTGTCGGGAGAGAGCGGGCTTGAGCAGGGTGGACCCCCCAGGGGGGGGTCGGGACTGTGTTGAAGTGGCGGAGGAGGAGTCCGCGGAGGAAGGGGAGATCTGGGAGGACAGGGGGGAGAGTAATGTTGTTGGCAGTATTTTACAGGTGCCGGCGAGGCAGGAAGTGCCGAGAGTGACGGCCCCCTCAGCTCAACTGGTTAGGCGGCGGGATCCGGTTCGGACGCCGACCTTGATGCCAGGTAAGATGGGAGAAGGGGCGGGGAGTGGCAAGCGGCGATGTGTGCAGGTCTCAGTTGGGACTGGGGGAGAGGGGGCGGAGGGATGGAGGCTGGTGCGGGGACGGTACGTGCAGGACGCCGGAGTGGGCACGGATGGCGCGGCGGACGGGGAGGCTGGCGCGCGAGTGGGGTCGGACGCGGTCGCCGGGAAGGAGGCGGCGAGTGGGAAGGAAAGCTGCGTGGTGCCGGTGCGTAAGTTACCATATATGGGTATTACGAAGCCACTGGGAGCGCACCTGTCGTTGGCTACGAAAGAGAAAATTTGGAAGGCGGAGTACATCGACATTCTGAAGCTTCTCCACCGGGAGTTGACGTCTAAGGAGGGGTCGAAGGAAGAGGAACAGGAGTTGGCCAGGCGTCCGAAAGTGCCGTTGACACTGGACAATTGGTCGGCGGCTTTCCTTATCTACGCAAGTGTTTACTGCGAGAAGTTTCCCGACCGATCCGTGGCGCTCATGAAATACATGGATGTGGTGCGGAGGGCCCAGGTGACGTACGGCGGGTTCGAGTGGTCGCACTATGACGAGGAGTTTAGGGCGTGCATGGCGGCGGATCCGGAGGCTTTGTGGGGGGAGCTGGACGCGGATTTGTACCAGCAGACGATGGGCGGGGCCAAATTCGGCCACACCATTTACACGGCCAGCGGTTTGCCAGTGGGACCGCCCCCCTTTGCCGCGCGCCCCACCCGGGGGGTGGGGCGGGGTGAGTCCATCGGACAGGCCACGGTTGGGGCCTGTTGGGATTTCAATAAAGGGTCGTGCGGGCGGGCAACTTGCCGTTTTAGGCATGAGTGCTCGAATTGCGGAAAGCGGCACCCGGCGCAGCGGTGCTGGGGGCTCGTTGGACAGCCGGGCCAACAGCAGGGGCATGGAGGTCCCCAGGGAGGGGGGGGGCAGAGGGGTGGGGTGCGAGGGGGGGGAGCAGGAGCTTTGGGCAAAGGCTCGTACGCCGGTTAGGCTGGAGAGGATGGAGCCCTGGTTGGCGGCGTATCCGCGGGCGGAGGATGCTGCAGTGCTTTCAGGGTTTTCGGGAGGGGTTCCGCCTGGGCTATGAGGGCCCCCGGATTGCCCGCTGGGCGGACAATCTGAAGTCAGTGAATGCACACAAAGGTATCGTGCGGGAGAAGTTGTTCAAGGAGGTTAAGGAAGGGAGGATGGCGGGCCCGTTCAGGGAGCCGCCGATGCCTGACTTGATCATCTCCCCCATTGGGGTGGTGCCCAGGAGGGAGGAGGGGCAGTTCCGGCTGATCCAACATCTGTCTTGGCCGGAGGGGGAGTCGGTGAATGCGTACATCTCGGCGGACTTGGCGTCGGTGACTTACTCGTCGGTGGACGTGGCGCGGAGGCTCGTTACGGCGGCGGGGCAGGGCGCATTGATGGCGAAATGCGACGTCAAGTCGGCCTTTCGGCTTCTCCCGGTCCATCCGGCAGATCACCAGCTGCTGGGGATTCAATTTGAAGGGCTCAATTTTGTGGACAAGGCACTGCCGATGGGATGTTCCTTCTCGTGCTCGCTCTTTGAGCGTTTCAGTTCGTTCCTGCAGTGGGTTTTTTCCAGGCGCATAGGCTCGGAGTCAGTGACGCACTACCTGGATGACTTTTTCCTGGTGGGGCGACCCAGCGCGACGGACTGCCAGCGGCAGCTGGACGGTTTGGCCGGGTTGATGGAGGACTTTGGTGTTCCCCTGGCGCCAGAGAAGACATACGGTCCCAGTACGGTGTTGTCCTTTCTCGGTATCGAGCTCGACTCGGTCGCCATGGAAGCACGCCTACCGGACGATAAGAAATCGGCTATGTTAGGGCTGGTGGCTGACATGCTGGCATGCAGGAAGGTGGTGGTGCGGGAGGTGCAGGTGCTGTTGGGGCACTTGAACTTTGCTTGTCGCGTGGTGCGGGCGGGTCGGACTTTTTGCAGGCGGTTGGGATTGGCGTTGTCCGGGTTGTCTTTGCCTCACCACCATGTGCGATTGTCGGCGGGAGTGAAGGAGGACCTGCGCATGTGGCGGGCGTTTTTGGAGCGTTTCAACGGGGTGCCCATGGCGCCGGCGGAAGATTGGGAGTGGGATGTCACCATGTACTTGGACGCGGCGGGTGTTGGCGGTTTCGGTCTCTACTGGGATGGTCGGTGGTGCGCGGAGCAGTGGCCGGCACACTGGCAGGCTGGCGGCCGGAGCATTGCGTTTTTGGACTTGTTCCCGTTGGTGGTGGCGGTCACGGTGTGGGCCAGGGAGCTGGCTCACAAGCGCGTGTTGTTTCGAGTGGACAACATGGCGGTCGTGCAGGTGGTGAATAGGCAGTCGGCCAGAGACCCGCAAGTGTTGAAGTTGATGAGGGTGTTTGTGTTGCGCTGCTTGGAGAATGACATCCTCTTTCAGGCACGGCACGTCCCGGGTGTGGACAATGACATTGCGGTTGCTTTGTCTCGTTCGCAGTGGGAGAGGTTCCATGGGCTAGCCACGGCGGCGGAGGAGGTCAGGACCCCGGTGCCGGGAGCGATGTGGTCGGTGGGCGAGCCCGGGTCTTCCAGCTGGTGAAGAGATCCGTAGCAGCGTCAACGTGGAGATCTTACGAGCAATCCTGGGAGGAATTCTTGCGGTCTGGCGCGGTAAGGCGAGGGGACCGGTGGCAGCGCGAGGAGCAGGTGGTGCGTTACATGTTGGGGCTCATGGAGAAGGGTTTGTCGCGGGTCACCATCGCGGGCAAGTTGTCAGCTGTTGCGTTCATGGGTAAGCTGTGGTGGGGCTACGTCCCGTCGGCGGGGGAGCTGGGGGCCCGGCTGCTGGAGGGTTGGTCGAGAGAGAGGGGCGCGGCGGTTCGCTTGCGGCGTCCGGTTACGGTGGCGTTGTTGGGAAAACTCATTGGCGCGCTGCCGGAGGTGTGCAGAGATGAGGGCGAGGTGGTGCGTTTCTCCACGTTAATGTCCTGGCTTTTTTATGGGGCTTTTCGAGTGTCTGAATTGTTGGGGACGAAGGGGGCGCCAGGAGTGGGGTGGGAGGACGTGGACTTGCGCGCTCGGGAAGTGGCGGTGCGGCTGCGGCATTCAAAAACTGACCAGAGGGGGGTTGGGACATGGGTGGTCCTGGGCCCGGGGGTGCAGGAGGGTGTTTGTCCCGCGGCGTGGGGTAGGCGGCTGATGGCGATCCGGAGCCGGGAAGCGGGGCAGGTTTTTGGCCGGAGTAGTGGGGGCAGAGTGTCGGCGGCGCAGGCGTTGTGGGTTCTGCGGCGCGCCCTGCGGGGCTTGGGTGAGGATCCTTTGGCTTTTGGGACCCACTCTTTCAGGATCGGGGCGGCGACGGAGGCGGCGCGTAGGGGTTGGGGGAAGGAAGAGATACAGAGGCTGGGACGGTGGAAGTCGGATTGTTACCGGACGTATGTGCGGCTGCGGGAGGTAGAAGGGGTGACGTCTTTGTGATTTCGAAGCCTGATATGTGTTTCTTTGCAGGTGCTGTGGCAGGGCCGGAGGTGGCAGTTTTGAATTTGTATTTGGTGGGCCACTCATTTGTCAAGCGGGCTGAGCAGGCGGAGTGGGACAAGCATCGTGCATTGAATTTGGGATTGGATACTGGACTGTATCGGTGTCACTGGAGGGGCAAAGGGGGTATGCGGTGGCATGAGTTGTTGCCTATGTTGAATACGGTGGTAAGAGCGGGAGTGTGTCCGGATGTGGTAGTGATTCATTTAGGGGAGAATGACTTGGTGCAGTGCAAGGGATTGGCTGTGGTAAAACAGATGATGAGGGACCTGAGGGAGATCAAGCAGCGTTGGGCGGGGTGCCATGTGATCTGGTCCGAATTGATCCCCAGGCGGGTGTGGAGGGGAGCTGAGCGCCCGGGTGCGATAGACAGGGCCTGGCGGAAGATTAATCGGGTGATGGGGGATTTCTGTGCCAAGGAAGGGGTGGGGAGAATGGTTCATCCTGACTTGCGATATGGGGCGGTGTATTTTTTCAGGGAGGATGGGGTACACCTTTCTAGATATGGCATGGAACTGTACATAGTGCAGTTGAAGGAGGCACTGGATAGAGCGCTGGGGGTACTCAGGTATCCTAGGAGGCAGGAGTCCTAAGGGGGGGGTCGGAAGTAGTAAACGACTTCCGAGTGGCGTTTCCCTATGAGAAAAGGGGGGATTCACAGGAGGCCTGGGGCTGTAGGGGCAGTTGGGGAGCGGAGGTCAGGAAGGTCACTAAGGTCATTTGCAGTTGGGGGTAGGTTGCTGAGCGGATGTGGACACTTTGTTGCAATGTTGGGGATACAATTAGGGGTGGGGGTGGAGGGGGGCTGTTAGGCGGTTATTATTTAGAGAGTACTAGTTTTGTTCGGCACAGGCCAGGTGGGGTTTGTTGTGTAGGTGCACCTGATTCCAAATAAAGCGGCCTTTAACACACTAAGTTGGTGTCTGTGTCAGTGCTTCCCCCCCCCAACCTACCGGTGTGCCCCAAGGGGGATTTGGGGGGGCAGCCGACCAAAGGGAGGCTTGCCCACCCGGGGAATTTTGGGGCAGTAGGGGGGGGGGATAGGTGAACTCGGCAGGCACCCGTAGCTTGGGCTGGTTGGGCTGGTTGGGCTCCTTTGGGCGGCTTTTGGGCTGGCCTCGATAAATACGGCCATTTTGTAGTGCCCGGCACCATTTCAGGTGCAGTGACACGGCAGCCGGGGGTGTTTTACACGGAATTGTTGTCCCTCCTTCCCTCCCTGTGTCCCGTGGGGTGGATTCGGCCAGGGTGGGCCTCTGGGGGGTTGCGAGGGGCTTTGTTGGTTGAGGGTGCACCTGAGTTAGGGGACAAGAGTGGTTGTCGCTGGAACAGGTGCCAGGATGGGTGGCGTTTCCCTATGAGAAAAGGGGGGATTCACAGGAGGCCTGGGGCTGTAGGGGCAGTTGGGGAGCGGAGGTCAGGAAGGTCACTAAGGTCATTTGCAGTTGGGGGTAGGTTGCTGAGCGGATGTGGACACTTTGTTGCAATGTTGGGGATACAATTAGGGGTGGGGGTGGAGGGGGGCTGTTAGGCGGTTATTATTTAGAGAGTACTAGTTTTGTTCGGCACAGGCCAGGTGGGGTTTGTTGTGTAGGTGCACCTGATTCCAAATAAAGCGGCCTTTAACACACTAAGTTGGTGTCTGTGTCAGTGCTTCCCCCACCTACCGGTGTGCCCCAAACATACCGTCCCATCAAAGATCACTCCATTACCAGAAAAAATGTGTGCTGGGGCAGCGATTAAATCCTTGTATGCTAACAATAATGTATGTGTACGACATGGTCAAATAGAGAAGCAAAAACTTCCCCATAAATGAAGGTGTACATGCGGGTTGCGTAACGGTGTCCGTACTTTTTGTGAACATCTATTCATTAATGATGCAGTTGAACAGCTGCACCTGGTCCAGGATCAGGCGACACTTATGGCTCTGAGCCCAAGGAAACTCATTATTTTCAGATGATGCAAGCTTAATCTTGAGAACCAGAGTGGGGCCGCAGACTCTCCTCGATGAAGTACTGGAAACAGTAGTATATGGCAAATGTTTTAATGCCAAGAAACAGTAGATGGTGTAGCAAGGTATGATGGATCCCATTGGACAGTATCTAAGAGTTTGACTCTTTTGTGGTCAGTTTCGACAGATCGGCAAACTGGAGTGAACAGACTAACAAAGCTGAATGGACACATACCAAGCGATGGGGCACTGTGTTAAAAGTTATCGGGAGCAGATGTTTGAGGGTATAACAAACCTGAATTGCTAGCTCTAAAGGATAGGAGTTTTTTTAAAACGTCTTTTGTCACTCACTCCTAGAACCACTTCTATACCGCCACATTTGGAGCTGGTTATAAAGGCTATTGATCATGACCTGGAATTGTCTAACTCACTGTTATAGGTGAAATAACGGTAGAATCAGAGCTATCCCATATAGAAATATATAGGGTGGTGATGGGAATTCAAGGTGCAACATTCTGAGCCTGGTTTATAATTTTATTTAATTCACTAAATGACCTTCGATTTAAGAATTACTGAAACCCACCGTTCTGCCCGCATATTCTCAACAGCGTTCGAGCAGGAGCTCCGCTGTTTTCTCCTGTTCTCCTCTCAGGAAAAGACTGTAACCCCTGCCCAGCTGCCGCCGGCCCTGCCCTGCCTGTAGTCCCCCCGCCGCCACCAACAGCATCGAGTGGCTGCTGTGAGGGGACTACACTTACCACCAGGCATAGCGCCGGGCAAGCCAGGGACGCGCCAGGAGGCGCTTTAAAGCAGCGTCACCGCCTGCAGAGCGGGTGTTCTGCCCGCATATTCTCAACAGTGTTCGAGCAGGAGCTCCGCTGTTTTCTCCTGTTCTCCTCTCAGGAAAAGACTGTAACCCCTGCCCAGCTGCCGCCGGCCCTGCCCTGCCTGTAGTCCCCCCGCCGCCACCAACAGCATCGAGTGGCTGCTGTGAGGGGACTACACTTACCACCAGGCATAGCGCCGGGCAAGCCAGGGATAAGCCAGGAGGCGCTTTAAAGCAGCGTCACCGCCTGCAGAGCGGGTGTTCTGCCCGCATATTCGAAACAGCGTTCGAGCAGGAGCTCCGCTGTTTTCTCCTGTTCTCCTCTCAGGAAAAGACTGTAACCCCTGCCCAGCTGCCGCCGGCCCTGCCCTGCCTGTAGTCCCCCCGCCGCCACCAACAGCATCGAGTGGCTGCTGTGAGGGGACTAAACTTACCACCAGGCATAGCGCCGGGCAAGCCAGGGACGCGCCAGGAGGCGCTTTAAAGCAGCGTCACCGCCCGCGTCGCGGGAGCGCGCGGGAGCGCCCGGGCCAAGGGCGGGCCCGTTGTTGCCCGTTAGTGACCGTGAGGGACCGGACCGGGCCACCCCCCCTTACTCTTCCACGACCTGAGTGAGTACTGTATTTCCATAATTTACTGTGACCTATATACTACCCTAAAATGACACGAGGTAACCGGAAAAACGCCAAGACTGTTCAATCTGTCACCCATTTGACCGGGCCGATAGACCAATTTATTGCACGCACCAACGATGTCATTAACCAGAGCATTTCCATCCTGGAACGCAGAGTATCTTTAGATCTCGCAAATGCCAAGCGCTCCTCTTTGGGCCTTTTGGCTACTGCGCCCTCTCCCAACCAGCAAGGCTCTATTTTACCTATTTTGATGACCCCAACTAACATTTCAGCCGATATCCACATGCTTCCTTCTACAGTGGACCTCTCGGCCACCCAATCTATATCTGACTCCCTCTCCTCAGATGACTTGGAGGCTACTCCTAATCTGGTACTTTGTCAAACTCTGGACACGTCAATAGATAATCATCTTCGTGGGATCAGAGAGGGCGCTGTACCAAAGAGGGGAAACGGCACTCAACATTGCAACTCTAATAGTTCTGCAGCTCCACCCGAGTCAGGGGGGGTTCAGTTATCCCTGCCTGCTCATTTCAGTCCTACTATACCAGCTGCACCTATATCCCTATTAACTAGTACCATCACTGAGAACACGACTGTCAATCTCAATAGGCCTTCTCAGCCTGAAATCTTCTGTCCAGCTTGTAATGCCACCCCATTCCTACTATCCACTATTAGGGAACTCCTCAACGAGCAATTAAAACCTGTGCATCTAGGTTTGAGGAATTTAGAAAAACATATGGCATTATTATCCTCTAAAATACCCATTCAGTCCTCCAGAGAGCAGACAAATCAAGGGATAGGGAAACCCAAACCCCCAGTACAAACTCCACAAGTGTCCCTACCAGGTCCCGTTAGTATGATGGCAACAGTGGTTAACTCATCAAATATTTCATCTACACACCGAGCCCCCCTAGCACCCCTTGTGTCAAATCCCCCTGTGGCCGTGCCTCTGGCTGGACCAAGTACGGTCCAGAACCCGGTCGCACAAGGTTTGGGGAACAAAATGAATAAACCCGCCGATAAAAAACAGTTATCTGTACATCCTAAAACATTGGAAACAAACCCCCCTGAGCAACCAAAAAGGGGAATGCGCCCAAGGCGTCCAGCGCATCTCCCTCCCGAGGCGTCTCCATATACGGTCGTCCTCACCGGAGTTCCTGAACTGACTGAAGGCACAAATGAATCCTTTTGGTCACTTAAAAATAAAGTTTTACAGTGGCTAAGCTTAAATTGGGAGGTACAGCCCTGTCCTGGATGGCGAGCTTTCTTTCGGGTCGCTCTCAGGAAGTCCGATTGGGCTCCCATAAATCCATCGCTAGGGAGCTCACCAGGGGTGTGCCACAGGGCTCATGCCTAAGCCCCACATTGTTTAATGTGTACGTGGCCCCCCTGGCCGACTTGGTGAGATCCTTTGGGTTTATACCGGTGTCCTACGCCGACGACACCCAGCTTCTGTTCCCTTTTAAGACCTTCTCTCCTGCCTTACAGAGATCTTTCGCAGAAGGCATGAGGGCAGTCTCCAGATGGATGACTAACAACTGCTTACAGTGCAACGTGACTAAAACAGAGGTTGTACTCTATGGGGAAGCAGTAACACTATGGTCCAATGAGTGGTGGCCGCCTGAACTAGGACCTGCCCCTATTCCTAAACAGACCATAAGAAATCTGGGAGTGCTGTTTGATCAGTCACTGACTTTTAAAGAACACGTCAACCAGGTTGCTGGTACCTGCTTCGGGGTCATTTCTCTGCTGAGAAGGGTGTTTCCTTTTCTCCCAGACCACCATAGAAAGACCTTGGTCCAGGCTCTGGTCGTCAGTAGGCTGGACTACTGTAATGGCCTTCTTTTGTCAGCTAATGAAGGCCAATTTAACAAACTACAGGTGGTCCAGAATACGGCCGCGAGGTTAGTCATGAATGCTCCACCTAGGACTCCCTCCCGGCCTCTACTGACAGAACTTCACTGGCTGCCAGTGCGACTCCGGACCAAATTCAAAATCCTGTGTACTATTCACAAGTGCTTGATGGGGAAAGGACCGAAATATCTCACCTCAGCCTTCCTTCCCTATGTCCCTGGACGTTCACTACGATCAAGCAGCCTCCAGCTCCTTAAAGTTCCAAAAATTAAAAAAACTCGGCAAGGAGGCAGAGCCTTAGCATACACAGGGCCTGTTCTATGGAACACCCTCCCCCTTGCACTAAAACTCAGTACTGATCACCTGTCTTTCCGAAAAACCCTGAAGACGTACCTTTTTTCCAGCATCTAATTCACTCCTCTCCTACCACCCACTAAGATGTATATGGGTAGAGTAGCTGGTCTCTTTTGGATGGCGCAGCGCGGAGATACCCCTTCGGGGGTCTATTCAGGCGCTATAGAAGCATATAAATAAAATAAATAAATAAATAAATAGACCATTACAGCGGCACCATAACAGCAGGTTAGTTACAGTACGTAGAGTAACCTGGGTAGGTGAGGCACAAAAATCAATTCAGGGTGACTGCATTATAGTCAATTGTGCTGATCCTAACACGGTTAACCACATCTGCTCGTGGCCATCCCTGGAAAAAAAGGGGGGTATTGACGCCTACCGTCTTTCCTTTTTTTACCCTCCAGAGAATATTCAAAACTATTTCCCCACAGGTAACTGGCAACAACCCCCTGATGGGCAATGGAACCAGGTGCCTTATTCGAAAAGGAACAGTAATAGAGACTGGCAGCCACAGGACTGGCACACGCAGCCATGGCTCCCAAGAAGACCCCAGTTCCAGATGGAGGAGTGGCAGGTCTTTCCAACTAGAAATCGTTATGATTGTCTGGATATGGTAGATTGACCGTCAATCAACATAGTACAAAAGATCCAGGCCTCAATCTCTCCTGTCATCCCCTCCAGCCCTGGCCAAAAATTAAGTCCGATTACCAATCAACTCCCGACGCTACTGAAAAGACCCACTCCAATTATTAGCGAGGTTGGTTATTCGGTTGACTCTTCACAAGCTGACGCAAGTAGAAGGTTGTGTGTGTCACCGGAGGCCTCCATTGGAGCAGATACCATAAATCATCATCAGCTCCAAAATTCTGATACAAACACATCAGGTGTAATCTCGGCAGAACATCGGAGTATTCCAATCGTGTATTGGAATGTCGCTGGCCTACGGGCCAAGACGGCGCTCCAATCATGGTTGGATTCACTGTCTATCTATAAGATACTTTGCCTTCAGGAAACCTGGGCAACGACACCACAACACCTACTTGGATATAAAACGTTCCATAATCCAGCTATCCAAGGAGTTATGGGCAGACCAAAGGGTGGTTTGGCAGTTTATGTTGCTAACACTCTGTCCCCCTTAACTATTTGTATACTTAAAGAAGACACAAGCTATCAAATATTACAATTAAATTTTAACAAAAACAGTACCTTTATTCTGATCAATTACTATAACAATTGCGAAGTAAAGGACTGTATAATACTATTAAGTGAAGTTACCACTTTTTTAGAATCCCTTCAAAACGATTTATATTCAACCACCGTATACATAATTTGGGGTGGAGATTTTAATACTGCATTATGCCCAAACTACAACAATGGGAATTGCGGCCTGTTGTATGATCATGGTCACCCACTGACGCATTTTGTACATTCCACTAGTGGGAATAAACGTAATGAGTGCCTTTTCTCCTTAGAACTCGAGTACGCAAACAATTTAGTAGAGCCCCCAAAAGACTTTTCGCCAACGTTTCATGGTAGAGGGGCATCAACCACAATAGATTATATCTTGATTTCACAGACCTTGAAAGGTCAATTGAGCAAGTTCCTTACTGGAACAGATGTGAGCAGCGATCACTATCCAATTAGTGTAACACTTTCACCAAAAAATGTTAAGACCCATAAAGTTATTACTAGTCATCTAATGCAAAGCTCCTTAACCATGAACAAGGTGAATGGCTTTTCAGTCAAGTGGGCCAAGGTTGACCCGGCAAAAATCACGGAACAAGTTCTCGATAAAGCCACTCCCTGGGTTCACGACTGCCTATCTGTTGATACTTCGCCCATAACAACTGTGATAAGTTTCCAAAAATTTTTAGAGGTTATTGGGGAGGAGTTTATCCGAAAATCCAGGACTAAAAAACCCAACTCCGAAAGATGGTTCAATGCAAAATGTCGTAAGGCTCTTTCAAACCTAAAGGCCGCCCTCTGTAGTCCTTTGAGGGACATTGCAGAAATTTCCAGATTACGGAAACTCTATAACACAGCCAGAGTGGATCGCAGGAAAGAAATTAAGAACAATCTGTGGGCACAGCTCCATCTTAGTTGCCTTAATAAAGACAGCACTCTTTTCTGGCAAGTTCTCAGATCCCCATTTCTGGCTGATTCCTCGAAGGCCCAACATCTGGACGTGACTATAACCGCTGACGAATGGGTCTCCCATTTCTCGAAAATCTTTGGAACTTCTGAAGCGGTTATCACGGAAGATGAACAGAGAAATGGCAACGTGCCAGGGAGGATTACCTATCCGATCAATCTAACCATCACCCACGGAGAGGTTAACAAAGCTCTAAGGGTCTCCAAACCGGGCAAGGCCCCAGGACCCGACGGTGTGCCCTTAGATTTCTTTTTACACAACCTTGAACTTTGGTCACCCCTCCTTACCCAGGTCCTCTGTGCTGTAACATCTACCGGGCTTCTAAAGTCTTGGTCGACATCAATCCTCCTGCCCATTTTTAAAAAGGGTGATCGCAACGACCCAGTCTGCTACAGACCTATTTCCCTTCTGGACTCCATAGGCAAAGTTGCAGGCCGGGTGATACTGGACCGACTACAATCTTGGGCCCAGTCAAATAACATCATGACCGACCTGCAATACGGTTTCCAGAAGGGTCTTGGAACCGTGGAGCAGGCTCTGAACCTTGTCCTCTTGACAGGGAAATACGTAGCAGCAAAAGGGGGCAACATCTTTTTAGTCTATGTCGACCTTAGTGCAGCTTTTGACTGTGTCCAGCACTCCAAACTGTGGGCCATTTTAAGCGAGCTCAAAGTGGAACCAGCCCTTATAGCCTTTTTACGAGAACTCTATGGGGAGGCAACGGCGTCTGTCAGATTTGGAGTAAATGGTGAGTTGTCTCCATCCTTTTCCATCAAAAAAGGGGTAAGGCAGGGCTGTGTACTGGCTCCCTTCCTGTTCAACCTTTATACCAACGGTCTCGAGCAGGCCATGCTTGAAGGGAGCCAGGATTTACCCCAGATCAAACATCGTCCTATACCAACGCTGCTCTATGCAGATGACTCCGTCATTTTCGCAAGGTCACTCAATCAATTACAAAAGCAACTTGACAAATACTCTTCCTTCATGGGTTCCCTTGGTCTCAAAATTAACATAAAAAAGACATTTACTATGCATATTGGCCCCAGGGTAAAGAAACCCAGAGTGATTGTTGTGGAAAACTCAAGACTTGAAAAGACGTCTGCCTACCCATACTTGGGGATACTGGTGGACGACTCTCTAAACTGGCGGCAGGCCACTGCCAGTAGAAAACTTCTTTTGCAGCGAGCGACCAAGGCCCTGATCTCCTTCTCCAGGAAACTAGGCAAACCTGCTCCCCAAGAACTTTTAAAAATCTTCTACGCTAAATGTCATAGCGTGGCTACTTATGGCGCAGGTGTTTGGGGCCATGGTCCAATTGACTCGATCCAAGTGGTAGAAAACGGATTTGCCAAATACTTGTTGGCCCTTCCACAAAGCGCGCCAAATTATGCTACCCACAACGAGCTTGGAATGGATTACATCACGGACTACATACGTGTTCAACCAATCCTTCTATGGCAACGTATATGGTCAAAACCAGAATGTCACCTGACTCGCTCGCTGATCGAGGACTGCACGGCCTTAACAAACTGGCGGAGGATTCCCTGGCTAGCTTATGTGGAGAACTTCTTTAAAGACATAGGTCGGAGCTCGTATTTTGATGACCCACCGAGTGTGGAGGATATATCCCGGAAAGATCTAAAGAAAATTGGCATGGACCACTTAAAAGAACTACGGAGTACAACTGAGATTCAAAAACACTCTAATCTACAAATCCAAGCAATTCAACCAGTCAATTTTATACAACCGTATTTAATATATTATTTGTCTAATTTTGAAAAATATCTTTTGACAAGATTTCGTTTTAATACATTCTTTCGACTGGTTTCCTTTCCCCGTTTACAGTATTGGTCGAAGGACATTATGAACTGTCCGTGTGATGGAGTATCGACCCAATCAACTCTTCATATTATTTTTTTCTGCTCATATTATAAGATCCCACGCAGAACTTGGATACTACCACTTCTCCGATCAGCTGGTCATAGGTCCTGTCACACAGCTTACCTTTCTTTACAACTTTTGAACTCAACTCATTCTGCTAAATGTATAGCCTCATTCCTAAAAACTACTATCAAAATAAGAGAAACCCTTGTTTGATTTAAGTGTTTTCATGTAAATGCATATATGTTTTTACTTCTTTGCTATGTAAAATAATTTTTATTTTCTGATAAGTTTTTTACCTGTACTTTTTATGGTTGCAAATAAGTGGTAACCGAATAAAAGAAATAAAACAAAGGAAACCCACAGAATTAACACCCAAATAAACTTTGATATTAAAGAAAAATAACGGGCGGCTTCAATTGAAACTAGTTAATAAAGGGAAGAACTTGACAGAAAATCTGTTTGCTTATGTCTGAAGGAGAAACAACACATGAGGAAAGGGAACTGTTCTTTGACTTTATTAGACCCCTCTCTTTTGTCATTAATTAGAGAGCAGTAACAGCAGTTTGTAAGTTTATAGGCATAACATGTTGCAAATGTGTAAATTACAGCAATATGGCAGGATATGCTACTGTTTCTTGTTATGAATCCTGGGTCGGCGTAAGGATGGTGATTTAAGTAAACTTTATTATCTCCATTTTTTTAAACCACAAACAATATAAAACCAAGTACCATGTACAATCTAATTAAAAAAAATACATTCAAATGCACCTCCTTAAAACTTAGCAAGAAGCATTACATATAAAAACAACAATCAGACACCCCGTAATATCGAATTTCTCCTTGCTTTTCCCCTCTTACTTAGCTTTGTGGCGTTGAACTCCGTAGATTAAACAATTTCCTAATGCAAATCACAAATATTGTTTGAAACTTTCTAATTTTATCTGGATAACAATTGACAAATGCTGGGGCTAATTTAGAATTGGCGACTAGGAGTGTAGGGCTCATCGCTCCCTCACCATGTTTTACAGCAACTCTTTTTAATGCTCCTATTATTGTTGTCACTCTGTGTCGCAATTGCTTTGAGTAAGCCTTGCAGCTTAATTTATTGTCCAATATCATGCATAAATAAGTGTATGTTGGCACCAAATCCATTTAGTGAAACCTATGAACCAGGTATATTTTGGATAACAGTATCCAAATGCCATGAGCTATGTCTTATTAATGTTTACAGAAGATTGTTATCCGTAATAAAAGAAAATACCTTAGTTAATTGCAATTATAATCCAATCTGTGAAGTGGATAGCATCACTAAGTCACCCGCCTAGGCCAAATACGGAACTTTTGTGTTTGGCAATTTGGTGGATTTCCCATGTCTAGTAAAACCCACTTAGATCAGAAATAAATAAACCGAATAATAAAGGGGCTGGGGTGTGTCCTTGTTTGTAATAATACATGATTAAAGTCACAGGTAACACGTTACTGTCATGGTTTTAGGGGATCAAATTAATTTTTCAATTTGACTTAGTAGTTTTAAAAGTTATTTTCAATACTTTGTCAATATAGGAGAAATATAAACTTTAGATAAATATATCTCAAAAGTCGAAGTAATTTTTTTGTTTTCAACAACATGAAACAACTATAGATCCACGGTTCAGAGTTCAGCAGGATTGAGAAACCACGACTCGGTCTTCCTTTTTGCTCTTTAATTGCTGGAAGATCAAGATGTATAAAGTTTTGAAAAAATATGGGCCTGATTTGGATCTTAGGGGACGTGTTGCATCACCACAACAGTGACTGACATCCCGTCCGACGAAATATAAATTCCATTATACCCTATGAGATTTAAATTTCAGCTGAAGGGATATCGGTCACCACTGTGACGGAGTAACCCGTCCGCCAAGATCTAAATCAGGCCCTATGTCTGCAACTTTCCATGTCACCTGCCGACAAATGATATGGCATGAGTTAAGAAATAGACGCAAGTTACAGTCACGCTCCTTTAAATGATGGTCCAGTCCTTTTATGTTCCATGAACACACTTTCATTGACAATAGATTACCATCTGACAATTCCTTGCAGTCATCAGGAGCGTGCCATTGTTCTGGAGGATTTATCCGAATCTCCTGGTAGATTTACCTGCCCGGCACCGTGGTGGATGTTTGAAACGGTGTTAGACAAACACCATTGCCAAAAGACACTGACAAAGCCAATAGCTCTTCAATAGGCGAGACCTACTGGTTTTGCCAATGCAAAATAATCTAACACCACTGTCTTCTGCAAAAACCCATGCAGGAAGTATAGGACATTTATAGACAGTTCCATCTTGTGCAAACACTGAAAACGTATTTCAGGGACATTTTTGTTAAATAAAAGGAACTAGAGAGTACACTCCTAAACAATATCTTATAATGGTCAGCACAGTATGCCTTTTTATTAGGTCTCGCCTGC
The DNA here is from genome assembly GCF_964261635.1 of Lissotriton helveticus. Lineage (NCBI taxonomy): Eukaryota > Metazoa > Chordata > Amphibia > Caudata > Salamandridae > Lissotriton > Lissotriton helveticus. The sequence goes on from NC_136065.1 coordinate 1,551,736,692, forward strand.
AACAGCGCATGCACCCTCACTTGCAAGAGATACTGTATATAAGGGATTTGCAGCTAATCTATTTTTTTATATTTGTTGGCTTTGCTGTCACTCTTATTTGTTGCCTTCAAATTGGCCAGCGCATGCTAGCTTCACTTCCGCTTCTTTCAGCTGGAGCATGGAGCAGGTACTCATTGCTTCAGCTTAATTGCTGTCCTTTCGCTGATCGTGCTGTGATTGAGGCACTACTTTTATTTTTTCTTCTTCCCTATTGTCCTTGTTAAACCCTTTGTAATTAGAAGCTATGTGTTACTATGACATGTCACTTCAAATAAGCTTTTTTCTCCTTTGATGTGGATGTTTATTGTGACAACAGATGTTAACCTGCTTTTACTGTGACAACAGGTGTTTTCTGCTTTCAAATGTATTTTCACTAAGACATGGATATGGGTGCAATTGCTTTCTTTATGTGATAGGATTTTTTGTCAAATGTCTTTTTTTTCATGCATGGGATGATTAACTGATTTGCCTAGAATAACAGGGGTGTTCTGCCGAGATCTAACAAGACTGACAAAGCCAACAGGTCTTGCCATTGAGATTATTGGCTCTGCCATTGCATGTAGTTTATGCTGTACAGCATGAACATTGCCAACTTTGGCAATAATATTTATCCAGGCCATCTAGCAGTGTAGCTAAAAATAATAGCAAAGAAAATCACTATGATGCATCCAGTGCTAATGCACTTTAAAACATTTTTTTTTAAAATCACATTAGCCCTTTTTAGGTCGAGGGACTGTAGGCCAAGACCGGAAGTCCGGAGATTTATTGTTACTTAGTGTGGCAGCTTAAACCCGCCTCCCTCCTCGTCTCTCCTCCATTGGCTGGCTTCCTAAACGGAGGCCAGCCATTGGAGGAGAGAGACGTCCCTCCAAAGAAGCTCCGTCTTTTTCGGATTTGGGGGCGTAAGTTTTGCTGTTCTTTAGACAGTGACGTAGTCTGTCACTCAGAACCACAAAACCATGCCCCCAATTCCGAAAAAATCGGAAGCTTGCAGCCGCCATTTTGCAGCTGTCTCTCCGAGCACCTACAGGCTCGCGCGGAAGTCCGCTCCCCAAAAACTAGTAAATAATAAAAAAAGAGTCACATTCTTGGAAAATCATCCTTGGAAAATCTATCCCACCTGGTTTCATTAATCACTTTCACGTCCGAGATTCTACTGTTGTATTCATTTAAGTCATTGTCTAGCGCAATCTAATTGGGAAGCAGTGGAGTGCTGAAGACCGGCCATAGCGCGATCTAATTGGGAAGCAGTGGAGTGCTGAAGACCGGCCACTGTTAAAGGTTTGGGGTGTTTTTCTTTAACATTATGCGCATGTAGACATTTCACAGGTGTACAGTGAGCTTTTTCCATTGCTCCTTTTGGCTAGAGATTTAGAGTATTTATTTTGAGGACATTAAGACCTGCCTGACTGTAAACTGACTTGTTCTTAACATGTCCAAAATGGAGGTCATTCTCTACTGCTGTAAAAAGAAAATCCCTTCACTTGTTGCCCTTTCTTCGTGAGCTGTAGTTAAAGGAGAAAGTGAGAATTTGAGCTACGGTATTTATTTAACTGCAAGCAACGCCCCCGCCCCCGTCAACTAATTGCCACGGAGCCGTTATCAGTTTGATTGCAAACCTATCCTCCTTCGTTTTACTGAAAAAATAAACTGGGCGCTTAAAATCAGAGCAGTTAAATCGGTTTCATCATTCTTTACTTCAAATTGCTTTAAATGTCTGCGCCCAAGAGCACATAACGCAGTTGTGGGAGGTAAAGGTCATGTCAGCAGCCCATGGGGCGTTGTTGCATTGGCTTCCGGTATTCGTTTTAAATTGGGTTATTTGCAGGCCCACCGTAATTTATGCGATTCTGTGCCGGGGTTTATTTAGTATAATTATGGATTTGCCGCATAATCTGCAGGTTTTTAACAAACAATGTTTTTAGCTTAAACGGATCCAAAGTTAATAAAAAGTGGCCACATGTGTTTGCGCGCAGTGGTACTAATGAGGTGAAATATTTGCCCAAACTGTATTACCATATAAAAAATTAAATAATAATGACATCAAACTATCAAAAACTTTGCTACATTATGCTGAGTAATTTTCCTTTATTTGCCACATAATTTGGTCAACCCAGGTTCCGCATAATTTGGTGCTCCCCTCCCTCATAATCCCAATGGCTCAGGTTATTTGTCTTCCAGTTTACATCCCTGAATAAAACGTCACTTCCTGGAGTAAGGCGAGGGCCCGATTGATGGTGCGAAAGTCTCCTTCTCATCTTTGCCTCTATCTCTCCTTAAGAGGAAAATGAAGACCGGTCTGCTTGGCTAAGGTGTGGGTTCTTACGAGCTGGCCGGGCCTCTTGGCGCTTTCTAAATTGTCGGTCAGTCCCCAGACGAACACCTCTACGCAGCTCAGACACGTTGAAAGTTCGTTCTAGCCGGCGCTACAATAGGAGCAGTACTAGAAGTTAGTCGCTGCGGAGGAAAGGGACAACTCGTTTCTCGAAAATAAAGCAGTGGCTGCAGCTCACAAGCTTAGTTAGAGCTTGTGTTGGGGAGAGTATATTGATAGTGTGGAAAAGGAAACAATCATCAAGGAAAGCGGCAGCGAAGACCAGCGACGGTGTTCACCGGGCTTGGGATACTTGTTCTCAGATGTGAAGTCAGTGCAACTGATTCATGCACATCTGTCTGAATAATTACCAAGTGCAATATAAAAATACAGTAACTTCTTTAAACTCTCTCCCGTGTGCTATTTCCCAAGTCTTCCTGTAGCCGCTCTGAGTCAAGCTGGGTTGGTTCATCTGGGCCGGCCTACAGATGCCGAATTATAGAACTGCAGGCATTAGTTCATTGACTGAACTCTTTCGAGTTGGAACGCGGGGTCCGCAGCTTAGCTCCTGATTTGATAAGCAGTTGTACTATATTTCCCAATATCCCAGTGCCTCTGCTGTACTGTAGGGCTGCAGCAGTGTCCGTGGGCCGTGAGTCAGCAGGGGGTCACTGCAGGCAGGCGCTGCATAGCGATCACTGGGACCTGAAATGTCCAGAGATTACACAGCGCACCAGTACACCTCTGCACACGCCCTCTTCCCCTATACCGGAAATACAGGTTGAATCTTCTGCCATGTAGTGTAAGTGCTGATAGTAACTTGCCAATAACAGTCTGGCAGCCCTGGAAGAGTTGCATATTCTGAACATTGGCAGTGCAAAAATCACGGATTATGTATTAAGGTTTTGCGGAGGCGCTGGAAACATTAAGTCAATTCTCTGACTTTTTTTTTTTTTACCCCACTGCTACAGAGCAGAAGTGCGCGGAGCGTGCGCCCATACAGCCCTTAGCAAGCCTACGGCATGTTTTTAAGTGAAACCGTGGCCTTAGTCCTGCGAGCTTGATTGACCCTTTGCGCCCAGCATCTCAGGTCTAACTAATTAACATGGCCCGTTAAGAAACAATCGCAGCATCATTCTTCTCTTCGCTGCCGTTTCATGTTTCACCGCCCGCTCGAGTTCCTCTTTTTTAAATTTCCCTCACGTTTCTTTCTGGCGCCACACCCCCTTGGTGTTTATGCAGGTGCTTGCATAATTCTGACAAGACGTTTAGCAGTTGGTGGTTTTGTGTGTGTGTGTTAGTGTTTTAGTCTGCTGTTGGCTGGGCCACGGGGTGTCCAGTAAAAACATCATAGGGGGAGGGGGGTCTCATGAAGGGGCGACATCCCTCTCCCTCACTACCTCACTCTTTCACTACCTCACTCTCTCTATCTCACTACTTCACTCTCTATCTACCTCACTCTCTCTCTCACTACCTCACTCTCTCTCTATTTCAATACCTCACTCTCTCTCTCTATCTCACTACCTCACTCTCTCTCTGCTAATGCAATAGGAATCACATATGCAAAAAAAAACTAATGCCAATAGAAATAACAATGCCATTTATTTAAGGATACAAAAAAATTAAAAAAAATAATGAGCAATACCAATAGCTCTACCAATAATATTGCCGAGACCATTGCATTGTAAATGCTTGTTTAAATTAGTTTTAGCCACACTGCATAGAATTCCCGCTGCTTTACAGCATGGCTGCAAAACATTACCAAAGCCAATAGCTCTCATAGGCGACAACTATTGGCTTTGCCAATGCTCGTTATTTTGGGCAGAGTGTTTCATGATCGAGCTGGCACAATGTAACTTGCTTACAATCACACCAACCGCCAGTGAGGAGGCTAAATCACCAAAATGGATCAGATGCCTCTGAGGTGTAGGGATATCAGGCCCGACCTTGAGTTCCATCCAGAGAGATAGAGACGGTCTTTAGATTTACAAATTCCGCACCATGGATGTGGGAAGATCACCGCCTCCTTCCACATTCAAACAAGCCCTCCTGCAAAAGAAGTAGAGGGGGACAAATATCACTGGTAATTAATAAATCAAGAGGCACTCTGAATGTTCAAATTTTGTGTGATGGTGCCTGCACTGCAATATTTAACATGGGCAATTAGAAACAGAAAGGATGCCTTATATGAGAGAAGAGGATTAACCCTTAATTTAAGAGATATCATGGTACAGGGACTAATTGTTAAGTCACTAAAAGCAGATAATGAGGCTATTAAGTGAAAAAGTGAGGGGATTTTCAGTCCCATCTACTAACATTTATTTTATTTATTTATGTAGCTTATACAGCGCGCAGCTACCCCCGAAGGGGTGTCCCGGCGCTAGAACCAGAGCCTCAAGGGATAAGGGGAGGAAGAAGGTTATCAACAGGATAGGGATCACAATCCGGAGAACAGCCAGGTTTTTAATCTAGCACGGAAGATGGGTTCAGATGGGCAGAACCTGAGGTCGGTTGGGAGGCAGTTCCACAGTTTAGCAGTGATTACGCTGAACCCTCTGCCGCCCATTCTGGCGCGTTGAAAGCGAGGTGAAATCAGGAGGCGTAAGTTGTTAGATCTCAGTGATCTAACGGAATGAGATATTGACACTCGCTTTTTCAGATAGCTAGGTCCAAGGCCGTTGAGGGTCTATTTCGCTCTTTGCCTGCTCATGACTGCTCTAGCTGTTCCCACGCCTCTTTGTGGCAGCTCTCTGGTCTGCTCCTGGCTGCACCTCCTTTTCATAGATGTTCTCTATATATTCATGACTGCTTGCTGCCTCTTCATTGATCTCTTGCCCACTTTGCACTTATTTACTGCAGCTTCCTGCCTGTCCTGCAATTTTTCAGCCTGTTCAAAGTTGCTCTATGCCTTTCAGTCTGTTGCCTGTTGATGCTGTTTCAGTATTGCTGCTCTAAGCCTTTCAAAACTATACCTATTCATTGATGATCTGACTGTGCCCGTCTGCACTCTGCGTATTCATAGCTGCTCTCTACCTGATCATGGCTAATGTGTGCCTCCGCTCTCTGAGTAACCACAGCTCGCTGCTTGCACATGGAGCTCTATGCCTGACCGCTCTCTGTGGAATAAGGCTGCTGTTTGCAAAGGGAGCTCTGTGCCTTCAGATTTTCTGAACTTGTTCATGGCTATTCTCTGCCTATAATTGCTCGCTGCCTCTTTGCAGCTGCTCTTTGAAATTAAATTAACATTTTCCAGCTCAATGTTGCTTTTGGGTCATGTACTCGCTCCATGCTCTAAGTTCTGTTTTTTTGCATCTTCAGGCTGCATGTACATGTCTAATCCCTACATTATGAAACCTAGTTCTACTTATCAGTCACCTCCCTAGTGAGTCAATGAGGTTTGGTGTCAATACAAAGACAATCATGGTCCGTTTTTTTTTTTTAGCATACTATGGACGCTCACCCACTGTGTCTTATCGATCAGGTCCCTGTTTGCATGATGACAGCCACAGTATATGGTAGCTCGCCCATGGGTGGCACGCCCTTCAGCGCAAGTCCATCACCCGCCTATCTGACATCCAGAGAGCACCACATCCCCTCAGCAGAACGACGGAATGCCTTCTTAGTTCCTCGTGTGAAAAAAGATCTTTCATTACAAAAAAAATGTTAAACAGAACAAATGACTTTCCCCAAGGGACGTGTCCCTCCGCTTTGCACCTGTCTGATAGGGGCTGTTGTACCACACTTTGCCCGTGGCAGATCTCACAGGGCTCGACAAAGGAGCAAGAGGACCCAACAGAGAAAGCTTTGATGGCGCTCACCTGAATTCTCCAGAGCTACTTTGCCAAACTGACAGACGGGGGACGGGGAGGGCAGAGCTCTCTTTGTTACAGGTAATCTAACAATCCAGGTACGAGTGAGTGTGACCTCAGACACGCAACTGCAGCAGGGCTTTTATGAGCAAGACAAAGGAATGAGTGTATCACTGCTGCTCTGTCGGGATCTTGGCTGCGGCATGCACACTTACATTCAAAGTTTTTTTAGGGCAAATAGAATGCTGTTCAAAAGCGCCTGGACACTGTTCTTAACTTCTAATAAAACAAGGAAAGCCTCCGATTCTAGTTACAAACTAAAAAACTACAACCCAGAATATATTACATTACGTCCTAAATACCTAAGCTTTCGGTAATCAAAAAGCATTTTTGAAAATCAAAGTTTTTGCCAGGCTATACCCCAGATTTTGCGCAGATAACATATTTTAGGTACTCGTCTATATTTTGTAACATAACTGAACAGAATGATACCCGTGCATCCAGATATAACAGAGGTCGGAAAAGCAGCCCACACAGAACTAAAAGTGAAGGTCATTGGACATGTTCACTGGCGATTGCAAAGCGATCCAAAGAGAACCACTTGCTCCCTGTGGTGACGGCATAGCAGCAGTTCTGAGCTGGTGGTGTGCAGGAAAAGGATCCCGCCACAAACACGTGCAGGGCACCATAAGAGGTAGAATGGCCTCCCAGGAAATGATGTTTCCCAGACAGACAAGGGCTTCGAGAGTTCAGCAGGAAGAGATTGAGTCCGTGGTTTTACCCTGCAGAGAGGTCATGCCAGTAACATATTAAAACAGACTCCCAAAATCTCGAACTTACAGAAATATTTCCTTACATAAATTCGATTTGCCCCTAGCCCCAACATTAAGCACCTGCATCTAAATTGCTAGAAGTGGACCTGTAAGAGAAAACTGACTCAATACTGAAAAATGTGGATTGGGTTTGCTGAATTTGGTATTAAAAGTCAATTTTTTTGCAGAGCGATATTTATGTAAGGTAAAAGCGTTGGCAACCTATATTTTTGCATCTATGGTTATGCTGTCTCTACTTTCAAATGTAACTAACTGCCTGTGCCATCTTCGGACTGTTAAACTGGGTCACTGCTCTCCTGCCACCTAACTTTGCTCCTTATCAAGCGAGAAGCTATCTTGTCCATCACAAAAGCTAGCGGAATGTAGAACGCTTCTCATAGGATTGTATCTCACCCTTAGAAAATGTGCAGCGGCATGAATTATTACTCACATGCCACCAAAATAATTTCACAAGGGCATAAAGTTTGGATCCAACTACTTACCATTGCCATGCAATCTGAATATTTAGTGGCAACATTTGAAAGAAGGAGGCACGATCTGGACCTCATATCAAAGCTATCATCTCTACTTTCCTTTTGAACATATCCATGTATGGTATTTAGTTCAACGAAAGAGTCGACACTTCTGATTTCGCTAACAGGATATCTTCATTAGACAAAAGCTGACACTACTAACTAGACACATGAGAATGAAAGGCACAACAATGACCAGATACTGCTTACAGCATGACAAGCAGCATCCTTAACACCAGTTAAGTTAGCTTACAGCATACCACAGTGTGAAGTCTGAAGGACAACGGACCGGTATGCAACGCAGCCTTTCAGTCAATCTCCTGTCAGATTAGCCTCTGCCCGTGGCTTATTGAGAGACAGCCGGTGATCACTTCCACGCAGATCCCAGCCCGCCCCAAGATGGGTAGCTGAATGCGGCAAGCAATGACCATTGTTATCAAACCAGACACTGTTAGATGTTTTCCATTTATCAATGATATTTTCCTTCTTTCATCATAGGTTTCATCCCACCTCTTCAGTATTTGATGCAATACTCTTTCATCTGCACCTAGCAGAGCTCAGGAATGATTCGGTGGGCAGACTATCCCTTTTGAATACATTTCCTGCTCAACATTGTCCTTTTCTGTGAGTATGTTTAAGATTTCTGACTAAAATTGTTTTCCAGTGCTGTACACCCAATTTACGATTCAGTTTTCAGATCAGCAAAGGAATAAGGTGCTAAACCACAGAAGAAAAAACATGCGTCTTTTCCCACACAAATTAATTCGCAAAACATAGATTTAGTTCCAAGCCTTTTTTTTTTTTTTTTTTTTTTTTAATCTGACCAAACAGTGGGAGCACTGACTGCAGCAGCCAAGAAGGCGTGCAAGACCTCATTTCCCTTCATCAAATTTTACAAGTCACTTTAGAGCTGTGGATTAGGAAGTGGATTCCTGCCTTACCCTACCAACTTACCAGCTTGTGTTAATGGATGCACTTGGAAGCGGTGCTATATGAGGTTAAGTCAAGGAAGCACGTGATATTCCAATGTGACATGGGAAGTTAGCAACAGCCTTTAGCCACTGACAAACATCAGTAAGGTCCTTCACTGGTTCTCCTCCTAGCTTTCCAACTGACACCACTTTGTTCACATGGGCACCCCCCCCCCCCCCGGTCCTAAAAGATCTCTATCAGCTGCAGAGTCCCCCAGGGATCCATAAAGTTTCCTGTTATTTTCAACCTCTACAAGGAGCCGAGATTCACCAATATGCGGATGATACACAACTCCACTTGAAAGTCTCTTCTGTTTCAGACATCCAACGACTCAAACACTGCCTGCACATAAGCCAGACCTGGATGTCCACTGCCTACCTGACGCTCAATGCAACAAAGACATAATTGCTGTTATTTGCCAACAACAACAAACTCAAACAGTACAAGCCTGGCTTAATGGCATGATCCTTGACAGCTTCAACCACTAACTTTCACTGAATGTCAAATCACTTAGATGACTCCTGGACACAACCTAACCCTTAAGAAACACTCTGCCAAAAACACCAAAAAGGCTTGACACCAACACTCTTGTCTAAAGAAAGCAAAAATGTTTCTTCCAGAAAGTGACTTCAGATATGCTTTTCAAGCCTCCGCACTCTCAAATCTGGATGGTGGTAACGTTCTACTCCATGGCCTCCCAGTCTCCACACAGACACATAGTCAGGGCATCCTTTGCGCTGCAGCACATTTCATCTAAGGCTAAATTATTATGATCATATTACCTCCATCCTGATTTCATTGGCTCCCCTTGCCTGCCCACACCATCTTCAAAACCAGCTTAATCAATTACGAGGCCACCACTACCAGCAACCATTCATATCTTGAAGGCAATCTCTCCATCTCTGGTGGTTCTCAGCACAACCACTGCCACGAGACTACAGAATACGAAGTGTAACCATAAAAAAAAATGTAGCAGGCCTTTTCCATCTATGCACCCAGTATTTTCCCTTATATATCAGGATTGTTCCAACACTGCTCCAATTCAGGAAAGAGTTGAAGAGACACTTTTTCAAGAACACTACATTATGATGCAGGAACAGTCCAAAAACCAGCAACCTTTCCTAATGTCAATGACTTTATGTTTGTCTTTAGCCCTATACAGCACCCCACTGCCTTTTGGCTAGGTTTGCACTCTAGAACTACTACATACATGCATAAATGCAAAGTAGCACCATGTCTGTTCCAAAATGATTTGCACTAGAGGGGGAGTCAAGAAAGACTGTATGTGCCCTCAGAAGAGATAAAATAAAGGCTCTTTGATGATCGTCTTCATGGTTCAAAGCTGGTCCACGTGGAGCAGCAATATTCTCCTCTACTGCATGCCTATTTTACAAACTGTGCCTACATCTCCAGATGCTAACGGAATCTTGGGTCCACCTCCCTGTGACTACAAGACCTAGATCAGTTCTATATTTAACTTACAGAAGACTTTGTGGAAGGCACAATTGGTCCCATTAAGGGTGAAAAAAACTCCATTGTCGTAGGGGTCATTAGTTATTTGCTTTCAGAAACAAACTCCCACATTTTTCATGTTCGAGGTTTGGTGCATTTTTAGGTCCAGCCTTAGCACAGCACGCATGCGCTGCTCTAAGGAGAGGGCCTCTTGTAGCTGACCAGCTCTTCATGCACGAGAGAGCAAGCTCGTGCTCGAAGTCCTGACATTCCATTGGCCTTTGCGTTCATCTTTGTAAAAAGACAGCACGCAAATGGCCAAAGGCGTTTTTTTGTCCCAATGTTGACCCCCACGGCCTAATGCTCGCGGTTACCCGCACGGGCGGCATTTGATTTCAATTATCGTGCCCAGACACGTGCGCGATAATTGAAAAAAGATGGGCTACTCGCTCTCGCACGCGCGCGCATTCTTCAAAGGTTACAGTGGAAGTTGCGCGCGGTGTTCAGGCACCCGGGTCTGCGTGGAATTGCTTTTGTCCTGTTCAGTGGGCTGCGTCTATCTTTGATGTCGGTCGCCGGCAGCGCCTTGTTGTAGCCTGGTTGCCTGACAACAGACAGGCTCTTAGAGTGACCAAGCATGCAGCTCCTTACAACCGCCAGTCTCTTCCCTTCACCAACTTGTGTAGCTTTCCCTTCTCAACCAAGTGCTCTAGAAAAGCGGTGCTTCGTTGTTCACAGCTTCTTTCAGTCATGGCAGAGGGGTTGGCACAGTTGCGTAATCGTGTTTGTGCTTTGCATACTGAATCAGCCTTTCACACAGCCTAACCGCGTCCTTGCTGCCTGAAACCCACAGTAATACATGGTTTGGAATTGGATTTTATTGAGTCGACACCTGAGGGGAGATGGCTTTGGGGGCCCATCTCAGCACCTCTTTTTTAGAACGAGCAGTGATTAACACCAGCAGGACCCCTCCCACTTAAAGCCCCAAGTAAAGCTCATATTCTGCTTTGGGTGAAAAACTGATATTTGGGACACAATATTGTGCTACAACGACAGACATGTTTTGGGTCAAATGTGTCTATTCGCTGCATATGACAAGCTGGTATTGTGGGGAAAGCTAGTGCATTTGATGCGAATGGCAAGTAAATGTTTTGGGGACAAATATGCATATTTTATGCAAATGACAGCATTTGAGAGTGTCTGGTGTTTAAAAGATATGTCTTCAGAAGTATGCCATACACAGCTTTGTTCTGTGTCTTTAACATAGTCAGGGTAGTGGTGTAAAGCTCTGTTTTTGGGCACACTCCACTGGTGCAATGCACAGCTCTGATTCAGAACGATGTAAGTTGGTAAGTGTATGTATTTTAGTCAAGCTTTTTGTATAGTGTTATCATTTATTATTACTTTAAGATTGTTTCTTCGTATACATTAAATACATTTTAGGGGATTTACCAATTTTAAGGGCATTTCTATTATGTCAAAGGTGACCTGACCTTACTTTGTGACATGGCATCTCCTACCTGTGTGCCCCTAAGAATGGTTTACCAAGAGGTTAACCAAAAACTCCAGCCTGGCTCCGAACAAACAAAGGGCAAAACACCTGTAATAGAACACTTTTTAGGTTTTTGCCCTACCGCCTGTCTGGTATTCTAAGTTTCGCGCAAACGTTTACAAAATTAGAGGTACAATCAAAATTTTGCATTTCAAATAAAATCAGCATTCTCGGTGGAAGACATTTAGAGCGCCATGAAGCACATACCAGCTATTGAAAAATAACTTTATAAGAATTAACTGACACACCTGACGTAATAATTGTTCTGTGCTCCTATCTTTAAGGAAAGTACCGCACACATTCCTTCATGCTATAGGTAAAATGGAACTGTCACAACGTGATCTACATGATTCACATGAAAACAGACCTAGGGCGGGCCACTACTGTTTATTAATTGCAGTTGAAAAATATTCAGAATGCCTCAGACATTAACCGCCCAATGTAGGGGCATATGTATCAAAATACCTATTTGCGATTCTCAAATTGCGATTTTTTGAGAATCGCTATTTGAGAATTGCAAAATGGTATGTATCTAAAAAAACACAATTTTTTAGCGATTTCCTAATATTCTTTAATTACGTATAGCAAATTGCGAATTTGCAATTAAGGAATAATTTACCATTCATTTCTATGGGCCAGGAGGCCCATAGGAATGAATGGGAAGTTATTCTCAATTTGCGATTCTCAATTTGCGAATCGCAAATTGAGAATAATTTCAAGGGTGCTAGGGTGTCATAAGGACACCCTGACGCACCACTGAAATTTACATGTGTGCGCATATGGCGCACATACATGCCCTGAGGGCATGTATGTGCGCCACATGGCACCTTCACAAATGGCAAAAAGTGCTTGTGTGAAAGAAACCTCAAGTTGGTGGTAATTTGCGATTTCTTAATTAGGAATCGCACAACTTGGGTGCTTCATACATAGCATTTAAAGAATTGCAATTTGCGATTCCTTAAATGCTTACGCAGTATTAAGGAATCGCAAAATTTGCGATTCCTTAATATTGTGATGCGAATTCACACATACACCCCGATTTGCGAAGTTTTTGTCGAAAATGCTGCTTTTTAACGAATCGCAGCATTTGCGACTAAAAATTCCCTTGATAAATCTGCCCCGTAGAGTCTAAGAAATAAGCTTGTATTTCATATTGTTCGTACCTACGTTCATCACTTATATTTATGGGATTTAAATCTTCTTCTCAGAGAAAGAATTCCAAAACATAACATAGAGTGCCTGTCCACATGTCTGTACCTGTCTGCAGCTACAAGTGACATCCAGACTGCCAGCATCAACAGATACCAGAGAGATTAAAGCCAGGGTGTCCGAGATGTGTATCCCAATGTATCCAGAATAGTTCTGGTAGCAAGTGCACAAGAGACGTGGCTAACTTCGAGTCCAGAGGGGCTGGGTCCATTCCACATGTTCAGGATAGCCACCCACTATGAACTTACAGTATAGTTACCAGCTACTGATGTCCTGAAGATCCAGTGTGGCTCGCCCCCTTGACCGATGGTGGGTACCGCTGTGGCTATCTCGGTGGTCAGAGCAGAATGAGGTTTGACCACAATGCTGTCCATTAATGAAGGGTGAAGAAGGCACGTGACCATGCACAGGCCGCAGAGACATACCTTTCGGCCCAGTTGGAACAATTTTGAATTTCTTACTTATTTTCAGATAATTCAAGTCCCCATGATGTCAAGCTGTAGTGAATCATATATTAAACTTCAGAAAATGTGGGCATACAAAAAAAAAGCCAAACGTTCGAGCTGCCGGGGCCATCAGCCAAACAATACCAGAAGAAAACTTGAAGCTTTAGATCTGGATCTCTTTTTATTCTTTAAACAATTTTTTACAGGGAGTTCAGTGCCTAACGAGCCTGTTTCGTCCATTATACTAAAGATACACTAAGGGTGATTTGGTGGACTAGTATATAATATTAAATTAAGAGATACTGACATTGCACTAGGAATCGTAGATTTAATTGGCAGATGTCTATAACCACAAAAACAAGCATTGGTATAGCCAATACGCCTCGCCTTTGGGACCTTATAAGTAGTGATGTAACGAAACTTGAGGGGGCCCCCCTGCAGGGTACGTAAAGGGGCCCTCTCGGGGCTCAATCTAGAGATTCCCAGCAGAAGTGCGGTGCTGACGGGCCCCCCCCGCACCGCGGGGGCTGCAGGGGAGTGTGTTACGCCCCTGCTTATAAGTGTTTAGTTATCCAGCACAAAATCCTTGGTGCAACAACATCAAGTGTTGCATGACTAAACACTTATAAGGTCCCAAAGGCAAGACATATTGGCTATGCCAATGCTTGTTTACATTGCAGTGGGCCATTTTAAACATTATACAATAAATTATGTTTTTAAAGTTAAAAAAGAAAATTATTGCTTTACTAGTCATAGTGGTGAAAACCCATAATATGCTATAACACAACAAGGAACAACCATCCGTAAAACTGTACAAATAGCCTGATCACAGTGGTTGAAAAGGGACAATTTTATGCTCTGGATTAAAGGTTATGAACAAGAAAAGATTTCCAGATACTATCGTCATCTCCAGTTCTTTGATGCCCTCCTGTTCTGTAAGTTCAGCTGAGGGACTGCGCAGACTCTGTGCACCTATTACTACGAATGTGATGTATCTATAGCTGGAACAGGGCATAGATCTGCATCATTAAAGTAATGATCTACTACCAACCTAGAAAGTGTCCAATATTGAACACCAAAGGTATTAATCCCAAATGCATCCTTTGAGCTTGTGAAGTTACATCTTAATCCAGTACAATGAATGCTGGTGTTGTGAGAAAGGCCTGTGCAGAGGGCATATGGCCTATGAGGACATGTTTAAACATGACTGATCCCATTTAGTAATGGTCAAGTTTAGCTAAAAAAAACAATTGTATGTCCCCTCTGCTCTTGGTGCTTTTGGTATTTCCATCTTCTTGGTCATAAGTACCCCTGGTCTTGATCCTCCTTGTTGTGTTCCTGCCCCACGTTCCAGTCCTATTCTGGGATCATCAGAAACTCTAGTCATGGCCTTTCTAAAACTGGCCGTGTTCCTGCACCTCCTGGTCTCTTTTATTGTATTTTCTTTGCCGGTGCAAAGCGCCTGCAGGACATGCCCTCTGAAAACACTGGGGTAAGGACCTGTTGCAGAGATCTATGCATGTTCGGCAGGTGTCATACCGTGAAACTCGCTAATGAACTTCCTGGAGAGATTTCAGTGCCATCTCTGGTCACAGATTTGAAGCATCCTAAAATAACACAAAGGATTAATGTGCCTGCTTGTGAGCATAGAGTACAACATGTAAGTCACAGCTTGTGTTTTACGTAAATTGATCTTAGTGGGCTAATTATGTTTTTGTAGAGATTCTTGTGCTACTTGTAGGACACAAATTATAATCCTGATAAGTTCTAAATGAGCAAGGTGCCTGCTTCAAACTACTCCTTGTAACATGCAAGGTATGCATGTGAAATATTGCAGAATTTATTAACTCAATCTATCCTTACTGTAAAGTTGATAAAATCAGTTCTGTTAGGTAGAAGTAAACACATATTACTAAGGGCCAAAATGTATCAAGTGTTAACTAAATAGGTATTATTAGTGTTCCTACTTACAAAAAAAGAGAAATATAGCTGACATTTTCACTGATCATTCACAGACCTTCACATTAACATATTTACTGAGCTTGAAAGTAAAAAAAAAAATTAGATTAGTTCATCTCTTGGCTACTTGTTAAGTGAAATGCAGGGCACATCAAAGTTTACCCCTGAAGGACCAGGCATTAGGTCCCAGCTGTGCTCAGTATGAGCGCCAGCTGCTCCCAGCCAGGACAAAACAAGGGCGAAAGGACTTGTTGATACCCAGTTAAGGAGGACCGTGGGGGGGGGGGGGAGTATTTGCATCCACCTATAGGCTGCTGATCTTAACAGGGGAGCACTAAATGAAGGAGCGTTAGCACTGCTGCTGTGTTCCTGTGTCCACATGGACAAAGACTGGACATTGCAGGTCAGTGATAAGACAATTTGCTGAGACTGTCCGGGATCCAGGAGCCAGCTCAAACATAGCTGCAGGATAAGGAATTCGGCTTGATCTAGACCTGCTAACTATAAAAATATGATTTCCATGTGAGAGGAACAGGAGAGTCCTCATAGAGTGGGATCTGGGAAGGGGAGCCTTGAACCAGTTACTATCTGACTAGCCATACAGGTGTCTTTGAGGGGGCAGGCCCATGCTAAGGGGATGGGTCTTCATTCAGAGCACAGCTTGAGACGCACTCATACCCTCACCGAAAAATAAAAACTCCTGAGGCTGCAGCCAATGACCTGCAGAGGTCGCAAAACACACGATGGCCATCCATTGTACAGGGCCTCCACACACAAGCCGGAAACCAACTAAGAGCAGGGCTTTCCAGCTCATCTTGTCTTTCAACAAGTGATATCGGCTGCTCGAAGGGTGACCGTGTGAAGAGCGGCAGCACTGTGTGACACATGGTGCTCCTCTGCGACTTGGCGTGTGTGTAGGTCCCAACTTTATCCAGCAATTTTTCAGCAATTCTGACATTTTGTATTTCGTTATTGTATGGAAAGACTCAGCACCATTAGGCCAGAACAAGAGGAATTAGGGCAAGCTTCCTAAAGATATTGGGGGATTCATCTAACTCCTGTCTGCGATGGAAACACCAGAATGGTATGGATGACACCTAGACATCCACGGCAATGGCAGACTGCCAGCCGAACAAATGGCAACTACACGACATATGCAGCATTCATTAAACTAGTAAGGAAGTCGGCAGATACCAGAGGCAGACAAGGGCCTGTTAAAGACCAGTAGGCGATTTAATTGTGCCTGGCATGGGGCCAACAATGCCGTAATTACGAAAATACCTGCTGGAGAAATCTCAATATGCTTCTGTTTCCGCCAGACACCATATGAGTTAGTGCATTGCTCCCCAAAAGCAAGACTCTACTACTAAGCACCCCCGCCTTCTGCTCCCATCAGGGGTTAGAGTACCTCCATTCTGATGCAACAGTTCCACCCCGCCCCGCTGCACCCCAGTTCTCCCTCACACCCCCAGCTCTGAGAATGTAAGATTTGACTGTAGTCCCTGCGCTGTACAGATGAAAGCACAGACAGAGCAAATGAGAAATGACAGGCGGCCTTTCCATCCGCGAAGCTGCCCGTCTGCGCTTCTGTCCTACAGGCAGACATGGCCTATGAATTCTATGTTTGTGTAAGCTGCTGCCAGAATTGGACTTTCTTTTTCTATCAGTTCAAAAACTAATTTCCATTAGAAAACTGACTAGGGTGAAAGGGGGCCAGCGCAGTAAACGTCCAGTTGCATCCCAAAGCCTTAAGAGAATAATCTACTTGCCATCATCCACAACACCAAGAACCATTCCATTTCCAATCTCATTCCCAGTGACAATATCCTCCTCAGTAGATAGATAGATTAGCGTCAAATTCAAAAACCCATACAAATGTGCACCCTCATCGCAACTCCCACATGCATTTTCAAGAAGAACAAACTCCATCACTTCAAATTACGTAAGGAGAGAGGCGTTGGCCTAACGGCTAGAGCGGTCGACCTCGAATTTGGGGAACCGGGTTCGAGTCTCGGCACTGACGCTGAACATCCTGTGATTCTGGGCAAATCTCTTCATCTCCCCGTGCCTGACAAAAATGAATGTGTCCTCATGTAACGCAACCGGTGCTATGTAACGCGCTCTGATACTGGGTCAAGTTTGCGCTATAAAAACTCCGTAAAAAAAAAAGGCCACAACCCAGATCAACAAACGATACAGCCCTCAGTGAACTAACAGGGTTACAGGCTAAATTGATGATGCATAAAAATTACTCCTCGTTCGCATTTTCTCACATATGTGCTTCCCTGGTACCTAGCGACGGGTCTGAATGGAGCTGATAAGGTGCAAGGCTGTGCACTATACAAAGGGTCATTACCCCTGTCTGCGTTCACTCATTCCTTTGCCTATTAGTGATGAATCTCAGACAGGTGGAAGGTAGGCTCTAAGTTACTGGAAACTCTAGAGAATCTATGGACGAGGAGTAATGGAGCCACCACAATGGTAGCTATTACTTGATACTTGCTGTTGGACCTGATACTCGTCAGGTAGCGTTTCCCTAAACTTGGTGCTTTTTCCGCCTGGGTTTTGCTGATTCTCTTGTGTGGCCTCCAGGCTCTGGGCACTTTCCCACTGTAAATACAGTACGGAAGTGCACACACCTTATCTACTCATGTTGGGAAGTGGCACTGACTCGATGTTCTGAAACATGAGCCAATCTTGAACGTTTAAGTACAGTCGAAGGAGCGGAACTTCACTTCTACACTAATAAATATTTGAAGTAATCCATCTCGCAATGGGAAATAAAATTGGGTAATAGTAACAGCTGTTATTTATAGCACATAAAGATGACAGTCAGATGAAGTTTGACGGTCTTTTTGGAAGGGGAACGTGATCCCCAGTGGATATTTTTAAAGGCTCAGATAGTTTCTAAGTAAATATTACAGATATCCATGTCTTCAAATGCAGGAAAGCCTCCACCAAGAGTTTGGAGACTGGCATGAAGTTATCCACTTAGCACGTCAGAAGATTGATACCTTTTGGAAGCACACATTCACAACACCCCAAATGGCAGCTTTTGAACTGAGAGGTAAAGGAAAGAGAGAAGACCCCCACTAGTTCCAGGGAACAGGGTGCTGTAGACAATCAAAGTCAAAGAAATATCCCTGGACTCCCTCCTAGGTATATACACTCACTCTAACGTGGTCACACTTCATTCACTCAGCGTGTCCCATGGGGTACTCATTAAATATAGTTCCCAAACTACAATGTAACATTTACAGTCTTTTTATTAAAAATCATACGAAATTCTCCTTCACAATAGGAGACAAGTTTATATTTAAAATTTCAGAAAAAGTATTGTTCTGAAAACATTGAACATGGAGATATCTCATACAGTACAATAAAATAGATTAAATTAAAATACAGTCACAATCCTAATTGAACATCAACATTACACAAAAATATAAAAACATGTGACATAGTCTAATCATTGAGCATAATAACATCATACATAATCAAATACAAAAAAGAAAAGCAAAAGAAACCCCCTCGTCTCTATTGATCAGATGATATTACAACAAGTTAATCAGATCCAATAGCCTTTCCACAATTTCTCTGTGCCTTCCAGTATCCCAAATTTGTGTATATCTGGAGCCCACTAGGCTTTATTTGGATTCTATTTTACGTAGTGCGTCGACGGATTTCGGTGTTTGGGCCGTGGATATGGTTACACCTTCTTCAGGACAGTATATATTCATACGGGGTCATCAAGTTCTTATTACTGGTATCCTCTGTTATTGATATTAGATGGTCTAGGTATCCTGTCAGGTAATTATGTTATGTTTCTATTACCACATCTGGTAATGATCCTTGGTTGGACAGTGGTCCGTGGTTGGATCTCTTCAACGTTCTGTAGGTGGATCTCTGTAAAAATTCTGTACCGGTTGTTGTCCCTCTGATCTTGAATACATGCGAATATTCTCTTATTCCGGGGTACTCTCTTCTTTTGTCATTTGGTATTGATTATTCGCCGAGGCTTCACTTTAGGTGCAGACTCTCTGATGAGTACTTCTGTACACTTTTAAGAACTGTATATGTTCTGCTTGTGATTCACCGCTGTCTTGGCCTCCGGTACGTCTCGTCTCGAAGGAGAACGAGACGTACCGGAGGCCAAGACAGCGGTGAATCACGAGCAGAACATATCCAGTTCTTAAAAGTGTACAGAAGGACTCATCAGTTAGTCTGCACCTAAAGTGAAGCCTCGGCGAATAATCAATACAAAATGACAAAAGAAGAGAGTTCCTCGGAATAAGAGAATATTCGCATGTATTCAAGATCAGAGGGACAACAACCGGTACAGAATTTTTACAGAGATCCACCTATAGAACTTTGAAGAGATCCAACCACGGACCACTGTCCAACCAAGGATCATTACCTGATATGGTAATAGAACATAACATAATTACCTGACAGGATACCTAGACCATCTAATATCAATAACAGAGGATACCAGTAATAAGAACTTGATGACCCCGTATGAATATATACTGTCCTGAAGAAGGTGTAACCATATCCACGGCTCAAACACCGAAACGCGTCGACGCACTACGTAAAATAGAATCCAAATAAAGCGTAGTGGGCTCCAGATATACACAAATTTTGGATACTGGAAGGCACAGAGAAATTGTGGGAAGGCTATTGGATCTGATTAACTTGTTGTAATATCATCTGATCAATAGAGATGAGGGGGTTTCTTTTGCTTTTCTTTTTTGTATTTGATTATGTATGATGTTATTATGCTCAATGATTAGACTATGTCACATGTTTTTATATTTTTGTGTAATGTTGATGTTCAATTAGGATTGTGACTGTATTTTAATTTAATCTATTTTATTGTACTGTATGAGATATCTCCATGTTCAATGTTTCAGAACAATACTTTTTCTGAAATTTTAAATATAAACTTGTCTCCTATTGTGAAGGAGAATTTCGTATGATTTTTAATAAAAAGACTGTAAATGTTAAATTTTAGTTTGGGAACTATATTTAATGAGTACCCCATGGGACACGCTGAGTGAATGAAGTGTGACCGAGTAGAGTGAGTGTATATACCTAGGAGGGAGTCCAGGGATATTTCTTTGACTTTGAGAGCTTTTGAACTGAGAGCCAGTAGCTGGATTTCAGGCAGCTGCCAAATCATCAAGGACATCAGTGGAGAGGCCAGTGTAGTTTTAAAGCTTGCACTACAGCAGAATGAAATTAAGCAGGGATGGAGAGATCTCCTACTATCCATAGCTAAACAGCCTTCTCTCAGGGACAGCTAGATGGCCTTGTTTTGAAGATGGAGTGGTATAAGACTATGATTGGGTCACAAGAATGACCAAACCATCTGGGCTGTTCATGAACTTTTTTAAAGGATCCGCAAAATTATGAGAGTATGGTGTGGATGCAAAAACATACGAACTGTTCCAGGATCCTAGAACCTATGAGCATGCAGAAGGCAAAGATGCTGCAAATATGTCCATGTCTGGTCATCCCACAGGCTTTGCGGACTATTAATTGTATGTTTTCCTTTGTTTTCCACTGACCATGTTTGATTGCTCTTTGGCAACAAAAAAGTAATTAAGCTCTCTGGTGTTAACAGTTCGTCTCCTGACAACCTTGGTCTTAACCACAGAGAAAGAAGGAACACCCACCATCAGGCTTTTACCTGGGGTCAACCCCCTCAGATAACAGTAAACCATGGTAGGCTTTGATTGGCTGCCCATCAACGGTTCTCCAAGTTCTGGCAGGATTCTCATATGCAGCTTGGTTTCTAAGTGTACACCTGTCCAGGAGACCTTCAGTCCATAATCCTCTTTTATTATGTGTGCACTAATCATTACTTACCCCAGTCTCAATTCCAACAGCGTTTTGACTGTAGACATGCCAGGGCTTTTAAGTGGGGCGGGTGTCACTAGTGCTGAGCACAGGTAGTTTTTTCAAGAAGGCCTCAAAATGGATCTCTATGGGCACTGTTTTGTGCCCTAGCACAGGCGGTACGTTTTTTCTGGACTGCAGTGACAGCACGCACATTGATGTGCGCCGCTCACACTGCTTACGCCTCACTAGTGGAGAAGTTACAACATGACGTCATGCGAGGTCAGCGTGGTAGGGGAAGGGAAATCCTTTAAAGAGAGTCATTTTCTCTCTGGATTTCCCTCCTCTTTTGAAACTCAGGCTTAGCAACATTGTCGTGGTGTCACCAGGACTGTTGGTGGAAGCTTTTTCAATGTTATATACAAGCTATAGTTGCTGCTTATTTATCTTATGAAACTAATAACCATTGACAAAGCCAATAGTCCTGACTTGTTAGAGGTATGATGTTACTTGTATCTCAATCTGGATGCAATGACAGAAACAGCAAAATACAAGTCGGGCAGCACATTATGCTAGTTTTTTCTTCCCACATAAAGCCATGAGACATGCCATTTCCTTACATATGTTTCCAACAAACATTGTTTTTCCAATACATAGGCAGCTTTTTCGTGTACCTGGTTGTCATGATGAAGCTGAATACACCATTAGCAAGTTCAAGAAACACACAATGACATCGTGGGGTGAGAGTATTTATGAGCCTTCTGGCTCGTCCCATCACCAATGCACCTAACTCACTTGAACTTTCACTCGCGTTCTACTACTAATTCACGTATGTATGTTATTACAGGGTTAAACTTTCACTTTTATACTGTGTCAAAAAGGGTATTTCGTGGTTACTATTTTCACGAGCCTTCGTGCTCTTTTCTTTAACATCGTATTTTTTTTGCGGCTTTAAATTCTAACTCAAGTTTTACCACTGATTCATGCATGTATACTTAGTGCTAATATCTGCAACACCCCCCGCTTAGCCGTAATTAGCCGAGCTGCGCAAAATAATCCAGTCCACACAAGTTTTTGTTCAGAAACGTTTGCTGCAGGTTTATTACATACAAGCAGTATGCCATCTTGGTGGGTTAACTTACGGGCGATCCAAGGGCAGGCAGCGTTGACTCACCTAAGCTGTCATGCCAACCTGATGAGCCAACTGCACT
The DNA here is from genome assembly GCF_964261635.1 of Lissotriton helveticus. Taxonomy (NCBI): domain Eukaryota; kingdom Metazoa; phylum Chordata; class Amphibia; order Caudata; family Salamandridae; genus Lissotriton; species Lissotriton helveticus. The sequence continues at coordinate 1,551,758,838 of NC_136065.1, forward strand.
GTGGCCAATCCAATTGGTGCTACCATTTTTGTGGGGGTTATCCCCTTTACATATCATGGACCACCAGTCTATAACTTTCACTCACCCGCTTTTAGGGGTGGAGCGTAACAAGGCAAGCCCCAGTTTGCTCAGGCTTACAACCACCCAAGGGACTAACAAGGCGCCGTCGCTCTCAACCAGGGTCCTGCTGAAATGACTCCTGGGATTTTGGCATAATGCACCCTTATTGTGCTCCTGAAAGCGTACCCCTCGTACCAATCAGCTTCCGGATCAACGCCCTGTAAGTCCACCCCAAGCCTGGATTTGACTGCCAGCATATCCAGGGCTCCCACCCCACTATGGCAGGCTCCATAACCTCCTGCAACGTGTGGTTAGCAGTCTTTCTAGCTGGACTCTTACCATCTACCTCTGAAAGGTTACCAGTCCTTCTAGCTGGACAATTCCCATCTACCTCTGCAGGTGTTCCCCGTCCCTATCAGGGAAACCTCATGGCGTATCCACTCAAGAGACCATGCCTTATTTACCAAGCCCTCCTTATTTTATTTTATTTTGAATTAAAGTTGAATCAAGCCCTCTTGCTTGGCGGGCTTGTGCACGGCTTATTTACCCCATTATAGGCACTTTGCTGGCCTCCACTTAAATTGGGAACTACTGTTCTGTTTTAACCACAGCTTTATCTACCCATCCGTAGTCATGTTTGATGGACTGCCCAGCACTGAAACAACTGCTCTCTACTTTGACCGCAGTTCAGGGAGGAATCCCTCTGGTGCACTGTGCCAATACGGGTCTACTTGTTAGGTATTGCCGGGTTGTGCATTACCCATCACCGCCCAGTCACTGATTTCAGAATGCGCTGGAAAACATAATGGAGTTTGCCTCCCAGGCCCACAGTGTTTTGTTAACAAATTATTGTTTCTGGGAATGGCAAACTTCTGCAACCCTATTCTAACAACCCAGTCTATTTGCGGGTTTCAGGCACTGTACCCTTCTGCCCGTGTATGGCCAATGTAACGCCTATAGCATGGAGCCTGCCCCCCCCCATATTCTGCTTCATTGCATGACCATATTGCATGCCAGCCCCTCACCTGAACGCGATATTTAGCTGCTGTGACACCATGCAGATGTCCCCTCCCAGCGTAAGTCGGCACTTCCCAACTTCTGCTAATGTGTACCATGGAGCAGATAAGTGGGTGGTGGGGGGGGGGACAATAGGTACAGATACCTGCCTTTTTTTTAATAATGAACATGCCAAATTCTCTTAATACATTGTAGACTTGTTGTGCTTTAACACCTTGTTTCCCCCACGTTTGGGGACAGCAGCACACTTCTTAGATGACAGCTTCCACAACCAGCCTAGCTACTATGGCTATCAGGGTGGAGAATTTTGTTTTTGCTTAACTGAAGCAACCTGTAACATGCCCTCGGTTGCAGAGTGCACATACTTTGCTGAATTTGACCATACCTTTGCACAGACCTTTTCTGATTGCTAAACCATGGCAAACACCTTAATGGTGTCAAATCTGGTTTGTAGGGAATGTTTGTATTGTGCACACTATTGCAGTCACCGCACCCTTTTTGGAGTGACAACTCATACAACCTACCAGGCTTGCTTAACTGCAGTCCAATCACAGATACACACATACCTGCTAACCAGCTGTGACCCTTGGTGCTTAATCCAGCTATAAACCTAGTTCACTTTGTTATCCCCGGAATTGATTGCTCTCCACAGAATCAAAGCAGAGTATGGCCTACCTTCTCGTCACCGTGTAATTCATGCTGGAACATTTATACCACGCATAGCCAGAGAGTCTTGCTTATTATTAAACCAATGTTAATGTTGGTATCTAAGATTCCCATTTTCATGTTTTTCCGCAGCCCACCTTTTGTGGGTCTGCTGAGACCCCTCTGCCTTACTGCAAGTAACCTCGCTACTAATACAGCTCGCTTAATGTACTTGCCTGTCACTAAACGACACCTGCCAACAACATGACGGACTACTGCTTGGTGAAGAGGGTTTTTGAGCCAAACGACCCCAGTCCATGTTTTCAGCATTTATCCTTTATAGAGGCTCCAGTCCATATGAAGTGTGTGTTAATGTCCTGGTCAATGTCCTGGCAAGGCAAACCCAATAGCCTGTTCACGTTGGTGACTGTCCTACTATGATGTGTAAAGGCTCAACTAACCAATGAGCTTAGAAATATGTGACATTAAGCAAGGGTGTCCTCATGTACTAGCCATGTATACCTCCTTTCTAACAGGAATTTTGCCTGTTCAGTTTAATCTGTGGTGTTTGCCCCCAGACTTTCCAGGCTGCATAACTGCTAGCAATGTGAGCAGTTGCTGATGATAATGAGGGAATCTCCCGGTTGCAACTTGAAATTTTACACCGCCCAGTGTGAGCAGTTGCTGACATTAATGAGGGAATCTCCCGGATGCAACTTGTAATTATTACACCGCCCACCTTAATGTGCTATGTTGTAAGCAATTAGGAGCCTAACATATATCTCTTCCATTTGAAAAGATACAACAAACCGCTTTGATCAAGAGGACCTTGATAAGAGCAAAATTTACCAGGGACATACCTCTAAATGTCTCTGAGGTGGGCGGCCGAAGAACACAAGACACAGGCAGTGTGCCACATGAGAATGGCTCTACATAGCCATAAGACCAGAGATACACATACATTAAATCCACAGATACACCTTTGAGGTGAGCTAACCTGCCCCAAAATCTGCTTCCCCTACTCCTGAACCTCCAGATCTAAAGCATGAAGCCATATGGCGCCTTTACAGGAACCTGGAAGAGTAGGAAAATGAAGAACCCATGTGCCTCTCCTAAACCTGATGGAGCAAGGATTCGCACATGAAGCGACTTGCTTGTATTCATGAACCTCAAATAACGTTAATAAAGTAACCAACATGTTTGTCCTACTAATCTCGCAATATTTTACTTCAACACGGGGTGTCCGAGTGAAGCTTGCTTATGTGTCTATTACTCCTAATACGCTTGCATCTAAAATGGCTGCTATGACGCAGGATTTCCCATTGCGCATGCGTCTGTCATACTCACGTGGGGAAGCTGACCTCTACCCTTGCTAGAAGATGCTAAACTGTACCTGTTGTATTACAATGTATGTGTTACTAGAACATTCATTGTTGGGTGGAATAAAAATGTCATGTGAAAGTAAATTGATGGGCGGGAACATTAAAATTAATATTCAACGCTGAAGTATCAACATTTGGTGTGGTGTGACGACCTCTCCTCCTCTTTTGTCCCATCAAAATTGGGGATCCCTACACTTGCAACATTAGGGGGTGGTACACCGACCTGGGAAATAGTATAACTAGCATAGGCTTAGTTAGAGAAATTGTCCGACTTGTACGAATAGCTGACCTGTCACTGACCCAACGCACTCAATAGATGACCAAGAGCAGAGGGCTGTGGAGCACTCTGTCGGAAGACTCGCTGACCCAATCGGGGTTCTGGGAAGCTGAGGTGCTGGCAAAGCACTTTGTCGGTGAAATCGATAACCCAATCGGGGTTCTGACTGTTAGCTGCATAGAGGGAGTAGCGCAGGCGTTGTAACTGAACTGCGGGTGCTGGTCTTAACCTTTGGTGGTCCGGTCCTGATCCAAATCTGGTTTATCCTATCCTGATTCTGATCTGCACCTGCTGACCTACTGGCAATCTGCAACCTTTGGGGTTTCTGTCCTTAACTGACCCGTGGCCAGGGTTGGTCTTCACACCATTCTAGGTAAATATAAATCTGTGTGGGTATCGTCATTATAATTTTGTGTGTCTTTCTCTTTACCCTCCCTAATTCGTTAAAGCTTTTGATTACATATGTTCCTTCGCTTACCCTTCCCTTGGTAATGATCAATTCGTTATTTTGAATTATTAGTGTGTTCCATTTTCTTACCTTCCCTTTAGTCATATGCTCCAAATGTTTTCGTGATTGCATATTATGTTCCCTCTTTTTACCCACCCTCGGAAAATTGCTTATAGCTGTGTTATATAGCATGTTCCTTATTTTTCCCCGCCTTTAGAAGATTTGTTCAAGTCTGTTTTAATTTTATTATTGTGTTCCATTTTCTTACCTTCCCTTTGAATTACTAAATGATGGGCATAATATATCTTTTGCATAGTTATACGCTATTTCTCATTTTGATTATTGATAGTTTGATTGCTTTTAATCTCTGGATCATGACCTTTGATGAAATTTAGATAAAGAGTTTACACCTTCTCGAGTCTGTGTTTATTATATGAGTTCATAAGTTTGGGTTTCTAATTATGATATTTGCTACCTATTTTAAACTACCTCCCTGATCCAATAGGTTTACAGGTACCAGTGACTAGGATTGGTAAGTCAATGGTATAGGACCTAGTAGATAAGATAACTGATAATAGAGCGTGGGTTACCTGATTAAGTAATTGTACGTAAATTGATTATGGGCCCAGGTGAGTATGGTAAAATTATGACCGGTGACCTGCGCGCTCTATCAGTATATTTCTTTGGTAGCAGAGGAAAAGGTTAGGGTTTAGTTAAAATAGTTAGTTGGATATGAAAACATTATTTTGATTGTTCGATCAAATGTGATATTATTTGAAAGGTTTTGAAATGTTATTGATTTTATTGATGCTGTATTGATTCTATGTATTAACCAAAATTGTTCGTACCTGTTATATGTTTTGTCTGGGATCCCCGGGGGCAGAATAGAGGGTGGTAAATGGACCCACATCGCAGTGATGTCGCTTAATTCCAGGAAGTTAGTGCATGGTTAGGTAAATCCGGAAGCACTATTTAGGGTTTTCTGTATGAATGTATGAATAAATGATAGCAAAGAGTTCGCTAGCAAACCTTTTAATGTGATATCACCTAGAAAGGGTCACACGGAAGGAGTAGCAGGTTCGTCTGAGCTTGATTGATAGCAAAGGGGTTCGCCCGTGAAACTTTGGCCTCAGTATATATCCCGGAGTGGATGAGTCCGAGGGAGTAGCAGGTTCTCTAATGCTTGCGTGAAGGGTAGGCAAAAGAGATCTACTCGTAGTATATGAAAAGTAAACGGAAGGGATTTACTTGCAGTGAAATATATCTTTTCTTTCTAGTCACTCGGGTTCAGTGGCGAATGTTTTTACGTTGTAGATTAAAAGAAAATTGCACTTTAAATAAAAGAATTGAGTTTTTGCATTACCTTGTGAAGGAGGGAGTCAGCTGCGGAGCTGGGCTGACGTCACTCAGAGCCACGCTGGTATTGGTCGAAACAGCGGGCGTGTGGCTGAGATAGTAATTGTAAAGGAGGGGTGAGCACAGGAGCGTGGGAACTCGTCTCACGGGAGAAGATGCGCAATCATTGGATACATTTATTTGATAGCACATTGTTGATTAGTTAAAGTAAAATAAAAGATGCACTAGTATTGGGAGTAATTTTGTAAACAAAGTGAGTGCTATTGTACGATTTTAATTTTTGCAGATTATATGTGGCAGTTAAATAGTCCAGAAACTCGACCTGATCGAAGATACCTTAGGGTTTGCTAGGGAACAGTCGATAAGAGGCAGGCCATGCAAAATGTACGGAAGCGAGAGAAAAATGTCACTTGTAAATAGAGTCAAGAATTTCTTTAAAAAAGATAAACCGATTAAAACTAGAGAAGGAGTTATTATTCCACCACCAAATACGCCCGCATCATTTATGATGTTTGACAGGGGTTACCACACTTGTGTATGGTTAGAGAATTGGGTGGAATACACTTAAGATGACGGAATTTTGGCATTTCCCTTAGATGGCACATTTAATGGCAGAATTTTGTTCAATTTAAGGACTCGAATGAATGATCTACATCCTAGACCTAGACTAACTCAATATGAGGCACTAGAAGAATGGGAAATTGAGGCTTATGAGCGAGACAGACCCAGAACTGACAAAGGGTTGAGGAAATTCTACCCTAAGGTTCAACGAGAAACCAGAGATAAACAAATGAAACAATGGAGACTTAGTGGAAGGATTATATCCTGTGTTAACTTTAGGAGAGCCTATTGGAAGTAAAAAGACTGAAACAACAAAACATTTAATGACTAGTGGTGATTCATATGATGACTATATGGAGGACTTATTAATGAGAAATCCACCACCTTATAATGAGGAACCAAGTACAGTGAATCCGAAAGCTCCGTTTTTAAAACCACCTTTGATTCCACAAGTGGTACATGAGAACTCAATCGAGAGGGTACTACAAGAAAGAGAAAGAGAGGCATTAAATAAACAGAGAAGTGAAATAATTTAGAAAATCTCTCAATTAAATACATGTCCCGAAGCTCTGACAATTCCAGTAACTATTGACCCAGTTGTTCCTTTGTATGGAGATAAGCAAGCTAATCCAAAAGCTCCAGTTATAACTACATCGGTAGTACAGCCAAGAAAAGAACTGTGATGTATTCCTATAGGTACTGTATCGATTCCCCTATTCCTGACCCTGGTTTGGTTAATAATTAACTAGCAGCCATCCAACGGTGCAAGAACCGTTATCTGATTAAGCCACACCACGGCACAGAAGCGCGTTATCTGATTAGGTCATAACGCATGCCATCTAATTAGACAAGCGATATTCCTCCAGCCCCTGATAAGGCATACGGAGTTCTCAAAACAAATCAAACCTACAGCGACCTGGGAAATTCCCATAACCATTGTTTTGATTTCACCGAGAACTTCAGCAAAAGAATGTGCGTTCATATGACATCCTTATTGATGTATATATGTCCATCCTTACGTCAATCTCGACACCTTTCAGGTATAAATATTACCGACATTGCCTTAAGCAAACACATGCGGTGGTGACGAGATCGGAGCAGCGAGACGTGCTGAGGAGCCCAGCAGAGAGCGAAGCCCACAGGCGCTGCCCCGCCTTCCTGACGCGCTGAGAACGAGACGCTATCTTTCTCCTGCCGAGAAATCCAGCTCCGGCGCTTCCATGCAGCCCTCGCAGGCAGCTGGAATATCAAGACCTGGGATAAGAGATACCAGCCCTCCATCATTCTAGATCTCAGGTACAGAACTGAATAACCCCTTGCAGAGAATTCTCGAATCAGTCCCTTGGCAAAACAAACTTAACTTAAACTGCTACTTATCTACTCCCGCCCACGTATTAGGCTTAGGTCAGGTACATTGGGGTAGGCGTGGTTAGAAGCACCAGTTGAGTACAATTAGTCAAATGTATATATGTATGTATCTATTTTATCCATTTTAAAGTATCATATGGCTCAGAAACCATATCAATGCTTTTACAGTATTATTTTATAATTCTGTCTCTACTGTATGCACTTTACTTAACTACAAGTATTGCAATAATAGTGATTCATTTCTCTTGTATGAGAAAAGAGACTGATCAATAAATAACATCTTTTATTGAACCACGCCCATCTCTTATTTCTCTACAAACTGGTGAAACTAAGAATGCACGTACTGACTGAGTAAAATAAGTTGTCTATTGTTTTCACACGACTCTAGAGATACACTCTTGATTAGGGGAGAGCAAAGTTGTCATGTTCTATGGTTGTCAGAAACTAAATCCCTTCTTGTCTATCCAGGGAGGTTAAAATCCTCCTTGTCTATTTGAGAAAGTTTCTAGTGAACTCTGAGCTAGCTGGCAAACACAAACCTTTAAGTCTAATATTGTCGGTAGAAGACCTAGTTAACCTCTGCCCTAGGTCTATACTATTGAAGATATTATTCCAATGCGCAGAGCCTATTGGGATAATAGGAACTACACTACATGGCGCCCAACCGTTTGGATAGGCGATAAAACTAACGCAAGACATTAGAGTAACTCAGTCGTGCTTTTTCACACAGAACCCCTTTTTTCCCATAATACTCCAAAGACATCTGGAGTGGGTGAAAGGTCATATCCGCCAAACCTCGCAGGAGGAGACTCCTATGTATGGTTCATGGTTTACTCAACATTGAAGGATACACTGTTCCCAGATATTGTGCATCTAATCTTTGTTTCCATAGAAACCTGATCTGCAAACAAACAGAATAACCTTCTTGACAATAGTATGTCAGAAGCTGAAGAAGAAAGGGAGACAGTTAGACTAGCAGCTGAACTCCTAGAAGCAGATAATACTCTGCAGCAAAATGACCCGGATATAATACTCATCCCGGTCAACATAAGAAAATCTATAACCCTAAAGCTTATAGAAAATGGACTGACACCAAGAGGTGGTACAGTCATATTCGTAATTGAGGCACACGAATGTCGGCAGACAGAGGTATTCTATTCATGGATAAACTTTCCAGCAGCAAACGCTGTAACAAAGGACTTCCACTATTACAAAATAGAGGAACCTCCTAGTGAGTACACTCCTTTCGAGGAAGTGGAAATACCACTCAAATTCCTAGAGCACCTGCTCTTGTTTAATGGCGCCCTAAAACATAATAATCACATCACCAGGCTCGGTCCACTAGGTAGACCAGGAGCAACGTGGCCGGTCCTAGCCGGATACACACCACATCCAGACATTGAAGAAATGCCTGCACCAGAACTTTTAGCACAGCTAAAACAATTAATAAAAATACATAGACAATTAGTCCAATATGTAATGCGGACTTCAACTATCCAACCAGCAATTAAAATTCCAAAGTTGACCAGTCATCAGGGGAACACAAATAAAATTACACCACAGAACATACAGTCCTGTCTAGGTAAAGTACCCGCAAAACGGGAACAAATTCCTTTCTGGCTAGCACAAAAAATAACTCAAATAGAGGCAGTGTTTCCAGATACCACCCCTGTTGAGAAACATAGGATTCTGACTATCTGTCTTCCAATGGGAATCGCACCACATGTGGAGGACTGTTTATTTATTTATTTAGAGAATTTGTAAAGCGCGAACTGACACCTTGCAGGCTTCCTGGCGCTGGAAAATACTCTGTGGACGGTAGACCGGGGGAACAGTTGGGCTGACAGTTTATTTGGGGAAGAGCCAAGTTTTGATGCGTCTCCTAAAAGGGAGAAGCTGTGGAGTCTGACGAATGTCAGCGGGTAGGGTGTTCCAAAGCTTGGCCGCGGCTACGCTGAAAGATCGGCCCCCTGTTCTAGTTCTGTTAAATCTGGGTACCTTTACCAGGCAAGCAGAAGAAGAACGTAAGTTTCTCGCAGGTATGTACCATTGGAACAGGGTTTGCAGAGGTTTGGGTCCAAGTCCATGCAGAGCCTTGAAGACAATGCAGAGGGACTTGAATGCCACTCTTTGTTTCAGGGGCAGCCAATGAAGCTCTGTCAGAGCAGCTGTGGCTGAGGCCCTCCTCGTCCAGCCAAGAGCCAGCTTGGCGGCGGCAGATTGGATTCGCTGAAGTCGATCCAGCATCGTAACTGGAGACTCCAGGAGCAGGGCGTTACAATAATCCAGGCGACTGAGTATCGTGCACCTGACTATCGATGCCCTGGCTTGTGCCGGGAGAAGAGGCAAGATTTTCCGCAGTGATCGGAGCAGGGCAGTGCATATCCCCACAGTTTTTGTCACCTGGGTTTCCATGCTTAGGTTGTTGTTCAACATGGCTCCCAGGTTGCGCACAGAAGGCACTGGTAGAGGTTTGACACTGAACTCCGGGGGCCAGAATTCATGTGGGAACTGACGGGGTATCTTAGTGCCGGAGCAGAACAGAACCTCCGTTTTCGCGGCGTTGAACTGAAGGGAGTTACTATGTAGCCATCTGGCCGTCTCTCTTAAGCAGTCGTGGAATGTTGAGAACGGAATGGCACCTTCGCCTTCCCACGAGAGAATGAGCTGTGTATCATCCGCGTAATTGATTGTTTTGACCCCAAATGATTGGATCAGTTTAATTAGCGGTAATAGGTACACATTGAAGAGGATAGGGCTGATGGAGGAGCCCTGGGGGACTCCCTGGGGCACTGCTGCAAAGGCAGACCGGAAAGGGGGGAGAGAGACAGCCTGTCTTCTGTCCCGAAGATAGGAGTGAAGCCAAAGCAAAGGACACTTGGGGAACAGTCTTTGCTTCCAATTTACACAAAAACACATGGTGTACCATCCATGTCAGTAATACCAGATGTGCTAAAACAGATTCAAGATGAATACGGTCCAGAACCCGCTTTAACTCTCGGTATGAAATTACTGAAAGACTTCAAGCAGGTCTCTGCAATATTATTAGCCAACATAAAGGGAGAAGCAGCAAATGTGGCGATTCGCCAGAGGTTAAAAGAGACAAATATAGCAGACCAACCATCTGAAATTGCCAGAATCATAGAAAAATCCTATGAAGAACTAGGAAGAGGTAGTTTGGGTGGAATACCAGTGAAACCCCAACTAGTTGAAAGTCCTGAAAAAGTATTTATAAAAAATAATTTAAACACTCAAAAAAAGAGCTGGGATGGAAATAAACAATCCAATCCTAAAGAAAAAAGATTCCAGTCCAGAGGAAGGTCTCCTCGGCGGAGAGAAAGATCTCCCGACCAAGGACGCAAGTCTCCCCAAAGGGAGCCCTCTGTGAAAAAATACAACCTTAGAAATAGGGATAATATAAAGAAACCTGATAGATATCAAGATATTGATACACGTCCCTCTCAATCTTTTCAGACTTCCTCGCAGAAATCGGAAAGAAGAGGACGATCAGAACAAGGGGAAGAGCACGTCAAGTCCAAAGACAGAGAACCTGCTCATCTGAATAAAAAATTACAATTTCCAAAAAAGAAGGTAGCCAGTATTAAAGTAATCAACAATGCCGAGAATACTGAGGACACAGCTGAAAAACGGAGAATGGGCTCAGACAATGCTAGACAGCGCAGCAGAAGTGAGCATAGCTCGCAAAGTCCTTATGAATCATCTGGAGACAGTGGACACGAATGAATACATTCAGGTGGAAACTGCAGATACCAGAGTTAGCAAACCTCATAAAATATATGAAATAACATTGCGTATAGAAGGGGATAAGACTAGAAAAATAAGGGGACTATTTTGGGTTAATCTGTCCAAGGGCTATGACATCCTTCTAGCTGAACGAGACTGGCCTCCAGAGTTTGTCAGGGAGTGCCCACATGGCGAAGAAATAATTATGCCTGCCTTCTCAAACCATATTCCAATTCATAAAAAATATACACTTGCAAGAAAGTGGGCATTAGCTCAAGCCCCTGCCTTATAAACTCATGCGGGATGGGATGAGGACTCTCCTCCTCACAAAATCCAGTTAAAATCACAACCTACTGCACAGAGGCAGTACCCGATTAAGCAAGAAGCTAAAAAACAGGTAAAAGAGATCCTAGATCAACTTGAATACCAGGGGGTGATTGAAACTTGCACCTCACAAATGAATAATCCTTTGTTTCCTGTCTCCAAGCCAGACAATTCATATCGTCTTGTTTTGGACTACAGACACCTTAACTCATGTTGCAAAACATTTGCAGTACAAAACTCGCATAGTGCTGCACTAATGAATAACATAGTGCGCAAAAAATACAAAACCACATTAGACATTTCTAATGGATTCTTTTGTCAAAATATAGCACCAGAGAGCAGATATTTGACGGCGTTCTCAATAAATGGCACGCAAAAGAATTTCTGTCGTTTGCCCCAGGGGTTCAAGAACAGCCCAGGATTATTCTCAGCGAGAGTAACAGAATTACTACAAACATATGATGACGAGGCATTATCTTATGTCGACGACATCTATCTAACAGATGATGACTTGGATACTCACTTGAAGAGAGTGAACACCATAATACTTGGGTTCGCAGCAGAGGGTTACAAATTCAACTTTAAAAAGTCAAGAATTGCCCATCTAACAGTCCTGTTTTTAGGATATGAACTATCAAGTGAAGGCAAAAGCCTGGCTGACAATTTCCTAGAGAAATGTGCTGTAATCCAAGCACCTAGAACACTGAAAAACTTACAATCAATTCTAGGCTTCCTAAACTTCGGAAGAACTTACATTATAAATTATGCAGAGAGAATTAAACCTCTCTATGATCTAATAAAACCAGATTTTAAAAGAATCAATTGGACTCAAAAACACACAGAAATTTTGAGATCGTTACAAACAGATATGTTAGTTAAAACAAAACTACAAACACGTGACAACACACGCAACCTTGTGATTCGAGTCATCCCAGAAAGATGCGGATTCACATACCTGACCTCTAATGAGGGAGAGAAGGTACCAATAGCATACAAATCACATTTGTACACAGAAGCTGAAAAAAGGTTCAGCATTAAAGAAAATATTGTTCATGCGGTTCAAACAGCTGTAGTAGAAGCAAAATACCAAGCAGACAGTAGACAGGTTACAGTCAGAACAGCAGAATCAGCTTTTGAGGCATTAACAACACCATGTAATTTACCGACAACTGCACTGAATCCAGAATGGATACAATGGGTAAATTCTGTTGATACAGACAAAGTAAAATACTATTTTGACCCAGAAATGAAAGAATTAAAATATCTAGAATATGAAAGAGAATACCCTCTGCCACTCGACATTCTGCCTTTACGACAGTACGCCTGTGTAATATATACAGACGGGTATGCTCAACCCTCAGTTTGGGGCGAGCTGGCTTACAACGCCACATGCGAAATTGTAAAAGAAGTGTGGCGCGGAGGTAAATTAAGACCTCTACTTACAAAAACACACTCAGTGGAAAATAATTCAGAACAACAAACGGAAATAATTTCATTAAAAATGGCGCTAGATAATGCCGATAGCGAATTCCCGACACTTATTGTGTGCGATTCGTATTACTGCGTCAAAACATACAATAACGATTTGAAGAAATGGATTCAAAACGGTTACAAAGATGACACAGGTGCCACAATAAAGCAGAAAGCACTTTGGGAACAATTAGTTCTTTTAAAGAAAGAACTACCAAAAACTCATGTGATACATTCACTGAGTCATCAGCGTGATGGCGTTCACGTTGCAGGGAATTCATTGGCTGAGACAGCCACAGCGGGAGCAACTAAACCGGCTTCCGTAGCTACAAAAAAGCGTACAGTAAAACACATTGACGGTGAAACTGTGCTGGCGGTGAAAACGTCATCAAAAGGCGACTGCTCAGCGTTACCGATCAATTATCCACTCAATTATACATACATAATCGATGCAAACTCAGTCCCTTTTGCTCGAATCCCTGGAGTGGGGGATAGAGTAATTCCAAACACGGACAGGAGAGGCTTGTTAATAGCAGACGCACATATGGGTGAGGGTCTCAGACACCTTAAGCAAAAAGATTCTCTGGAAGAATTACAATCAGTGTACTGGTGGCCAGGCATGAGCCTGCATCATCACATTTTTGTAAAAAACTGCCCAGACTGCAATAGAGATCGCAGTGGCGAGCGGGGAGGACTATTGCCATGGCATTTCCCTCCAGATAAACAACAACAATAAGAAAGCACCCATCATGAAAAAAGCGCTATATTAACATAAAAAGACTAATTTTCACTTATAATGTAGACCCCAGCGCTCGGCTGACGTCTGGACTGTTATAAAAGAATTTGCAAGTCTATAATGGCATATACGCTAGGAGCATGCTACGTTTTGACTAATGTATTCCTTTTAGCCCTCAAGCTTATGGGGAAGCATGGCCAAATGAGCATTGCATAGCGGGACTCTTCTCACTTCCGTCCTGAGGGATACGGGATGGTGTAAAGAAAAAACCAAGACATAAAGCAATCTATAACGGAAAAGGTATTAGGTTCGGGAGCTGGGTGGGTCAAACATTTAATAAGTGTCCAACGTAGTCTAAATAACCTGCCAAGGAATTCTCTGAAAGGGTTCAGTCCCTACGAACTATTGTTCGGGACTAGAATGATGATCCAAGATCTTGATAGTCAGACTTCAGTGGTTAAAGACAAAAGCTTTGATATCAAAGATCGTTTGGCTATTTTACAGGACTTAAATGAAACAAGAAAAGACCTGAGCAACATAAAGCTGAAACAACAGCCAACAACCACTGAAGAGAAACCACCAGTCCCAGCAAGGCCTGTCTGGATTCCAAAAGTCGGGGATCTAGTCAGAGAAAAGATCGCGGTAAAGAAGGAATTTGGGCCTTCTTACAGAAAAGCAGTTCCTGTCTTGTCTATCAACGGGACAAGATCAGTAGTACTACCGCCCCTTGCTGGTAAAAAGGAGAACCAAGTTGTATCCATCGACCTGGTTAAACCACAATCATGTGGCCGATAACAAACAGTAGGCCAAGTGGACTCCCAAGAAGTAGCAGAACACCAATGTTTGCTACGAATACAGAGGCTCAAACTGGAAGACTGATCACCTTTGGAAAATCTACAGTGAATCAACAAGGACTATGCAACAAAGCAATGGAACTTGAACCTCTTAAAACCCAAATTAAAACTTTTCATCAAGAAACAACAACCTATGATGATGTAAATGCAGACTTTGCTAATGAAAGAAAGCAAAATCCAAAAGCAATTGGAACAATTGACAGAACAGCATCCGGCTACTTCATCAACTTCGATGATTCATCTGAAGACCTGAGTGAAGCAAAGAAACAGCCATCAGCAAAAACTTTTAAAAACAAAGCTAAAGAACTTTTGCAACAGCTGAAAGAAACCTATCTGATTTCTCCATGGATTGAATTTTGGGTGGCCTTCGGTGCATTTATCCTCATTCTTTGGCTCATCTTAGTACTATGCTTGGGACATTTCATTGAAGGAAAATATGCTAAAATGGACACAGCAAGCCAGAAAATCAACTTGGTCCTTAAACCACACACATCTTCACACATCGAGAAAAGAGAACTTTCTTCAGTGAACTTCACAGCCAATCCTATACCAGGCTGTGTAGCATGGGACAAAACTGATTATGAAATCTATGGTCCGGTTGAAATCCTGAAGTATCCACACCAATTCAAGATCTCATTGAGTGACTTTGTAAAACCGAGCTCATTTGCTGATGATTGGGACTTTGAAAGTATTAATGATATGATGTCTGATCTTGTGATGTCTGCTAAATTCACAGAACATGATTATTTGCAGGGTTCGTCTAATTATGATCAGATGTTCTGCTATAACCACTATGGTAACCATTATCTACATAAATCTGCACAACCTAGAAATGTTTTGAATTATAACCAATGGGAACATTGTGCTACTCCTCTAAAAGATAGCTCGAAAACATTTTATGATAAATATTCATACTTTTCAGGGTTTAACATTTGTAATGCAGAAACATTTTATTTCAAATTGTCAAATAAGACAGGTATGAAGACCATGCTTACAAACACAAAATTGATATATTCCGATTCATTCTTTGAACAAATGAATACATTTGGGTTTGATTTCTGAACCAATATTATTGAAGCAAAAACTGTTTGGGGTACAAGAGATTGGCAAGTACAAGGTATAGAATCATTGTTTAGAGCCTGCATGATCCCAGAACAAATTATATTTTTGAACGACACTATTCAACAAACTACCTGTCTTGGCTTAGCCAAAATCAAAGATTTGAACAAACCGTCTATTCCAAAGCCAACAGTGAACAGTAATAGCTCTAAATATGTTGAGATAGACGTAAACCATATTTTAAACCAAAACAGAACAGATCCTGAATGGAAAAAATGGTTGATCTGGCCCTCAGATACAAATAACTGTCAAGACAGATTCCTGAACAAAATACAGGGGTTCACATTGACTAGGCCAGACCCTAGATATTCCCAAAGACAACATCCAGGGATAGTAACCACCTACAGCGTGGGCAAGCTCTGCCTTCAATGGCTACAAACGTCCACACTGGCTGAAATTAAGCAACACCTAACTTTACTTACAGAAGGTGCTGACTTGCGTGATTTCATATTGGGACCACGCAAACAGCGTCAAAAACATTTCATAGCGGCCTCTATATATGCAGCTTATAACGAAGTTTGGAAAGTAACTCAAATTGAGACAGCAGAAAAAATACGGGAAATTGACCGTATTAATTTGGAAAAATCACTTTCTGTGGTGGACAATGGGTTAATGACTCTGTCCTCCAGAATATATTCTCTGGACAGCATTGTGTCTTCAGCAATCGATATAATATCGCAAGACTTACTGATGTTACAACACGGTCAGTCCCAATTGCGTTCTATTGTACAGCTTGGCTGGACGTTACAAAATCTGCGTTCTGGCTATGTGCCCTGGTGTTAAATCAACACAACGTCATTATTTAATATCTTTAACCTCACTGATAAACAAATCAGTTTGGCACAGAAGGGTGCTGACTATACAATTCTGAGCATTGAAAAACTTGAGAGCTTACCATTGACAATGTCAGAACGACCTGTCATTGAATGGATAATACATGGGATAATAAATATTCCGATAACTACTTTCCAGTTTCAATTCTGCCAAAAATATATACAGGCAGGCCAGTATGAAAGGTTGGGTAAAGGATACATTAAGTCAATATGGAACTTGCCCTATACACACGAATGTGTAAGTAATAAAGGCCAGAAAGTGTTTCTCAGTGGCGATAATTGTGCAAGATCACTAAGTGGTACACTTCTGTGTCAGGGTATTAGTTTGCACGGAGCCTGTGAAGGGACTTCAAATAACCTTTCATGTTACCAGCTAGGCACACCTGCAACACAAATAGAACCATTCTTTAGGAGACTCTCGAACGGGAGTTACATTCTAATAGTAGATCGCAGTTGTTGTAGTTTGCTGCCCGGAAAACCTTATCTCATAACTGTGACTAGGAAGGTCATGTGCTGTGAACATGTATTGTTCCCCAGCGATTCTCCAGACAGGGAGGCAAGGTTATGGCCCGATTTGAAAATTGCTTCTATTCGAATAGATACTTTAAGCAGAATGAAGACTGTGCTCCTACAGACGCCGACAAGGCTCACGTCATCAAAAGAAACGTATGATCTCCAAGTTGCAAGGACAACAGAAGAGATTCATTCATTATTATCAACTAATTCCCCCATACATTTCGCAGAAATACTGAACGAAATCTTAAATATTTCTGATACCACTGGTATCTCCAGTGTATTTAAAGCAGTGTTTTCGGGTGCGTTAACTCCATTCAAAGCCATCCTGGGTATTTTTCCAGACTTTGTCCATTCCATTTTTGGCGGACTTCCTCTCCTTTTAGGACTAGTAGCGGGTATTCTATTTTTGATCCTGTTATTTCGCTATGGCAAACCATGTCACAGACAAAACACCTGCGACAAGGGAAGAAATGATCCTAGCCATTGGCTACCGGGACCGGGTAACTAAAATCCTTGGACTATCCCGGCTTAGAGACCTGAACATGACCTGGTTTCTTTCATTTAGACCAATGTGGCAAAGCTGTGTTATGCCTGTATTAAGATGCTTGCTATGCGGCGAAGAATGCGTGTTGGACACCTGTCTGGCACTACAATCGGATGTGCCAATGGACGCAGATACCTTGTTGGGTCCGGTAACGGCTCATGCATTGTGCTGTCCCCAGCGGCTACCAATCCTGATGACGGCATTCGTGGAGTCTTCACCACTACGATTGAGGGGTAATGAAGTACAAGATGAAAGCAGCATCAATCAGGTACGACCTTCAGTCAGCTATGCTGATCAAAACATCAATGGAGGCAATCATGCTCAGGCTCATGAATGCATGGTAACAACTTTTTCCGAATTAGTGGAACTTACGCAAGAAGCTGTTGACAGTTTTTTCAAAAGTCTAAATTATATGATGTTTTCACCGGAGCAGCAGGAATAACTTTGAGCAAACTAGCACTCGGAGTTCCTCACATCCTGAATTTGGCCTTCAACTTTTTAAAGAAAAGCGATATGAAAAATTTTATCATCATTTTTTCAGACTGCGAGAACTTTTTCCCCAATTCCAAAATATTTACGATTTTTGGGACACTTATCTTCTGCTTAAAGTAGACATTATTCTTAGAGAACTAAATTTCTATTTTAGGTAGTCACGAGACATACGCTATCCTCTAGCACTATTATACATAACTTTATGATTGTGATGAAATGGTCTTGCATTCTTTTTTCTGTATTAAGAGCCATTTCATGTGTGGTTTTCGCATTTATTCATGCTGAATTTAAAAATATGCATTATATGTTTAGCATTATTAGACTGCTTGTGCATATAGTACATGTGATTGTGTTTCATATATTTTATAATTCCAATTTTCTGAATACATATGATTGTATTTTGGGGTGGTATGGTATACACAAACGCTACTGGTTTCACTATGCCTAGATTTGTAAATATGGACATAGTCTACGTGGAGTGGGTGTGATGTATTCCTATAGGTACTGTATCGATTCCCCTATTCCTGACCCTGGTTTGGTTAATAATTAACTAGCAGCCATCCAACGGTGCAAGAACCGTTATCTGATTAAGCCACACCACGGCACAGAAGCGCGTTATCTGATTAGGTCATAACACATGCCATCTAATTAGACAAGCGATATTCCTCCAGCCCCTGATAAGGCATACGGAGTTCTCAAAACAAATCAAACCTACAGCGACCTGGGAAATTCCCATAACCATTGTTTTGATTTCACCGAGAACTTCAGCAAAAGAATGTGCGAACGAGCCCGTTCATATGACATCCTTATTGACGTATATATGTCCATCCTTACGTCAATCTCGGCACCTTTCAGGTATAAATATTACTGACATTGCCTTAAGCAAACACATGCGGTGGTGACGAGATCGGAGCAGCGAGACGTGCTGAGGAGCCCAGCAGAGAGCGAAGCCCACAGGCGCTGCCCCGCCTTCCTGACGCGCTGAGAACGAGACGCTGTCTTTCTCCTGCCGAGAAATCCAGCTCCGGCGCTTCCATGCAGCCCTCGCAGGCAGCTGGAATATCAAGACCTGGGATAAGAGATACCAGCCCTCCATCATTCTAGATCTCAGGTACAGAACTGAATAACCCCTTGCAGAGAATTCTCGAATCAGTCCCTTGGCAAAACAAACTTAACTTAAACTGCTACTTATCTACTCCCGCCCACGTATTAGGCTTAGGTCAGGTACATTGGGGTAGGCGTGGTTAGAAGCACCAGTTGAGTACGATTAGTCAAATGTATATATGTATGTATCTATTTTATCCATTTTAAAGTATCATATGGCTCAGAAACCATATTAATGCTTTTACAGTATTATTTTATAATTCTGTCTCTACTGTATGCACTTTACTTAACTACAAGTATTGCACTAATAGCGATTCATTTCTCTTGTATGAGAAAAGAGACTGATCAATAAATAACATCTTTTATTGAACCACGCCCATCTCTTATTTCTCTACAAACTGGTGAAACTAAGAATGCACGTACTGACTGAGTAAAATAAGTTGTCTATTGTTTTCACACGACTCTAGAGATACACTCTTGATTAGGGGAGAGCAAAGTTGTCATGTTCTATGGTTGTCAGAAACTAAATCCCTTCTTGTCTATCCAGGGAGGTTAAAATCCTCCTTGTCTATTTGAGAAAGTTTCTAGTGAACTCTGAGCTAGCTGGCAAACACAAACCTTTAAGTCTAATATCGTCGGTAGAAGACCTAGTTAACCTCTGCCCTAGGTCTATACTATTGAAGATATTATTCCAATGCGCAGAGCCTATTGGGATAATAGGAACTACACTACAGAACCATTGATAGTCGATGACCAGACAAGTGAATGTGTGTCAGTAATCTCCTTAATGGATTTACCAATAAGAGAACCAGAGAGTAGTTCAATTAGGAAAACCACTCCTTTAAATTTAAGAGAAGTACAGATGGAGACATCCTCAGGTACACAACGTGCAACTGTAGTAACTCCTGAAGAAATAGATAGATGGACACGAGAAATAGAGAAACCAAAGACACAGCCGAAACCATTGGATATATATAAATTAAGAATTGAATTGGAGGAATTGATGGCTGGGAATGTGGGATTGGAAAGGTCAAATATTCTTAGTGAAGATGAATCATTATTTATTTGTAAAAGCATTACTCGAAATACAAGGGTGTTCAATGAAAAATTAATGGACACCGCAGCCAGCATGCGGTGACATTGGTAAATCTAAAGTATTGCAAAAGCCATATCGAGCAGAATTTTCCGACAAAGATTTAGAAAACATGAATGTGTCCGGAAGAAAGGTGCAGATAAGAGAGGCACTAGCATTATTACAAAAATGGGGAGAACTAGAAAAGTGGAAAGCCAGGTGGGCAAAGAAAAACAAAGAGGTTCGATCAAAACAAATGACTTCAGAATATGTTTTAAAAGAAGCAGAAAAAGTGGAAAAATTATGTCCTATGCGTGAGGTACCAGGTGGAGGTTATGTACATGTTCCATGGTCCCGACAGGATATTGTATCATTTACAAATGATTTCCCAAAACTTCATGAAAAACCTGTAGAGTGGTACAGACAAGTCGAGAGATTTTTAAAAGTTTCAAAATGTCTTTAGAAAGATTTAGATGGATTTTTTGATATTGTATTTCCAGTAGATTTGTGGACAGAATGTAAAATTGCTGTTGATTGGCCTAATGATGAATACCCTAGAGACCCAAAGACAGGGGCACCTTCCGAGGATGTCATGAAAAAGTACCATCAAGTTATACTTTACCTTAAAGGAAAGGTGCCAGCTAAAGAGACAGACTGGACTAGAATAGATAGAACCACTCAGAATATAGATGAATCTGTGCATGCATATTACGAAGGCTTATTGGAGGTATTCAAACAGTACAGCGGATTAGATAACATCGACATGAAGGATATGACGCATTTTATCTATCGATTTGTGTTAGGATTAAGACCAGAAATTTCACAATGGATTAAAGATAATAAAATTTGTTGGCAGGCTAAAGCCATCGACGAAGTCCTTAAATATGCTAAATATTGTGAAGATGAGCTAGAAAATAAACAAAAGGAATTAAAAGAAAAAGTCATGTAGGCACAAGTAAAATTAGCAGAGCAACAAGAATAGCAATTAAACCAAATGAATAGTAACCAGTCAGGGGGATGGAAATGGAGGAAAGCCGAGGGGAAAAGTCAATAGAGATGAGGCCAAACAGAAATTTCCCGGTCACGGGTGCGGGAAGTTGGGGCAATGGAAGAACGAGTGTAAGGCTGTGCAGAGTGTTAATGTGCAAATTAATGATTTGAATCCACAGACGCAGAATGCGGTACCACGGAAGACCCAGCAGCAGGTAAAACAGAACCAGTTACCCCCTGCACCTATGCCAAATTATAGGAGCAAAGCACAACAGAGTGTAAGAACCACAAATTGGGAAGGAAGGGAAAGAAGAGATACAGCAACTTCACAATTTCCTTTGAGTGATACATTCTTTTGTGAAGAACCTTACTGAGAGTGCCTGAGGGGGGAGGACGAAGAGTGCTTACTTGGCGCCTCCTTCCAGGTAGACCAGGCAGGGCCATACATTGAAGGAAAGGTTGAAGGAAATGATGTCACCTTTCTGTTGGACACTGGTGCTACCCGTTCTACTGTGAGAACAGCAGACGTTCGAAACCTACCCCTCTCGGGAGAAGAGATCCAAGTAGTGGGTGTTTCTAATAAACAAATTAGTACCCCAGTTACAGAACCTATGGAAGTTAGAATAGGCAATTTTAAAGAAATGCAAAGATTTGTTGTCTGTGATTCAAGTCCTGTAAACTTGTTAGGACGAGACTTGCTGTGCAAAATGAATTGCACAATTTTTTGCACCCCAAGTGGCGTTGAAATTCAAACCCCAGACGAAGACGAAATTTACAAATTAATGTTAGCTAAACAAGAGACAGAGCTTAAAAGACTAACAATAACAGACTTACCAGAAGAACTGCAACAGACGGTAAAACCAGATGTATGGGATTTTACTGGAAAAGATGTAGGATTAATGGCAAATGTTAACCCAATAAAAGTGACCATAAAAGAAGACACATTTTATCCAAATACTCGACAGTATAAAATGAGTGCAGACGTAAAAGCCGGTGTTGCAGTAGAAATAAAGCGTTTGGTCGAAGCAGGCATTTTACAAGAAGTAATGAGCAGTCCCTGTAACTCTCCTATAATTGGTATAAAGAAACCGAGTGATAAGTACAGGGTCGTACAAGACCCCCGCAAAGTTAATAAGATTGTTGTCCCTTGCTGTCCAGTCGTGCCAGATCCTGCAGTGATTCTATATCAGATACCGTGGGAGGCTGGATGGTTTACTGTCATTGACCTGTGTCACGCATTTTTTTCGATTCAATTACACCCAGACAGCAAATTTCTTTTCTCATTTGAATTCGACAGTCACGTATACGTCTGGAATCGTGTTCCTCAGGGGTACACAGAGAGTCCCTCGATTTTTAATCAGATTTTGAAAAAATGCCTTGAATCTCTGATACTACCTGGACAGTCAGTCTTGGTTCAGTATATAGAGGACCTCTTGGTGGCGTCTAAAACCCGGAATGACTGTGTTGTTGATACTATCGCCTTACTGAATCATTTGGGTGAAGGAGGACATAAAGAGTCACCAGACAAATTACAGTTTTGCACAACGTCTGTGAAATATCTGGGGCACCAGATAGAAAAGGGTGTCAGAAGAGTTACCTCAGAAAGAATCAGAATAATTAGAAACATGAATTTGTTTAATACCCAGAAAGAGATCAGAATGTTTCTTGGAGTTGTAGGATACTGCAGGCAATGGATTGTGGGATTTGCAGTCCTAGCAAAGCCATTAATACAAATGACAAAGAAAGGAGCTAAGTACCCAGTAGAGTGGGATGACGAAAGCATGTCTGCTTTTGTAAAATTGCGAGAATGCCTGTGTACAGCTCCAGCATTAGGAATGCCTGACTATTCTAAAGATTTTGCACTGTTTTGTGACACGCGAGATAATTGTGCACTTTCAGTTCTGAATCAAATTCATGGTTTAGTGAGACGTCCTGTGGCATATTTTTCTTCCACATTGGACCCAGTGGCAGCTGCATTGCCTGGATGTCTGAAAGCAGTAGCTGCAACTTGCATGAGCCTTGAGCAGAGTGAATCCATTATTATGGGACATCCTGTAACTGTGTATGTTCCACATGCAGTTGTAATTTTGCTGACAAGAACTAAAACCCAGTATCTCACACCTAGTCGGCTGACTATGTACGAGAGAATCCTTGTAGGTGCAGGAAACGTAACCATTGCTAGGTGTAATTTCCTGAACCCAGCAACATTGCTACCTAATTCACATACGGCAGAAGTAAAGGGAGAAGTGGAACATTTATTTATTTATTTATTTATTTCGATTTATATAGCGCTATATAACCCCGGGGTCTCTAAGCGCTTACATGACTGTATTGATCTGACTGAATATAGTACAAAACCACGACCAGACATAAGAGAAGAGCCATTAATTGATGCAGAATATGAGCTGTTTGTAGATGGCTCTTGTATGAGACATGAGGAAGGAGGTCTAAGCGCTGCTTACGCAGTGTGCACATTGGGAGGTCTAGTTGAAGCATCCCATTTCCCTGGAGTCAAGTCTGCACAAATGACTGAATTGGTTGACTAGGCAAGAGCCTGTAAATTTGGGGAAAATTGGAAAATAACCATATACACTGACAGCCAGTATGGTTACGGGGTTGTGCATGACTATGGCCAACTATGGATGCAAAGGGAGTTTCTGACTTCTTCAGGTACTCCGATTAGGAATGGAAAATATGTAAAACATTTGCTGGAAGCAATCCAGTTACCAAAAGAAGTGGCTGTGGTCAAGTGTGCTGCTCACAAATCTGGCAATGACAAAGTGACACCTGGTAATCGATATGCTGACCAGTTAGCCCAGCATTGTGCAAAATATAAAATGGCTGTTATTAAAAAGGTTGAGGTGGGCGGAAACAGCTGCCAACTTATGTTGCTAGAAGGTGTAAACACATGGGAAGAAGTGAGAGATTTGCAGAATGCAGCAGAACCAAAAGAAAAGGAACAATGGAGGAAATGAGGTTGTCAGAGAAGGGCTGAGGATGGTGTCATTATTTATCTTGATGAAACAGCAGTGTTGCCCAACTGTCTGCTTGCTCCTATGGCTAGGTTGATTCATGGAGATTCTCACTTGGGAAGAGATGCTATGATACGTCTGTTCAGACAGTCATGGTTTAATGCGAAATTCAGGAACATAGCAGAGACACTCTGCCAGAGGTGTTTGATTTGCCAACAAATGAACCCAGGGAAGAAAACAGTAGTGTTACCAGGAAGAATTGGGAAGGCAGAAGGTCCTTATATTCGATTACAGATTGATTTCATTCAGTTACCCCCTGGTCGAGGACTAAAATACATACTTGTCATTGTCTGTCTGTTTTCCAAATGGATGGAAGCTTCCCCCACACGCAGGAACGATAGCATCACTGTAGCTAAGCTATTACTTAGAGAGCTTATACCACGTTTCGGTTTTCCAGCAACAATTGAAGCAGACATAGGAAAACATATTAATAGTGAAATAATGGGTCTAATTTGTGAAGCATTTAAATTTGAGCAAAAACTGCATTGTGCATATCGCCCAGAGGCTTCTGGAGTGGTAGAACAATTGAATGGCACTATCAAGTAAAGATTAGGAAAAATGTATGAGTCAACTCGATTGGAGTGGCCAGATGCTTTGCCACTTGTTCTGATGGGACTTAAAAGTATTCCAGATCGGAACACAGGCATGAGTCCCCATGAAATACTGATGGGAAGTAATGCGGCAAGCATGTGTGCCAGGAAACAAACTGCTAAACATATCTGATGATTTAGTACTGGAGTACTGCAAAGAACTGGCTGACCAAGTGCGTTCTATCTCTCACCAGGTTGGGGAAGACGCTGTCGCCAGACCAGCAACTCCAGCACATGACCTGAACTCAGGTGATTGGGTAGTGCTTAAGAAACATACTCAAAAATCTTGACTTGCACCGAGGTGGGGAAAACCACAAGTAATCTTGGTTACCATCCCAGCTGTAAAATGTGCAGGAGTTCCACACTGGATTCATGCTAGTCATACGAATAAGGTGACTGGACCTGATGAAACTGAGGCTAAAGGTTGTGCAGCTGAGGGGTCTCAAGATATCAATCCTGAAGTAGCTGAAGAGGAACAAACGAGCACCAGTCAAGTTGATTGGATTCCAGTAATCAACATGCCTGCAGAATATGTGAGAACAAGAAGCCAAACATATCTAGATAGACAAAGTGATAATGAGGAAGAGACAGGTGTAGAAGAAGGTACTCAGATCATAGAAATCCAAGTCCAAAGTGATTCTGAGGAGGACCAGATATGGAAAGATCAGGTAATCGGCACTCCACCAAGAACTCCTGAGCCTGAAAAGGGACAGATAGTAATTAGGGCGGAGGTTCAAGCGGAAGAAAATCAAGAGTTCGAAGAGCTTGAGCAGGACCAGACGGGAGTAGAAAATTGTGTTCAGGAAGAAGAAAGTGAAACAAACAAAAGCCAAATTCAGCAAATACCCGAACAAGACCAGCTTAGTGACCAGGCAGAAGAAACAGAAATAAACTCTGGATCTAGTCAGATAGAGAGGGAAACAAAAGACAGCATTGAAATACAAGTGACACAACTGAATGAAAACAAAAGGGCATTCGAAGAGGGCCAAAGCACAGTGCCAGTTAAAAGACTCAGAAAAGGAGATAAATGGCCTAGATTTGTCAAAAGACTAAGACTGCGCTTACAGACTATAGATGAAGAACCTGAACAAGTGAATGAAATAACAAGTCAAGCTGATAAACCTGTGATACAGCCAAGAAGGAGAAGTCCACGATTAAAGAGACTGAATAATAAATGCAAAGGCCTTGAGTGGACCTACATTGTTTTGGTAGATTTTGAAAACCTGGAAATAAGTGACGAAAGTGATGAAGAATAGATTACTGACCAAACTGACGAAGAAGTGAGACCAACTTGAAATTCACACAGGGTAAAAGAAACTGTGTAAAAGTTACAAAGAGGGGTTGAATCTCCTTTAGTCAGAAATGGCTGATCATACTGTTATTGGAAGACCGAAAAGAAATTGTTTTAAAACATGCTGTAGAGTATGTTTATGTAGTATAGCAATAGTACTTATAGTTTCTATTCCTTACATGATGAGTAAAGAGACAAAAGCTAGCACTAATGAACAACTGCCATTAGATACAGAAGAGTTACAAACAAAATATACACCGAAAAGAGTAGACAGACAAGGAAAAGCACTTAGCATTAGACAACAGAAAGTAGACTTAGAAGCACCAGATGAGGAAGGACTGCATTACACAAGAATCAAAAACAAGACACATTTGAATATATTTGCAAACCTATTAGTACATTATGTAGAAGCTATGGAGATAGAAGATTGCTATGTTTGTATGAAACTACCTACGTCGGGAGCTGAAGGTGTTGCATACCACTATTTACCACTAACATATGGAATTTCTTGTAGTGTTTTAGCTAGTTTATTCTATAAGAAAGGACCTTTACAGTATTATTATTCTAATTTAGACATGATATTTTCTGAACTTCCTATACGAAGAGACCTGAATCCTGTACATACTACTAAAGATGTAGCACGCTACATGAGTGAATATTTTCTAACCATAGGTACAATAGATATAGCTGAAGCACACAAGAAGAATCTAACCTGCTCGTTACAAGAAAAGGAGAAAATATTTTTAAATATGGTAGAGAAAAGAAGAGAGAGTTTCCAAAGAAAGGCAAATGACAAGAATCAAAAAATTCCTAAATGGGCTGAAAGTATAGGGAACACCTCACATGGTGGGGCTAATGCTGCTATGTTGCCGGGTTTCGAAAAGAAAGGGAAACTCTGTCTCCACAGAGAAAGAACTAGTTATTATAACAATATATTCATTGGTTCCAGTGAATGTGAACACAATTATAAGGTAATTGGGGGGTGGGGTTTCAAAGATGGAACTGAACCTGTGTTTCCAGGAGTTTATTATATATGTGGAAACAAAGCTTATTACAAATTGCCAGATCACTGGTATGGGAGTTGTTATTTCGGAATAGTCTTCCCAAAAATATATCATGTGGATAAAATCACTGGAAACAATGAAGAAACTAATGGACTAATACATAGTAAAAGAGCTAGTTTTGGTGAAATTGTAGGTGATATATTTAATGCATTGATACCAACAGTGGGAGTGGCTCTGAATACACACAGAATCTGCAAATTGTCAACAGTAGTTGATCGGTTATCAACTGACCATGCTGGAGGTTTCTTAATGGTCAATACCGAATTGGTTGCGATCAAATCAATGGTTTTACAAAATCGACTTGCCCTTGATACATTATTGGCAAAAGAGGGCGGAGTCTGTACAATGTTGAAGGCGCAACATTGTTGCACTTACATACCAGACAAAAGTGTTGAAATTAAGAGGTATGTGAGAAATATTACAAACTTGGAAAAAGAGCTTAAACCAATGGAGGTTGATAGTGCATGGAAGAGGCTCACTGATGGTCTCTCCTCTGTAGGTAGTTGGCTTTCTAATGTAGGAAAGAGTATTATAGGTAGAATACTGATGCCAATGGTGGGAATAGGTTTACTAGTTCTAACTATAATGATTTGTTGCAAACGTCGAAAACATAAAAAGAAATACTCCGTAAACAGGCGAGGAGCAAAAAGAAACATTGATGAACCACATGAACCAGTGCCCATCTCTCTTTTTCTTTATTAATACTCAGTGAGAGTAGTGGGACTATCCCACTTGTAAGGCAGGATCTGTCTGTAGCCTCCTAAAACCTTTTAAGGAGTTTCTGGGACACTGACAGATCAGAGATAGCATCAGGAGTGATGTCTGTAAAGTTTTGTGGCTCTAGAAGTTGTAGAACATGGCCGTTCCGGACCAATGAACGCACCAAGGAGTCACTTGTGATCTAGGCACTGTGATGGTAGAGTTCTCCGCCAAAGTTGTGACATGTGCCTCCTGCAGGGTAGGTCAGGCACCATTTGGGCCCTTGATAAATCATTTGGACTTCTAATCCTCTGATGAGATCAGTCATGATGGTTTCTTTTCCCTTGAAGCGTCACCTCTTGGTATTTGAGTTGAGACATAGAAAGAAGAGGTGCTGCCCAGAGGCTTGTGTTGAAAAATAGCTCTTGCTCTGAAAGACTAAGAATACCTGGCTGATTTGAAAAAAGAGTGGAGTCCAAAGATATTACTTGAAAAGAGCTCAGCGATTTGGCTTCGGCTATGCCAGTTTTGGAGCATTCTGCCAGGAGACAGGTTAAATTAGTTCTTTTTGGAAACTGGCAAGTAAGTAACTTTGTTCTGAGCCTTCGCTCATAAGTCCAAAGATTCTGCTAAACCTGAGGTGTCATAGAGAGACCAGAGTACGTGGAATGAACCAATGAGGTTCTTAGGCTTCTGCATAGCGGCCTCATCTTCAGTATGGAGAAGCAAGACAAGAGAGTAAGACCATCGTCACTCTGAAGAATTTTAAGGGTGCTTGCAATTCAGTTTTGTTTTGTATAATGCACACCGCAAATCTTTACTTCTTTCAGGTGCTCTTCAGAGATGCAGGTGGGCTAATATGAAGTACAGAAGCAGGAACATACAGAAGGGTCTCATCAAGTTAGTCTGAGTTACACTGATGGTTCATTTGAGGCCGAGGTATGCAGAAACTGGACATGTGAAAATGTGATGTGCACACAACTTGCAGGCTGTAATCAGACAAAAAATGTGCCATTTATATATATTTTACCTTACAAAAAGAGGTAAACAAGTACAAACCAAACATCTTGAAGGGTACTGAGCCTCACCTGTCTCAAGTGTATACCAGGCCGTTATTCAGAGAACACGTTTCAATGGGGAGCACAGGCATGCAGTGAGCGGTTGTTTCCTTTGCATGACCCTCGGATAGATCAGCTTCTGTAAACTTGGGTTGAATCCCGAGCACCGTTGCAAAGACTGCACAAGCCAAATAAATTGATCCATAAAGAAAAGAAAGCATAAAATACAAAGGAAAGGTAGGGCAGTTGTCCTGCAGTATGGGCACTGTCCAGAGTGCACACCTGTGCCAGCAAAGGTGACCTGGCAGAGGCTATATTCATAGACTATCCAAGGCTCAGTGCAAAGAGCTTGAGATAGCTATTTCTGCCCCACCAGCAGCTGGGGTGAATGCAAAGGCGGTCGATAGGAGGATGTAGGAACAGTTCAATCATTTGGGTCGCCTCATTATTCTGCACCTACCTTGTAGAAAAGTGCTAACGTGTGGCACCTATACTCTGCTAACAGGCCGGGCGGGTCACAGCATGGAACAGAGCTCTGTACTAATTCATCACTTTTGTATTCATATCAGAATAAACCTTGTGCTCCCACAATTTCCCCCCTGCAGCAGGAAAAAAAGAGGAGGAATTCAAAGGATACTGAGGGCTTCATTGCAGCAGCAGGTGCACTGGCACGCAGGTCAGTAGTGGGGGACGGACTACGTATAAGTTAATGGTTGGTTTTTATACCAAAGCAGGGGAAGAGGCATAATGTTCTTGCTTGCATTAGGGCCACCTAACTATGCCACACCTTACTCTGCCACAGATTGAGGAATGGAACACCCAGGACCTAAAGACCTAAAATGCACCCCAGGAAATCCACAGCACTATACAAATCTAGCAGGCAGTATGCTGCTGGGTGCAGTCAATACAGTGAAAAGGCTTGTTATACTGTGCTTGTATTATGGCATATTTAAGTTTCTGTGGTCACTGAAATGAGGGGAAATGGGATCCTACTCCGGTGAAAACCAGTTTTCTCAATCGGCTTGACCCTGTTGCCTTTAGCATTAGATATCAGACAAAGGGAACCTTCTTCCCAAATAATTCACCATTTGATCGATCAGAACTAAAATCGATAGAACTCTCAGGCAACTACAGCGCCTCCCCTGGAATCCAGACTTGTTGCTTTCGGTATGCAAGGATAGAAAAATCCTGAAAAGAGAGGTGTGGGCTTTCAAGAGAACGAGACAGGAAACCCTATGGGCCAAGCTTCTACACATCTCTAAGCAAACAGAATGGAGATTGATCAACAAAATAGACACAGGCGGCAAATAACTCTAACATTGGTGATGAGGCTTGGGTAGACTACCTGAAGACGCATTTTGCGGGGAGCTTGACTATTCCACACCCCTCAGACCCACCTTCAGAAGATTTCAGGGATGTAAGCTTCGTTTGCGCACCACTGTGAATACTTGCCCAGTAACATAACTGTGATTATTGAGAATTCACGATCTGATTGTGCCCCCAGACCAAATGGCATTGCCCAAGCTCTCTTCAAGTGTAACATATCTGCATGAGCAAGTTTTTTGACTGTGATGTTCAACACCTTGCTAGCTATGGGGGTTATTCCAAGCAGCTGGGGGGGTTCAATCATTCATCCAATTTTTAAAGGAGGATCAGACTCGCTGCCAACAACTATCATCTAATTGCATTGCTGGAAGTAGATCTCAAATACTTCTCCTCTTTACTACTACAAGATCTATCGGCCTATCAGCATGGGCACTTGAAGCAGGTAGACTGCCCCCAAACCAGAAGGGGGGTTTCAAAAGGTTAAGGGACACTTTCAAACCTGATAGCAGTAGGCCTCATCATGAGAAGAGTCAATGACACCTGCATACCACTGTTTTTGTGTTTGGTTGATTTTAAGGCAGCGTTTGAGTGTGTCCAGGAGAAAAAACTGTGGGAAAAGCTTCAGTGCTGGGGAATCCTACCTAACCTATTGAGGGCTATCAGGCGGCTTTATACAAGCACATGGGTCAAGATTAATGTGGGAGACAGTACCCATCTATTGAGATAGGTGAAGACATGGATTAGTCTAAAACAAGGGTGAGATCTTGCACCTCTTTTATTCAATCTGTATATCTCAGACCTCTGTCCTGCCTTGGAGGAGCTGAACTCCGAAGTGCCCAGTCTTAGCGGCCTCCCGCTATCAAACATCTTATATGCAGATGACCTGTTGCTTTTTAGTAACACAATAGTAGGATTACAAAGGTTGATAAACTGCTTAGAGGTATATGCAGCTGACAATCATTTAGAAATCAACCTGAAGAAAACCAGTGTTATCTTGCAAAATCAACGCATCTCTAAAAAGAGAAGATGGCTCCTTAACGGAACAACAATAGATTAAGCAACTGGCTATGCTTACCTTGGGATCAAGATAGATTAGAGGGCCTCATTCACCAAACAGATAAAAACCATTTAAGGGAAAGAGCTGGCCTTAAACTTTGCTTTTTCAACCCTTGTCAATTAGCTCTGGGGCAATAATATAAAACCCCTGGCCATAGTAATCAAGGCAAATAATGCTGGATCAGACACTGGCCTGTTGGATAAGATTACAATGCAGAACTTTAAGCAAGTTTACCAATTACCAAGATCGGCATCGCCAGCGCAAGTCAGGTTCGAGTTCTCTCTGGGAAAGCAAACACTCGCCAAGCCTGGGGCATTCATAAAAAGCTGCAGAAAACTGTAAAATGCACCTAAAGAGTCACTTGCTCATTTCATATGGTCTGAAATCAATTTTCAAAGAGGCATGGGCAACTTCAAAAGATATCTGGAGAAAAGCATTGAGAAACTTGGCCTGGGTGAGCTCTGGCTGTTGGACACCAGCAAACAAGTGTTCAAAAGAAGAGTGAAAAAACCATTACACCACATAGCCGTGAGGAAGATAAAGGAACATTAGAAAAAAAGACAGCATGGATGGATGGCTAGTGTTAAATACATATCATGATTTAAAGGACCAGCCTACTCTCTCAAAATCAAAAAGAAGTTGTTATCTATGAGACTGGTCATGCTACCTAGTCCAGATTTTGGGTTTCTAGATTTTAAACCCAAATGGCAAGATGATGGGCAATGGGGGATGCGACATGCCGCTTACGTAATCAAACAAAGGAAACTTTGCACCTGCCCTTCCTAAGGTCTCCAGCAGTAGGTTCTCCTGCGTAATGTATTCAAGAGCTTAGAAATCAGAACTTGCAGATCGGCAGCAATAGAGTCACTAAACCCAAGGAACATGATGCTTAATATTTAGCTGCTACAGTTTATGGATATATTTAAGACTCTTGTAAAATCCCAAATGGACACTTAGTCAGTATGAGGCTGTTGGGGAGGAGGCAAGAGCAAATTGTTTCACCTTGCCATTCCATTAAAATTAGGGTTTTGGTCACCGCAGACTTAATAGCAATAAACATTTAAGGTTTAGAAGTAAAAAAGTAAAAATGCTATAATCTAAAGATGACATGGATAAGTCTGCAAAGCAAAATAAGTTAAACAAAATAACTATAGCAGCAGATGGGCACAATATAAGACGTGCACTCCTTTACAGGTGACTGCGCACATATGATCCGGTAAAATGCCATCACTGAAAGCCATGACAGCCAATGGCTCACTGGGCTTGCATGCTGTCCCATACTGTATATGCTGCTGTATGGAAGTCAAATATGAATGATGCTTGAAAAAGATCAATCGATGAAGAACTGTGACTGACATACCTTCAATGTATGTATATATGTGTGCTTTTTCCTTAAGTATATTTGCGATTACACGATGCTGGTGAAACAGCTATAGCTATCTCTAGGTCAATTAGGAAGGGAAAACGTTATATTCACTGAACAAAACAAGACATAAGAAAAAATACTTCAATCAGTGCTTTTAAAAGAAAAGATGATAACAAATGACGTGTAAAGGGGGATACAAAGAGGCATCAGTAAGTCAAAGGTAAATGGGTTTCATTTTGTTTTAAGATCACCTCCGCACTGAAGAAACGGCCCACTACGTACATCATTAGCCAACATAAGATTCAGGACTACAAATCCCATGTCGCTTCGCATTTGAATCAGAAGACTCAACCTGAACCTATGAAACGGTCAGAGGAACCCTATGGTACTCTACACCTCTAGAAAATGAGAGAACTGCATCAAGTTGTCACAAGAGAGGTAATATGCTCCCTAGAGAAGACCTGAAATAAAGCCCGAGTGTGTGTCAACTTATTACTAGGCGACTTCAGGACATTCTGGAGAGGTATCATTACCCTTTGATGATAGTGTACTGCTCAAGGCTGCTGGGACACCAATGCATACTATTCAGGACACATAGAGCAAAGCATAAACAAAACTATTTATGAAGAAACACAAAAGAAGTTATGAAAGAAGCCATTGCAATTCAAACTGGATGCTACGGACTTTTGGAAAAGGCCTCTTAATATTAAACCTCGGAGCCAAATGTACAGCCGCTCAAATAAATGGTGGCAAAGTCAGAGAGGCCTTAACTATTGACAATGTAATGAGAACGGCTATTGAGTACTTTCCCGTGGTATATTGAATGCGGCATAGCTCTGCAGGTGCTGCAACAGGTGTAAGCCATCCTCTTTGTAACTTGTTGTACCAGGCCTAAGTATCCTCTTTTGAACTTGGTTTGTTTGCTTGTTGTACCACGCATCACTATGCTCTTTGGAACTCTGTTTGCTTGCTTGTTGTACTAGGCCTAACTAAACTGTTTGTAACTCGTTTTCTTTGCTTGGTGTACAAGGCATCACTGTGCTCTTTGGAACTCTGTTTGTTTGCTTGTTGTGCCAGGCCTAACTAAACTGTTTGTAACTCGTTTTCTGTGCTTGTTGTTCAAGGCATCACTATCGTCTTTGGAACTCGGTTTGTTTGCTTGTTGTACCAGGCATCGCTATCCTCTTTGTAACTCTTTTTTTTTCTATACAGACCCCCGGGTCAAATTCACGCTTTAAAAAAAACTCTCAATTAATAAATAAATTAAAACTATCCGCTATCTGTGAGCTCTGATGCCCGCAGCAGAAGGGCAGCAAGGACACCGCGTGGACGGCGAAGCAAAACACAAGCACGCGTAGAAAGACAGGAACAAAGGAAGCAGGACAACCAAAGTGCCGTCTCATTGGAGCTCCAGAGTAAGGACAGGAGGCTGGCAGAGATGCAAATACAGCAGTGCTGTAACGAGAGGGATAGCTGGTCAACGGCACTGCAGAGTCAGAGCGACAGTGCAGAGGGCAGCGAGTGACTAACCTAGAATTGCTCGTAGAGCCGGGAAATGTTTTTATTTCGAAACTTTCTTTGCCGGGCACAGGGCAATGCTACTGCCCTCCCAAGGCTAGGCTGCAGGACTGGCCATGCACACTCCACCCCTCTGTGTTGACATAAATATTTTCTCAACTGATTAACAATCAAGCCCTGATCCAGTTACCAGTCCCCTTCCCCGCAGTCACCATGTCTTCTCCCACACCTCAGTCACCCAGGTTACTGTCACCATTGACCAGCACTTTGTTGTGATGAAGACACCAGACAGTATTAAAAGGCAAGGAAACCTTTAACAGACATCTCCAGAAACAACGTGGTCCTCTCTTCGCTAGCCACAGAGTAAATGACAAAGACATAATCCGTACAGTACAAAGGTTTGTTATGGTTTTATCAGAACTAACATGAGATAATTGTTATACATTATTCCTACCTTTGTTTCTGGTATTTTCCTACACACCATTCCTACCTTTATTTCTTGTGTTTCCTAACCTCGTTGTATTCCAGAATGTATAATGTTCTAGTCTCCTCTAAAGATTCTTAGCTGAGTCAGTTGCTCCTGACCAGCTCCTTGATGAAGATGCTTATTCTGTTTCCTGTACATTAAATACAACTTACCTCCAAGGCTGACTCCAGAGCATTTACTACAATTTGTGGCGACGATTCGCAGCTGGTCAGAGACACTCTGGTTGACCACAACACATTCTGTGGATCTTGGTCGTCTTTGGAGAAGCACTGTCACTACAATCAACAGAAAACTTCATCAAGGGTAAAAGAAACGAACCCTACGTGTGCAGCCCCTCTGCCCTGCCAGCGCTTACTGAATAATGACAATTTCAACAAAACTGTAAGTAGAAAGCTTCCCGCAGCACGAGCGCTCTTCAACCGATAGCGTCGCTAGGCAACCTGCCCTCGCTCTCCCCTCGCGAGCGACAACAAAGAATCCTGTGCGCGTGCGTGGACAACTTGACGCCGGCTGTGTTGCTAGGCACCGCCACTGCAGCAGAGTGAATCTTACGCGCAACAGCTTTGTGACGCCTATGCGCTTCAAGACTCTTTTTGAAACGATTCAAGCCTCGTTTTAGATTGGCGGCCATTTTATAGTATTTGTCGAGTTAAAGCGCATTTTCTTCGATCTTCACCATCGACTGCTCAAGAAAAGTGCTCACATCAACCATTCATTATAAATTAAAGGAAACAAACCATTCTTAGTGCACTAATTATATAGAGGTACATTATCTTACTAAAAAAAAAAAAAAAAATTTCTTTCATTGTCACTCGGACTCTATAACCAGTCTAATTAAAATAGCACAACACATATTAGTTACATTACCTCCTCAATTCCTACCTGAACCTGGTACACCCCAAATACCATGGGAAGACTGGTATATTATGTTCGATAATTACCTCGAAGCACTGGATGGCCAAGAATTTTCGGCCAAAAGAAAAAAAGCCATCCTATTGAGCACGCTAGGCAAAGAAGGGCAGAGGGTTTTCCGATTTCTACCCATAGCTTTAAGAGCTAATGGACAAGACATGGACGATGAGTTCAAGGAAGCTGTAGCGAGGTTGGAAGTAAGATTCTCTAAGGAGGAGAATCTAGTCATGAACCGATATAAGTTCTACACACAAAGACAAAAAGATTCTGAATCCATAGATGACTTTGTGGCCAGACTCAGAGAACTGTCTATTAAATGTAAATTTGGCATCATGAATGAGGAACTCATAAGGGATCAACTCATAGTACAATGCTCAAACAAGAAAATCCAGGAAAGATTGTGGGCAGCAAAGAATCCCTCCCTCAAAGATGCCATAGACCTGGCCAAAGTCATTGAGGAATCAAGCAAGTGCATGAAGACACTAGACTCCCACAAAACAAGTCCGCAACAGGAGGTTTCAGTAGTGTCAGATAAGAATAATTCTACTGAATGTGAGCATTGCGGGAGTGATAATGTTGCAGTTGTAAGAAACAAATCTAGATTTCCACAAAAGAAGAATTTCAGTAAACTATGCAGCAGGTGTGGAAGCAATACCCACTCTTCGGAAGCAAAGTTTTGTTTTGCAACAAATAAAGAATGCCTCAAATGTGGCAAAATGGGACATTTCTCAAAGATGTGCAAAACTAAATCCAAGCAGAAAGTTGCTGTAGTTGAAGATAATCTTCATGAAGATCGAGAAGAAAGATTCTTAGTAGTGGATGATGTGGACGTGATTGAAAATGATCCCAGGCAAAATAGACCAAAAGCCGTCTTCACAATTGACTCTCATGAAGTATCATTAATGGTAGACACAGGATCACGTCATACCATTATTCCTAAAGTTACTTTTGACACTTTCTGGCAGGGAATGGACTTATATGAGAGTGACATTTCAGCTAAAGGTTTTAATGGCAAGAAGATCGATATTCTTGGGTTTTTTGAATCTGATATTTGCTTTGAGAAAAGATCCACTCGAGGGAAAGTGTATGTCTCAATTGATGGCCCACCCATTCTTGGTTGGATCCACCAATATGATCTGTATATAGTTATCAACCCTAGGGCCAAGAACCAGATTATGGTAGTCGATGATGACTCTATCGAGTCCATCCTCAGCGAATTTAATTCAGTATTCAGAGCCGAGCTTGGTGAGTTGAGAGGTTACTCTCATCTGATCAAACTCAAGAATAATAGCCTACCCATACAGCACCGTGTCAGGAGAATTCCCATCTCTATTCGTGAAGAAGTAAAGTTATTGATTGAAGAAATGCTTCAGTCATGGGCTATAGAACCCACAGAAGCATCAGCCTGGGTTTCACCTGTAGTTATTTCTAAGAAGGCTGATGGTAAGCTCAGGTTCTGTGTAGACCTCAGGGCCCTGAACAAGTGTGTTGTTGCCGACACCTTTCCCCTACCAAATATCTCTGAGATGGTTTCTACCCTTCAGGGAGCTAAATATTTCTCGAAGCTGGACCTGAGGAGTGCCTATCATCAGGTCAGGCTTCACGAATCTTCGAAACACCTCACCGCATTTATCACCCCGGAAGGCATATTCCAATTTACTCGCCTCCCCTTTGGTTTGATATCGGCGGCGAGTGTGTTCCAGAGATTAGTCACAGAAATTTTCAAAGGGTTGAGTAATGTGGTGTTTTTCCAGGATGACATCTTGGTATTTGGAGAATCAATTGCTGAACACAACCTGGTTTTGAAGAATGTACTGCACAGAATTTGGAATACAGGCCTTACATTAAGAAAAGATAAATGTTCATTTCTTGTTCAGGACATCGAATACCTAGGCCATGAAATATCCGTCAGAGGAGTAAAACCTAAAAAAGACCTCCTAGAGGCAATACGCTCTGCCCCTTGTCCAGTTGACAAGGATCAATTGAGGTCCTTCATGGGGCTAATTGAATATTATTCTAAATTTGTAGACAAATTTTCTGAAAAGACTATACCTTTAAGAGCATTACTTAAAAAAGGTTGCAAATTTGTTTGGGGACAGGAGTTAGACACATGTTTTAACAATATTAAAGATGCCATTTGTTGTGCAAAAGTATTAGCACCGTTTGACACCAAGAAAGTCTCTACATTAATGGTTGATGCGAGCGCATGTGGTCTTGGCGCTGTCCTAGTACAAACACATAAGGATGGTGAGCGACCAATTGCGTTTGCTTCCCGTACTCTTTCTCAAAGTGAACGGAATTATTCCGTTATTGAGAAAGAGGCCTTGGCTGCTGCCTGGGGAGCACATCATTTCCGAACTTATTTGTGGGGTACACATTTTAATCTAAAGACCGATCACAAACCACTGATAAGAATACTTTCTCCTGGAGGCGCAGCCTGTAGTTCCCCGAGGTTAGCAAGATTGGCCTCCAAACTGCAGGAGTACCATTTTGATATCTTTCACATACAGGGCTGGAAGAATTTTCAGGCTGATTGCCTGTCTAGATTGGCAGTCCCGAGTGAACATCTGTCTGATGATGAATTTCAACTTGAGAGTGTAGAAGAAAACATCGCTTGGATTAATGATGTTGTGTCTCTTGGTGCTAGTTCTTTCACACATAAAGATTGGGTAGAGGCCATGTCTGATGATTGTGTGCTACAAGAAGTCATTCAATTAATTAAGCTAGGTGCACGAAGAGAAAGTTGTGTGCATGTTTCAGTTCGTCCTTTCTTAAAGATTATTGACGAATTGTCCGTGTGTGGAGAAAATGTTGTAATGCGCGGAGACAAATTTGTTCCCCCTGCTGACTTAAGGACCAAACTTATTGCCATAGCACATGAAGGACATTTGGGGCAAACATTGACACAACAAAGGCTTAAATTGAACTTTTGGTGGCCAGGTTTAGACTCCTCTGTTACTTCCTGGGTTGAAGATTGTCCTACTTGCAAAGTTGGTGAAAAGCGGTTGAAAGTCTCAGCAGGGTCTCAAGTTGGAGAGTTAGTGTTTCCTGAAGTCCCATGGCATACAATATGCCTGGATTTTATAGGTCCCATGAACGAATTCACATGAGAGAAGGGTTGCACACCGTTACTGTAAACCACGATTAACTTATTATTTCAACCCGAAATCATTTCCTAGAGTGGCGTGCTCACTTTTTTACGTGCCCAGCCCACACTGCACGTGTGAAACATAAACAACAAAGTAGTAGGGTACTCCTTTGACCCCACTTCAGTGGCGACAGCCTCATTTTTCAAAGTGCATTTGCTTCCTTTGTGTTCCCCATAGGAAGCAAATGCACTTTGAAAAATGAGGCTGTCGCCACTGAAGTGGGGTCAAAGGAGTACCCTACTACTTTGTTGCCCATGAACGAATTACCAATTTCTCAGAGGTTTGCAATTGTCGTAGTGGACTGTTTTTCAAAGTGGTTATCTGTTGAATTCTTGAAGGACATTACCACTGAAACGACTATAAAGTACTTGAGATCTTTATTTTTTGTGGAGGGTTTCCCTAATGTCATTATCACTGATAATGGAACGCAATTAGTCTCTCACGAGATGCGTTCTTTTCTTGCCGCTTCTGGTATTTCCCATCACAGAACGTCTCTTTACAACCCACAAGGGAATGGACTCTGTGAGCGCCTGAATAGATTAGTTAAAGGTACTATCCAGATGGCCTTATCGAAGAGTTCGTCAGTCTCTGTTTTGGTTAGTGAAATGGTCTATGCTTATTGCACTACACTTCATGGGTCTCAGAACAAATCTCCTTTTGAGATTATGAGAGGCAGGGTTGCTAATACGAAGTTGACCCCTTCTTGGCTCAAGGATTTAATTTCCCAAGCCGGCTTAGTCAAGGTTAATCCTATGTTGGTGTCTTCCCCATCTTCCCCCTCTGTAACTCCTACTGTTAGGTCAACTCAGTCTACTCCACAGGTAACTCCTACTAGGAAGTTAACAAAGTCGGTTTCAAGCAGAATCAATAAATGCGATCTGGTCAAAGTCAAGTCTGGGAGAGTGTCTGGTGGATTGTCCAAATTTAGAGGCCCTTTTCTAGTGAAAATAGTTTACACACACTATGTAGTACTTTCCAATGGAGAAAAATGGAACTTGAGGAGAGTGGCGTTATATCAAAAAGCTAGTTCCATCAATACTCATAGTTCAAGAACTGGATTTTCTCAGACTCAACATCCCGCTGATGATAGTTCATCCGGCTACATGTTCATTTCTCCCCATATTTCTTCCAACTCTGTGGGAGGGTTAAGTACTATAGGTAGTGGTGATTCACGCACTCTTTCTTCAGTTGGTGATATTTCTCACTGTAGGAGGGGTGGTGGTGGTGATGCTACTACTGTAGCTCAGTCCAGTGAAGAGACTTCAGATAGAATCCAGCCACCCTCAAGGTGTCTGCGAGATCGCAGACCTCCTTTGTATCTTAACGATTACTGTTGTGATTGATCGATAAACCAAACGAATCCATATGTGTTCTTAACGACGTAAAAAAAATGAAAGTTATTTTACTTATGCTACAAATAGAGTATTTCTTGTTACTAATAGATATTTTCTCACTTTAACTTTCTAGTGTTTTTGTATTCAGCGAGAGGAGATGTGTTATACATTATTCCTACCTTTGTTTCTGGTATTTTCCTACACACCATTCCTACCTTTATTTCTTGTGTTTCCTAACCTCGTTGTATTCCAGAATGTATAATGTTCTAGTCTCCTCTAAAGATTCTTAGCTGAGTCAGTTGCTCCTGACCAGCTCCTTGATGAAGATGCTTATTCTGTTTCCTGTACATTAAATACAACTTACCTCCAAGGCTGACTCCAGAGCATTTACTACAATAATCATTCTAAATGTTAAAGGCAAACAACAATACATGGGCACACATTACTAGACATCCCCTCCTTTTTTACTCAAACATTGAACAAAGCACATTATAACGCATTAAACAATAAAATTAACAAAAAGGCATAATATTAAATATGCCTCGCCAACTCTTCATCCATCAATGTATAACTGTTGAGTTCCCCTTGGGCCTCAATTTTGCTACCAGTCACTCCTCTTTGGCACTTTAGAATTATTCCATTTGTTTCCATTCTCCATCTCCACATAACTGTTGAACACTTACTTAACTTTGAACGGACCCAAACATTTTGATAAACCTTTACACATTCTTCCATTCTTTATTTTCACCTAGTTCCCAGCTCATCGCACACTTTTGGTTTCCATAGAACCCTCATTTACACTCTTTTCGTCACAAGTATTTGTCAACAATGCTGGAGTCAACTTGCAGGTGGATTCATAAAGCATTTTTGCGAGCGCAAACGGTGCGAATCGCAAAATTCGGCCGTTTGCGCCCGCAAAAATGGCAAATGAGATTCATCAATGGTACATGAACTCGCAATTTGAAAAATCGCAAATAATTGCGATTTATCAAATTGCGATCGCATTTAAGGAATCTCAATTTGAGATTCCTTAAATGCAATTCATGAACCTTTTAAAAATTGTGAATTTGCAATGTCTGGCCGCTATTTACCGCGAAGTCTGACTTCGTGGTAAATAGCGAATACTTAGAAAAATGCACTTTAGTGCATTTTTCTAAGTTGTATGTTACACACACACATGTCCTTCGGACATGTGTGTGCACAACATCAGGCTACTTTCACATTTCAGGGGTGCTACAGGGTGTCCTTTGGACACCACTGGCACCCTTGAAATCGCATCCTTATTTGCGATTAGCAAATTGCTAATCGCAAATAAGGATTGACTTCCATTCATTCCTACGGGCCTTTAGGCCCATAGGAATGAATGGGAAGGTATTCCTTATTTGCGATTAGCAATTTGCTAATCGCAAATAAGGAAGCTATAGAAATCGCAATTTATTTTGCGATTTCTACTTGAATGTCATATTGCGAGTCTTTAATAGCGATTCCTTAATAATCGCTATTAAGGACTCGCAAAACATTACAATGATGAATCTGGGGGTTAGTGCCTGGCCAACTTCTTTGCATTTTCTCAACCGGAGAAACATTGGTCAAACAATGTGATGTGGTGCAATTCATTCATGATCACCTTAACTTCACTCCCACTTTGACTGGCCATGGATATGGCACCCGTATAATAATAATAATAATAATACACATTGATAAAGTGCAAACATATCACCTTTTAAGGTTTCAAGGTGCTGGCGGCCATCAGGAAGATTAAATGAGCTACTGCCCAGAGGCACATGATGCCGAGCTGAGCTGCCGATGGCGATCGAACCATGAGTCCCGTCGCTCTGGAGTCAGCTGCTTTGGTAGCTGCGCCACACCTCTCCCACTCTTCACTAAGCGGTTGGCCCGTTTCACCATGCCATTAGCCTCGGGGTTGCACAACACGGTACAATGGTGTTGTTTACCAATATTATCTAAAAATCACCTTTATTTCATGTGATGCGAGTTGTATCCCATTATCCATAATTAAAATGTGAGGCAATCCTTACTCCAAGAACACTCCTTTCAACATCTCAGTTGTACTTCTCATGGCCGCCTCAGTGATAAACTTCACCATTAACCATTTGGAATGTACAGCCAGCATTACCATTGCATTCTTCATGCTATCCCTCATCCCTTGCATGGGTCCAATGAAATCCAATAACACTGTATCCCATGGTAAGCTAGGGACTTCGATTTGTCCCTGTATTTCCTGAAGGCCCACCTTTAGTCTTTTTTCTTCTCTCTCCTTACATACCTCGCATTTCTCTACCCAAGACATAATCTGATCATCCATACATGGCCATCAAAAATTCTCCCCCACTTTTTTCTTTGCCATGGTTTGCCCCAAGTGTCCCTCATGGGCTAGACTGATAATCCTTTCCTTCAACCCTTCTGGTGGCACAAATTTCTCATTTCTCATTATGACCCCCTCCTATACAAGAGTCAACTCCTCTAATATCTTCAGAAATGGTCTTACATAAGGAGCGACAGTACTTTCTCTACGCTCCTCGCTCACCACTATTTGTTCAACCCCTTTAAGGACTAGCTCATGCTCCATGCAACTCCCCCATCCTTCCACTTTCTTTAAATGTCCCTCCCACACATTCTTTTACATCACACAACAACGTCAAACCCCCTCCTGCTCTTTGGCCAAGATGCTATGTCCATCAACCTCTTCCCACTCTAGGGACAGGCGTGAGACAGTCCGCTTGCGTGTTTTTCCAGCCTGGTATATGTGCGAACCGGAAATTAATATTCTTGCAGTCTGGAGGCTAACCTCACCAGCATAGCTGACCCCTTGCCAGCTCCTCCTGGGGTCAATAACTTGATGAGACAATTGTGGTAGGTGCAGATGCAAAAATCTAGACGCCCCCCAAAGAATGTTTAGAAATGCTCCACAGACCATGCCGCAGCCAACATCTCACGCTCAATCACGGAATAGTTATGCTCGCTTTCCGTTAAGGCGCGTAAGGCAAAAGCCACCGTTTTTTCCTTGGTACCATACATCTAAGAAAGTACTACTCCCAACCCACATGTGCTTGAATCCACTGTGCCAACCGATCTGAGCTGTGTGTTGAAAGGTGCCAAAATACCTGCTTCACACACTTCTTTCCTCACATTAAATGCCTTTTGATGGACATCACTCCATTAAAATGCTCTCAGCTGGCCTGTACTGCGTTGTAATACTATGCAGCATTTGTTTAACGCTTCATCCCCACCAGTGCCTCGCAGCATGCCATAAACAGATGTTAAAAACCGTGGTGGTACCTTCATGCAAAGAATGACTTCATTACAGATATGACACAATGACATGTCCAAATCCATCTGGCGAAGATAACTGCAGAGGCTAGGTCTTGGGACTCCTCCCAGATGCGAGCAGAAAAAAAGCAAGGTCACAGAATATGCCCAAAGAAAGTTGGTGTACGGATCAGAAAGCAAGAGACATGAGTGCAGGTAACATGTATGGTGTAAAAAAAAAAAAGCACAATCCATAGCGTTCAACGTTCTTCGACTTGGCAGAATCTGCATGGCACTGAAAGATGGAAAATAACATCTGAAAGAATAACCATTCCTAGTCTGGAAAAATAACCTAAAAGTTCACTGCTCCAAGGAGTGGAAACGATCAAGCTGTGTCACCTCGGAGCTGCATTTAGCACGTCCACCACTCTGGGAGCCTAACTGGCCCACGGTGTGACAGTTCTCAGTGTAAACGTGCATGAGATCATGATTTCACAGCGGAGGTTCTAGTGGTAAAACCTCCAACTTTTCCAATCAACAAATAAATGACACACCCTTGCTCTGGATATTTAATAAAACGCCAACATTGGAATA
Organism: Lissotriton helveticus; assembly: GCF_964261635.1. Taxonomy (NCBI): domain Eukaryota; kingdom Metazoa; phylum Chordata; class Amphibia; order Caudata; family Salamandridae; genus Lissotriton; species Lissotriton helveticus. The sequence goes on from NC_136065.1 coordinate 1,551,802,497, forward strand.
GGCATTAGTTACTTATGCTCCAAACATGGCAGCTGTGCTCACCAGTCTTAAAATATGAACTATTTGTATGCAGTAAACTGAGTTAGTGCTTGGTGCTTATAGAAGGAACTAGGTATGACCTTCATGAAACTTCTGCTAGATTTCTCCGTTCTTCCCAAATGGTTGATAATTCGTGCTGCCACTAGTCCTGGCCTAGTTAACTAGAGAGAAAGCGCAATCATTGACTAAGGCTAGCGCCTTTGACCTGCCATTTTAGTAAGAGGTTATTTCTGAGCATTCATAATGAACAGACAGCAGTTTGCTAAAGTAATCAGTGTTGTTACCAAACTAATTAGTACTTACAGGTAGATGCATCAAGCATTTTTGCGAGAGCAAACGGTGCGAATCGCAAAATTCGGCCGTTTGCGCCCGCAAAAATGGCATTAGAGATGCATCAAGGGTACATGCACTCGCAATTTAAGAATTCGCAAATAACTGCGAGTTCTTAAATGCAATGCATGAACCATTCCAAGATTGCAAATTCGCAATCTGGGGCCGCTATTTACCGTGAAGTCTAACTACGTGGTAAATAGCAAAAACTCAGAAATATGCACTTTAGTGCATTTTTCTAAGTTGTATGTTACACACACACATGTCCTTGGAACATGTGCGTGCGCAACACCAGTGAACATTAGCATTTCAGGGGTGCAACAGGTTGTCCTTTGGACACCCTGGCACCCTTGAAATTGCTTCCTTATTTGCGATTCGCTAATTGCTAATCGCAAATAAGGAATGACTCCCCATTCATTCCTATGGGCCTTTAGGCCCATTGGAATGAATGAATCCCAAATAAGGAATCAGTAGAAATCGCAAAAAATATTGCGATTCCTACATGCATCCCGTTTTGCGAGTCTTTAATATCGAATCCTTAAAATTCGCTATTAAGGGCTCGTAAAACAAGACTTTGATGAATCTGGGGGTTAGTCTTAGAACAGTAAAAAGGCAGAATTGGTATCAGGATTTGATTCTATGACTTGCACACAGATCTCTCGAAATGCATGCAGTCCCACCACAAAAACAAAAGATGGAACCTGATCTTGCACGAGTGCAGAAAAAATATCCTTTGGCCGACTCCTATTCTTAAGTATGTATTCTTTTCTATAAGTAATCATCATCGAACACTTCACTGCAGTATTCTAGCTGTGAAATATTCCAATCCTTGAAAGAGAAGCAGGGCCACAAAAAAAGCAAGAGGAAGGAGAAAATTCTGACCTTCAATAAAAATGATTCATTTTTGTGCAAGGACACTCCTATTGCTGGACATTGTTATGGTCAAACACTGAATTGTTGTCTTCCAACACATGGTAGCTTAACCACTAGATAGGCAAGTTTCAAATGAGGGCCAGTGCTCACTCCATATTCTATAATTGTTAAAGAATCGCAGTCTAAGCTCTCTGCATAGGGGGGTTTCTAGCGGTCATTAAAGTCTGTGTGTGTAAGCCATAACTTAAAATGAGCTAAAATCAAACATGCTGTCTTTGCCACATGGAAATATCCCTCTCACATACAATCCTGGTTATCTTCACTAGCAGGAGGAGGGGGGTTTGTCTGATCTAGCCACATCAGGTACATCTTTGTGAAGTTCTTGGTAATTTCACACTTCCTTTTAGTCTCGTTTTGTAATCAATATTCAGGCAGCAAAATATCATTTTTCTAGCAAGAGACAGAAAACTCTTTCTATCTGCCCAATTTAAAAGAGTGAGCAAGGCACTAGTTTGACCGCACAATGAGGGTGACAATGTTTTACTGTTAGGTCTCCAAAACAAAAGGTTCTTCAGCCACTGAAACAGGAAGCCCACCAGGAGCTGTCTGGGTCACATGAACTAGAGCGCATACACGTATCTCCTGTGCTCTGAGTTCCTTCTACTGGCCCATTGAGATACAAATGTATTTTACCCTCCATTACCTTTTACCTAGCCTCCAAACAAGAGACCCAAAACAACGCCTAGCAAAACTATTCCTTGCAATTCCCAAGACCACAACCGCTCAAGCTTGTAACTAGTCTATTTTGTTATCAATTTACAATGGAGGCAGTAATCACTCTGCTGTCTTTTGACTACCTTTTTGCTTTATAAATATTGTAAAATAAATCCAATAAAACAGAAGATGCCTGATAAACAGCCTTGCCTGGAGGAAAATAAAGGCTTTAATCACATCTTTACGGATATACTGTAAATTATACTTCTTCGTATGGGTAGATGCATTAAGAGTTAAAACTGTCAGGACATTTGGATTAAGCTCAGCCTCCCACTGAGTGATTACTCTACATATGCATGGACACACATTAGTTGACATATTCTTTTCGCACCTTACATGTGGCCTGGAGTCAGAAGCACGAAGGTCAGGAAGTGCTGGGGTTGGACCTCAGCGCAGAGCCATCCCCAGTTCTCAATGATTCTCCGAAACGGCAAAGTCAGTGAAGGTGAACAATGCGAATGTGGTCATAAGACTGGTCCAGCCTAGGGAAGCTGATGTCGCATTGAGTCAGCCATTTTCTGCTTTTTCTTACTATCACACACTCCCTCTATTTCATTTTGGTTAATTCAATACAGAGATGAAGCAGTTCATCTGTATTCCGCAGCCTCTCGTTCATTGTCCTCACATCGAGCCACTCTCGTTCATGTATGAGAGTCAAAGGAATACATTTTTTATACCTATTTCTTCAGGACACATGTCCTAAATAAAAAAAGAAGTGGCGGGCTAACAGAATGCAAGGGACATCATTGCGTGTGACATCACAGCGTATAATATCACGGTGCATGTCATCGCATGTGGCATCACAGCACCAGAAGCAACATATTTAGACCTCACTCCTATGTTTAGCCGGTCGAGCATGAGTACATTTATAAGCATTATGAGATTTAACAAATGAGAGTTTGTGCCAGAGTTGTGCCACAAAAGTGGCACAATTCCAATACAGAATCTTGGCCTTAACTAATATTTTTTTTTAACTCTTGCCACAAAGAAATTAGCAATAAGGAGAAACATGGCAGTAGATTTGTTCTGCTTAACTGCTTGCTAAGTCTACATTTGAAAATATCTTCTGCGGTTAAGGCCCCTGCTTCAGAGATCTTTAAGCATCACCTAAATCTCAGGGAATAATAACAGTTATAAAATAACTGGTGGATAACGTATTTACTGGAGAGATCTGCGTTGTGTCTAGTCTCAATTTTGAATCAAAGTAGCATAGATGGTTAATATGTCTCTGTAACAGGGGTCAGCTGTCATGCCCCGAAGAGGGGTCCTCAATAACGATGTCCGACCCCCCCCCTTTTATCTCCGCAGCCTAGACAACCCCTCGGAGGACCTGGTCCCGAAATATACTCCTGTGACGAGGAAGACGATGGCGACTGGGGGCCCTTTAAATGGACAAGCAGCTTGATGGAGGAGGAGTCGTCTCACCTGTATAAGGGAGGAGCGGACGATCAAGCGTGGTGTTTCTACACCGGAGGAGCGGACAGTGTGGCAGAGAGCGGAGAGGCGGGAAGCAGCGAGGAGAACTGGAGGAGAGGAGCGAGGCGTAGAGAAGACGTGAGTACAGCGGACGGCGAGAGGAACGAGAGCCGAGGACGGGGACCCGAGGAGGAATCCACCGACTCAGCGGAGACCGAAAGGAGCATCGGAAAAGCAGGAAGCCGATCTGCATGACCAGCTGAGCCCGGAGGCCAACACCACGAGCCGCCCAGCCGTATGCCAGGAGGGGTACGGCTCCTCGAGGTACGTGAGCGCTTCCTGGGGTGGTGGAGGAGAAAGGGAAGGGGGACACCTTAGCCACTAAGAGTACTGTTCTTGTTGTGGTACCCGTCCCCTCACTTGTACCGTCACAAGCACTACCTAAGTATCTTCAGAGCACCGGGTGCATCCCTCACTTCCCCGCTCCCTGGCTAGGTACACAAACGGAATCGCTAATTGAAATACTTACGTGTCTTCTCTTTTCCGCATGTACCCCGGCGAACGGCGAGAGCGGTCAGAACGGAGCCTCCGGAGCCCAGAAGAAGGCGGAGTCCCCTCCGTAGAGGAGAAGAAGAAGTTCGGCGGAAGACCCAACGAGAGAGAAGCAGATCCCCACGGAGAGGAGCCACAAGGAAAGCCTGTACTGACTCACTACTTGCTAAAATAAACCTTGCTACTACAAAGACCCGCTTATTGCCTCTTCCTGTCCCCGCCGTTACAGTGGTGGAGAATGCGGGCATAACCTCCGTCTGTACCCCGAAGATGGATGAAGTCATACAGGCCCTGGTACACGGACAAGAAAGACTAGAAAGGATCGCTGAGCAGCAGCTCCGCGCGGCCGAGGTTGATAGAGAGATCATTAAAGCCGCCGTAGTAGCCCGGGCGATGGATCCTCCTACCTCCTCCAGCCCCGTGGCGATTGGAAGCACGCCACATAGCTTCGGAGGGGTGTCCCTGCAGAAATACCAACCAGGAGAGGACCCCGATGCCTTCCTCCTTAATTTCGAGCGGGCCGCTCGCGCTTGTGGGTGGCCAGGGGCCAAATGGCCGTTCTTTCTGGCACCGTTGTTGGTTGGGGAGGCGCAAGCCGCCTATCAGGTGGCTAACCCCCGGGGAGACACCCCCTATGGGGAAATCAAGAAAATAATTTTGGATCATCTCGGCCTGGATAAAGAGGCATACCGGCTGAGGTTCCGAAGGGAAAGGGGAGTACCGGGGGAAACGCCCAAGACTCTGTTTGTCCGCCTTAAGATGGCCACGGATAAGTGGCTGAAACCACACGAGAGCACAAAGGAAGAGATAATGGATCGCATTTATCTCGAGCAGTTTCTTGAGTCACTACCTTTCTCGACCCAGAGGTGGTTGAGGCAACACCACGACCTCACCACCAGCCAGGCAGTAGAGATGGCCAACACTTTCTCTAGAGTACAACAAAGACCAACCGGAGCCCCAGAAACAGAAAGACAGAAAACCCCCGTCAGACCGGAGAAACGACCCTTGAAGCCTCCTGAGCCACCCAAGAACCGTCCCTGGCGATCAGAACCTCTACCCCACAGCGGACCGCAGTGTTTCGAGTGCGGTACGTGGGGACATATCGCTAGACACTGTCCCCGACGAAAGCAAGAAGAGGAACCAATGGAGGTCGGGTACTTACCCCGTACCGTGTTGTATTCGGCCGAGATGGGACGAGCCTATCGAGTGAGTATAAACGTTAATGGCAACCCAGTGAAAGCCCTTCTGGATTCGGGTTGTAGACAATCAGTAGTACAATCCCACCACGTGAGGTCTCACCAAGTACTGCCCAAAGAAAGAGTGTACATCAGATGCGTCCATGGGGACGTAAAGCCGTACCCCGTGGCCCTTCTTCCGTTGGTACCCAGTAATGGCGTACCTTACCGCGTAAGAGTAGGAGTGTTGTCTTCCCTACCCGAAGACCTGATTATAGGAACAGACAACCCGGCCTTCCTGGACATGTTTAAACAATGCCTAGAGCCCCAGGGCAGGGTAGAGAAACACCCCGAGAAACCGAAGACCCTGGACTCCTTGGTCTCGCCGGAACCCTGGATTCTGGACCGAAGCTTCCAGTTCGCTCAGGCGAACGATGCCACCTTGTTCAACGCCTGGGAAAAAGCCCACAGAGACCAGGATAATGTTACACCCGAATACCCTAGACTGTTCATCAAAAACGATTTGTTGTACAGACAAGGGAGCGAAACCGACCCCGAACAGTTACTAGTGCCCGTGCCTTTCCATGAACAAGTGCTGTTCTACTCACACTCACACTTAGTAGCCGGTCATACCGGAGCCGAAAAGACAACGCAGAACCTGTTGAAGTGCTTCTACTGGCCGGGGATCTACAAGGATGCCATGGTTTATTGCCAGGAATGTGACGTGTGCCAAAAACGGAATATGACCAGACCACCGGCCGTTCCGCTACAGCCTCTGCCGATCATCGGTGTCCCCTTTGAACGAGTGGGGATGGACCTCATAGGGCCGCTACCTAAAACCAAGAAAGGACATCAATACGTGTTAGTGGTCGTCGACTACTCCACCCGATTCCCAGAGGCCTTCCCACTCACCACGGCAACCACAAAGAACGTAGCCGATAAAATGCTGGAACTCTTCTCCCGAGTGGGCTTCCCAAAAGAGATCTTAACAGATCAGGGGACCCCATTTGTGTCTCGCCTCATGAAAGAGGTGTGCGCTCTCTTACATATCCACCAAATCCGCACTGCGGTCTACCATCCTCAAACAGATGGCCTGGTCGAACGATACAATCGAACCCTGAAGACCACCCTACGGAAAATGCTGGAGGTAAATAGCACGGAATGGGACCAGGTGCTCCCCCTCGCCCTGTATGTAATCAGAGGGCAAAAACAAAGTAGCCTGGGGTTCTCCTCGTTCGAACTGCTGTACGGTAGACAACCCAGGTCCCTGTTAGACATGACCAAGGAAGCCTGGGAGCAGGAGACCCCGGAAGAAATAACTAAAACCCTGGAGTACGCTAGGAACCTGCGTTCAAAATTGGGCAAGCTCAGAGACCTGGCATTCGCTAATTTGGAAAAGAGCCAGACGAAACAGAAGAAGGCGTATGACAAAGGAAAGAAGTGGCGAAGGCTGAATAGAGGCGAGTGGGCCTTGGTGTTACTCCCCTCATCGACCCAGAAATTTAAAGCGGAGTGGGGAGGGCCGTACAAGGTCATAGAAACGATCGGAAAAACAAGTTACCGCCTTCAGATTCGACCCCACAAATCACAGGTGTACCACATAAACATGTTAAAAAAATGGCTTGGTGCCCCTCCGGCCGAGGTTCATATGGTCACCCCTCCAAGGCATGACCCGTTGTCTACCATCGATCGTCTGGTTATCAACGAAGACCTCATGGACACAGAGCGACAAGAGTTACAGAAAACCCTGGAGAAACACTCCCGGGTCTTCTCCGACACCCCCGGAAAAACCAACCTGGCTGAGCACTGCATCAATACAATGCCCGGGAAAAGCGTAAAAATCAAACCATATAGGATACCGGAAGCCCGAAGAAAGGGGATCAGTCAAGAAGTAGCGGACATGTTAAAACTCGGGGTGATCAGACCTTCCCACAGCGAATGGTCGAGCCCGATCGTTCTAATCCCTAAACCAGACGGATCACGCCGCTTCTGTATGGACTTCCGTGCCCTGAACGACATTTCCACCTTCGACGCTTATCCTATCCCCAGGATAGATGAACTCATCTAACGATTGGGGGAAGCCCAATACATAAGTACCATAGACCTTACCAAGGGATATTGGCAAGTCCCCTTGCGTGAGGAAGACCGACAGAAAACAGCCTTCACAACAGAAGAAGGAAGATTCGAATTCACGGTTCTCCCCTTTGGCCTACACGGTGCCCCGGCCACCTTCCAAAGATTGATGAACAACGTTCTGAAGGGGATTTCGAACTTTACGTCAGCCTACCTGGATGATATTGTTGTGTTTAGTCCAGACTGGACAACCCATCTGCAACACCTAGACCAGGTGTTAGACACACTAACCCAGGCAGGCCTGAGAATTAATGCCAAGAAGACCAGGATCGCTTTCCAGAAAGTAAAATATCTTGGCTATGTACTAGGACACGGCCTTATAGAGCCACAAACTGAGAAGGTGGGGGCCATTGCTGAAACCCCGTTCCCGGAGACAAAGAAAGAACTCAGAGCGTTTTTGGGCCTCATAGGTTATTATCGGAGGTTCATACCGGGTTTTGCGCAGCTAGCAGCCCCCCTCACCGATGCTCTTCAAGCCACAGTGAAACAGTCGACCCTCCGAACACCCTCTCCGGAAATGTCTGACGCCTTCTCGTCATTGAAACGAGCCATAACCTCGACACCAATCCTCGCCTCGCCAGACTTTTCGAGGCCCTTCGCGCTACACACGGACGCCTCGGACTATGGCATCGGGGCGGTGCTCTCCCAAGTGAACGGGGAAGGAGTCGATCACCCCATTCTGTTCGTTAGTCGGAAGCTGTTTCCCCGAGAGCTCAAATATCCAACTGTGGAGAAAGAATGTCTGGCCATTAAATGGGCTGTGGACAAGTTGGCGTATTACTTGGAGGGGCGAACATTCACGCTGTATACTGACCATGCTCCCCTTCTCTGGATGGCGCGACACAAATCCACCAATGCTAGGGTCATGCGCTGGTTCCTGTCCCTGCAACCTTATTCCTTTCACATCCGTCACAAGAAAGGGGTGGACAACACGGGAGCCGATTACTTGTCCCGTAATCCGCTTCCCGAGCGGAAGCGTCCAGGGGGGATGGAGTGTAACAGGGGTCAGCTGTCATGCCCCGAAGAGGGGTCCTCAATAACGATGTCCGACCCCCCCCTTTTATCTCCGCAGCCTAGACAACCCCTCGGAGGACCTGGTCTCGAAATATACTCCTGTGACGAGGAAGACGATGGCGACTGGGGGCCCTTTAAATGGACAAGCAGCTTGATGGAGGAGGAGTCGTCTCACCTGTATAAGGGAGGAGCGGACGATCAAGCGGGGTGTTTCTACACCGGAGGAGCGAACAGTGTGGCAGAGAGCGGAGAGGCGGGAAGCAGCGAGGAGAACTGGAGGAGAGGAGCGAGGCGTAGAGAAGACGAGAGTACAGCGGACGGCGAGAGGAACGAGAGCCGAGGACGGGGACCCGAGGAGGAATCCACCGACTCAGCGGAGACCGAAAGGAGCATCGGAAAAGCAGGAAGCCGATCTGCACGACCAGCTGAGCCCGGAGGCCAACATCACGAGCCGCCCAGCCGTACGCCAGGAGGGGTACGGCTCCTCGAGGTACGTGAGTGCTTCCTGGGGTAGTGGAGGAGAAAGGGAAGGGGGACACCTTAGCCGCTAAGAGTACTGTTCCCGTTGTGGTACCCGTCCCCTCACTTGTACCGTCACAAGCACTACCTAAGTATCTTCAGAGCACCGGGTGCATCCCTCACTTCCCCGCTCCCTGGCTAGGTACACAAACGGAATCGCTAATTGAAATACTTACGTAGCTTCTCTTTTCTGCATGTACCCCGGCGAACGGCGAGAGCGGTCAGAACGGAGCCTCCGGCGCCCAGAAGAAGGCGGAGTCCCCTCCGTAGAGGAGAAGAAGAAGTTCGGCGGAAGACCCAACGAGAGAGAAGCAGATCCCCACGGAGAGGAGCCACAAGGAAAGCCTGTACTGACTCACTACTTGCTAAAATAAACCTTGCTACTACAAAGACCTGCTTATTGCCTCTTCCTGTCCCCGCCGTTACAGTCTCCTACAAAGCACATTAAGTAACATGCAGATGACAGGTTGTATTTTATGTAGATAGGTGAGTGGGTTACTGCTTTTGACAGAGTTCCCTCTGTTACTTGCAGTTCAAAATTGTAATCCTTCTAATATAGCACAGTGAGGTATGAAGGGAATGTGACTCCTACACCTTGTAACTCTCACTGTCTTATTTAACACATCTTGTACATTGATTTACACACTTACATTATTTATTGTCAATTTATAATGTGTATGTTACATAAAGCGCTCTGACATCCTGTGTTGGGATAGTAGCGCTATAAAAGAAATAAAATAGTTGTATTTAAATTATTTGTGTAAATACTGGAGCAGACCGACACATTCTTACAGTGCATGCAAATCTCATATACAGTAACTGAACAAAGTCATAACCATGCCTCTCGTAAGTATCTGCGATGTGATAACAAGCTGTGTGCCCGTTTCCCCCTGGGTGCATTTGCATCAAAGTGTGAGGCTTCAGACCTCACCAACCCAGGATCAAATTGGAACAAAAGGAGGCCTGGTGGCCCCTTAACCTTGGCCTTTACCTTTGACCCAGCTGGAGGTGAAAATAAAAAGCCCCCGCCCTGTCTGCACCTGCTGCTGGGAATGGAAAGCAGACACCATGCAGGGGCTGCTGAAAGAAGGTCTACCGGCGTGTACTGTACCATGTATTTCTTCCTACTTTTCTACTCAAACGCTGTAACAATCTATAGAGTTGAAAGCCGTAGGGTGTCCTTTTGTTAACTTGCTTTTCACTATTACAAATGTTAGTACGTTTACAAATAGCCACACACATTTGAGAGCACAGACATCACAGAACAAAAGCGCACAGATTCCCCAACACAACTAGTCAGTTCATCAACCACCACACCCCACCACCTCCCCTTTCCGTATTCCCATCTCGAGTATTTCACACTCTTCCTTCTTCCGGTCCTCTTTTACTGAGCTCTCTATTGCATACTCCGCTTCTTTCACATATTTCTCGCTTGTGCGTACCTCCTTCCCCCTTCTTACTGCGCCTACTCCCTTCTCCCAGTGTGCTTTTTGATTTCTCGGAACCCCCACTGTCATATCAGTTACCAACAAATCTCAGCTCTCCATGAATAATCCTGATCTTTCCCACCTCGGGGAAGCCGGTAACCATGGCGCCCTGCTTAATCCCTTCTGCACCTGCCACTAGCAGTGCCAACAAAAGCTTATCTGATGCCGCCAGGGAACCTGTCTGTGAGGAGCAAATCCTGGTGTGCGAAGCACGCGGGCGCGTGTGAGAAGCACTGGCGTGTGTGAAAAACGTGGGCCTCCTGTGAGGAATAGCGACCTGCGTGTGGCTGCGTACACGGAAGCAAGGAAGATGCGACGCTCATGCGCATGTATATCAAGAATATACAGCTAGATGCATCAAGCGAAATACCGTTTGCAAAGGGGCAGATTCTCAGAATCTGCCCCTCTGCGACCGGTATTTATGCATTTGGGATGCATCATCCCAAATGCATAAATCGCTATTTGTGATTGCATCCTTAAATGCAATGCATGAATGTAAAATAGCTAGCGACTTCGCTGATAGGAGTCGCTATTTACTGTGAAATCAAACTTCATGGTAACTAGCGAAAACTGTGAAAAATGCACTAAAGTGCATCTCTCAAAGTTGTATGTTACACACACACATGTCCTTGTATTGCGCACACACATTCATGTGTGTGCGCAATACCAGTGTCCAGGTCAATTTAAGGGGTGCAACAGGGTGTCCTTTGGACACCCGTCACCCTTGAAATCGCATTCTCAAATTGCGATTAGCTAATTGCTAATCGCAAATTGAGAATTCCTTCCCATTCATTCCTATGGGCCTCTTGGCCCATAGGAATCAATGAGATGTCATTCCTTATTTGCGAATCGCACTCTGCGAGTCGCAGATAAGGAATATTTAGGAATTGCTAATATTTTAGCAAATACTACATGCATCTGATTTTTCGAGTCCCTAAATGCGAATCCTAAACTTCGCAATTAAGGACTCGCAAAATCGAACGTTGATGCATCTAGCAGATAGTCTATATGTGACTAACATTGGTCTGAGGGGATCAAGGACTTGTATGGGAAAAGCATAAACCTATGTGTGAGAAACAAGGGCCTTTACAGTAAGAATATAGGCCTATTGTTATAAACTTTACCCCTGTCGTTTTCACCTTTCCTCCCTGCCCCTTCCCTCCCCTCCCACCTGTACGCTTGTTATGCCCCGTTTAAAACGTTAAGTGGGAGCTTGAGTTAGAACGTTGGATAGGCCTGTCAGTGGTAAGCCTATAGACACTGGATGTACAATCAATAAACGGGATCTTCTTATACTTAACAATTCGTTTTTGTCCTTTACTACATTTTGGCGACGAGGACGGGATCCTGTGCAGAGGGCAGGTCAGTGTCTCCACCCATGTAATGTATTCTCGACTTATGCCGATTCTGCTACAATTGTCGAAGATCGTACGGAGCAAGCTGGGGCAGATCCAGTCTTCAATTCGGGGCCTGGTCCTAACAGTGCTGCTGTGAGGGCATTCCTTGAGAGTGCCTTGTCACTACAGATTCTGCCAGGAACCGGGAGAGCCCTCGGGATCCCTACTACTCCACGTTGATTTATCGGAGGCTTCACTTCAGCGCTGAGGCGTTTTCCCCACCTCTGCTGGTACACATTGGAAGGAAGGGGTGGTAGCCTGGAGAAAAGGAGATTCTCCTCACTACCCCTTCCACACAGAGCAAAAGCAGGATTTTCACTGCCCATTCTTTGCCCAGAAGGAGGATCATCTGGTTCTCCACCTCCTTCTCGCCGGACTGCAGGAGCCTTTTGCCTTTTTGGGGAACTCGTAAGAAGGATATTCTCTGCCCACGAAGGAAGGCATCTGGTTTCTTCGCCTCCTTCTCACCGGACTGCGGAAATTAGCTGTTTCTTTGACTCTTCTCATTGGACTGAGGAGCCTGTCGCCTCTCTGAAGGAGCTCGTCAGAGTACTAAGTATTAGTCAGGCACTCAACACCTCAGATGAGGAGAGTTTGTTGTTTCTTTGTTTGCTCTCTCGCTGGAAGCTGAGGAGATTTCTGTGACTCCTCGCTTGCACTGCTTGCAGATGAGTTATTTTTAACTGTACTCAGTGTGTAAGCTTCTGGAACTTCCTCATACGGTGTCAAAGGTAGTTTAGGACTGTGATGAGGTTATTTCCTTCATTCTCTGTCATTTAAAGTTAAGACTAGATTAAGATTGTACTTTCTATTTAGTGCTCATGGCTATACCTGTGTTCTATGGGGTGAAATGGGAAGTACAGTTAAACAATGTTAGGTGTTTCCTGACATATTGGGGTCATAATCTTTCATTCTATCGTTTTACCTTTTCTCCCTGCTCACCCCCTCCCCTCCCACCTGTAACCTTGATATGCCCCATTTAGAATTTTGAGTGGGAGCTTGAGTTAGAACATTGGCTACGGCTCTACCAGTGGCGAGCCTGGAGACACAGGACGTACTATCAGTAAACTGGATCTTCTTATCCTTTCATTTCGTCGTTGTCCTTTACTACATTTTGGCAACTGATGACTGGATCTTGTGAAGGGGCAGTGCTGTGTTTCCACCCCTGTAATGTATTCTTGCATTATGCTGATTCCACTACAGTTGTCGAAGATCGTATGGAGTGAGCTGAGCCTGAACTAGGCTTCAATTCGTAGAATGGTCCTGAGAGTACTGCTCTGAGGACGCTTCCTGAGAAAGCCTTGTTGCCACAGATTCCGTCAGAACTGGGAGAGCCCTCGGGTTCCCTGCTACTCCACGTTGATTCATCTGAGGCTTCATTTCTGTGTAAGGTAGTTCTGGGGCGTTTTCCCTGCCCCTGCTGGTATGATGTTGGAAGGAAGGGGCGGTAGTCATTAGCCTGGAGGAAGAAATTCTCCTCACTACCCCACCTACTATGAGCGCCAGTGGGATTTTCACCTGCCAATTCTGTATGTAAAAGGAGGATCATATGGTTCTCCGTCTCCTTTCCGCCAGACTGTGGGAGCCTTTCTTCTCTCTGGGGAGCTCGTAAGATAGATATTCTCTGCCCATAAAATGAAGAAATCCGGTTACTGCACCTTTTTCTCGCCGGACTGCGGAAATCAGCTGTATGACCAATGTGGTGCGAAGAATGCAGGCCTTGTACAATCAAAGCAAAAGCCTCCCAAGTGTGACTAATGTCGGCAGGAACTGAGGTGCTGGGTGACACAGTGACAGTTACCTTTGCACTAGGGGCAAAGGCCTGAGCGCAGATAAACGGCAGGGAAACTGGAACGACGTGTCAGGAGTATGAGTCTGGGTATAGATCCAATACAAGGGCGTTTCTCACCCACAGGCAAATAACCATTTTGCAGTCATTTGGATCCCTCTCATATGTCCGGCCCCCACCAGTATAAACTATGCTTCAAAAGAGAATTAATAAAGAGTACTAAGGTGGCATCTGCCCACCTACTTTGCAATAATAAGCAACATCCTAAATACTGAACTACATCAATGTCACAGACTTAAAAGAAGACTGGTGAATAGTTCAAGTGGTGAAATGTGTACGCTGTGGTAGATTAAGGGGCACACTTCTAAGAAATTCAGATTATCATGTTGTAAGGGATGTATGGTTCAGTGGACAAGAACTGCCATTACTTTTAGTAGCAAAATTGAGGAATTTTGTCTGAAAAGTAATGTGCAGGATTAGTACAACTACAGTCTTGCCACCTCCCCTAAGCCCCACTGAATCAAAGCGAACCCAACCTCGGGGTTGCTGCAGACAGGAGCAGCAGGTGAGGCATCCTGGCAAGGGCTGCAGGGACATTTCTGGTGGCGAGGGGCTTGGTTGCACGTGAAAGCCAGTGGTACTTGTGTTTGGTGCCAGAATCAGCAGAGGAGGGACTCAGTGAATCCTTTAAATTTGCTTGCCAAGAGTCAAGAGACCTCTTCATCTTTCTAGACCCTTAGCCCCTTCTTTCCCTTATCAACGAACAAAAGGATTATTTGCTTTTACTCTTCCTTGCTCGCCCCCCTCCCTCTCCCCTACTCTTTGGCCCACCCGGCCTGGCTTCGGCGTGGCCTTTGATTGTCACTATGCAATAAGCCCTCTGTGAAGGAAGAGCCAACAGATTTTCTTGTTGTGCTATTGAGGGGTTCTTTGACCATTGGGGTGGCAGGTCCTTTTGGTTTTCTCAATCGTGGTAAGCGATCTGCTCTATTACCAGGTGAGGCTGTGTGTCCATTTAGGAACAAAAAGCAGGACCCAAGATTTTGGTCTTCCCTTGTATTGAGATTTACATCGTAAAGAGACGCTGCCATTTACCTATTGAAAAGGTGGCTGCTTTTAAGATATTAATCAAGCTCACAGGATTACTTTACACAAGCTCAGTTTCGATTGGGCAGCTGAAACTCACGCTTTCTTCCGATGGGCGTCACCTTTTCCGAAACAATTACAAAAACAGTGTCATATCTGAAAACAAAACTGAAACGCGACCCTCAGAGTGGTTTCAGCCTGGTCTTATTAGCAATATTACATTTTTAGAACTGTTTCCAATGCTTGTGCCTCTCCAAGTATGGACAAATTACTTCCGTAAATAGTCTGTGGTGTTTTTGTCATAAAGTATGGCCATTGCTGAAGTCATTAATTAGGAGCATGCTCAATGTAGCATGGTTCTAAGACTAGTGATAGTCGATCATTCTCATTAGCCTGAAGAATAATTTCCTGTTTAAAACTAAGCATTTGCTAAACATTTACCTGGAATAATGAATAATTCAGCAGATCCTTTGCCCCATTTTAGGATGTTGGATTGCAGAAACTTTCATCTGGGGACCGAAAAAAAGCCACTCCATTCCCCAAACATCTTTGGAAGCATAGTGCTGAGTACTGCTAGACTGCAGCTCAGCCAGTCTAGCTCCAAATACCAAGCAAGCCTATGAAGGGGCATCAGAACCCCTTTCAGATGGCCACGTGGCTCACAGGAATTACTGGACCCAACTGTGTTGGGTGAGGCCTTTGCTCCTGATGCCCCAGAACCCGAACTGCTATGGATCCTGAGCAACTGGGCCAATTACCACTTCTGCACTTGATATCAGTGGTAACTGTTGTAACTGTGGACAAACAGGAAAAGGCCCCCTCCAGTGAGACTAGGGAGTTACTGTGAATACAGGTTAGTAAACATTACTCATAACTCTCAAAAAGTGCACCGCAGTGTCAATAAACTAATGACCAGTCAAATACTTATGTTTATAGCAAAAATAAGTATTTTTTTCCAACTCTACGCATTCAAAGCAATGTTATGACATTTATAAAGAAGAATACATTTCCCCTTGAGGTCAGGGCTCCAGTGTTTTGCCGGTAAATCCCTGTCCCACCCGCTCTTCGTAATGTGGTAGGGGATATTCCCCCTTCTCTGGTGGGTGCATCCAGGGAATGCTCACTAGTAAGCCTTAACTTAAGAACCCACTCCGACTCTTAGAAAGATAGTCAAAAGTGTCTTGGCGCTGCAGCGTTCTTAGCAGTGTGCACTCTGGGACCCGATTGCCCATAACCAGTCTTACCCACTCCATCAGCAAGGAAGCGCTCAGCTTCTTAGCAGGTGCCTTATCCACGGGCACTCACAATGCTCCTGTCCTGTTGGGAGAGGCAGCTGCACGTAGGAGGTGCGGCAGCACCCTGCACGTGGGCTCTCTAAGATTTGAAACAGGCTCCAGCAGCGATCGGAAGTGCTCCGGTGCTCGTCCTGCACAGTAAGTTCTGTGCTCCCCAAAGGGGTTGGAGGAGGTATTGCATTCCGATGCGCCCAGTGATGCGGCGATGCACCCATGGCATCCTACTCAGTTCACAGGGGCAATTCAGGTACAATCCTTGATGCTTCCTTGTGACCTGTGGTCAATCGACTTCACTGTTATCGGGCGACGGCCCAATCCTCACCGGGAGTCTACTCGGCTAGGCTCCTAAATGAAACTCGCTCCCTCCCACACTTTTCTCTTCCTCACAGGGCACACTGGTCTTGGCAAGCAGGCAGGTGCTGGTGCTCCAGGCATCGGAGAAGAAGTCTTGGTTTCTGTTGGTGATGTTCCCTCACCCAGCAGGGAGACAACAGGCCTTGGCCCCCAGTCCTGCTCACAGGCATAAGTCTTGCAAAGTTGCTCTTCCTCTGATAGCCCATCTGGCTGCTTGGTAGATGATCACAATTTGTGGTCTCAACCTCCCCTTGTTATAGTCCTTTTCCAGACATCAAATGTGATTTACGGTCTGGGTCTTTGAAGTTTCATGTTGGGGTTCTGCATCTTTTGAAGTAGACACTGCTCTCCTTCTTCCTCTTGAAAGGCTGTCTATCACAGCACCAGATACTCTGAAGCTCATAGTCCAACAACACAGGCTACGGGAGTGACTATAGTGCATATCAGGATGTCAGCCACAGTGATATGTGCATCAAAAGGTTAATCCTGGACTCCCAGCCTTACTCTTTATCATTCTCTTATTAGCCTCATCTCCTTCCTGAAATTGTAATCTCTCACTGAATCAAAGAGCACACTTTGAAGCGTACAGGGGTAGTCTCACTTCAGTGTGTCCCACCCAGCTCACAGAAATGCAGCAATACACAGATCTGTCTGGGGGATTGCCCCTACCTTCTCATGTGTTTACCAGGAAGGCCTGGGCTTCCAAAAATGGAACCCAGTCTCTTCCATGTAATGTACTATTACAGGCACAATTACACTCAGTGTATGCACACAACAAACACACACTAATCAGTACTGTCTCCATGTATAGTGCCATCACAGGCACTCAGACATTCAGCACACATTCACTATGCACGCAGTGCTCAGTACTGTTGCCTTTCTGTATTGTGCCATGGTACGCCATTTGTAAGCACACACATTAACCATGCGCATGCTTCACAACACTCCACCCTTCATGTATTGTGCTTCTCTCAGGTGCACATACACCCAGTATTTGCATTCACAGCTCACAGACTGCACAGCACTGCATCTCTCATGTAATGTTCTCCTCGCAGGTACACATACGCCCAATGCATGCACTTACAATGCACATACTGCACAGTACTGCTCTATCCTGGACTATACCCTGACCACCTGGCACACATACATCCAGTGCAGTCACCACTCCTCTGCTGCACAGCACAGCACTTTACATCTAACAGATGTAGGCCAAGGTTGAGTTAAGCACACATCAGCTGAACTTTAAAAAAGGCGAGTGAGCTGAGAGGTCTCACACCTGTGACAGGTTAAAAAGGACTTTTTCACTCCTACAAATATGCTGTTACCACCGCACTTGTGCTGCTTAACTCCTGGTGAAGGCAGTAGCCTTCCACCAGTATGAGGGTAGCACTTTGGGCACCTCTCCCCGGCCAACAAGACCTCAATCAGCGAGACAAGCCCATGTCATGGCGCACACGCATTATCCATATTTGACTTTGAGAACAAAAATCAGCATTAGGGATTAACAATAGTACAGTTGGGCTCTCAGGGCAAAAGTACATATCCATTACCATGCAGAGGACTAGTCAGGCCCAACAGGGGGTATTTTAGCATTATTTTAGTTTCTTAAAAGGGGCACGCTTGTTGAGTATTCACTCAAGTTAAGGGTCACCTTCCTCATACATCTATGGGACAAGGGTAATCAGACTCAAAGACTGACCTCCTAACCAGTCTCCTTGACCGCATAAAGAGAGAGTTGATAAACACGGAGATCAGCTGGATCACCTCGAAACCAGAGTGTCAGATGCAGACGGTGCACGAGCTACCACCGAAAAGCACCTTCTCTGCATGGATAACATTCTCGAACCCAATAAACTAAAAAGACGAACACCTTGAAGCATGCCGCCCATGCTTTAGGTGCTTGAAAATCTGCGAACACTTGCATCTTCCCATAAACTAGTCACCCAGCTTATATATTACGATGCTGGATAAGGTGCCAGTGCGTGCCTCGATGGCCTGCGCTGCTTGGGATCCCAACATCGCACCCCAACTCCCCCAGCACAGATGAGCAGTTGATGTACTACTGCGGGCAGAGTGCAGCGTTGTCACCTAACTACAGTGTGCATCTCATTAATTTCAAATTCCTACATAAGCTATACAACACCCCACTACAACTAACGCAAATGGGACTGGTGGGCGAGGCACCCTGTCTATGCTGCTCAGAGCCCCAAGCCTCTTTCCTCCATCTCGATTGTGAGTGCCCGCGAGTGGTGGAAATTGGTCCGAGGTATTTGCCATACTTTACCAGATTACGAGCCATCCACTCCCAGACTCCACTCGCTGGACTCCTGGGCTATGGCAAAGATGTCTCATCTGCAGCTTTGCTCCTACTATTAGTCAAAACACGAGTTGCTATACACTAGGTCAGGTGCCTCGCACTAACGCCTGGTAGTGAGGCACGGTCTATTGTCAAGAACAACTAAGTACATACTGATACCTGATGCCACTGAGATTCTGCCTGAAAGACATGTGAGAGCCACTGCTAACCTACCTTAGACGAAGAGGCACCCACTACCACATGTGACGGGGAGGGATTCGCCCAACGTGGACCCCCCGTCAGATCAGACAAGGTGCTGGTGACCCAGACAGCCCTATCCCTGGCCCACCAGCCAGCTGAATCCTCGAGATAGGAGTGCATCTTGCGCACTGTGGTCTCTTTCTTCAGTAGTCACCCGCGGAGGGGAGTATCGCTGCACGGTTCCACCACACATTGTGCTTATCTCTATGTGCTGTGGCTCAAACGTGATATGACAGAGTGCTGTTGTCATTATGGCTTTTACATTATACTGACTCTGCAAAAGTGCCTCTTTTTCTTTCCCTGTGCCCCTACTTTCCATTCCCCACAGTTTTAGAAAATCTCTAACATCATAAGGAAGGCATAAAGGTGCTGTGAGAGTCTTGAGGGCAGTACGTAGGATGTCAGGAGATCAAAGCCATGAACAGGTCATTTAAGATGGTAGACTGCCTCCAAGGCGTCTGCTCCTCTGCATACAGATGGTTCTTTTTAAAGCAGCCTTCTGCTTGGCCTTTAAAGGGTGCTTAGGTTTGGCGAACTGTGGCCAGCTTCATATCTGACCTGTGTTGGGGTTTGCACTTGGCTGATTTCTGCTGGCTTGGTAACTCTTAATACAACTGCCTCCTCTTCTGAAAAACTGACCAACTTGGGAAGGGTGCGCATACAGTCCTGGGAAAAGCGTCAGGTTACTCTAGTTTTACAGGGATAGCATTCGCAGCCAGGATTCCAGGCCAATTGCTACTGGTCGATTTCAACCCCCCTCTCTCAACTCCAGTTTGGAAAAGTGCTAGGCTGCTGGGTTTGACACTTCTAACGTGAGCTCACACTTAGATTAAGTCGTACCACATCTGCCTCTGGGTTGAGTTTGGAAGATGTAGGTCTGACTGTTACAAGCTCTACATGTACCCAAACCTGATAAACCTGATTTAATTATTTGTTTAGATCACCATGAATCTGGGTTTCTCGTTGAATATTTGTACTAATCAGGTTGTTTCTCTGCCTTAAGTTTTACAGCCTTAAGTTTTACAACACTGGTGTTTGGTCATTCCTATGTCTGTGGAGCGGATTTTCAATACATGCGATTTTAAATGTCGAGAGCTGGAGGCCGGTCTGAGAATTATGGTGGTGTGGTGTTGGTGGTCTCCGTGTGGGTCAGAGAGGAGACAGGTGGTGGAGAGGACTCTTGGCAGGCAGCTTACGTCCCCTGTGCTTGTGATCCTGCACATTGGAGGTGATGATTTGGCCCATCATGCTGAAGGGATCCTACTGTACTCATGACGATAGACATTTATTGGTTGGCCCTTGAAGATTACCAGGAAATTATTGTTGATACCATATTATCCTTGGGAGGGTCTGGAGGCATGGGTCGTCTAGAAAAGGCCACAATATTCTATGAAATGTAAGAACAACTATTTATCAAATCCTCTCAATAGGGACCATCTGAAGTAGAATCCCCATAGGTGCCTGAGAGAAGAACACTTTTTTCCTAGTGATTAAGTCCAGATGGACAACAAGTTGTTAATTGATTCCTTACTTTTATTTGTAGCACAGCAACTAGCCATGTGCAGGGGATACGGTAGGGGAATCATGTTCGACCTGTGACGGGATAGGGCATGGTTTTTTATGGATACAAGTAAATACCTTGCAATATGCATCAAATGCCTTACGAAAATGGTTATCTTTACCACAAATGTGGGCTTTGGAGCTCTACTGGTGCTAGGGGCAAAGAAAGGCACTTGCACAGCTGTTGCTTGCCCTTTGCTGGGTACTCCATCGTATTGCCCCTAAGGAGGGGGAGATGGGCTTGTACCAGGCACACAACCAGTTGCGAAGGCAAATTTCCTGGAAGGGGTCTGACAAGGATGACTCTGGGACAGTTATCAGGTCCGCATCCTCAGTAAGATAGAGTGTTTTTCTTTAACTTAAGCAAGGCCCTCGTTTTAATAATGTGCCAGAATATCTGGTGTTACACCTACCTCCAGCCGTGGCTGCTCACATATTGCGATTGTCTTTCCATTCATTCGTATGGACCTCTAGGCCAATAGGAATGAATGGGAAGGTATTCCTTACTTGCGAATCGCAATTTGCGATTTGCAATTAAGGAATATGTAGGAATCGCAATTATTATTGCAAAACCTATATACATTGCATTTTGGGAGTCCTTAATAGCGAATCGCTAAAATTCGCTACTAAGGACTCGCAAACTGCAAATATAATACATCTGCCCCATTGCGCTTTATGATGCGAAATTGGAAAAATGCTATAAGCTGTCACTGTAGTAAATAAGACGTGAGATGTACTCTCAAACTACAAAAGACACCCTCAGTTAATTTCCTCTTGTGTTACTTGCTCTAAGGTCCTCTCTCGTCAGATCCACGGCTATGAATGCTCCAGCTATATACAGCCACTTCCCCATTTGTCTCAAGTCACAGTCAGCAGTTCTGCACTAGTCTCCTACCTGGGTAGGTGGTCCTTCCATGGGGACAGACTGGCAGTGTGCATCTGAGCACCATGACAACACGGAGGCAGTGGAGGCACAGTAGCTGCAACCCATTTTGCACTACAAATTTCTCACCTTAGCACTTTCCATTTTACTTGGTTCTCATGAAAACATCCTGTGCTCTGCGATAACCATACTATTACTCTCCAGCACTATGAGCAGACAACTGCTTAGAGGTTATGCACCACCAAACCTGACTTAATTCTACAGTCTACAGTGTACTCACTACAAGCTTTGCGTTGCTGCAGCCTGCCAAGTAGACATTCACTCATGGATGTTAACGTTGGAAAGCTGAGTAAGCTGTATGCTTATTGTCAGCACTGAGCGAGGCTTGGAACCCTACAGCTACTTCCTAGAATAGCTTTTAACACAACCTGCCCCGCCTGAATTCAAAACACAAGTCTTATATATGAGAAGCAGTTGGCTTGGGATAGAGGAAAGTTTGAGTGGGACTGAGGGTCGCAGAAACAGCCTTGAACCGGACGTATAATGTTTAATAGACAACTAATTAGAGGTCTATTACTAGTTTTTGACAAATATTACATTATTTTATTAATGAAATACGTCAGACATGTAAAAGATATTGCAGACAGTAATAAATATGAAATGCATTTAATATGAGAACCAACTTAAAGAAACTGCAGGTCATAATGAGTTTACCAAACACTTCCACTAATGTGAGCAAAGAACACAGGCAAAGAAAGTACACAGGAGAAGTTGATGAAGAACCTGACGTCCAAACAATTAGGGACCGATTCACGGAACTAACTTAAGACAAAATCCTAAACTTACTACCATTTTGGTATTCACAGAAGGCACTTACTCATTTTGGTATTCACAGAAGTTGGAGTCCTAACTTCAGGACTCCTAAATGCCTTCTGTGAATACCGAAAGTCTTAAAGTTAGGATTTTTCTCACTTTAGCAGTAGTAAAGTTAGGAGTCCTAACTTTAGGACTCCTAAATGCCTTCTGTGAATATTGAAAGTCTTAAAGTTAGGATTTTTCTCAGTTTAGGAGTAGTAAAGTTAGGACTCCTAAGACAAACTTAAGACAGACTTAAGTTAGGATTTTGTCTTAAATTTGTCTTAAGTCTGTCTTAAGTTTGTCTTAAGTCAAACGTAAGACAACATCCTAACTTTACTACTACTAAATGCCTTCTGTGAATACCAAAAGTAGTAAGTTTAGGATGTTGTCTTAAGTTAGTTCTGTGAATAGGCCCCTTAGTATTTTACTAGTGTAAACTGATACTATTTAAAATTGATGCTTAAAACCCATAGTTGATTCATCATTAGTAAAACATGTTAGGATTGTATATATCATATTACTTTATGCAACATCACAACTAGGCTGGCTCCAATAAGACAATCGGGTTAGAGCCCAGATAGTGCATTGAGCAAAGTTGTGATTGTGGGGCGATTTATCAGACCAGGTGACTACACCAATGCACCATAATACCTTAGTGGTGACGAAGCAGGATCCCTTGAAGAAACCCCACTGCAACCAGTAACAGATTGATAGCCTTTTCAGGTCTCGGGTGAAGCAGGTGGACGCTCAGCAGTGAGTGGTCAGCTACAGTCCCCCATGAGTCCTCACTTCCAAGCCACCACTGTGCGTACAAGAAAGGTATCAGTAATCTGTGCCTGGCTGAGGTGAAGGGCTTACCGTTTTCAAATCCAGCACTTCAAGGTGGCTGCGATGCGCCAAACTCATCCTACAAAAAGATAGCTGGCCCTGAAGCATTGTAGGATGTCATGCACTCCTCAACCCCACCGCATATCACCAGGATACAAACCACTTGGTTTGGTAAGATGAATTGACTTCTCACTCTCACGCCAACTCCTACGAGTGGAAATAAGTGATTCTTGCCAACAAAATCCCAGCTGTGAAGACTAGTAATGCCAAGAAAGAGTCATGGAAAGTTACTTCTGCCTCAAGAAGACATCCTTCCAGTCCAGACCATGGTAAAAACAGGGCTGACAACTCATAATCTGAAGAAAAATGCTAAGCTCTATAAACAGACACTCATTTGGGGCAACACAGCCACCCGAATAGGGGGATGCATTCTCCAGTGGGAAACATGTATAGGAGTGCATATAACTGACCAACTAGAGATGCAGAAGGCCAAAACCTTTTCCACTCCTACAAGAAGAGTTTAAATTACCCTTTCTGAAAGATGAAGACACTTGCAATTGAGCTATTGTCTCAAAAGTAGATTATGACAGCCTCCCTGGGATCTTCCTGAATCCCTTTAACACAGTATTTGAGGGTGTTTGGGCAGTTACAAGGGCGCAATGTCTAGTCCCTTCAATATAGTGATTTATCTCTGCCCCATGAGACCATTCATGAAATGTACAGTAAATATAGCTTGATTACAACTACACAGAGATAGAATGGTCTCATGTAAGTGAACTCCATGAATAAAACATAGAGAAACCCTTTTTAAATGCAGTCATTTCAAGATGCTCTAGAAGTGGTAGTGGTCCCCATCGAAACCAGGCTGACTGGAGACTTCGGATGCAGAAGGTACCGGCAGCCCGGATGTCATCTGTTGCGTATTCTGTGGCACTGCCCGGCTCTAGCCAGTTATTGCTCATCATACTGGAATTCCTTGAACGAATCTGTAGGCCTGCTACACAACAGAAATGAGATACCAGGCATCTCCTGTCATAGTAGACAGTGGGTATTGAGTCCTTTGGCAATAGACAAAATATGTATAATGAGGCACTGGTACTCTCTTAACCCACCAAAGTTTGAGGAATGGCTTACCAAAATGTATAAATGGGCTCATATGAACTAACGCTATGCATACTACATGGCAGAATACCTATATTCCCCGATATGGTCACATTTCCTTGATTCAAAGGTCGATAACTAAATAAGTAATGGCACAGACAACCCAACCACTACAATTGTTAACAATACCAATTCTGCAAAATGCTCACTTACGACAATTTTTTATCTTAGAGTAGGACCGACAGATTCCTGAAAAAAGCTGGGGCAGCAGACCAGTAAATTTCTAGAAAAGGTGGAAAGTAGTGGGAGTTACCATTACATGAGACACACTTGATGGGTACACTGATGTCATGAAGAGTGTACCTATTGTCTGACCAATATTACCTACACAGGGAAGGAATAACCCACAATGTCACATTTTCTATTCATGTATGATTTAATATATGTTTAAAGATCTGATACATCTTGATTTACAGTAAGGAACCAACAGGGACTCTATCAGTATTTTTTTTAAATAGGTAGGCCGTGACGAGCTGCTCCTGGAGTCGGAGTTCTCTTTGGCATATTTCTCCGGGTACCTTTCTCGAAATGACTTCGATGTCGTCTTACTGGATGGGTTGTTTGATGACCACATATCTATCTCTTGTGGTTGATCTCTTGGTATATCTATATCTTGTGGTTGATCTCTTGGCATTTTATTTCTACCTCTCTCGTGTGATGATAGTGGCCTCCTCTCAGTTTCTTCATTGTCTCGGATGTCGTGGGTGTGTTTGTCTTCCTCTTCCCGGTGTCCGAGTGAGTCAGTCCGTCTCATCCGGTTTGCTTCTCCTTCCCGCTTGTTTTGTGCACTGACATCTGTGTTACGGGTGTGATCATGTGCCGAATTCCAGTGCTGGCGTAACTGGTCCAGTCTTCTATAATTTGCCTTTCTTGCACATTTGTTGGGCAGGCTGTCATCTGGTCCATTAGTGCGATCTGTCTCACTTGATGCTTCATCTGCTTCATAATCACTTGCACTAAACGTTGAGTTTGAGGTTGAATAAGTGACGCTGTCGTACTCCTGGATCATCCCGGTCTTTTGTGTTGTGTTGTATTGTGTTGTTACTTTGTTTCTCCCGTTGTCTTATCTCTGATCTGTCTTCATCCTCCCCGTTTCTGGGTTTGTTTATTTCTTGTGCTTTATTCACCGACCTTAGAGATGTCTCTTTCCTGGTATCTTGGTGTTTTGCACATAGGTGCGGTTCTTTTGATAGTTCTCTTGCTTTGACCCGCTCTCCAGCTTCGGCCTTCTTGATTATTTCCTTTAGCGACCAATGCCCTCGAAGAATCTTGTGCTTTGTACTGGACCTTGAACAGCCTTCGATTACCCGAAGTCGAACTGCGTCCTCATTTGTAAATGTGTTGAAGTGGCAGCGTTGTACCAGACTCTGCAAACGGGTGATGAAGTTTGGCAATGATTCTCCTGGTTCCTGCCGTGCTGTGTTGAAAACGATGCGTTCATGATCCACGTCATCCTTTGCATTGAAATGGGCGCGTAGCGTCGCTTGTAGTCTTTCATAAGTCTCTGTGTCCTTTTCAGAAAATGTTCTAATTAAACGTCGGCCCTCATGGCCCACCAGCTGGAGCAGTACTGTCAGACATTTTCCATCTCTTCGCTCACCGGTGGCGTCAAGAAAGTCGTCCAGTGATTCCAGCCACCGGTTCCATTTGGGACCCAAACTCTGAATGTCAGTCTGTGTCACTGGGGGTGGCACTTCAATGTAGGGATTGGATCGTTGGGTTGCTTTTCCCACCGCCATGAGAGAGGAAGATCTTGATCTGCTACGGTCACAGGACTGTTTCCTTTTCGGTTGGTAAGATCCGCAGCTATCTCGGTATGATTCTGGACCATTTACTTTCTCACCTTCTTTATTTTAATTCTTCTCTTTGCGTAGCGTTAAAGGTTTACTTTGACACTTGCCTTTGCTCGTGCTTGTTGTGTTTCAGACCTGCACTTGCTTGTGTTTTGTCGCATTCGAGATTTGCACTGTCTAGTGCTTGTTATGTTTCCTTATCGCTTGTACGTCGTTATTTACCGTTGTCTTGCCAGTGCTTGTTTGTTGCTTTCGTTACGCTTGCTAGTGTTTGTTTATACTATTTGTTGCACTCGCCAGTGCTTGGTTGTTACTTTTGTTGCATTTGCCAATGTTTGTTTGTTACTTCTGTTGCATTTGCCAATGTTTGTTTGTTACTTTTGTTGCATTTGCCAATGTTTGTTTGTTACTTCTGTTGCATTTGCCAATGCTTGTTTGTTTCTACTGTTGCATTTGCCAATGCTTGTTTGTTACTCCAATGCTTGTTTGTTACTCCTGTTGCATTTACCAATGCTTTTTTGTTACATCTGTTGTATTTGCCAATGCTTGTTTGTTACTTGCCAGTGCTTGTTTGTTGCTTTTGTTGCGCTTGCCAGTGTTTGTTTATACTGTTTGTTGCACTCACCAGTGCTTGTTTGTTACTTCTGTTGCATTTGCCAATGTTTGTTTGTTACTTCTGTTGCATTTGCCAATGCTTGTTTGTTTCTACTGTTGCATTTGCCAATGCTTGTTTGTTACTCCTGTTGCATTTACCAATGCCTTTTTTGTTGTTGTTACATCTGTTGTATTTGCCAATGCTTGTTTGTTACATCTGTTGTATTTGCCAATGCTTGTTTGTTACTTGCCAGTGCTTGTTTGTTGCTTGTCAGTGCTTATTTGCTGTTTCAGGCTCTTTGCCTGACTTCAAAATGGCCGCCGATGATTTCTCGCAGGGGATTGGTCAATATTGCCTGACTTCAAAATGGCCGCCGGGAATCTCGTTTTCAGCGAGATTTCAGTCGTTTCTGCTCGTTTCTTCGACCGGAGCCACAGATTCACTCGGCGCTTCGATTTTTCACTCACCACTCGTCGTTTTCAGCCGCGATCCACCGCCAGAGTCACTGCTGCAGGTGAGGTTTCTTTTCTTCGTCTTTTGCCGCCGGAGTGGGCTCCCGGTTGGCTTTTGGTTGTTTCTTTGTTCACTCCTCACACGTGGGGCAATCTTCACTACTTCTGCCGCCGGGTGGGCTCCGGTGGGCACTTTCGCTCGAGCCTCACACGTGGGGCGAGCTTGGCTACTTCTGCCGCCGGGTGGGCTCCGGTGGGCACTTTCGCTCGAGCCTCACACGTGGGGCGAGCTTGGCTTCTTCTGCCGCCGGGTGGGCTCCGGTGGGCACGCTCGAGCCTCCAGGCACGGGGGCGAGCTTCGCTCTGTTCGCCGTCGAGGTGGGCACTCGGTGGGCGTTTTCCTGCAGCGTGCTCGAGCCTCCACACGTGGGGCGAGCTCCGGACCAGTCGGTCTCCGGCTGCTGCTGTGGCTGTTTGCTTGCACAGGGTTCTTCCACCTTCGTCGCCAGTTGTAGTGTCCAGCCCCAATAACTCAGGCGGACACAGTGTGGTGGGGTCATGGACATCCTTTATTATTCATCCTTCTTCTTTGAATCCCAACAGCTCACTGTACTTTCCTGCCCACTTGGTCCCCAGCTCCTCCCTTTCCGCCCGCCCTCGTCCCTTACTCGGGCCGGTCCTAGTGCCTGACCAGTTGGGTCACTGGGCACTTGCATCAACATCATTACAGATGGGGAGGGGGGCACTACACCCACACTGTTCTGAAGATAATGCCTACATCAGTGATGGAGAATTAGGCAGTTTTGGTCATCTGTCGCTCCCCCTAATACCACCCCTTGTCAAACGTTACGCATTTAATATCATTTAATGCTACCCTGCTCTTGTAATTACAGCGAACAGGGGCACATGGATTGGCAACATGGATGATCTAACATTATTATTTGAATTCTGATACCACTGTCCCGTGATGTTGTGGACTCAGACTTTTGGATGTAAAATGTAAAACCTTAATAAGGAATTGCAACACAAAAAAGAATGTGAACAACAAGCTCACAATAACTTTATATGGATGCATTGGTATGAGTGTTCGACATAAAGTAGCAAAGTAACATGTCCCTCTTTTTTACTTGAAATATGTCACAGAATGTCAAGGAGGGGAGCTGCCAACTTTCAGCTTTTAGAGGTGGAAAAGGTGACAGAAGCTACATTTGAAAAAATAGAACGACTGTATTATTGAGGATTGTATTGTGGACAATTGAACTTCATCCCCCGCCACAATAAAAAACGGTTTGAGTGGATAAACAACTCAAATTAATTAAAATGAAAAAAATTGACAGGTTAGGTTGTCTTTGACACGATCTGGGCTCATTAAAAGGAGTTGAAGTTGCAACACAAATAACTGAGAAATGTGGACATTTCTTCGGATCCAGAGCTGATTTTCTCCCGTGGTGAATGCAATAGTCAAAAGGACCAGTCTTAAACTGCATATACTCCGCAAATCTTGCCACCCCTACAAATGGATCATTGAGTAGAGAGCTTCCAGAGCCACTGAGCTACTGCAACTCAGCATATGCAGGCCTCTAAAAAAAAAGATTGTTTAAGATTAAGGCTCCTGGTGTTCGGTTTTACTGATGTTTACAGATAAATAAAGACTGGACCAATGTTTTTCCTGTCTGTATTTATTTTTAAAAGCGGAAAGATGCGAAAAATTGTGCTTATGTGGGTGACATGCTATCTTCGTGATTTCCAGGACAACAGCTGAGCAGATAGACAGCATAGAAAGTTTTTTAAAACACAGGTTGAAATTTCTCTACATACAGGCATACGTTAACACATATTTGTATTATAATACTGATAGTTACCTGTGGGTGTAGTATTTCGCTATATTTGGCTGTATAATTTGCTGAAAAGCGAAGGGCAGAAAAGTATGAGAGCATATTTATCATTTAAAAAAAATATGGAAATAAACCATTTTACAACTCCTCTTATCCTCAAAACACAAAATAAATATGGATAAATACCAATAAGGTGGCCCAAAAAAAAATATGGATAAATATAGACGGAAATGTTAAAAAATATATATTAAAACCGGGCGCCCTATTTAAGATGTACACAAACTGACTAGCCCATCCACCTCAAAAGCAAAGACAACGTAAGTCCTCCAGCCTACACTGATTCCATTTAGTACCAAGCTAGCTATAAGTTCAAGATCTTGAGTACCATGCACAGGGCGTTCTGAAGTGTCCTCCTCATCATATGAGAGCGAGAACCCTTGCATGGACACATTTGTCAACAAACATACATATTATTAAACCATGGGGGATGGGCCATGGTCGTACAATGCCCATATCTATGGAGCACCTTCAGCCCAGCCCTTAGAGTTCAAACCAACTACCCCATCTTTAATAGAATACTGAAATCCTTTACTTTATGGGAGCATTCAAATAAATGCTGGACGCACGCTAATTCAGTATACCATAAGCTGCAACACTCAGCCAAGACAATGCACGCAATCCAGTCCCTATGCAGTCACCGTGCATGCTTCTGTCTCACGGCCACTATGAAATGGAACACATCGAACTCCACTTCTCCCATTGCTGGACAACCCACCATCCATATCCACGCTACCCAGACTACATGCTGTTGTGTGTGCCATCACTAAGTGAGCAATATAGTAACCAGAAGGCAACATATTTAACCAACATCAAATTTCACAACAACAACAAAAAACAAAGGCTGCAGGCAGATCTCTGCAATAGGCATACTAACCAATTAAGAGGCCCTTCCCGACTCATGGCTGTTACCTGTAAGTTGGCAAAATAAGTACAGTGTTGGCAAGCACATGATGTCCTGGGCAGCTGGGCTATCTTGCTATTGTTCAAACGGTGGCCTACGGATTGCACACATATCTCTCAAGCAGGTGCACAGCGCACTCAGCTAGCTCACAAGTTATGTCATTAAAGGCAACCGGCATTCTAAAATATTCATCTAAGCCAATAGCACACGAGTAGATGCAAACAAATAACAGCTAAACTGAATCAGAAGTAAAACAATTTGTAAATCGTACCCCAAACAAACCGATAAACAAAACAATCTGTAAACCGTACGCAAGACAAACCAATGACAGTGAGTGAACATACAGGAAAGTGTGAACTTTCAAAGAATGTATACATAAATCACATGCATCTCTCTGGTTTCGGAGGTAAGCATTAATCACAAACGTTCACACAAAGGCACTGGATAAACAACTGCGATGAAACTCCAGGAAACAGCACTAACTCGGTAATTACACTGCCACCTGCCAAGCTGCCCGTCCTTCCCTTCACAGCACAAAAGCCGTCTCCCCGGACGAACTCATCACTGGCGATGTGCATTTCGTTTAATTAAACTTCTAAAATGCCACAGTATAAACGTTTACGCATTAAACGGGAAGCGTTTGTACCCAGGGCTTTAAGTGGGAGGAAAAGGTGTGTGGGAGGGTTGGAGGGGGTCTCTAAAAGGGAAGTGGCCTATATCGCTATAGGCCGCGTGGCTTAAAAACGTAAAGTACATTTCTGGGATTCCCACTGTATGGTACCCAAGCAGTATTTTGCTTCGTCTGCGCTTTCTGTTATTTCATCCAGATATGATAACACAGAAACTGACATACAACAAAAAACAGCTTGGACTGTTGACTTCTGCCGTGGTGTGCGCTCTGCAGAGAGGCCAAACATTGGATGGCCATCCAAACACCTTTGAGACACTGATAGTCCACTGCAAGAAACTTTCACTGCCATGAGTCTGAAAACCAACATCAGCGCTCTCTAACTTGGCCGTTATAAACACCTGGAGCTGAAAGTATGCACTAAACAAGAGTAATATGCTGAACGAAAATAATACAAAAGCACCACCTTCTGGTAATAACTAACACTCTATTGGAGTGCAAACTTCAGTACAACAGGAAATATAAATGAAAACTAAATCACTGACATGAATTACTTGAACATGTTAATTGTTCAGAAATCAGCAGTCTTTCTGAGTAAAGTTAATGAATATTAACTATGCAAGTAATGCAAGACACTAGTTAATTGGCAACTTACAAATGGTTTAAACAAAACCCCTCGGTCGAGCACTGCAAGTGCATTATACAGAATATATTATGAAAGATGGGTGGCCTCAATTAAATTTTAAAAAGATCGATCCTTCCCATTTTTATTTTTTTTAATTGGTGCATTTAAAAAAAAATTCACCATTTGTTTATGCGCTTGCTTGATGAATCCTTGTTTCTGTATTTTTTTATATATTTTTTGCAGTTAAAATGATCGAAAATGCTTAGGCCTGGAGCCCCGGCTTAGTGTAATTTTACAATGGGGGTTCCTGGATTCCAATAATGATTCAGTGACGATCCCTGAATTCCAGCAAATATTAAGTGGGCAGAGAGAGCCCTTAAGCACTGCTGCTCAGGGAAGTCAGAGCCCACAAGCAAAGAGAGCCCGAAATCATGTCAGCCTTGGGGCAGTAAGAATCCACAGCCAGCGACTGCCCACAAGCAATGAAAGCGCTTGAGCAGTGAGTCCACAGGCAGCAAGAAAACACAAGCAGCGCCTGCCCATGGTCCTTACGATTCCAGAGTCAGCTAGATACTAAACACACCAGGAACCAATAGGAGCACATGGACAGAGAGAGCCCACCCACCGGATGACCGGATGTGCATTTTATTGATCCGGCATTGAGGTAGAGGACTGGGTGGTTCATCCAGATATAAAAACAATCTGTGGTCGAACAGGTGCCCTTTTCTCCCAGATGGCCCGTCAAAAGTAATGTAAGAATATTTGAGAAGAGGACTCAGGGAACATTGCTAGCGTACCTCTTGCAGTCACCCCTTCACTTTTCCATCCTCCAATGTAGGCTTCATGTGTTGCCTCAGTTCCTCTCTTTCAATTGCCTCATTCAGTCAGTCTCTTTTGCCCTCTGCGTCTTCCAGCCATCCATTTCACTTCTCCCCTCGCCTCTTCCAGTCAGGCCATGTCTCACTATGCCCTCTCACCTTACCTCTACAGTCACCCGCTCCTCTTCAGCCATAGCTCTTTCCATCACACCTCTCAGCTCTTCTCCCTCAACCACTCGGTCTTCAGTCCCCAGCTACTGTTCTCTCCTCCATTCTATCAAAATTACCCTCTCCTTTGCTCCCCATAATAACTTATTCTGTCACACCTCAACTTTTCTCCC
Organism: Lissotriton helveticus; assembly: GCF_964261635.1. Classification (NCBI taxonomy): domain Eukaryota; kingdom Metazoa; phylum Chordata; class Amphibia; order Caudata; family Salamandridae; genus Lissotriton; species Lissotriton helveticus. Next base: position 1,551,834,625 of record NC_136065.1, read on the forward strand.
ATTACAGCTCAAGTCCCCCACACAGCTTGCCAACGTAGCTCTTTCAGCCACCCTCAACTGTTTTGCCTTTCCATTCTTTTCCTCTCCTCCCACTTTCCCGTTTTCCAACGTTCGTTTACCCTTCCCTTACCTCACAGTCATGCTGCCTCTCCGCTCCTCGCCTTACTTGGTGCATGCACCCTTCAGCCCCTGTTTCCAAGCCGCCTGGTCATCTCTCCTTCTCACATCTGCACTCGCATCAGAGACCCTCCCAACAGGCCTGCTCTGTTCAGAAGCTTGAGGAGTCTGATGAGAGCTGGCATGGTGGAAGGAGTGAGGGCGGGAGCGAGTGTGGGAGCAGAGGAAAACAATGTTAGCTCTTCTGGACTCTCCTATGCCTCAGGATCTCTAAGACGACAGGCGTGCCTTTATCTGCACCCCACACCACGTCTCTTTCATCCACGGAGAGCTTGAGGGTCTCCCAGTGCCAAGCAAGCTGTGTAGGCACAGTGAAAGCATTCCATGGGGGCGAGGGGCTTGGACGTGCAGCAAGCTGGCACTGCCAGCCTCCTTTCTCAGCACAGTACCAAAGAGACATCATGTGAGGCCTACAGAGGAGGCCGGCACAGTGCTGCCCAGGGCAACGAAGAAAACACTCGAGACCCACAAGGAAGCCCAAGTAATGCTTCGTATCCACCATCTGAGGCGAGGACGCGCAGCCCTAGAACTGTGGACGTTGGTCGCAAAGACAAAGTGTAGTCACAGTTTTTATTACACGCTGCGTGTATCCTTTTGGTTACGTCACAGTTCTGTATACTCTGGAACTGCACTCTGAGGCTCTGGAGACACCACTTAATCCTGCAAACGAGTTTCTGCCGGTACAATCAGGGCCCCTAGATACGAATAGTGGCTTCGCCGAGACCACCAATTGTTTACTGGAGCAGCATACACCACTCGAGGCCTTCAAAATAGTTAACGTGGTGGTGACACCTGTCAATGAGCTGTAAAAACCAATAATGCCATCTTCTCATGGATTTGCATTAGGCACTCGAGGCCTACCAAGTAAACCTTTCTGTCCAGCCTCCTCTGGGGTGATCAACAGTTCAAGACTAACATCCACAAGTCGGGCCTCCATAGTGCCCAAGAGCAATACAGATTTAAGGCTGTCCAGGAGCAGCAGATAGCACCTCTCTGAGAGGCTGCATCTCTTCCATTGGTAGATTTCCTTCCGACACGATTACTAAATGATAACATAACTGAAGTGGCCCAGAGTTTTGTACTTTATAGGCGAAATGGCAACATGGTTACTGGGCTTATCAAGCGTTTTGAGTGATTAATCCAAGGTAGAACGAGCTACCCGACAGGTGGAGTTCTCAAACCCTCGAGTGACCAGTCCTAGTTATTGGTGACTTATTCTCGCCCTCTTGTATGGCATTGTGACATAGCCTCACGCTCAGAAGTCACTTGATGTCTCTCCAAATCATACCGGCTTTTTCTGGTCTATACAAAATGACTACTGAAAGCTTTATTGCTGGGTCCCATTCGAGGACTCCTGTTAAGAACAAAGCACTTTTCTCTGCAAAGGCATTTGCCCTGCTACAGCTGGCTCATGCACGGTTAACAAGAAACCAAAAACTGGTGACTAAACAATTGTTTCCCTTCTTGGAATTTTTGCAAATAATTCACCATCCAACACAGAAATACCTTAATTACTGACATCAAAGCACTTGAATCCACAGAGATGCTCCCAGGTTTGGGAAACTCCTTTGGTTGGCATTTTGTGAGTCACACACACAAATACACGTAAAGAAGAGTGGATAAAATGTGACTATAGAAAAGTGTAAGAAAGCCTTCTTTTACTAAATAAATTGGAAAATACCTAAATGGGACTACAAACATATCATACATTTGGTTTCCATGTAATATGCGGCTATCACCATGTTAAAATTGTAAGTGCACATTGATGAAAAATAGTTTCCCAAGCCCTCAGCCAGCCGCCTCGACAGTGGCAACGCACTCTACGCCCGAACCACCAAACAACTAATCAATCACATCCAGACTATCCAGAACACCGCAAGTCTCATCCTCATACTCCCCAGAAGAACCAGCACCACCCCCACCTCACAGCCCTCCACTGGTTCCCTGTACAAAAAAGATGCCTCTTCGAGCTCCTTAGCCACACCTACAAGGCCCTCCACAACATCGGGCCCTCCTACATCAACCACCGTCTCATCCTCCCAACAGAGAGCTCTGCTCCTCCTTCCTCACCCTGGCCAACAACGCCCAAATTCGCTGGAGCCGCTACTGAGTTAGTTCCTTCTCCTTCCTCGCTGCCAAGTCCTGGAACGCCCTCCCCCTTCACCGCCGCACCTGCACTTCGCTCCCAGAATTCAGGAAAAAGCACAAGACATGGCTCTTCGACGAAGGACGTGAGGTCCCAGCGCCTGGAAAACCTCTGTGGTGACAAGCCATGCTTTATAAGAACCCTCTACTTGATTGATGTTACATGGTTACTCTTACTATTTTATAACCACTCCTTTTATTTTTCCTTGGCTCGTTATATTTGAATTTTTCTTTTAATAAATTCTTGACATGCCACGACTAGACTCCCACCCAAGACAAGTATTAACTTAAAAGTCTGTTGTCAATCATGTTCACCGGATCGGTTGGGCCTCGGATCCAGTGAATGTGACTGACACTGCACAAATATTACAGTGCAGTGTAAAGGGGAAAGGAGCTGCTGCCCACCTGACCTTTTGCAACTGTCAACACCTTACTTCCATATCGGTGCAGGTTCAGGGGGCAGAGTAAACCTGTGACAGTAATTTGCTAAAAGAAAGTACCAAAATGAGCATTTAGGGAATTTTCCAAGGATTTAAAAACACTTCATCACATTAACAATGGAAAGTGTTTCCTCAAATAGGGACAAGTCAGAATTTTATATTCCATAAATTCAGTTGTAGGAAATTCTATGTACAAAACCCATGGACCACGTATTCTAGAGTGGATCACAGGTACCTAAATCAGCGACATAAGCATTTATGCACCCAATGTGTCCCTCAATTCACAGAAAACAATTTGCTGTGCGAACATGGATCAGGCATCTACGTGTGCATGGACAGTGCACTATATTAGTCTCGATTGGCTGCATCAATTAGTTGTGTGAGCCTCAATGGACCACATAGCCTGCATTAGGCTCAATGACCCTTAATCCACATTTTTTCAAATAGTGGACAATGCAATTGTCTTTATGCCACAGGTGCCCTTTTGAGTGGGACATATGAGATTATTTAGGTGGGCCCTATATATATAAGATGACCAGTGTCTGACTGAGGCGGCCACATGTGTCTTTCTGTCTGTCTGCTCCTATATGACGGATGTGCTGCATGTATTTAAGGAGGACTCTATGTGGTGGTAACTTTACATCTGGCTATAAAAAGCAGATCCTTGTTTTCTGAGATGTCCAAGGTCTCCCGAGGCTTGTCAAAAACACCTCTGCCTTTTCACTCTGAGTCTTGACCAAAAGTAACGCGCCGTTTGAGCAGTCCTCTTCCTGTTTCCTGACCCCATCCACACTCGCGAGAAAGGGGCCAGGAAATGCGACCCGTGGACCTGCCACATCGTCTGCCTGCTACCTGGGCCAAAGGATCACGTGAGCAAGAGAGGGTGTGGTTCCACAGGGGCCCCGGGTCCTAGTGGCGTGCACCAAAAGGAAGGCACTACACAAAAAGGACTGAATCTACACTTTTTAATATTATACCAATTTAACTTCTATTATAAAAAAAAACCAGAATGTTTATTTCTATCATATACTGGAATGTACAGCTAATTATTGAGCCATGTGTAACTGGTGTGATTGTATCCCAGAGAATTTACTTTGTAAACGAAAGAAATGGGTAACTGTGATGATGACATAAGTATGCCACTATATCACAATAAATAAAGGACCGAGTAGAGACAAATAATAGCAGAAAGTATTTCATTTTAACTTAACAAGTCCTGTAGTTTATGAGTAAAATATTTCATGCAAATGAGAGCCCTTCTCCTGTGTCATTTAGATGAAAGCAAGCGCCCTGGAGTCAGAAAAAAGGAAAGGCACTGTACTCTTCCCTAGGGAGTTACTGAAAGTTTTCTGTGAAACCCAAGGTGAGGAATTACTGATTGGTGGACAAGGGCCTACTACAGTCATCTGGATATGGCGCGACATGCAAACCAGAACAAACACATAATGCCAGATGGACAGAGAATTATGTACCATTCAAAAATGTATGCATTATATAACACAAAAAGAAAGATAAAAATATACTGTGCTTTGTCCAATCCACTAACGTGTCCAGATCTCACACCAAGGACTATAAACTACGGAAGGATTAAGCGCAAATACTAAAATGTTTTCAGTTTCAGCATTTAATATACTAAAGTTGGTGTAGCAACAATCAAGTTCCACAATATAGTTACTTTAAAGTCAATTTATTAACAATACTACATTTCGTGCTGCATGCTTCTCTACTGAAAAAGGAAAGCCTTATACAGAAATTAATTGAACCGGAAAAAATACGAAAACTGGAATTGTTAAATGAATGAAATGTCATCCCCTTAAACAAGGGTATTGATAAGAAAAAAGTACCTCTTGCCTCACTTTTCCTTCTTTTAATAGTTTAGAACACCAACTAGAAGAATAACACAGCATCTCATAGAATAAATCATACATTATGAAGGAAATACGTATATGGCATTCATAGTTTTTCCAACAGGTTCCAGTGAGAACCTGGTCACAATTCCCTAAAGGATTTTATTTTTTAAATTATCCAAACTTTTTCAGTGAGTCTGCCAACTCTTACTTTCAATAGACCACTCTGTCAATTAAGACTTCACCTATAGACGTGTTTCAAGCTCCAATTATATTCATGATCAGTCTTCTATATAGATATACAGAGGTGTTTCTCTTCTGATTTAATTCAATATATGTATACCATTCCTTATTTTCTCTTCAAAATGCAATTCGGTTCCCTCTGTGTTACTCGGCTACACCACCATCAGGCCATCTTTCCCTTGGGAAGGTTCCATAACAATATTCCTATCATTGATGAGCAGGTACCGGTTACAATGTGGCTCGGCCTAGGACAGCATATGTGACACATCTCACCATGTGCTATTTGGGATATGGTGCACTTTTGGGCGAATTCTAATTGGTCAAACTGGGTTCGGCTCTTCACCTTATGCAGCTTTTCCAATATTACACAATATAGTACGACCGTCCTTTGGGTGCTAAATCTTACTGAACTGTGCTGGTCTCAATATAATTTAACCTGCTTAAATGATAACTGCCTATGAACCTTTCACGATATATATATTTGCAATTTACAAACATGAAAAATCCATACATTGGGATGAAACGTGTCAACTGTGTGCTGATAGCAACTTCTGTGTTACTGATCCCTATCTGCTACACTATGTACATACAACAAGAAATGTACTGCTGAGAATTTATGAACTAAATGATTATGGAATCCAATTGCTTTATCAAAACACTTACTTGACTACTGAACTAAAAACTTTAAAGTAGGCCGTCCCTGAAGAGTATAAGAATGCTTACGTCTCTCCAGGTATACTTTATGGGGCGCTGCGTGCCCCAGTGCGTTACCCTGACCAGGTCTCTGTAGGTGCCCCAGTGGACACCTCAGTGGGTGGCACATGCCTCTGAGGGTTGCAGGACCTCTGTATGTCTTTGGTTCTCATGGTCAACTTCACTGGCCCACACATCTTGGTAGGCTCAATGGTCCCTCTATGCTTGACTCTATGCATGCTTGAGGGGGCCAGCATGTGTCTCAATGGGTTGCACTATATCTGCATTTCTTGGTGGTCCGTGTGTGCTTCTCACAGACGAAGCACATGTCTCGGTGCGTTGCTTGGCCTCAGTTTTGCTTGCTTCACTGGCAGGCACGTGCCTCGATAGATTGTATCTGTGTGTCTCTGCACACTGAGCGGTGACACGACCTCCGTCGGAGTATTGTGTCTGTATGGCTTATAGAGACACATTTATCTTCCTGTCAGTCTCAGAGGGTTCGTGGCCTGCACGCCTTTACCTCTCCTTGCGTGCTACAGCGGGCAGCACTCGCCTTGCTTCGATGCATGCAGCAGTGGGAGCGCGTGCCATTTTTATTACCTGAGCTCTGCCCATGCTTGGCGCTGTATCTCACTGGCTGCTTAATCCTCAACTGGTTATCTGATTAGTGGCCTCTCCTGTGATCCTCGATAAGAGGCGAGCAGCTAGCGCCGGACTCTAATCCAACCGGACATGCGCACAGAGCAGCCAGTCTTCCGTGGCCACAATTAATAGGCTCATTTGCATAACAATGGCCCTTTCACAGCGGAGGAGGAGCCCTTCTCGGGGGGTCGTAGCTGCCATGGTGTGAAAAGGGACGGCAGCGCGAGCGGCACCGGCAGTGAGAGCGTGAAATACGCTTTTAAGAGCCTGCCAAGCGGCGGTCCTTGGCATGAACATGGCAGCAGCCATTTGAACTGCACTCGCTGGCACGGCGCGAGGATGGGTACAGTATTTGCCAACAGCTGGGACTGGTTCACAATGGGTTAAAAGAGGTGCAGTGTCCGCCGTGCCGGCGGCTCTGGCTGCCGCGGGGCGAAGGGTGCATTGTCTGCCACGCAGGTGACACTGGGAGTGATGGTGTGCAGTGCTTCCCATGGGGGTTCGCTTGGGACATGTGAACAAAAAACGCCGTGCCCAGAGGTTTTATTGGCCCGCCCGGATAAATGACTGTATTGGAAGGACGGGGATTATACTGAGTGACGTGGAAGAGGCCATCAGAAATTAATTGCGGGTGGTGACTCGAGTCCAGGCTCCACCGCCCACTCTTCGAGGGTTCCTGGCCTCGCTGCAGGCTATTGGCTCTCTTCATACATTCTGCTATTGGTGCCCCTAGGGTCCATGTGCGTGGCGCTCAAGATAGCTGCATGAGGCGCTGACTCCTTGATTCCCTCCACCTTGGACCATGGAAGAATGCGGACCTAAAGCTTGCAACGACAAGCTCAATGAGAAACGTAAGGGGAGTATGACCCCGGCCCATATCCAAATAGACAGAAGTCTATTCTATAAAAAATTCCATCTAGTGACGGCCAGCCACAACTCAGAGGGCTCTCTGTCCCACGGATGCCTGCACCAGCCTCTATAAATGATTTCGATAATAATTATATCGCCAATCCTTATATTTTTGTTCAAGACATCATGTAAACTTTTGGTAGACAGGAAGTTGAAATTAACGTGAACACCGTCTACTTACAGTCTTGAGAAAGGCTTGTTTTGCAGCGTTTAAACACGTGACAATGAAATAAACGTTCTTTTGCACCACACGACTGAATGCCAGCATTTATCATTTTCATCATATACAATTTAAACACGTTATTTAGAGCAACTGTACTAAACACAGATTTATGAAAATGCAAAGATTACATTTGAGTTCATTAGAAGTTCAACAAAAAGAAAACTCAAGACCCCTTGTTCCCCGGTGAAGCCCCAGGAATTTGCAACACACTGCCTGCCTCCTGCAATCAGATCTAACCCATCAACTTTCTCCTCTAAAAAGTACAAATGTATCTGCTGAATAAATTCCTTCAAGAGTAGCCCTGAAGCCACTCAGCTATACTACCTTCTTGGGCACACCCGGAGCTTAAATATGCCGTTTGAATGTTAGATTGTATATGTTTTGATACTTGCTTATTCCTTTTGCATTTCTCCCTTGTATGTATAACATACTTGTTGTTTGTACAGCACTCTAATGACCTATCGGGTCATGTTCGTGCCATAAAAACTCCAAATAAATAAATGAATTTTACCACAGCACAGCAAAACTGATATGAGTAAACACTTTTCAATGCCTCACAGATTGAAATATAAAGGAAACAATAGTCGGAAATCGCATTCTGAATTTGCTTAAATACTCTTTTTGATAAAACAACCACACATAAAAAAGACTGGGTTTATGTCGAAAAACTGTTGCTAGGAACGTTGTGCTACCAACACTTTGTGGCAAAAATATCTACAACCAAAATAGAGTGAAGGTAGGTGCATACAAGTATAGCTTTACTATACTTAACTCGCATCTGCATACCTTCACGATATATATATTGTCAGGCTACATATATGTGGAGTAAAGTAAATCTGACAGTAACTACAGCCTCAGAGTGGAAGACATACCTCACTGTCAATGAAGCTAAACTGGCAAATACGGTATCATAAAATACACTAGATATGACCAAGTACCACATAGCCCTCAAAGTTATAATAAAAATAATTCCTTAGTCTTTATTTAACACATTGAATAGTTCAATATGATTGGGGTACGGAGCAACTCCCAGTCATGTAAAAGCGACAATCAATGGCTACATGAACAATGACAATTGTGGTATATGATATAGCACATAATTGTATTGTATTCACTTTTGCTTAACATATCGATGGAAATCGGAATACTTTATAAAGTTACAGATGCATATGTGAAATTCATTGTGAAATGAACAAGTTTAATAAAGAATTATTTTTAAAAAAGTAAAGTAAACCTACACTGATTTATATAAACTTACCTTCACAATATTTTGGTCCTCAATATTTTTGCCAGGATATTTTGGTAGCACGATATTCTGCAATCGATATTAAGGTGGAATACAAAAATGTCACAACAACGACATCAACTCAGCCACCCTGATCGACAACTTCGCCAACCTCGGACTCAGACAGCTTGTGACAACACCCACCCACGCCGCTGGTCACACACTTGACCCCATCTTCTCTGCAAGCCCCCACGTCTCCTTCAAGCACACCACCGAACCCCACTGGACCGACCACCGCTGCGTCCATTTCACCTTCAGGAAGCCCACCACACACCACCGCACCCAACAGATGCCTCGACGCTGCTGGGGCAAAGTCACCGAAGAGCAGCTAGTCACCACCATCTCCCAGAGCCCACCAGCTGACCCCACTGAACCCAACACCGGCGCCCTCAACCTCCAACAGTGGATCGACGACTGCGCCAACACTCTCGCTTCGCTCAAGACATCCTCCAACAGCCACACCAGCAAGAAAGCCACCTGGTTCACTGAAGACCTCCAGGCCTCCAAGCGTACATGCCGGAAATTGGAGAAGAACTGGCTCTGCGAACGATCACCAGACAAATACGCAGCCCTCAAGAACGCCACCCGCAGACACAATCAACTCATCAGACCCACCAAGAAGACCGCTCTCAAGGACCGCCTGGATAATAATGCACAAAACAGCAAAGAGCTCTTCAGCATTGTGAAGGAACTCTCCAACCCCAGCTCCAACACCAACGACATCCCCCCTTCGCAGCACCTTTGCGACTCACTTGCCACCTTTTTCCACCGCAAGATCGCCGACATCCACGACAGCTTCAACGCCACGACTACCCCGCCAACCACCGAGACCTCCACCCCCACGACCACCAGCCGCCTGATCGCCTGGTCCAACCTCAACGACGATGACACCATAAAGATCATGAACTCCGTCCATTACGGATCCCCGTCTGACCCATGCCCACACCACGTCTTCAACAAAGCCAGCACAATCATTGCTCCCCATCTCCAGAAAGCTATCAACATTTCCTTCAAGACAACAACCTTCCAGGAGAGCTGGAAGCACGCCGAGATCAACGCCTTACTCAAGAAGCCCAAGGCGCACCCCATGGACCTCAAGATCTTCCGTCCCATCTCCCTGCTCCCATTCCCGGCGAAGGTCACCGAGAAAATCGTCAACAATCAACTGACCCGCTACCTCGAGGACAACAACATCCTGGACCCATCCCAGTCCGGTTTCCGCAGCAACCACAGCACCGAAACTGCCCTCATCGCCGCCACCGACTGTAGCAATCGCAGGCAGAAACCTAGGTAGGGAGCAGAAAAGACGGAACAACACCTGCACTACAAATCCCAGAAAACCCTGGGACATGGCAAAACGGAAGTCACTTCCGGGACGGCATAAAAGGGCGTGCCTGACGAAGCCGGGTGCTTGTCAATCCTTCCCGGAGTGAGACATAGCCTGAGGGTTGCGCGGACGCTTGCCTTCCCGCTGAGGACGCCGCGAGGAGGTTTGTGCGGACGCTTTCTTTCCCGCTGAGGACGCCGCGAGGAGGTTTGCGCGGACGCTTTCTTTCCCGCTGAGGACGCCGCGAGGAGGTTTGCGCGGACGCTTTCTTTCCCGCTGAGGACGCCGCGAGGCAGTTTGAGAGGACGCAGGGACGCCGTAGTCTTGGTGCCGCTTCCTCCGTTTCCTAGAGATAAAGGTAGGATCTAGAGATAGCACGGCCGTGCTAGTTAGACAGCCTGCCTCTCGACCTGATACATTTCTGTTTGCTTTAACGTGTTCTGCGTACCGCGCCTTACCCACCAGGAGTGAGTGTAACTACCTGGGGGTATTTGAACGCTCTTCTGTACCATTACACAGGGCTGTGATGGAACAGCTCTGACTCAACCAAGACCCCACCTTTCCCACGAATAGAAACAGGACCCACGTTCGGGTGTACCAAGAGTGGACTAAATGTAAGAGGTGGCTCCGCTTCTGTAATTATCACTGTGTTGGTATCCTGTACGTGCGTGGTAACCTGTTCCTCTTATGTTTTGTAGACTTGTTGTGCCTTAGAAGAACTCCAAGACCTGTAGACCAGACTAAGAGGGGTGTCTTCTCAACAACGTTCCGGTTCCCTGTTCCCTCCCCTTTTCCCAGGTGTACTACCTCTCCCTGGTGTGTATATTCCAAGGGAGGGATAGTGCTATTGGTAACTGGGGGGTCTATCGTCAAGCCGTGGTCCCCGCTGGCTAGATTCCTAAGGTTAGTGGCAAGAGTGTTCTTTACTTGGGTTTTCTTTTTCTGTGAGGGCATACACTCGGCTACAAGGAACAGCCGCCCCTGGAACGAGGTCGATGCAACAGTCATAAACCCGATGCGGAGGTAACCGAGTAGCCTTTTGTTTATCAAAAAGGGAGCTGAACTCTGCATAGGCCTCAGGCAGGCTGGTGGCGCTGCATGACCGTTCCGCATGACATGCTACGGCTAGGTGGTGCGCGCCGAGCGTCCCTTCATCTTCTTTGACCATGGGGGAAGGGCTGTAGCAATGTTCCTGGCAGTAGGTCGAATTCAAGGTTATCGTTCTTGCTGACCAGCTCACATCAGGGTCATGCAGCGTGAGCCATGGCATACCTAATATAAGGCGGAACTGAGGGGCCGCGATTAAATCAAATTGGATATACTCCGAGTGTCCCTCGTGTTGCATGCGAAGCGGCAGCGTATGCATCGTTACCGGTCCGGATGTTAAGGCGGATCCATCCACTGCCTTCACGCTTTCGGGCTCTTCCTTCTTCTCCCAAGCAATCCCTAGGGAAGCGGCGTATTCGATGTCCATGTAGTTGCCAGTAGCTCCGGAGTCCAACAGCGCATCCATCCGTGAGGCCTTATCGTCGGAGGTCCACAAGGACACAGGCATATTGATATGGGCCACGGCGGGCATCATCGTATTTGCGAGGAACGAGGAGATCGCTGCTTGCCGACCGTCCATCCCAGTGATCTCCGTCTGGTTTGGACGTGTTAGTTTTCCGACGACTCTCTGGTTCCCATGACTACAGGCTTCCTTGGTGTAGGACTCTTTTCTGGTTGTTGGGCCCTCGCCTTGCATTCCCTAATGAAGTGGCCTCCTTTGCCGCAATAAAGGCATAGTTTCATTCTGCGTCGCCTGTCTCGTTCTTCCGTGGTCAGGGGCCCTCGGATTCCACCGATTTGCATCGGTTCGGTCCCATCGGCACCCTTGATACTGTCCTCCGTCGGGGGTTTTGGTTTGAGGTACCATCCTTTACCTTCGTTCCTGTTCCGATCCCCCCTTCTTTCTACCAGTCGATGGTCTAGTTGGACGGTAAGATCTATCAGTTCCTCGCAGGTCGCCGGCATCTGGACCACCTGCGATAGGACGTCCTTTAACTCACCCCTTAGTCCTTGGTAAAACAAAGAAGTCCGTTTTTCTTGTGGCCAATCGGTTTCTGCCACGAGTCTGTTAAAGGCCGTGATATAGGACAAGAGATCTTGTGATCCCTGGCGCAATGTAAGAAGTTCCTTGTCCAAGGACAACATATGCGTTTTACGATCAAACAGTTTTCGAAGGGCCGTACAGAATTCCGGGAACTGATGTAGAACCGGATCGTTTCGTTCCATTAAGGGGATCGTCCAGCTAGCAGCGTTCCCACCCATGTAGGACATCATAAACGCTGTCCTGGCCGCGTCATCCTGGAATACTGTAGGCTTGCACAGGAAGTGGAGACGGCACTGGTTCAGGAAGGTCTCGAACTTTTTGGGGTCCCCATAGAACCTCTCGGGAGGGGCCAAAGGAATGCCAGTGTTTTGTATCACGTGCACAGTAGGGGAATGGTCGGTGGAGGACGAAGGCAAGGCAGTAGGGGTAAAGAACCCACCCCCATGAGCCATCGGGGGAGGAGGCGAGAAGACTGTATGACCTGGAGGGGGGAGAGTAGCCTCCCTGATGTAGGACCCTGCCCCATGGCCTTTGCGAGTCATACCAGCGACCTCCCTGCGCATGGTATTCATATCCTTTCTAAGCTCCTGATTCTCTAAGCGAGAAGCATGTACTTCTTGCTGTAATGCGCCGAAGCTCTCAAGCAGAGAGGCTAAAGCCGCACTCGTATCCATGGCCCAGGCCGGTCTTCTTTTCTTGGGCTTGTCAATCTGTCACGGTTAGTAGCTGTGAGAAAACCCAAGTAAAGAACACTCTTGCCACTAACCTTAGGAATCTAGCCAGCGGGGACCACGGCTTGACGATAGACCCCCCAGTTACCAATAGCACTATCCCTCCCTTGGAATATACACACCAGGGAGAGGTAGTACACCTGGGAAAAGGGGAGGGAACAGGGAACCGGAACGTTGTTGAGAAGACACCCCTCTTAGTCTGGTCTACAGGTCTTGGAGTTCTTCTAAGGCACAACAAGTCTACAAAACATAAGAGGAACAGGTTACCACGCACGTACAGGATACCAACACAGTGATAATTACAGAAGCGGAGCCACCTCTTACATTTAGTCCACTCTTGGTACACCCGAACGTGGGTCCTGTTTCTATTCGTGGGAAAGGTGGGGTCTTGGTTGAGTCAGAGCTGTTCCATCACAGCCCTGTGTAATGGTACAGAAGAGCGTTCAAATACCCCCAGGTAGTTACACTCACTCCTGGTGGGTAAGGCGCGGTACGCAGAACACGTTAAAGCAAACAGAAATGTATCAGGTCGAGAGGCAGGCTGTCTAACTAGCACGGCCGTGCTATCTCTAGATCCTACCTTTATCTCTAGGAAACGGAGGAAGCGGCACCAAGACTACGGCGTCCCTGCGTCCTCTCAAACTGCCTCGCGGCGTCCTCAGCGGGAAAGAAAGCGTCCGCGCAAACCTCCTCGCGGCGTCCTCAGCGGGAAAGAAAGCGTCCGCGCAAACCTCCTCGCGGCGTCCTCAGCGGGAAAGAAAGCGTCCGCACAAACCTCCTCGCGGCGTCCTCAGCGGGAAGGCAAGCGTCCGCGCAACCCTCAGGCTATGTCTCACTCCGGGAAGGATTGACAAGCACCCGGCTTCGTCAGGCACGCCCTTTTATGCCGTCCCGGAAGTGACTTCCGTTTTGCCATGTCCCAGGGTTTTCTGGGATTTGTAGTGCAGGTGTTGTTCCGTCTTTTCTGCTCCCTACCTAGGTTTCTGCCTGCGATTGCTACACCGACGACATCAGGACCCTGCTCGACAACGGGGAAACAGCAGCCCTCATCCTCCTGGACCTGTCTGCTGCCTTCGACACGGTCTGCCACCGCACACTACGAACACGCCTGCACAGCGCCGGGATCCAAGAGAAGGCCCTGGACTGGACCACATCCTTCCTCTCTGGCAGAACTCAGTGCGTCCGCTTTCCACCCTTCCTCTCCACCGCCACGAGATCATCTGCGGCGTACCCCAGGGCTCTTCCCTAAGCCCAACGCTGTTCAACATCTACATGGCACCCCAAGTCGCCAGACAGCACAACCTCAACATCATCTCCTACGCCGACGACACCCAGCTGATCATCTCCCTCACCAAAGACCCTGACACCGCCAAAACCAACCTCCACGAAGGAATGAAGGCCGTCGCCAAATGGACGAAGAACAGCCGACTGAAGCTGAACTCGAAAAAGACGGTGGTCCTCATCCTCGGCTCCACCCCTTCAGCCTGGGAGGACTCCTGGTGGCCAACATCACTGGGAACAGCCCCGACACCCACCACCCACGCACGCAACCTGGGGTCATCCACGACTTCACCCTCTCCATGTTTAAACAGGTCAACGCCGTCTCCTCTTCCTGCTTCAACACCGTCCGAATGCTCAGCATGATCTTCAAGTGGATTCCCACCGAAACGAGACGAACAGTGACCCAGGCCCTCGTCACCAGCAGGCTGGACTACGGAAACGCCCCCTATGCAGGAACGTCAACCAAGCTCCTGAGACGACTGCAACGCATCCAGAATGCCTCGGCGCGACTGATCCTCGACATCCCCGCCGCAGCCACACCACACCCCACCTGAGAGACCTACACTGGCTCCCCGTCAACAAGAGGATAACCTTCAAGCTCCTCATCCACGTACACAAGGCCCCCACAACGCTGGCCCAGCGTACCTCAACAGACGACTCAGCTGCTTCTACAACCCTACCCGCAAGCTCCGCTCCGCCGGCCTCGCCCTCGCCACAGTCCCCCGCATCTGAAGAACAACCGCCGGCGGCAGATCCTTTTCCCACCTTGCCACCAAGACCTAGAACACCCTCCCCACCAACCTAGGGCAGACCCAAGATCCACTGGCCCTCAGAAGACTTCTCAAGACCTGGCTCTTCAATCAGTAGCAGCCCCCCTCGACCCCCTCCAGCACCTTGAGACCCTCACAGGTATGTAGCGCGCTTAACAAATGTCCTGATTGATTGATTGATGGTATAAATCAGATGAATATATATTTTTTAACAATACAACTTAATTATCATTGAAAAGGAGCCTACTTGACCAGTTCGTTATACAAGCAATGTAGTAGCAGACAATTGGAATAGTGGTCACTACCATTCTCATAAATTCCCACCCCTCTCCTAGCGCCCCAATGGCCATAAGTCAATTAGTGTTCGATTCTGGAACTGCTGTATGCGCCCATAATCTTGAGCTTAACCACCCTTCCCGCAATAAACCAGATGAATAATGTGCCATTTATTACCAATGTTGAGGGAAGAGAGGGGCATATTGGCTCACTTGTCAGTCATGGCACCTCCACACACTCAACAATAGTACTAAGTAGAAAATTATTTACAAACATATCCTTGATATATGTGAATATATATATATATATATATATATATATATATATATATATATATATATATAAGGTACGTGGTGCTCTCAAGTCGAAATGATCAGCAACAGCAGCAGCAGTCGCCGTCGAACAAAACAAGAGCAGCGAGACCCAAGGAAAGTGCAAATATCTTTATTGAGTGCTAGCCCAGCACCAGTCCGCCATGACGCGTTTCGGCTAGAGATAGCCTTGATCACATGACAAGCGTCAAGAGGGCTGATCACCTATTTAAAGTGCAAAGTGCCATCACGTGTTAATGGAAACAAACAGAATACTATCATAGTTCCCAAGCGTTTAGAATGTTGCATAACGACATAAATGTCCAAATTAGCACAAGTATATACCATAATAGTTGCTGCAAGTCATAAGCGATATATGGTGAGCATAGTTATCACACATCTACACTACCATCCAAATACTGCTAACATCTATTTACAAGAGTCTACATGGCAACGGCAAAATTAACTTTTAAAATACGGTAAAAGTTAAAACCAATAAATAGTCATATATATGTTGAAAATATAACCATTAAAATCACCAAAACTCTGTACAAAACACAATGAAAATTGAGGTTCCGTTTGTCAAGGACTCCTAATTAAATACAATGTGATAGAGCCCAAGTGGGCTAGTACTCCCACAGGCCTATTATTGGAGAATACACATGTGCAAAATACGCATTTTACTAAAACACAGTGATGGAATAAAGTGCTCCCACTGTTAGTGCTATATTTGATTGGTGAATTAAAATAATGGTCATGGAGATGAATAGGGAAACAGTTAATATACATCAGAGCAATTTCATATAGTAAGTCACATTACAGTAATACAGGTTAAAACTTCATATATACAAACTGACAGAGTGGACATAAAAGAGATGCACAAAACCATGTCACTGGCATCAACTGGACATTAGAACCTAAAGATAGGTGTGGCAGTCCTCCCCAATGTTGAGACCCTGTGGTGCCTTGGTGTCTAATAGGATTATGTATCGGGTCTCCAATTTTCGCAACAGAGACTCCCGATCACCACCTCTCCTTTGGGGAGGAACACAATCTATCACAAAATATTTCAGTAGGGAAGCATCCTTTCCATGTTGGCTTTCAAAGTGCCTGGCTACCGGGTACGTAGCGTCTGCATGAGTAATCGCTCGCAGATGTTGTAATATCCGCTTGTGAACATGCGGTCGGGTACTTCCCACATACCTCATATATATATATACACATATGCACACACATATATACACACTTACCACTTCATACAACACTTCTGCCTTTTCCTAGTGCTGTAAATAAAAGGTGTTACTATTACCCAATTTAAGGGTACTACATTTACCGACCTCGAAAGATGGAAAGCTGAGATGGCGTTTTCGGGGTAGAAACGTATGCAAATCACATTCAATGCCAACGGTGCCACTGCCTGATACAACAGCCTCCATATGTGTACAAGTATAAAATATACTTTCAGAGGTCGGAGCGACCCTGCTTCCAAAATGTGCTTATGTGGTTGTAAGGAAATGTTGCTCCATTCTTAATGCGGTAGATCAGACTCAGCAGAGTGTAAACAAGGCCCACACAATATTTCAATTCTCTAATGTACAGCCATACCTTTTCACCACACTCTGGGGTATAAATACTGGTGATTTATCAGAAACATTCTCCAGCTGATCAACATGTGCTTACCTATCAGACCTTTGCTAACACACATTGAGGTTAGACCTAAGAGATATAAGCAGCTGTTTTACATGGTGTAAGGGCTGATGTGGAGTTCACAACAATACATAGAAAAGATCCATAAACGTTCTGGTCCCTCCCTGGTTTTACCCTGCCGCCTCAGATTCCAGTTTACCTGAACTGCAGAGAAGGACTACCAGGCCCAATCGAGACTGCCCTTTACTGTTACTAATAAGACCTACAACAGAGTTTGGTCTGATTATAGCTCAATTCAGGTGCTCACACTATTACTCCTCATTTGTTCTGTCTGCCTATCGCAGGCATTTTAAATTTGATTTCCCTCACCACTTCAAGTTCATGCCTGAAAGTGTTCTTAACTATTCCATGACTTGTCTGCATTAACCCTCTATCGGAAGAGGGTAAGTAGTGATGAATGTTGTTAAGAAAGTCTGCACTACCACCCTAAGGTGAGAGTCCAAGGCACACAGAGTTGCCAACTCAGTGTTGTAGGTGGGGAACCCGTGGTGTAAGTCTCACACTCTGGAGCCCATCAGCATCTTCCACGAGTAACATTGAGTTGGGTAAGAATAAACATCTGTTACTCAGCACCAAGATACTCTTCTGGGTGAACATGCGCTTTATAAAAACACGTTACGTTATGTTAAGAGACCAATCCAAATATCTTGCTACGGACCACTCTCTGCCACCCCAAACCCTCTACAATTCACTTTGCCTACGAATTTACACCTTACTAGATCCAGTCTGTCCAAGCAGTCTGATTGCAAAAGACTGATTATGTGGTTCCCAAGAACTTTCAGGGGTTTACTGCCCACCCACTGCTTATCATTGTTGCCACGCTCATTAGCTTGCTTCTCATACAATGCCTTTCCTTGTTAGTCCATCTTATGGTTGTCCCTTCCCTGGAGAATAGCCTCTTTATCATCTCTAGGATTGACTGGCTTCTCTCCTTTGCTCACCTTTAGAGAAATTCTCTTTTTGCGTAAGCACTTCACAGGAGTGCATGTGTTTGTTCTTGTGAGCTTCTCCCACCAACCCCTGCGCTGCTCTTCCTCCTCTGCTGTTTTTTCCCTCTACCTGCCAACTTCCTATTGACCCCATGCCAAAACAAAATGGTATTTATTTATTCAAATTGCTGCCGGCCTCTTCATCTTAAAAAGAATGTGTTTGCACTACATATTTTTAATTTTTTTCATAAATCTACCAGTTCACTTAAGATCTGTAAATAAAAATATTTTAAAGGCACACATGCGCAAAGACGGCTGTGTGCGCCAGTAGCAGCTGGGGTCAGGGAAAGGTGGTGGGGGGAGGGCGAAGGTAGATGACAATAACAACACACAAAAGCACAGGCTCCCAGACTTACCCTACGGCCAACCCAGACGCTGCTCTCATGCTGCTGGCAGCAGGAAAGAAATGCAGGGATTGGCCTGAGCAGGCTGGTTTTGCGCTCCCACGGGGACTGGGAGCTTGTGCCTGCTGTCTCCAACACAGCAACACAGCTTGGGCTGGAGATATCTATTATTTATTTATTTATTTATTGTACTTTTATAGCGCAACTGTCACCTTGCAGGCATCCTGGCGCTAGACCTTTCAAAGAAACGCAGTCATGAGGCCACACTACAGCAGGTAGCTAAATCTTCAGGAAGAGCCAGGTTTTTTGCCTTTTTCTAAAAGGCAGAATCTCATTCACTTGTCTCAGTTCCAGAGGCAGGGCATTCCAAAACCTAGCAGCTGCCACCTCAAAGGATCTGCCACCTGACCTCACCTTCCTGAATTTCGGTACCTTCACTAGCTTTGTCCCTGAGGAGCGCAGGGTCCTCGTGGGCACATACCAAGAGAACTTCTTGTGAAGGGAGACTGGCCCCATCCCATTGAGGGCCTTAAACACTAAAGCAAGATATTTAAATTGAACTCTTTGTCTCAGCGGCAGCCAGTGTAGTTACGCCAGTGACTGTGAAGAAGAAGACCTTCTAGGTCAGCCAAGGACTAATTTGGCTGCCATGGATTGTATCCTTTGCAACCTATCCAGTAAAAAGTTAGGAGCTTCCAGCAACAGGGCATTACAGTAGTCTAATCTACTGAGAATAGTGCTGCGCACTATCACTGTGCGAGCAATGGAGGGTAGCAGAGGGAAAATCTTCCTCAATGATCTAATGATGGCCAGACAACAGCCCATTGTTTTTGTCACCTGTGCTTCCAGAGTTAGCTGACAGTCACAGATCACACCTAAGTTACGGACTGTCTTTACAGGCTGCACTGGGATAGGAATGTCCAAAGGCCAAAAATTGCTGGGCAGCCTAGGAGGAAACCTTTCCGTGGTGCAATAAAGCACCTCCGTTTTATCAACATTAAATTGCAGCGAGTTTTCCTTAAGCCAAATGCCGTGTCCCACAGACAACTATGAAACCCTTCCAGTGAAGTAGATTGGTCCCCTTCCAGTGAAATAATCAACTGAGTGTCATCAGCATAGTTTATAATATTGATGTTATGTTTTCTGATGACTGTCATTAGCGGTTTCATATAGATGTTAAAAAGTATAGGGCTGATGGCCGAGTCCTGCGGTACGCCATGCAAAATATTGGTAAAAGAAGATTGAAAGGGGGAAAGAGACACCGCTTGCTGTCTGTCCTGTAAAAAGGACTGAAACCATTTCATGGCAAGTCCTGTTACCCCTATCTCCCTCAGCCTTCTCAACAAAATTCGGTGGTTGACCGTGTCGAAGGCGTATGACAGGTCAAGCAGAATAAGTACTGCTGATTGACCCCTGTCAGACCGCCTTCTAAGTTCGTCCATTACGGTCACCAAGGCTGTCTTAGTGCCATGAGACGGTCGAAAACCAAATTGGACCTCCTCCAATAGGTCATGTTGTTCAAGGAATTTAGAGAGAGTGCTACTAACTATCCATTCCACAATTTTTGCCGGAAAGGGGAGGAGGGATATGGGCCTGAGGTTCTTAGGGCAATTAGGATCTAGAGATGACTTTTTTAGCAATGGTGTCACCACCACTTGCTTCCATTGAGGTGGAACAATACCAGTAGTGAGTGACTGATTGCAAATCTGATGAAGTGTCGGATATAGCTCATCCTTAAACTCCTTCCAGATTTTGCAGGGCAACGGGTCCAAGGGAGAACCAGAAGTAATCCTCAGAAGTAATATCTCAGTGCGCATGTCAGGTTGACTGTCCTAAAACAGCCAGACAAACCCACATGCACACTTGCAGCAGTGCCCACCACTCCTCCTCCATGCCTGACAACGCGGTGGCTCCACCCTAAGACTCGGCCCTGTGAGGATAAATAAATGATAATAAACCTGTTTTAATTATTTTATTTTTCAACTTTTCCATCTGCTGGCACATAACAGAGGAGCCGCCTACAAAAAGACATGGCAGCGACATTTCACTTTTTATTTTATTTTTTTATCTTTGAGCCATGCAGCACAGCATTCCAGGGAGGCCCCTCTGAGAGAGCGGAGGAGCTTCGCCTCACCATCTAAATTGGCCCCAAAAGTCCCAGAGATGAAATATAAAATGGTAATAAAGTTAATTTATTTTTCATCCCTAGTCCCGAACCGGGGGTCAGGAGGGGGCGGGCTTGCTTGAGTCAGCAGCAGGAAGGAAGGTGGGCTACCTGCACTTTTCAAAGAGCGCACGTGCCTTTGGCTGACCATCTTGCGATGGCCAGCCAGACATGCGCACTTTGAAAGCTCCAACCCAGCTGACTTAGGTCAGCTGGGTTAAAGCAAGTGTGGGGCTCCAGTGTCCTCGGGAGCGGCGAGAGGGGCCACTCCCTCCAATCCTGGCGCTTCTCTCATGCTGATAAAAGCATGAGAGAAGCACCAGGATTGACTAAGGATGTTGGCTGGGGCCCTTGTCAGACTGCAGCAGGAGAAGGTCGTTCAGCGAGGAGGCCATGTTCAAGGTAAGTGTTTTTTTATTTTTGCCCATCACCTATTTGCCCGCCCCACCACTCCCCATAGATGGCAGCCGCGACTGACATAATTTTGAGAATGCTGTAAAACATAGGAAAAAAGCATCAGAAAAGACATCCATCCCAGAGGTGAGACCTACTGGCTTTGCCAGTATTTGTCTTACTAATGACACCCACCTATCGTATAACCTTTCCCCATTCAGAACAGTGCTGCATTGCTTTATCGCTAGAAATGTGCTCCCTAAATCCCCTGCATGCACAGAGCCCGGGCTACTCCCCAAAATGACAGCTACTGTGGAGGAGCCAGAACTAAACAGTCCACGACCCTAATGGCCGCACTGAAGTCTGGGAGGTGCCAATGCCATGCTTGTACAGTTCTGAATGAGAAGGCGCTGGGAGGTGCCATACTTGTACAGTTCAGAGTGAGAGCGCGCTGCTGCTTAAATGATCTCTAAATGTCCTTTAAAAGTGTGCCGGCTTCTAGCCTCCTGCCTCCGCTTCCTGAGGGAACGTTCTGCGCACCGGAAGCCTTAGTCAGCCATAAAGGAGGCGCTCTGGCGCGCGCAGACTGCCGCAGTCAGGGCTGCAGCTCCGGTGTCACCTGCAGCCTCGGCCCTGGCGGTGTGCACATACAGGCCAGGAAAGGGCGTTGTCTGTCGGGACGGGCAGACGTGCGCATCACTTGACTAGCCAGCTCCAAGGTGCCACCCACACACAGTGTAGGAAGTTTTAAGTAAAACCTGTCAATCAAGGATAGAGAAACTCAAAATAATTCTTTCATAGGCAAAAATGGACTCAAAACTCTCACAAAGCTGTTCCCTTCCCGACGACACAATCAATCACATACGATCAACAGCACCAGGAATCCTGGTGAGCTATCAGTCCCACAACATCGACCTCAGCCAAACTCTGCAGCTTTACATTCCTACTCCGTGAAATGGCATTCTTCAAACAGATTTGAAGCCGATTGATAGGGAAGTGCAGGTAGAGGGTGCTGTCAATATGTCATCTCTCTGCCATAAAGACGTTGACATTGGTTCTGTAAACAGTAAGACTGCTGGGCTTGCTATGGATCTGAGAATAGAGCAGGGTTGGCCAGGCCGAAGCTCTAAGTAAGTTCAGAGGTTTCTTTGTCCCATGCAGAATTCCTGACATGGAAACAGATATAAACTGTGTTCTGGTAATGTACTAACCTAACTCAGGCTTTAGCCATTTCGGCTTTTCTGCCTGGTCACCACAGATTTTTCACCATTTCTGGACCCAATTTCTGCTGGTTTTTGCACCTGTGCACATTACCACTGCTAAATAGTGGTACAGTGTCTGTGCTTACCCGGGAAAACATGTGCTGTACCTTTGGCCTATTTAACTTCCCTAGAAATCAATTGTAAACAGTACCTAAACTGCTCCACCTGTAGTAAGCACTATGATGGGTGGAATGCTTGAATTAATATCAGCCACTCGTAATTACGTGGGGTTGCATCCCATTCTTGTTTTTTCCCCACCATGTCACCTCACATTAGATCCAGTCATATGGAAATCAGCCTTGATCCAGCTCCAATAGAAACAATCGAGCCCAAACTGCCAGGTTAGGTCCTTTCTGTACCAGAACACAAGCAACCCAAGAACGGTTTTGCCCTAATTGTGTCTCTTCAGTCCGTTGTAGCTTGGTTAGTATGGGCACAGAGAGTGAGTAAACAACGATGTTCTGGAATGAGGACTAGAGCGATCACCAGTGGCTGAAACTGATTTAGCCATTCCTCCCTTCACATTGTTGTTTTTGCAGTACACGCCTCAAGTGCAAGGGGTATGCCCACACATGGGATCCATGTTCACTGTGTTATAGTTCACTGATCAGAGCTGAGAGGAGTAGGTTCAAACGAGTCGGGGTTTGCTTGTGTCCACAGCTGGAGAAGACCTGGCCTGACAGTTCGGCTGGACAGTTCCTATCAGAATGGCACAGTGGGTGAAAAATGATGGTATAGAATTTGGCCCAGAGTGATCACCAGCAGCTGAGATCAATGTAATCATCCCTTTCATCACCTTGTTGTTTTTGCAGTAGACACTGTAAAGTGTGACTGGTATGCACAGATTTGGGTTCCATGCTCTCTGTGCAATAGGACTCAAGCTATACCTCACTGATGATACCTAAGTAGGTAGAAACCGGTCGGGTGTTGCTTGTATTTACATCTGTAGGGGACTTGGCTGTGCAGTTCGGGCTAGACTTTTCTTCCTGTAGAGCAGGACCAAGACTGATTTGCATAAGGCGTGTCTGTCTAGAATGGCACAGTGGATGAAAAACTATGTTTTGGAATGTGAACCAGAGCGATCGCCAATGGCTGAGATTAATTCAAGCATTCCTTTAACCACCTTGCAGGTTTTACGGTAAACTACGCCTACGAAATTGAAGTTTAATGCGTTATGTTGGTTGAAGTGTGATATGTGAAAAAAATATATTTCTGGCAGGAGCTGCACTGTGCTTTGGCAATGTCCCAGTTTAAATACACCACCGTGGCATGAGGCAGGGAAAACAATCTTCGCCATGTAGAAAAAGTCTATTTTTATATATTCATTAGTCACCTCTAAAGTGTTCATTGTAAGCCTACAGGTCAGGGTACTAATATATAAAAAAAGAGGGCATACTACTTATTGGGGCTAGTGTACCCACATAGTGAAATAAAAACCAAAAGCGAATTAACTCTGTAGACTGGCTAGGCATCTCCCTAAATAAGCTTAGGTGGGTTTAAAATCTTTAATTTCCCCCTTGCTTAGGGAGGGGCTAGAAAACTGCATACGTTATTTCTTGCTTTGTGTTGAAAAATCTGACTTGATAATGAAGTCAGATTTTTTATAAATTAAGCAGAAAAGTGACTTTGTAAAAATGTGCTTTAGGCTGCCAGAACTGGTTTAAAACCAGTTCAGCTGTTCATCTCACTACCAAAAGCTGGAATAAATATCCCTGGCTGGAAGAGTTAACAGCACTGGCTACGAGGACAATGGCTCTGAGCCTAGGAAAGGCTACTAGGTGTTAACTATTGACCACTTAGCAAAGATTAGCTATCTGGGATTTGAAAGGAGCGGTAGAACTAAGTGCAGCTTTAACACTACCTCTTTTGACTTGGAGATACCAAGGATGGCTTCTCCTATTCAACCTGACTATCCTCTTAGAAGTCAGGACCCAGACACAGTAGGAGAGGAAAATGCTTCTGACACTGTCAGGTAGGCGAGTTGCCACGAAGCAGAAGAGACGCCTGCTTGGTGATAGTTGGGTTGGTTGTGTAATGTGGATACAGGGGAACCTGGGGCATTTTACCGTAAGGCAAAAGGAAGTGCTGTAAGTGGAGATGGGGGGACTGGGGACACAAATTACGATTGGGTGGTAGAAGTACACCAATCACTGGCTAGAGCATAGGATGAATGAGTCACCTCTACTGCTACCTCCTCAGAACAATCCTAGACCTGGGAAATTCCTTCTAAAGAAGAAGACCCTGCTAGAAGAATCATCTTGACTTCTGGCACCTGCTGGGAGAAGCATTCAAGAAAGACTCAAGGACCCCTGCATTTTTCTGCCATCCAGAGACTTTAACTGTTCTCAAAGAGTCAAGAGGTTAGCCTTATGTTTTCCTGTTTTAGGGCCACAAAAAACAGGACTCCTGAGTCCAAGAGGGCCCAGCTGACTAAAGAGGTCTAGACTACGCAGGATATCTGCCTGGAAGGAGTCCTGGGGATGTATTACAGAAAGTGCCCCAGGGGGCACAACTGGCATGTGCACTCGCTTTGTGTGCCCACAGAGCACTTTAGTATTACAGAAGGATGTGCAGACGTGTGTGCGACCCCTTCTGTAATACAGATAGCACTGTGGCACATTTAGCGCTAGCGCTAGCGCTATCTCAAGTGCCTTCATTTGCATGGGGACATGTCCCTATGCAAATGAGGGAATATCTCTGCCTCTGCGCCTGTGCTGTATTACAGGCGCGGGCGCAAAGGCAAAGAAGCTGTCAGGAAGCATACTGAAAGTGTGCCACAAAAAGGTGGCGCACTCTCAGCACGCCCCCATATAGCAGCCCTATGGAGGGGAGAAATTGGGTTTAATACCCTCCAGACATCCCGTTGCAGGCGGGTGCAGTCACTCACTGAACCCGCCAGCAAAGGGATCTCTAATCCCTCTTTAAAGTGCTAGTTGCCGCCTGCACAGTGAAACACGGACCGGGTTTGAAGCAGCCGCTCTTTATTTCACTTGAGTGAGCTGACCCCAGGGAAGCACTAGTTTGCGGCTACCCTGGGGACAGCGCATTCACTGTAAAAGGGTGCGCTTTACCTGTCTGCGCACCAAGCACCGATTTAAAGGTGCGCCGTGGGACAAACAGAAAAAGTGCCACATACATGTAATAGGGCCTCTGATTCCCAGAAGTCTACCCTGGGTAGCTGGGTGTGCCGGACTGACCAGAAAACGCTTTCCCAGCAGTTGGAGTCTTTGTCTTAAGGTAAATCCTATTACAAGGATAACCCACTTAATCTATCTAACCTACACTCCATCGTAGTTGGCTTGAAATTGTGCCCAGGTCTCGGTCCACCTCAAACTGTTAATTTTTATAATTTCAGCATTTGCATAGTGCGTTAGTTTTTCAAGGTACTTCTTTAAACATTCATATCTCAGATTGCCTTTAACCAATGTTGATGCTCTTGGGAGTCTTTTTCTCAGTGAATTGATTTTCATTTTTGAGAATGGGTTTGGGAATGCTATTATGCTGTGTTACTTACTTTAAAATTGTTGGTACTGCTTTAACTTAGTACGCACTTCTCTGGGGATAACCTGCTGTTTGTGCAATAGCTACCAGAGGTTGAAACAGTGAATACACATGTGAACCTCAGTTCTGCCATTTTTATGAGTTCTTCAATTTTGCTTTTTTAAAACATCAGCTATTTTTCTTCTACAGGCTTATATAAGGATATTTAGTCTGAGTGTGCGATGAAGCATAGTCAACTTCTGTCCAGGTCATTGGTACAACTCGTATTGCTTAAATGTACTAATAATGTGCCAAGTATAGTTTATGCGCCACGTGCGTCAAAAGCACTCGTGTATACTAAATAATGCCAACACTGCAGGTCAAATGAGTATTAATTGATAGAGCAGTGCAAGAACATCTGAATCATGCAGGGAGGTCTGCCTCAGGACTACAGGCCAAAGATAGATATTTAGAAACTAGCTTTAGACAGCTTAACATTCTTTATCTCAATGTCTTGTGAGGGAATGTACAAATAGACAAGACAACGAGTCATTGACAACTCAAGACTGGAAAATATACGTGTCAACAGCTTCAATGTAATCCTATTGAGACAAAATGGTATAAAAATGTACCGCAAAAAATAGTTTTTTTAGAGTTCTCTTCGAAACAGCTTGTTATCCCATCTTTCCGCTCAAGTGTATTACTTAGTATTAAATGCTTGATTAACTTGGATGCTGTCTGTGCTGGACTGGTTTCTTTTCAGGCAGTAACCTATTGGAAAGATACATATATTGACAGGTTGAGCAGTGATTCTTTCAGAACTGTGTTTTGACCTAACAAAAGAGGGGTTCTGGGTTGATAGGGGTCCTCAACTCCCAAACTCCCACTACTGAGGCACCAAGCAGGTGTTATTCTAGGAGGTTGTCCATGACTGAGTGTGTTGCGGGCCGGTAGAGTGGTTCAATGTCACCTGACATTGATCGTAGGAAAAATCCAGAAAAGTCTGGAAATGTACCACATGTTGAAGTGGAGGCAGCAAAGAAACAACTTGAACATGTACTCAAGTCAACTAAGGGAGGGAACAGGGATATTTCTGTCCAGGCTGGAGAGCTACCATGAAGCTGTCAAGACACACAATTTATCATCTGAACAGTTACAGAATGGTTAATTAGCCTACCAGCTCATTCTTCCTATTCCTGTACACATCCTTCTACATAAGAGGTTTCATTTCACAGTAATTTCTGAAAATTTAATAAGATCTAACTGTACTGTTCTCTAAGAGTCAAGAGGTTGGCCTCAAGTTTTCCAAAGACAGACATTAAAATGTCCTAGAAAAAGCTACAGTATTTACTGGGAAGAAGGGACCTCTGGTTCATAAAAAAGTTTTAAAAAGTATAGAAGTTTCAGTTTTTTGTTCACATTTCCATTTTTATGTTAGTCTTATGGCTTTCCGTGGTAGTTTGAAATAAATGATCATTTTATTGACATTTTATACAGGATAGCATATTTGTAGGAATTTCCACAGAAACCTCCATGCAGCATTTGTCACTATATCGTCACAGGCCTCCTTGTTGCCAAACAGTTTTTTTATTAAATATAACTGGGTGTACTTGATTAACAAGGTAACATACTTCATACTACAACAGGAGCACGCAGCCAATCCATACTTGATCAGACGTTCACCATTTCTGAGCACAGAGCGGTATGACAGTCTCAAACACCTTGTATTTATTTATGAATGTACATATTTGTAGAGCACAAACCTATGTATAGGGCAGTGGAGTGCTCAACAAGATGAGGATCACTGGATTATGATTCTTGATCGTTTACAAAGAAGCAGGTTTTTGTAAAAGATGTGGAGAGTTCTGAAGAGATGAATCTTCCTCTACATTCCAAATCACAGAAAGACTGGGCAATTCTGATATTGATGGGGATGTTATTCTTGATCCTGGGAGCATAAGTGAAGAAAGCTTGCCTTATTCATATTTTCTTCGGTTTTTGTTTCCAGTCTGGCAAAGTCCTGGATTCTGGTGGTAGGGTACCGGCCACTTTTCTGCCAGTATTGAGGACTGCAGCTCAGGTGGTCTTTTATGAGATGCAGCTTAGCTTAAAGAAGTCACAGGCTTGCTGAGGGTGCTCGTGTAGTTCTATTATGGAGGGAGCAATATGCTCAAAACACTTTAGGGGTTAAAGGAGATGTAGTGCTACATGCTGGATGCCTTTCAAGAGAGCCTCTGTGGTGTAAAGAAGACTGCAGAGCCGGGTGCAGCTTCCACCTTTATGGCATCAAAGTCAAAGTAGCTTACAGAAAAAATATTTGAGGCTTGTGGCTCCAATCTTGAGCATGCCCCTTTCGGTAAACAACAAGTATTACTCAGACACAATTCAAAGGTACCCAACTACGAGGTGCAGTGAGAGGATGTTCCTCCCAAATAACCGCACTACACTAAGGGATAGTTTTGTTACAAATTTCATATTTTGGGGCTTCACTGTCTACAAAGAAAGCTTTATATACACTTTTGTTAAATTATTTTGAGCAGGACCGTCAAATCTGATTCATCTTCTGAAAGAATACGATGGGGGCAGCTATGTTGCCAAACAGCAATCTAAGGGACTCAGGATGCCAAAGTTCAACTTTTAGCAGCTCTATTGTTGCAGAACTAGTGTGCCCTATACCAATACTAACAGTGGGCTATGGGTCAGTTCATTGCTTACCATTGGTTTGCTTTCTTGCCTATCGCATTTGCTTGCTTCTTATTAGATGGCTTATTTCCTTCCTCTTCTTGCGGTTGTCCTTCCCATAGTCTATAACTTCTCTACCATTCTGGATGACTTGTATCCCTCTGCTGCTCACATTCAAGAAACTACATTTGTCTTTTCTTACAGCACTCCATAGCTGTGCATGTGTTTTCTTGCTCTTTCACTTGTGGGCTGCTTCTCCCCAAAGTTCCCTCTGAACTTTCCGTGCTACTCCACCTCCCCCCTCCCCAAGATGTTTTGTTTCTTCCCCACCCAGCTTTTTTGGCCTTTAATTATTTCTCACAGCACCCAATTCCGTTCTTTCCCCACCATCCTCCCACTACCCGTTGATTCTAACGTTTTGAGGCATTGACCTGCTCTCCCCATCTCCTCCACTGTTCCCCTGCCACTCATCTTCATGCTTTTTAGGTCGGGCGTAGCACAGCGTGCATGCACTGCTCTATAGGGAGGCTTCTTGTAAGCACTCCCAACTTCCTAGCGATTTTTCTGTGTGGATTTGTTTACACCCACACATTTGATTGGCCATTGCAAATGGCTTTCACAAAAGACAGCACGCAAATGGCCAAAGGCTTGGGTATGTTTCGCCTTTTCTTTAAATGTTCCCTCCCATAGCCTAGCCTATGTGTCTCGGGAGCGAGCGGAGTGAGCAGCGGCGAGCAGTGTGCCAGCTGCATATCAGGCTGCATTCCAGTATCAGGTTACTTTTACTAATTTCCTCACCACGGGAGCTTTGGACTTTCACACGAGGCTACAGAACAGCCTCTTTGAATGCACTGCTCGACAAGGTGACTGAAAAAACCTTCAGTAACATGAGGCCGTCCTTCGTGTGCTGAGCTTCCATTTTCATAGGTTCATCCCTGCATATGATATACAACGCCCAGGCTTAAACGAGGGCCTGTGGTCGTTTAGAAAACTAACAATGTTTCAATATTGTTTTGGAAATGTCTTTGTGCTTTGTTATAAAATTATATTTTCTGTATTTGATCCACGATCGAGGCCTTCGTACTCAGATTTAGAGCACACATGCAAGGCCGGTGCTGTAGCATTTGTCTTGCTTCCTATTCTGAGCCACTGCTTTGAGTCTGCTGTGTCATATTGCACGTTCCAGACATGCATGTAGGTTTTTCCATCCTACAATATTCTGATAGGGTGTGTCCTTGCACAATGGAAAGGGAATGTTTTGCTTTGATAACCGGCTCCCAAGGTGATGGTGCCGTTCAAGTGTCAAAGTAGATAAAAAGTCCTCGCCACCAAACAAACATCGCAAGCAGTGATGGAATTTTGTTGAATACTATGTTTTATACTTCCACGAGCTGTACGCTGAACAAGAACTGTTCCCCTGTTAGCAAATTGGCTTGAGTTGGTAGATCTGAGTGAATGGGGGATTGCTGATTATGACAAAGAGCTTTATAGTGCAATGCTAGGAACAGATGAGTGCAGTTAGCAGGACCGCCTCCTGTGGCCCTGAGCACTCTGATCACTGTAGTTTGAGATCCCCCTTGCTGGCAACCCACGCAGAGGGACCGGGAGACGCTTATAGCGCTGTGCCAGGAACAGGTGAGTGCAGTTAGCAGGGCTGTGTTTTCTTGCACGCTCCTTCGTGTGTTTCCCCTACCAAATACGTGTGGTTTGTGTGAAAGGCTCAAGGGCCGAACTAGTCTGCAGACATATTTCGCTCCTCTGTTGCTGCCTCTCAGGCTCTGCGGTGCGGCCATTGGAGGAGGGGGCAGAGGGGGAGACGGAGTCGCTGTATCTCCTTTGCAGCTCCCTTCTGCTAAACCCTTCATTAACTTTCCAGAGGCTTCAGAGGCAGACCAGACTGCCTGGCTGAGACACTCTTTGTTATTCAGTGTGTCTGTTTCATTTTGCAACATTACTTCTGTCAGCCTGTTAATTCATAAATGCATTTAAGAATTATCAGGCTGACAAAACAAATGTTGCAAAATGAAACAGACTCGCTGTGTAACCAAGAGTGTCTCAGCCAGCCGGTCTGCCTCTGGAAAGTTTTAAGGCAGCTCTGATCACGGTGCCTCCGGCAGAGCCCGTAACTTGAAAACGAATTATCTGCTGAGTGTAGCAAGCACAGAGCACTCTCAGTTAACAAAAAGAAACATTTACCAAACAGTTAACAAAAAAGAAACATTCGGGACTAAAAGTAACAACATACCATCTCACATGCAGGCTTTAATCAAATCCCTTCAATTGCACTGCACACTGTCTTTTCTTAGCCTCTTTAGAGGTTCCTTTCCACACTGACCAGTTTGCCTCCCTTTTTCAGGTCTCCCCTACGCAGCATGCAAGCGCTGCTTTAGAGTGACCTCTTGGAATCACTCAGGGCTTTTTTGGCAACTCGGGCATGTTCTGCACTGTTTCCAATGAGCCCTCGTGCACGTACGGCGTTTACCTTGCGGGAGCGAGCAGCTGCGCCATCTGTTTGCAATTATCGAGATTGGAAACAGGTGGTGCCGCTGCTCGCTCCCGCGTGGTAAACGCTGTACACTGGCTCTCACAATGTTGTGACTTTGGGGCACCTCTGTTTTAAGCTCCAATTGTCCACATCCTGTTTCTTTTGGTTGTAGTTTATGTGATATTGGTTTGACGACGCCATCTCAATCAAAAAGGGAAAAAGTTGGCGTTGCCTTCCGAAATTAGACTTGCCCCGCTCCCCTCAATTGAGTAGCATATCTTTTTTTCCGCTGTACGAGTGCTGCCTTGCGTCAAAAAAACTTGTTGTGCTACCACATGACCCCCAGAATCTATTTTAAGCTTGTAAATAGCAATGTCCACTAGGGACACTAATAACATCTGCTATTAGCCAACTCAATGGTAGTGTTGCTTATGTCAGGAAGTATAGAATATCTCTATCATATTACACACACACCCTTCTATTCGAGTGCTGTCTTTTTGTTGCAGTGTAAGTGAAACTAAAATTAACTATCCAAAATCCGCATTTCCCCATGAGCCACTCTTTAATGTAATTTACATAACTCCCCGCATATGTCTGTGACTTGAAGAAATGAGCTACAATTATTTTGTGACGAAAATACGATATGTTAGTTAGAGACCGGTTATTATTTTTCTATTTGCAGCAAATTATTTTCTATTGCTAATGCATTATGATGTTTTAAAGCATATTAAATGGCTTAGTGAACGTCAAAGGACATCACATGCGGCAGCATTGACGCACTTTTTTCTGAATTCAAAACTGCGGACTTTTCTTTGCCGCTCTTAGGCAAAAGAAGGACCCCCATGCTACGCCTTTTGCCATCCCATTCTCTTTGGTAAATTCTGCCGAAGAAGACATTAACGAAGAATCAATCTATTTATTGTTGTTTCAAATTATTTAGATTTCCTCGCATGCAGTGTCGTTATTGTTCTTCAACATGCCATTACATGAAAACGAATTGTTTTTCAGTCACTGTGCTTTGTCAACTTCCTATGGCACTATTTGAGACTGTTTCCTGCAGAAGCAAAGTTGTTTTCTGCTTCAATGGATTCCGTACCAAAACATATTTCATAAAGAATTTTGCACCGTTTTGAGACCTTTCCCCAAATTCTCAAATACGATGTAAGCGTGTAAAGCTACAAGGTGCACATGCACACTCGGTTCATATGAAGGGGATTCCAATTTTGCATAATGAAAAAAAAAGAAAAGGAAAAACAGAACGCTTGCCAAGGCCATTGGCATGTATTGCCAATACTTGTTTTGGAGTGGCAACACATGCGTATGAGTGAGCAACTAATCCCTCGGGGCTGCCTTTCTTATAGAGTGCACTGCCCTGATCGGTGCAGAGGCAGACCGATGACTGCGGGCGCCAAGAGCAGGCAAGGCAGTGCGCCCTATACAGTCAATGACTTGTTTCCAGTGAAAGTGCAAACTCGTGTGCCTGCAATGATGCAAAGACATCATATTCCCTCATTTGCATTGGGTCATATCCCCGTGCAGAGGAGGGCACATCCCTTGGGATCAGGACGTTGTATATTTATAGAAAAAATGACATTTGTTTTCTTTCATGTTTGCAAAAGAAGGGGTATACACCCATTGTCTACCCCCCAAACCCCACTCAGCACTTTCTGTAACATGGCCCCAGGTCAGGAAAAAAAAAGTGGAATAAAGAGAAGCGATCCTGCGAGTGGCGACCATGAAAGGAGGCATGACTCTGAATGGCTTGAAAAATACTTCTATTTCCAGATTAGGAACAACAAAGAGAAAACAGGCAGTAAGAAAAGAAAAGAGCTTTTTTTTTGTGTTTTTTTTTGCAGAGTTTTATATAGCGCGAACTAGACCCGAACCGAATCAGGTATCAGAGCGCTTTACATATTTTCCAGTTACGTTACATGAGGACACACTTTCATTTTAGGCACGGGGAGATTAAGTGATTTGCCCAGGATCACAGGAGGTTTTGGCGTCGTTACCGAGACTCGAACCCAGATCCCCAGGTCGAGCGCCCTAGCCGTTAGGCCAACTCCTCTCCCCTGAGCCTTAAGGTGGAGGGTATGGCAGCAGGCCCGGCGTCGGGCGGGTTACAGAGGAAAAACATGTCCTCGCAGGCAGCCACGAACCAGACCACTGAAGGCGGCCTCCGAGAAGACAGTGGACACCGGCCAGGTCATTAGAATTAAAACAAGTATTGGCATAAGAAATCGGCCTTGCCTTTGGGAACTTATAAGTGTTTAGCCATGCAACAGTTGATGTTATTGCACCAAGGATATTGTGCTGGATAACTGAACACTTATAAGGTCCCAAAGGGGAGATCTATTGGCTATGCCAATGCTTGTTCTACTAAATGCATCCTAACACCATCATATTAGTGGCAAATGTAAACTTCTTATATCTTCAATTTTAATTTTGAAAACTTAGAAGCAGGGCTCGAGTCGGGGTACCATGCGGGTGGACAACATTCCCCCACTTATTTTACCCGAGGGACGCCGTCCCCCCTGCCAAACAGCTGGACTTCACTCTTTGGCCTCTCTGGGACGAGGAGCTCGGCACCTTTCGTGATGTCACTTCCTGTCGTGACATCACTTCTGGTGACAGCGTCCCCCCACTTTTTTTTTAGGACTTGTACCCTGCTTAGAAGGCCAAAGGTGTGTGCGTGTACATGGGAGGAGCTGTATGGGATATGTTTGTGTGTATCTGTGTGTTCTTTCTGCCTGTGGGTTTGAAACTTTGCAAGCATGTCGATCTACCTATGTGTGCTAATGGCCATCTGTTGTTTGCTCTGAATAGTGCATGCATGTGTTCATCGGTGTGTTTATTTGTTGTATAGCTCTTCAATCCCTGGCAAAACATGCACCCAGGATAATATCCTGCATAGCTAAAACTTATAACGTCCCAACGGCGAGAACTATTGGCTATGTCAATGCTTATTTATTTGTATGTTTTTCATTTTTAGGAGGGCCCAGCAACTGCAATTTACTTATGAGCCACTACTTTCTCTGTAATGTGTTTTACGCACATTTTTTCATTTGACCTTTTGGAGATTGTCGCCATCATGAAACAGTGGAAAAGTACATTTAAAAGCTGAAAAAATAGCTGCCACATCACGCCACGTGTGTGCATGTGTGGCTATTGCATGCGCATGTGTATGTTATCACACTGTGGAAAATATTCTGTTCTGCATTGGCTGACAAGTATTTATCCTGTCTGCTGATGCGGAACAGCATTGGGAAAAGCATGGGCAGAGGCAGAAGGTCCGCAAAAAACATGCGAAAGGAGAGAGTTATTGGCTTTGCCAATAATGCTTATGTTAAACGCGGAGGCGATCTGTTTCCTAATCAACCATCAGTATCTAAATAGTGCGATAGTGGTTTTTACGCTGCCTTTAGCTAGGGTGGCGCTGCAAAAATACCACATGCTTACAAATATACACTCACAGCAGTTCCGAATCTAGGAATAAGTACCCTACATTATACAGCAGTAAATGGAAAAACAATATTCATAAAGACAGTATAGGACTGGACTGTTCCCATGAGGCACAGGGTCAGAGCTGATTTGCATATAGCCAGTGTCTAACCCAGGGTGGTGTGGAGTGCAAAAAAACGATGGATCTAGGCCCAGATCCTTGTACTGGGGTGAATGAATGTATGACATTGTTCTACATTCTGTCCATCAACTGTGTTTTTTGCAACCTACATTATACAGCAGTAAATGGAAAAACAATATTCATAAAGGCAGTATAGGGCGAGCGCAGCGTTAGCCACAAAAGGCTTGCTGCAGTCAATGTGCATTTTTGGTAGCTTTGCCTAATTTCGGTACCTCGTTATACAATGAAAAAGGTTACTCGTCTCCAGTAATCACTTCAGAACAATAAAAGGATTTCTTAGGTACGAGGATTTACATTTTACTGGGAAAAATCCATACATTTTACTGTAATAAACGCTATGCAGAGCAGAATGTGTCATGTGCTAAATACACTCTGCAGTTCTGGTAAATATTTTCAAAGGTGAAATATAAGCTGATCGTTCTGTGTTTTTTTTCTGGCAAGCGGAGCACGATTATGGTTACAAATGGCACACTGAATTGAAAATGCATATACTTATTTAAAAACAACACATACGTAACTTCCTTAAAATATTCCTTATTTCAAGAGGCTCAGTTACTAATTAAAATATGCACAATTCTTTAAAAAAATCAAAGAGCAGAAGTTAAGGAAGAACAAAGGAAGGAGAGTCGAAGATTCAAGGCACAAAGACTGACAAGCCTGTCTTACTCCCCCTCTTCACTCATTCTCACCTCCCCCGGCACACGTCTGACACCCCTCCTCAATGCTCATTGCCGCCCCACCCCCTCCACCGAGAGAGGGAACAAAGGAGGCCCTCTGGTGATATCGCCAAATGTTCTCTCCCTGGCCTTCTCTGAAGCCCCAAAGCAGCTTCCCAAAGCCCTTAATAAATACAAAGTGTAAGGACGGAGAGACTGAACGTAAGAAGTGGATTTGAAAAGTGGGTGACGGGGTTAGGTTCGCTGAAAAGGGGGCGCCACTGGAGACGTTCAAAGGGCCCAAGTCCTTAAACTGGATCTCTTCCACCTTGTATACCGAGACCCCGTACCACTCTACGGGGGTACAGTAAGAGGATTACCGCTCCGAGCAACTACCAGCGGTCCGGGGTTTCCGTACACGCAAATATCAGGTCCAAAATCAGCGGGTCTGCTATAACCAGGTGAGCACCAGCAGCACCTAGGAAAACGGAAGCTTTGCAAGAGCATAGGCTGCAAGGAGGGGTGCCACGCCAGCACCACGGGGGAGCAGACAACACGCACCCCAGCTAGGGCCCCGCCTGGAATGAAACTGATGGCTTGGCCCGCACCCCCCACCCGACTGACCCCCACTACAAGCAGAAAATGACCCAGTATTTCCAGGCCTGCGTGTTATTCCCCATTCCTAGCGCAATAACTTGCAATGACTAGAAATTGATGGGGAGATATACAGGGTTTAGTTTCCGGCCTTCAGGAGTTGCAGTCGCCGGAATGGAGAATAACCTGGGTTTTCCGGGACAAACACTGCAATTTGCTCCAGATTCGGGGTCCATTCACACGGATATTTTCCACCTGACCGTTGCATGCGGAAGCTGTCCGCAGAAAACGGACTCTTTCCCAGGAGCGTATCCACACACAGTACAACTGGGCCTGGCCACCCTACTCCCAGTAACCCCAGGCGAGGGAGCACAGGGTCGCTCAGAGCAGGAATGCTCCATGCAGAGTGGGGAGTTCCATCTTTCTGTGACAAAGAGTCATTTTACACAAAGAATGTGGCCACCACCGTCCCACAGAACATTTCCAACTGAGTGCCTCTGAATAAAGTCAACACTGTGCCACAGCATTTTGACACAGAATTGTTCTGTGCTGACTCTGACACCCTGCAGAGGCGTCATTGGTTCACACATCTGACAAAGCCCGAAGTGGACTGGCGTGAGCTGTCTCAGCTGGGATCACAGATGTGAATGAATACCCCACAATGCTGTGCTGTAAACCGACAACAAGAGGACACCAGTGAGCAAGACACAGCAAAGGACAGCCTTGTAACACTTTCAGCCCCATCTGTGCAGCATGAATAGCCGGCCGTGCCTGGCACTGCCAGGGTGCTCAGCTGTATGCTCATCGCACGCATTAATGGCACTGCCCAGCCTCCAGCAGGGGGTCACACTCCTAAGGACCACATCAGTACGAATTATTTGTCAATTAGATGTATAATTCCTGAGAAGTATTCCATTTTGTATCGACCTGTACACTAGGATGTTGGCTGACATTTCTCAGGCTAATGCAAATCGGAGAATGAGCACTGCAGCAGCAGGGTGCATGATTTCAGTCCCCTGGTAATAGCAGGCTGTCTGCTGAGTGCCATAAATATATATTTTATACTTTAACTCAGATAGCATACGCGAGGCTAAACTGTTAACCTCCATAGCAGCGTGCCATTTAAAAACCCACAATGGTATATTTTTTCAAAACTTGACATTGCTCCTCAATACCTCAGTAGGAGAAAGAGCGAGGCTTCCCGGTGAAGGCCATGCCCCCTCACGCCTTGTAGTAAGGAACCAGGATTGGTGCCTGCTTTCACCCAAGACAAAATACTTAACAGTATGCACCACCTTGACTGCTCTACAAATGGCGAATCGAATGTGCACATGGGCAGTTAGTCACTTGTCAACTCAAGGGTCTGGCATCGCATCACTGGAACCCAAAAAACATCTGCATAGCAAGAAATCTGCCACACCAGTCATGGATTTCCATTTGCACCATATACAGGCCTAAGGATGCTTAGTAGTCACCTGTGTAGCCATAGGGACCGAATGCATGGCTCCACAGCTGGATCAATTGCTGAGGGGCTAGGTCAATCACTGAGGGGCTCGGCCAGTAATTGAGTGACATCACTTATTACTGAGGAAACAGAATTTGTCACTAAGGCACTGATTTAACCTATTAGGAGGCATAATCATTCACTTAGCAGCAGGAATTAATAACTGAGGGACTCAATGTGTGACTCAATGTGTGACTAAATGTAATGCTGATGGGCTAGAAACTATCAATGGCTGTGGGGAGGGAAACATTGCTTAAATACTCAATATAATACGGAGGGACAACATCTATTGACGAGGGATGAAATTTTAGCACAGAGGTCATAAAGTACTTGCCCAGTCACAGGAACTACTGCTAAGAGACACAGCAGAGGCCCAGCCTTAGCATAATCCAAGCCTTTGTGCGGGCCACCTTAAGGTGTACAACAGCCCTCAGTCTAACCCAGCCCTTGCTATGGCCTCGATGACGCCAAGTATGTGACATATGCTAGATATAGGTGTGTCTATGCCTCGTTGCATCTTGACTCTTGGTACAAGTCAGGCCTTTGATTGGCTGTTTGTGTTCTTCAGCCCCTGGAGTGTACAATTTCTTTGTGTAGCCAAACCAGAGCTGTAGCACAAATCTTGGTGAACCCCTGACCTCGCTGAGTGGCTCAACCAATGGATAAATATACAACTGCAAAAAGTCCTACAAGTTGCAATGACTGACCTTGAATAACAGCAAGTGGGCTTTGGTTTTATCTCGGAATCTCATTAGTGCTCCTTCAAAAATTCTTGTACATTAGTCAATTCATGTCAAACGTGTTTGGTAAAATGAACCATTTTGCCCACTTTTGTCAAAAAAATTCTATCTACCCTTAACAAGCCTAAAGGCTTGCTCACTTTGCTTATTCTGTCCATGAGCTCCCACAACTTTAAAAAGTCACCAGCTACCACTGAGCACCACACTGTTCATTAGCACCCCTTCCTAGGGGACATAAAAGTGATAACAATTCATAAATAGTACCATTATCATGTGTATGTTCATTACACCGACTGAGGAAATAGCACAGTATTTGGCAAAATGGAGAAAAAAAAATTGACTACAGCTACAGATCCGGAGTCTAGCATTTTCTTAAATCAAACATACATACACTTCAATGGTGATTAACTTCACAGAGAAAGCGTTTACTCCAAATAATTTACATACAAAAGTCATATATACTACATTTTTTTAGATCCATATGGCTGCACTTTTTATGATGATATGTTGTGGAGATAATACTGAGAAGCCTATAGCTAAGACTGTGTTTTAAGGAAATTAATTCTCCTTGAGTGCAGCTGCTACAATTATTTTAATAGCTCAATGTGCTTTTTCAATAAAAAAAGAACACAAATTATGACTCCTATGATGCAATATGTCCTAACAGGGCAATGCCGTGACACAGTTAGTTAACTATGGATCAACAATGGCTTACCATATATAGTTTGTGGTTAACCATGGTTTATCCAAGAAAGCAAAAACTGGGTGAAGAAATTAGCTTGAAGCATGGAGAACGTCTATCAGCAAAAGCTTTGTATACTAGACAAAGGGCATTGAATTCTGCTCTGCTCACAACTGGGAGCCCAAGTGGCACTGTCTTAGAGCAGATGTGAAATGTTCATAACATCTTAGCGACAGGAACAATTTTACTGTAAGATATTGGAACCTCTACAATCAAAGAGTTGGACGACTGGATTATTTTTAGATACTCTCAATTAGCATATTGCAGATGGAAGCAGCCGCACATACAGTGCCTTTCAAGAGTTTGAGGATTTAATTTCCCGTCTAGGGTGATGTTCCCAACAGGGCAGTGTGAATATGTGTGTGGAAGATTGATAACCACAGCAGGTGCACCTGTAGTTGAGCATGTTGCGAGGCCTACAGTGAATCTAACAGTGTCCCTCCTCCAGGAAGCAAGGATGATGTAGAGTTAGTGCCATACTGAGTTCATGTATAACTGGGTCAGTGCTGTTATTAGAGAGGCAGACCTCTTGTGCATTAGTGGAACCTCACAGTAGTTGGGAGTAAGTTGTTAAGAAAAACATACAAAAAACAGTGGCTGGATATGAAATTGCGCAAGGCCAAGAGGAAGTAGATTTCACAATAAACTGCTCAAAGGGACAACGGGGAGTCGGCCACTAACATCCCCAATGGTTCTCCTATGTGAAACACAAGGAGTAAAAGATCAAGCAGAACTGTCCCAAACAAAGATCACACCAATAACAGTTATATAAGAAATCAAGATTCAGATTCTTCACATATCATGTGGTAGAAAAATCAGTTCCATGTATTTCTTTTTTTCTTTTTTTCTTCTTTCTCTTCTCAAACAGTCAAACCTTCCAGTAAGGCTTCAGATAATCATTCAGGTGTAGCCAGAAAATGCACAAAGCCGACACGTGTTTCGTCACGGGACATTCACCCAATGACTTCTTCAGGGCAAGGATAATTCCTCAGAGTGCGAAAAAGATTTTTTCACAGTTCCAAAAAGACTGTCAGTTGTACAGTTCAACGTCACAAACAGATGATCTAGATAGCGTTATCCTTTTTTCAAAATTCCTCCAAATATAAGGTCCACTTATCCTGAACTAATCGGTGCAATATCTTCAACTTTTCAGTAATCCAAGTGGATAAGGGTATATGTTTTCTCGGCGAGTACGCCTGACATCTTAGGTCCTGCCTCACAGTCCACAATGAAAAAAAAAAAACTGGTGCTCACAGGTGCTTTTGGCTGGACAGCCTTGTAGGGGCTCTGCCCTGACTGGCAAGGGTTTCATGAATTTTCATCCCAGAACCCCAGGCTGACAGAAATGATAGGACCCAAGGAAAGCCAAGGACTTAATAGGCAGACACTAGGTCTATTTGAGCTGAGCAGCCCTGTCAAGGAGTCTGTCTTCATCATACAAGAAAGCATAGAGCATAAAGAGGAGTTGTTGGACCCAGAGCTCCAGTTCTTGGCTGGGCAGTATGTGGCTGGTGCGCAGCTAGACATCATTGAAGGCTACACATCCCATAATAAACGTATTGGGCAACAGGGGAAATACATTAGTGGGGGCTTTCTCACACCTGCTTTTATGAAGGCTTGTTCCTCACTTAGCATGTCATTGCCCAGAATAGGTGCAGGACAGTTTTGCAGATTACTGCCATTCAGTGAGGGTTGTGGTGACCCTGCCTGCGATGGAGTGGAGGGAGAGGTGGTTCCTCATTATACCTAGTGAACCACAAGTTTTGAAAGAGTGAGGAGCAATACAACTGTGTGTATGTACCTCGAGGTGTATGTTTGCACTAGGTTCTTCCCAAAAAACTTTCTGGAACAAACCAGAATGGAGTACGCTGCAGACCAGGAAGTGTGTCTGATCTGGGGGTTGGCTTCAAACAGGGGGGTGATATTTGAGTGGAGGGAGGTGCAAGTAATGGGAATACCGGTCTACATGTCTATTTTTCAATTTGAACCAAACATTTGGAAAAGTCATTTTAAAGGAGGCGGTGGGTGGCATTAATGGCAATTTGGGGTTCTTGCCACAATTATAAAATAAGACCCATTGATGGATAAGAGTTGTAAGACGTTTTGTAAAAGATAAGAGTTGAATAATCTACCGGGGTGTGGCATTTTATAAATATATACATGTCCAATGGACGGAATGCTTTATGAGTTCTCTATAAAAATCTGTAAAAATTCACTAGCCCATTTGATGCCATGCAGTGAGATGACAAATTATGTTAGCGTTCTCATGAGAAATAATGCCAGTGTTCCCATATCAAAGCTTTGATATCTTCTCAGTCTGCACCAGTACTCATGTTACGTGAGGATATGGATTCTAGGAAAGATCTGGTTAGTCCGCCTTTGTAAACGCTGAATACACCTGGGTTCTATTTCTATCAAGTATTTTGATATTCATAGGTTTTGTTTACAAATGGCTTCTGCTAAGGGAAGCTTTTGAACATAGCAGGCCCCTGAATATAGTAATTATGTTATGCCAGAATTTGGTTATAGCACAGATTAGGAATACCTTTCTTCTAGCTTTTCCAATGCCCTCTTACGTACTTTTGTTTCAGGGGAAGCGTCTACTGAAATGCTCTGGCAAATTTACTTTTAAACATTCATTCTGTTTCACAAAATTTTACTGTAACTCAACCCAGATTATATATGCAGTCCAGCGCATAGACTACCAATTGAGGATTAACAAGACCACTCACAGTCTGACCTTCTCTACTTGAGCACATTGCATAATTTTTGGGCTAAATACCATATGTCACTATGTGTCAATTCCCTTCTTTCTAATAAGTGTGACACATATTAAGTCCTAGATTAATGACTGGTTTAAACATTACAAGTAGAAGAACAACAAAGATCTTCTCAGAGAACAAATGTTTGTGAGCCAGATTAGCAAAGCTGTTTGCACACATAAGCATGGCTTTACATGTGCAAATGTTGGTGTTACAGTCAAGAGAAATTACTCACATGAAAATATTCACATGAGCAAATCCACTATTTGAGCATTGGGCATTGGTCGTTCTAGGGCTGGAAAGCCCTGAGTTTAGTCACCCCTACAAACATACAAGTTTAAGGGCATTCACCAACTCTTCTCCAACCCATTCCGACCCAGGAAAAGGTTGTAAATTCACCCCAGACCAGGGCAGAAGTAATATTTTTTTCTGGAAGAGACCCACCCCCTCTAAAATAAAGATGGAGGTGTAGGGAAAGGAGTTTTCCCTCTTTGCTCACGTGAAAATTGGAATTCACAAACGTTTGCTAAGAGTATGGTTTCCACAACTACTTCTGACAACTCTTGTGAAATCCTGAGAATCATAAATCTGTGCCAATGTAAAGTCAGAACTGCATGTGCTGTTCTTTGACTTTTTAAAGACTCGGGTTCCTAATTTACTACTTGTTTTCCAGTTGCCCATATTGTTGCCCTTAATGGTTTTACACTGATTCGTCATTAGTATTTTTTTTTACTATGGCGTGCATCTAACAAGTTTTTTTATTTGATGCCTTAGAGAAATGGTATTTAATACTTAGGAGTGTAGAATATTCTAAAATATCTACTTGCCCCAGGGACGAAATGCTTCATAAATCTCCCTGCCCTGCATAAAACTTTGATGCCATGCAGTGAGTTGCTAAATTATGTCAGTGTTCTCGGGAAACATCCTTTACAACGCAACTTTTACCACGCAGTGCCTTTACGACGCAACTTTTACATCGCAAACCATTACAACGCATTGCGCTGGGGGGCGCTCTAGGATAGGGAATAGATTTAATTTACTATCCAACACCTTCCCTACTATCCACAGGGACTGAAGTTGGAATAGTAAATTAAACTATTCACTTTCCAGCGCCCCAAAGCACTATGCGTTGTAAAGGTAATTCATTGTAAATACCGCGTTGTAAAGGCATGCGTGGTAAAAGTATGCGTTGTAACGTCATACATCCGTGTTCTCATATCAATCTTCTGATCATATTCTCTCTGATCATACCAGCAATCATGTTATGGGAGGATCTGGATTCAAGCAAGGCTCTGATATTGCCACATTGCTGATTTTAGTGAACGCACCACAGTTCTATTTTTTTTTATAATTGAATATTCACAGGTTCTCTCTACAAGTGGCCTCTGGTAGGGACATCTTTTTAATCACAGAAGGGCTCTAAAATACTACCTATTTTCTTATGTCAAAGTTCTGATTATAGCAGAGTCCAGTACATTGCATTTTTTAAATCTACCACTCCTCTCTTTCTTATTTTAGTTTCTGAGGAAATGTCTTGTGAAGTGCTCAGTCAAATGTACTTTTAAACATTTACTCAGTTCCACAAAATGTTACTGTAAATAAACCTAGAATATATTTCTAGTCCAGTGTATAGGTTGCCAACTGAGGATCAACAAGACCACTCACAGCCTGACCTTCTCCGCTTGAGCACCTTGTATAATTCCTGAGCAGATCACTCCATCTCACTCTGTCTCAGATCCCTTGTTTTTCATAGTTTTGAGCATATGCCAAGCACTAGATCAATGACTGGTTCATATTCTACAACTAGATGAACACAGAAAGATCTTGTCAGACAAAAATGTTATAGGATTGGTTCTCAAAGTAACTGACACATGTACACAAGGCTTGCATGCGCAAACGTTTTTCTAGAGCTGGAATGCCCTGTGAGGTTCGACAGAAACTCAAACCTACATGTTTAAGAGCATTCACCAAGTCCACTTCAATCTATTCCCACCTTGAAAAAGGTTATATAGAAAAGTATTCATGATACAGGCAAGAGTAAAACATTTCCCCCAGTTTGGAAGGGAACAACCTCTGCAAAAAAAAGAAGTGTGGATGAAGGGAAAGGAGTTTCTGCATGGGGTAAACAGTTTCCCCCCTGCAGAGCGATTTGCAGTTACTCTGCAGGTTTTCACATGAGCAAATGTGAGTGTGTAGTTTTCTCATTCGAAAATGGAATCCACAAACGTTGTATAGGAGCATGGTTTCCAGGTCTACTTTTGTAAACACTGGTGAATTCTACAAGTTGTA
Source organism: Lissotriton helveticus (assembly GCF_964261635.1). NCBI lineage: Eukaryota > Metazoa > Chordata > Amphibia > Caudata > Salamandridae > Lissotriton > Lissotriton helveticus. The sequence continues at coordinate 1,551,878,450 of NC_136065.1, forward strand.
AATCCGCACTAACACAAGGTTATAGACCTGTGTGCACTTTGTGAGTCTTTTTAATGAGGCCCCTAATATATTTTTAACATTTAAACATTAGTATTTGTATGGAATCAAAATTATGAATAGCCACAATTTGTTAAATTTTGCACACATACATATATGTTTTGCATTGGAATCACTGTCAGTAATGTAAACTGACCTTACAGTTTACTATACCTCCTAAGTGTGCCACCATAATAGCAAAGGCATTGCAATATGAACCTATATACACAATTTTCAAAATCTTAGAAATTTGGACAAAAGTCATACCTAAGTAGTAAAGAATACTCTTTCACACTGCAACACTGTAAATTGGCAGCCCAAATGTTTGAGCTGCAGGTGGTTGGGCCAACTTGTCAGGTGGACAAAAAACTGTAATGCGTTGTCCTTAACACCAAATATGTCCTGGGTGCTTGAGCAGTAGGAATTCCCTGCCGTGGAATTCCACATTGCCTGGTTGGTCTTGAAATAATAAACTTTTCTAGATATAAAGAGAGAGGGTGTCAAACTGAGCTGTCAGATTAAACAAAAAATACTGGGGCTAAAACAGTCACAACCTACCATCTTCCACCTTTCATTCCTGCGGCAAACACCACATATGTGGTGTCATTATGGGGGCCTCTTCTATCAGGACAAGATAATAAATATTTCTATAAATGGTTAGAATGAATAATCACTGCCCACTCAATCAATTTGGTAGGAAACAGCAAGTTTGAAATGAAATGTAAATTAGAGGGGTCTGAGGACTAACTCAACAGACATTTCTTTAAAAGCAGGAGAGCTGGTGATCTCTTAAGGGCTGGGGTTGTGATTCCAGAAATGATTAGCAAAAGAACGCTTTATCCTAGGACCGGTAGTTTAGAGTAACATCCCAGACAATTACTCATTAACATGGGGAAGGAGGTATGGTACACCTCTAAAACATTTAGTGACCTTCAAATGTACTAGACAAAAATAACGTACACAGTAGCAGGTTTCGGGTATCCTGGACAGCTCCGGGAGTTTACAGTAAAGTCTTATTAACACAAGAGACAATCTGATCCATCTCTGATAGAGAATGCACCCATCTAAGATCCCTCAAACTGCCCCTGTCTCCATGCACAGTTTAATAAAGGAACAGCAAATTACAGCTGCATTTCCTGAAAAAAACAAAGCAACTCAAGAAAGGTAACTGGGTGGCTCAGGCCTACTAAAGAGGCTAAACTAATAATTATTGGCCAACTTGCATAAACCAAGCAAATCGCAGTCTTCCATGCTGCTCAAATAGGTCATATGTTTCAAATACAATGACAAACAAATATAGGAAAATCTACTAAGGCCTCTATGGAAACAAGATGCAAAAATCATAGATTGCCTGTAATATGGAAAGGCATTCCATAAAACTATCTCATTACAAGACGAGCCACTGCTGTTTAAAGTGTGGTATTTTGGCTCCACATATTCACCAGTGGGCAGGGCTTTAAGTGGGATGAAAAACTTGGGGTTCTTTCAAAGGGACGTGCCAGAAGTCATTAGGGTGTGGCTTAAAACATGTAAGCTAAAAAACTGTGCTTATTATAGTGTGCCACCTGACTGGTAATTTGTTGCTTCTGTCATTACATCCAGATATACAATACAACAAATAACATTACACCTACAACAAGCCAGGAACATTGGCTTTGCCAATGGTTGTTAGTTGCATAAGATAAGCAACAACTAGGGCTCCGTAATATAGAATATTGAAAATGCTTCAGTTCTGAAATGATGAGACTATGAAAGACCTTTACCAAGTTTCTGAAGTTACATCAAAGGCAGTGAAGGGTGGTACTGCCACAGAGTTGAGACTTTTTTTTTCATCCTGAGTATGAGGGCAAAAAAGGAGAGCTCGATAGGGACTTGCTTCAGGAACTACTTTTTAGAACTACCCGGCCCACTTAAAACCCTGCCAATGGGTCAAATTTAGGGCCAGTAACAAGAAGACTTGGCAAAATTGGGAAAAATTATTTTTTATCTTTTTACAAAAAATGTAGTGGTTAACCCCACCTCGTTAGAGAAAGTGGAAACATGATTAAGTATTTTCAACCCGCAGAAACAAAGCTTTTTCTGAACAAGTCAAACACAGTTTAGACATAAAATGAATATTACTACTCTTAAAGGTCTTGAACACCCGAAGAGAACTTGCCAACTGTTATGCCTGCTGCTCAGGCAGTGTGACTGGGGTTGTGGAATGTTGGTGTGGTGATGCTGTGGAATGTGGAAGTCTGAGAGAGTCAGTTGGAGTACCTAATTAACTTCCTACATAATCTTCAAGTGGACTACTGGACGTCTTTGAAATAGAACACCCACTTCACAAAGGACCAACAGCAGACAAAGGAGCATGCACAAGTCCCTGTATTTCAGCACTATTTTCCAATCAGTTTATAAAACGTGATTGTCCCCAGCACGATCACCTTATACAAGTGATTACATTTATTTATTTATTTATTTATTTATTTATTTATGAAATTTATAAAGCGCAAACAAATGCCCTTGGCATAGGATGCTTGCATCTCAAGCAACTCACTACACAAGTAGTAACTCAGTACAACAAATATGAAGAAAGGCAAATAAAGTCAGGAAAATGTCTCTACAAGGCAGGGCCTTGTAGCGCATCAGAGAGGTAAATAGGGACATTTGCAGCAAATATAGGTGCAGTAAGTCCTATTGCAGACTTGTGCACCTCTAAGCTTCTCAGCATTGCCGCCCTAAAGCTTCACCCATGCTTATAACAACACTGTGATTTCCGGACACACCAACATGATTCAGCAACTTGACCATGGGGCGCCAGATCAATACAGTCTGAGCAGCACACACTAAATGTTTCACCGGAAATGCACACACACGGACACATGCATCCATTCATCCCAGCTGTTCTTCTTTCACAACTGTATGCTTGATCCTGCTAACATCTTTCGCTTTAAATCTTAACAGCAAATATAACAAGATGCTTAAAAGGCAGAATGGACTGAGGCCCACCTCCCATTATCTGAAGTCCACCTTCGATTATCAAAAAAATCTCTCATAAAAATAGAGCAATACATTTAAACTTCGTAACTTAATTTTAAAAATCTAAAAAACATTCCCTGGTGATGTGATTTTTTTTAATTTTAGATTTATATTTTACATTAAAATACATTTAATAGTTTAAAAAAATACATTTTATTAAATTTCCCTACACTTTACAATCGGGAAGTTTCTACCAACAGGCGAAAAGTTACATGTAGTAACTTTATACTCATAAATTCATTCATAGGAGGCTTCGTATGTCAATAAAGGGGTAGAGACATGCAAGGCAACACTTAGGTGTAAATCTCCACTTGGAAATGGTGACTAGCAAAAAAGTGAAAAGTTGCCCTCAAGTGTAAGAGTGGCTTTACATACAAGTAGATCTACACATGTAAAATTATCTGTGTGAATCAGACCCTAAGCATGTAACAAAGCAACAGAATGTGGATATAACATGTTTTCAATCTTATGATAGGAAACAGAATGGACATGAATATGTCTTTATGGGACAGAGGAAACAGGATGGAAGGGTGAGCAAAAACACAAGGGAATATGATGGGTACTTCCACAGGAAAGGACATAATGGGAGACAACATATGATGAACAGGAGAGGAATGACACAGAAAGGGAAGAGACTTTAAGAGGGAATGTGATGGGATAGCATTTGCTCATAGAAGAGGATGAGAAAGATGATATAAGAAGCAATAGATGGCATGAAGGACGGATGGGAGGGTTTCAATGGGAGACAGCCAGGACAACGCGGGCCTTACACCGCGCTGCCATTATGACGCTGCCATCACAATGCAAGTCGTTACAACGACTTGCGCTGGATGGCGCTAGATACTAAGGAATAGTAGATTTACTATTCCAACACCTTCCATACTGTTGCGTAGGCTGGAGTTGGAATAGTAAATCATACTATTCCAAAATCCAGCGCCTACAGCGCAAGTTGTTGTAACGACTTGCGTTGTAATGGATGCGTCGTAATGGCAGCGCGGTGTAAAAGCCCGCGTTGTCATGACGTACATCCGTTTCAACCAGTCTGAAGAACCGTTATTAGCTCTAACCAAAGTCCATTGATTTCTGCTCATCTGTGTAGTTCCCCTCAGTGACAGGGCAAATCAGTCTTCTAACTTAAAAATGACAGTCCAGCCCAAACCTCTAGCCTCCGTTCCCTCTAAACGGAAGCAAACCTAAATACATGTTGTCATTTATATGAGTCATCCATGAGGTGCGTCTTGATTTCCTATTATGAGCTTAGGACCCAAGGATCAGCATACCCTTGTGCAATTATAGACAAGGAGAATCCACGGGAAATTCATCTTTGGCCCCACACGAAAATAAACGGCCCAGATTATCTAATCCGCAGAAAAGCCACAATGTATTAGAAAGGATCAGAGATTGCACAGAAAGGGATACGAGACAGATTGTTTTGAGAGGGCAAGATGACATTGATAACAGAAAGAATAGGATTGCAACTCTTGGAAGCTGTTGTGGTGGAGATGAAGTGTGACTTAATATACTGAAAAGAGGGCGAATGGAGCACAGGTGTTTCGCTGTGATTTGGTTTTGAGATAGTTAATTTACCAAACTGTTATGGATGGTGCAGTGTGGCATAATGTAGGCAAGGTTACTTACATTGTATTGAGGTAGATGTTACTGAGTAAAGAACAATTGGGTTGACTGGACTGGTATAGACGGATGGTGGGTATAATTGAATGGGATTGAGGTACATTGTTGGCTAAGAATGTTGCAGAGTAATGGGCGAGGCAATGTTGCCTGAATTAGGTGAAAGCAATAAAAGTAGGAATTGATATCCAATGTTAGTGAAAGGAGAGACATGGATAAGCAGTCAGTGATTGAGAAGAGCATGGAGAGGTAAAGAAACTGGATATGAGTGACAGTCTTCTGATAAGGCAAATTGGTTATCTAGATGGAAAATACGTGTGAGAAAAAAAGCTGAGAACAAGGCTCTAGTCATGCAGATGTGTGTTAGAGTTTGTTGCTTCCTTTCCATCTCTCATGCATCCCCTCAGCATTCAGAGACGATCTGAAGACAGCACAAAGTATTATACAAGAAACAAACATAACAAAATATGCACAGTCACAGGGAGCGCCAGGATTTCTGAATAACAAATGATGAAAACCATAGGGCGAGGACGGCACAGTTGTGATGATATAATGGAAGGCCTTGAGGTTATGTGGGAGAAATTAAGGTGTGGGAACAATTGGTATTATATTAGTGGAGATATTTGAGACTAGAAAGCAATAATCAATCAATATTGGTGATATGTAATTGGTGGAATGGGAAAGTAGGTGTGGTTTGGGTTCAAATTGTTTAGAATTGACTAATGAATTCTAAGGAATCTAATAGCTCGCATGGGGTAGTGGATACTGATGGGACAGAAATGTTGGCATTGTAAGGACTGACTTCTAAAGGTAGAATAGATTAAAGGTTGGTCGGGAATAGTAGAAATGTTATTGATTAGAGTGTAATAATTGTGTTTTGGGAATGGAATGGGAATTAGGTTTATAGGAATCGTAGCAAGGCAGTTAAGAACGGCCCTATGGATTTAAAAATAACGGTTGGGTGCTGTGCAGAATGTATACTGAGAATGGAAATGAATGTCAGCAAATGGAAATTGTTGGGACTGTAGTGCTGAAATAGTAGCGCTTGGATTGTAAACACTGGAGCCTAAGGATTGATGTAATGACATAAAACAGCTACGGTTGTTGAAGACTGGATGGGGCTGCATGGATTGTAAGTGTTACACTATGGGGATGGAATGGAAGGCGGTTGGTTAGAAAGGTTGAATATGTCAATGGGTTATTATTTTCAAGATTGGGTTAATTGAGGGAACTGAATGCATAAATGTAGTCATCAACAGTGCATTGCAACGGATAATAATGAGATGTGGCTGCGGTATGTGGTTCCCATTGATGAACTGACGGGGATGCGAGTGTGCTGCATTGTTTATGATAGGGTGGGATGTTAGAGAAGGGGTGGATTGGCAGGATGGTTTTGTACGGTATGATGCTGCCACGGTGCTCACATTAGCATCCTCTAACGAGATAATGGTAGCCTGTAAAAAAAAAGCTCCCTCTCATTGTCCCACGTACCTTTCTTGGCTTCTCCCGCAGCTCCTTTCCCGTTATCTCCGCTCCTCTGCAGCAGCCTACGCGCGCTCCGGGTCCAACCTTCTTCTCAGGACGCTCGCTCCAGTCCCGCCCTCTGGGCGCGCTCTCAACTCGAGTCCTATGAGCTCCACTACTGGTGCGCACCGCCCTCCAACGCCACCTGCTGGTCACTCCTCACAGCACCGCAGTTGCGCGCGCCGGATTGTGGAGACTGCGCAGAGCGTGCGCGCCCCCGCACAGCGTCAGAGACAGCAGCCTAGAAGGGGGCGGGGGCGGTGCAGGTGCTCAAGAGCGCTCCTGTGTGTGACCTGGAGCACGCGTCAACTTCGTCGGTTCAGCGCCTGGCACGTGCCCATTATTAGAGCTTCCCCTGATGACCTACGAAGGCACATAACTGCTTCCTCCTGTCCCAGAAAGGCCTCTTTGGAAACGGCGTCGGTACCTTAAGAGACTAAATATTACCCAATTTTAAGGGGGCACTGTAAAATCGCACCCACGCTATACCCCAAAACACCCAAGAGAGAGTAATTGAGACAAAAATAGGAAACGTCTTTGATTTAAAGGTGAAACGAGGTCCTAGGTCGATATGGTGACACTTATTAAAATAATAGTGAATAAATGCATCTTCTCATTAGTTGGCCATATGATTTTTATTTCCCGGCGGGATTACATTAGAATTTTATTTTAGAAACAATGGAACATTTCAGATTTAAAACTTGGGTGCAATTGTGATGTTTTGGGCCATTATGTAATACAGAGGTCTCCAACCTGCGTAATAAGAGCTTCTTATGTTTAATGAAAATTATTGCGAGCTACCAATATTATTAGTGTGGTAATAGTGACCATATCATACACATTTACATTAGTTGGCTCCATAGCTACGATTATTAACAGCAATTACCTAAGTGAATCAGTCAGGAATGCCAGCAGTAATGTTAAAAAAAGTGTTTTCAATTTGGAATGCCTCTACCTGGTCAATACATAACAGTCACAGCTGCAATGCCCAGGAGAAATAATTTTAGTAAAAGTCTCCACATATGCGTTATCAGTCAGAAATCAGTATAAGAAATATTTTGTAAACTCAGTAATTTTTCACCAAACTTCCGCTTTTGAGTTCCGAAAACACAGAGGGCCCGTTTTACAAAGGTAAAGTAAGATGAAAGTCTAACTTTACTATTTTTGGTATTCACAAAGGGCATTTACCACTCGTAAATGGCCTTTGTGAATGCTGAAAGTCAAAGTTCGACTTTCGGTATTCACAAAGGGCATTTACGAGTAGTAAATGCCCTTGTGAATACCGAAAGTCGCAAAGTTAGACTTTGTCTCACTTTACCTTTGGGAATCGGGCCCAGACATTTTTGTCTTCAATACACAAAGCTTTTTGTTGATACTGTTACATTATGAGCACACATGAGAGAATGTCTCTCCTTCAGGTGCACAGTTTTCATAGCTCTCTACTTGTTTCTGATATCAAGAAGAAATACTGGTCAAACTTGAACTTTGCATTACAGTCTATTGGGCATACTGCAACTTTTGGAAACTCTAATTGAAGCTGGTCGATTTCTACTAAAAAGATGGTGGGGCTCCTTCAAACGGGTGTCACCGATGGTCCGTTTTAGAAGTGGACTGTAACTGCAAATGTGACAAATGTCAGATTCTATTAACTATGATAGACTTTGAACCAGTTGAGAACTGTGCTATAGAGAGCCACATGCTCATCTAGTAGGGAGAGGAGAATTTCATGATCAGGTGTGTTAATGGCTGATAAGAGGTCGAGTAAAACTAATAAGTATCAAAAAGCTGGGTGAAGTCTGTTTGGAAAATGTCAATGAGAGGTATCCCTTGAGTTGACGAATAGCATACTTCTCTAGTATTGAAAACACTTAATTTCCCAATGCATAAAAAACAAATAATCTGACCATGTGTAATATAATGTGGCGCTCATGTAATGCTCTCCAATGCCCTTGCAGTGAATTTTCCAACTTTATTGAGGAAAAACGTTAATGAATAGAACCATATGAGGATGAAGGCATTCATGTGATTTTTGGCTATTGTGTGGGGGAATGGGAACTATGGAGTACTGTAAGGGTCTGATGTCAGAGGCCACTTTCTTTATGGTCGGAGTTGTGAATGTGGAGGGAGTACTCAATTTGGCCTTCTTGTTTTTAATGGAAAAGGTTTCTGATTCTAAGAGAGTATATGTTTATGCCTGTGCCTATTTTTTGTGGGAAAGTTTCGTGAAACGGCACCAAAGACCAAAAAATGCATTTCCTATGGAAACACAATCCTAACTATAACTACCCAGTATATATATATATATATATATATGTGTGTGTGTGTGTGTGTGTGTGTGTGTGTAAGAAGGTAGGATCCTTCTGCAGAGTTACCTTCACTTTTCGCCAGGTGCTATGCTGTTTCTGACTAGCCTGACTGGGATCCTGCTAATCAGGACCCTAGTCTCTATACTTTATCCCCTGAATTGGTGTGGTAAGAAATTAGGTACCTGGGCTTCCACGGATTTCAAAAGGCTCAGCAAAACAGGTGGTGGTTCTTCACATCCCTCGAGGCCTGCCCTGTATTCTCACCAAGTTTGAGGCCAGTATCGCTCGTTGGAGCCGCAGGAACTGAACCCCTTGTGCACCACGTTGACTTGGTGTAGCAAAGGCATGTTGGCTTCCTTTCATCAAGATCTTCAGTCTCCCAGTAGCTCCCACCTTAAGAATCTCCTGTGACCAAGATCTTCCTCCTCACCGCATCACTTATACTGTGGGCCTGCATCTTTGGTGAGCTGCTCAAGATCCTCTTGCGACTCCAGTGCTTCTGGCCTGTGGGTCCTCTTGAGGGTCTTCTTTGATTTCTGTGGGCTCCCCTGATTGCTCAGGGCCTACCCTGACCCCCCTGCTTGTGGTGAAGCACCTGTACCTTGCTGGTCCCGACACTGCACCTTCTTCACTTTCCACATTGTTTGCAGTTGCCAAGGCTTGTTGGTGCTCCCGACTGACACCTACCCCTCAACTCTCGACATCCAACGTGGGGCAGCTCGTGTACAGATCCTGGTCTTCGACAGTGTCACCTGGTCCTCACAGCTGCAGCTCCAAGTTCACCGTCATCTCTCCTGCAACATCCGATGTCGGTGGGGGATGTATGACGTTACAACGCATGCTTTTACCACGCATGCTGTTACAACGCGGTTTTTACAACGCATACCATTACAACGCATAGCGCTTTGGGGTGCTGGATAGTGAATAGTTTAATTTACTATTCCAACTCCAGTCCCCGTGGACACTAGGGAAGGTGTTGGATAGTAAATTAAATCTATTCCCTATCCTAGAGCGCCCCCCAGCGCAATGCGTTGTAATGGTTTTCGTTGTAAAACCTGCGTTGTAATAGCACTGCGTGGTAAAAGTTGCGTTGTAAAGGATGTTTCCCGTCGGTGGGCATTCGTCTTCCGTGCCTCCTGGTCACTCCTGAGTGGAATAGACTCTGTCCCCTCTTCTTGCAGGTTCTTCAGATCTCAAATCCACCTTTGTGTTCTACCATACACTTTCGCCATCTCCAGCAGTGGCATCTTCCTGAAGTCTCCCATGGAGATTGAAGGCGGTTTCCGACGCCACTTCACACCTATGCACCGGCTTCCCTGGTGTAGGTATCCTGGTTCCTAGGATATCCACGGGTGGGGTGGCTTTTCAACCTTCTGTCTACCTCAGGGTTTCTTCAGGGTCCACTGGGAAGGGTCCTTCTTTTTTAATATTGCAACTGTGACTTACCCGTTGACTTGTATTGAGAACGGGGTCGTGTTCCCACTCTGCACACGACCTCCGTGGGGTTCCTAGATACTCACATTGGGTGGTTCCTTGAGTCCCCAGCACTCCTACGTCATCTGGGTACAGTCTTGACTCGAGTTGTGGTTCACATCCACTATTTTAGTATATGGTTTTGTCTCCCCCTGGTGACCACTGTGTTTTTCATGCTACTTCCTTGCTTCTATTGAAAAGTATTGAGTGCACTGTGTATATCTCCAGCTAGGAGATATCTGTATGTGTTAGTGGGTATCTTACAATAAATACCTATTTTTATAAATCCATTGTGTGGTTCTTTATCACTTAATCTATACCTATAAGATTATGTCTGGTAAAACAAGCTGCTTTTCACTACTTCTGGACTAAGCCTGAAGGCTACTTTCCACAGCTACCACAAAGAGAACTTTCTAAGGTTTTCTTAGACCACTAAAATCCCCATAGGGGTTGTCTGGATTGGTGCAGGGTGTCCACATAAGTAAAAGAAATAATTGATGGACGGAATGCTGGACAATGCAAACATTCACCCCCAGTCACAAGGATCTGGGTTTAATTCATCATTCTTTTGCTCACCACACCACCCCAGTTTGGACCCAGCCATGTGCAAATCAGTCTTGACCCTTCTCCTTGTGGGAGCAGTCTAGCCAGAACTGCCAAGCCAGGTCCTTCCTGGACCGAAAACAAGCATCCTGGGACCGGTTTCTGGGCATTACCCTTTATCAGCCAGGCTAGCTTGAATCCAGTGGTATAGTGAACAAGGGATCCATTTCAGGGCATACCCTTCCCACTTAGGGCGACATATGCAAAATAAACAATTGATGGACAGAATGATGGACAATGCAAACATTCACCCCCAGTCACAAGGATCTGGGTTTAATCCATCATTCTTTTGCTCACAACACCACCCCAGTTTGGACCCAGCCATAAGCAAATCAGTCTTGACCCTGCCCTTGTGGGAGCAGTCCAGCCCGAACTGCCAGCTAGGTCCTTCCTGGACCGAAAACATGCATCCTGGGACCAGTTTCTGGGCATCACCCTTCATCAGCCAGGCTAGCTTGAGTACAGTGGTGTAGTGAGCAAGGGACCCACGTCTGGACATACTCTTCCCATTTAGGGCGACATATGCAAAATAAACAATTGATGGACGGAATGCTGGACAATGCATACATTCACCCCCAATCACAAGGATTTGGGTTTAATCTATCATTCTTTTGCTCACAACACCACCCCAGTTTGGACCCAGCCATATGAAAATCAGTCTTGACCCTGCTCCTTGTGGGAGCAGTCCAGCCTGAACTGCCAGCCAGGTCCTTCCTGGACCGAAAACAAGCACCCTGGGACCGGTTTCTGGGCATCACCCATCATCAGCCAGGCTAGATTGAATACAGTGGTGTAGTGAGCAAGGGACCCACGTCTGGACATACTCTTCCCACGTAGGGTGACATACGCAAAAGAAACAAATGGTGGACGGAATACTGGACAATGCAGACATTCACCCCCAGTCACAAGGATCTGGGTTTAATCCATCATTCTTTTGCTCAGTACACCACCCCAGTTTGGACCCAACCATATTAAAATCAGTCTTGACCCTCAATCAATCAATCAGTTGTTTATATAGCACACTACTCACCCTTGAGGGTCTCAAGGTGCTAGGGGGTGGGGTAGCTCAGGATCAGTCGAAGAGCCAGGTCTTGAGGTCCTTCCTCAAAGTGTGCTGGGTTGGGGAGCGTCTGATGTTCACAGGGAGCTCGTTCCAGGTCTTGGCTGCCATTTAGGAGAAGGCTCTCCCGCCTGTTCTATTTCTTGGGATGCGGGAGATCTCGCCATGGAGAGGTCGGCAGAGCAGAGGTTCCTCTTGGGTGCGTAGAAGGATACTTTCTCGTTGAGGTATTTGGGTCCGATATTGAAGGACTTGTAGGCGTGGGTGAGGATTTTGAAGATGACCCTCCTCTCGATGGGGAGCCAGTGGAGGTCTCGTAGGTGTTGGGTCATCGGCTTGTGACGTGGAGTCCCAAGAACGAGTCTGGCAGCGGCATTCTGGATGGTCTGGAGTCTGTGTAGGAGAGTTCTGTTGATTCCGGCGTATAGGGCGTTGCCGTAGTACAGTGTGCTGGTTATGAGCGCATTGGTGACAGTCTTTCTGCAGTCGGGGGTATCCATTTGAAGGTCTTACGGAGGATGCGCAGGCAGTTGAGGCTAGTGGAGGCAACAGAGTTGATCTGGCGGTTCATGGAGAGGGAAGAGTCGAGGATGATGCTGAGGTTTCGTGCGTGGTCTGTAGGAGTGGATGGATTCCCGAGGACGGAGGGCAACCAGGAGCTGTCCCAGGTGGGGTTGCAGGGTCCGAGGATGAGGACTTCGGTCTCAGTCTTCTCCTTGTGGGAGCAGTCCAGCCCGAACTGCCAAGCCAGGTCCTTCCAGGACTGAAAACAAGCATCCTGAGACTGGTTTCTGGGAACCACCCTTCATCAGCCAGGCTAGCTTGAATCCAGTGGTGTAGGGAGCAAGGGACCCACGTGTGGGCATACCCTTCCCACTTAGGGTGACGTATGCAAAAGAAACAATTGACAGACGGAATGCTGGACAATGCAAACATTCACCCTCAGTCACAAGGATCTGGGTTTAATCCATCATTCTTTTGCTCACCACACCACCCCAGTTTGCACTTACATAAGTGAGCATCATATACCAAGCCAGCACCTCACTATATATAATATTTTTATATTGGAAAGAGAAAACAGTGGGACGAAATTAGGATAAGGCTAAATGCCCAACACCTTGAGGCAGGCAAGAATGGTGAAAAGAAGATACTTTTCAAGACTAAATAGAGTAGAATTTCAGTCCGCTTTCAATATTTAGAAATATTCCCCTCTCTTTTTATCATGCAGATTAACAATTGCAATGAATGAGGAAAAGGTCATTGTTGAGTTTGTTGTCAGGTTTCAACAATATTTCCACAGGAACGTCATGAACATGAAACAAGGTCTACAACTTCCCTGAGCCACCTATTTCACCCAACGAAGTCAAAGTGACAATGGTAACCCGGGGAAGAAGGGAAACAAAACAAGGAAAAGGGGAAAGAAATCCCACGTCGAAACCCAAATGGCAACAGGACCCATCAGGACAAGGCAAAAAGGCTGTAGGCAAAAGAGAAGTACAGAGAACAAGTTAGCATGTGGAAAGGTTCACCTTCTATCCCTTTATTCCTTCTTAAATATACTCCATACCTCGAAGATTCCCTTCTTCCATATAATATAAGTAGTTGGAGTGTAGGGCTTGTGTCTGGTGCTAGAAAAATAACGAGGAACTGCTAAGTTAAAGGCTACTCGAAAAAGGAGTTAATCAATATCAAATGACCTATGCCATATGCCAGATAAACCCACCTATAAACCAGGCCTTAGCGTGTGTAACTATTCCCCAAATTCACTGTCATCAACAGCTCAACAAAAGTAAAACCTTATAGTTCAGGTAAATAATTGTCCTTTTTCTTTTCCCAAAAATAGGTGCATCAAATACAGGAACGGATCCCCACAGCGCCGAGAACACAGGAGTAGGTAAGTATTTGGAAACAGAAAATATTAAATTAAATGTCAGCACGAGAGCGCTGTTACCGTCTAAATCGGTAATGCAGCTATGCTTTGTGCTTTTTTCTCTTTTGTAGGTAGCAGGATGGTCTCCCAAGACGTGGAATGCCGAGAAGAGACGACCATGACAGGAGAAATTCCGCGACGACGCAGGACAAGGACGAGGAGCTCAGCGCCCCGGAAGTGACAGGTTAGTACTACGGAAGCGAAACACTATTCCAAAGCAGGAACACGAAGCATCACTGCACGAGGGAGGCTGTGTTTTGATTTGCCTGATCGGCCCCCATGCATGCGCACCCCCGGGTGGTGGCCATTTTTGTAGTTTGCCGGTCCCGGGGGAAATGGCAATCATGACAGTACACCCCCCACGGACCCCCCTGCCGGCTTGGGTTTATCAGGATGTCGCCTGTGAAACAAACGCAACAACTGAGGGGTGTGTACCTGACTGGTTGGCTCCCAAGTACGTTCCTCAACACCGTAACCTTTCCAGTGTATTAAATACTGGAGCCTGCGTCTCACTCTGCGCGAGTCAATGATTACCCCGACCTCATATTCTGGTTCATTGTCCACAATCACAGGGGCTGGGACGTCAAGGAGACGCATGCCCGGTTCTACCGGTTTCAAAAGAGAAACATGAAATGCCGGATGGATCTTCAGTGAGACCGGAAGGCCCAACTTTATAGTGACAGGGTTCACCACCTTACATACCTTGTATGGGCCTATATACACCAAGGTTTGAATTTGCAAGACCCTCTCAATGCAAGATTCCTAGTGGACAGCCAAACCTCGTCCCCTTGCTTGTATCCAGGCTCTATGCATCTGTGAAGAGTAAGTAGTAGAGTGAGAAGTTGATAGTGAGTAGGAGAGAGTTATCAGTAAAGAGTATTAGAGAGCGCATCAGAGCTGTGTGAATAATAACAGCTGTGAGCCCGTGCCTGAGGTGCATCATCAGAGCTGTGTGAATAATAACAGCTGTGAGCCCTTGCCTGAGGTGCATCATCAGAGCTGTGTGAATAATAACAGCTGTGAGCCCCTGCCTGAGGTGCATCATCAGAGCTGTGTGAATAATAACTGCGTCATCCCGTGCCTGAGGTGCATCGTCAAAGTTGTGTGAATAATAACAGCTGTGAGCACCTGCCTGAGGTGCATCATCAGAGCTGTGTGAATAACTGCGTCAGCCCCGTGCCTGAGGTGCATCATCAGAGCTGTGTGAATAATAACAGCTGTGAGCCCATGCCTGAGGTGCATCATCAGAGCTGTGTGAATAATAACTGCGTCAGCCCGTGCCTGAGGTGCATCATCAGAGCTGTGTGAATAATAACAGCTGTGAGCCCCTGCCTAAGGTGCATCATCAGAGGTGTGTGAATAATAACTGCGTCTAGTTTGCTGGACTACTGCTAGCTTCTTGTTTTATAAAGCGTTTGTAGTTTTGCTGTTTGTAGCGCTGTAAATAACAATTGCGCTATTATCCAACTTAGCGTAGGCATTCTCACTTTTTTTCTTATGCTTCTTTATTTCGTGAAGGTTTTTGAGGTAATAAGATCTATCAGGTGATTTCCAATAAGTAACGATCATATCCGTTTTTGTTTGACTTTTATGTTCGCTTTGAGCATCTAGGTCAACCTGAGTTGGGTTAGTAAGATCAAAAATGAAACATTTCATTTGTAAATTTCTAGATTATAAAAGTTGTAATTTACTACTTCCTTACGAAGCAGTCTTTGAATTTCAGAGTCTGCCGGGATCCCTCTGTCCTCCCCGTGAACCCTGCGCCTGTGAGCTCCGTGCCTGCCCGACATTCCGACGCGCGCCTTGGGATTGGGTTGCGCCCGTGAGCTGTCTACGTTACAAGCTCACGCGCGCGACCCAATCCCAAGGCGCGCGTCTGAATCCACCTCCGCCATAGACAATGCTGTGCGCGTGGCCAGCTCTTGTCTCCACTCCTTGTCGGGTCTTGTCGGCTGAGCCGACGACTATGGTTCTCTGGCGAGAACGCGCTTCGTGCGTTTCTAGCTATGACCCAAAAAGGGGAGTAAGCAGTGGAAGAGTGGTAACTGTTGTTTTTT
This sequence comes from Lissotriton helveticus, assembly GCF_964261635.1. Taxonomy (NCBI): domain Eukaryota; kingdom Metazoa; phylum Chordata; class Amphibia; order Caudata; family Salamandridae; genus Lissotriton; species Lissotriton helveticus. Next base: position 1,551,894,089 of record NC_136065.1, read on the forward strand.
GAAAACTCAGCCATCCATACCATCTCATCCCACTCGGAAAGAGAGTGTAAGACATGGCACCTGACATACTGTTCAAAACATTGGTTTACTCTCTCGGTTTGGCCATCTGTCTGAGGGTAGTGACTCGAGGATAATCGTACTTCTATCTGCAATAGGTCTCCCAACCCCCTCCAAAATCTAGAGATGAATTGAGCCCCCCCGTCTGACACCAGTATGAAGGGAAGGCCATGTTAGCGTACAACATATTGAACATATACTGAGGCTAACACTCGAGACCTGGCGAGAGCCTTCAATAGGATAAAATGGGCCATCTTGGTTAATAAGTCTACTACAATGAGGAGGGTAGTGCTCCCTTGCATAGTCTTTGGTAAATCCACAATAAAGTCTAAGGATACTGAATGACAGGGACTAGACGGTGTTGGTAACGGCTGTAACAACCCTGCGGGAAGTTGGTGGGAAGCTTTCCCCTGGGCACACACATGACATGTCTGAATATAGTGTTTTGTATCCCTCCCCATACTAGGCCACCAAAAGTGTATTTTTAGTAACTCCAGTGTCGTCTTGTACTCGGGTGTCCAGCGAGAGGATGAGCGTACTCTCCACCCATGGCTCATGGGTGGGGAGTACTAAACCCCCTTGTATGTAGAACAGGTCTTTGTCTTTAGTGACGTCTTGGGTACAGACTCTTTCCTTCATAGCTGAGGATGCTTGTTCTTCCTTAACAGTTCTTAAGAGGTCATCTTCTGAATACAGAGCACTGATTATTCTCTCTCTAGCTATTATGGGGCAGGGCTCACCTTGTAGTTCTATGTTTTCGTAGCCTAAGCGGGATAGAGCATCTGCTTTGCCATTCATTTTCTCCGCTTGGAATTGTATTATAAAATCATAATCACTAAAAATTGGAGTCCAAAGCAGTTGCCTCATGGATAGAGCCCTTTCGGATTTCAGAAATTGCAGATTGCGATGATCTGTGAGTACAGTTATCCTATTATTGGCTCCTAACAGGTATTGCCTCCACTCCTCGAATACTCTTTTAATGGCTAATAATTCCTTGTCGCCTATAGTATAATTCAGTTCAGCCGGAGTTAGTATCCATGAATAGTATGCTTTGGGATCTGTCTGAGAAAGAACCCCTCCCACGGCCACATGAGAGGCATCAGCCTCGACCACAAAGGGACGGGAAGGATCTGGGTGTCTTAGTACAGGCGCCTGAGTAAAAGATTCCTTCTGTGTGATAAAGGTTTTCTCTGCATCAGCAGTCCATTGAAACTTAACCCCTTTTTTTTCAAAAGCTTGGTTATGGGTTAAGCCAAATCGGAAAATATACTCATAAAGTGTTTGCAAAAGTTGGCAAAGCCAAGAAAACTCTGGATCTCTTTAACCCTTTGTGGTGCTTGCCAACGAGTAATTGCTTCAACTTTCTGTGGGTCCATGCTGATCCCCTGTGGTGTTACCACGAATCCAAGAAACCTTACCTCCAGAGTATGGAAACAGCACTTTTCTAACTTACAATATAAACGGTTGTCCCGCAAACGTTGAAGGACGCTTCTAACATGAATTTCATGTTCTTGCTGGGATGGGGAGTAAATCAAGAGGCCATCAATGTAAGCAATGACAAACAAGTCCAATATGTACTTTAAGATCTCACTGATAAAAAACTGGAACGCCGATGGGGCATCACACAGCCCGACTGGCATCACTAAATATTCGTATAGACCATATTTACTGCAAAAAGCTATCTTCCACTCATCCCCCTCCTTAACTCTCAAGAGAAAGTAGGCTCCTCTTAAATCTAGCTTTGTGAACATTTGGGCTTCTTTTATTTGATCAAGGTGTGACGATATCAGTGGTAGAGGATACCTGTTCTTAATGGTAATGGCATTTAATGCCCTATAATCTATACAGCACCTAAGACCTCCCTCTCTCTTTGGTATAAAAAAGAGAGAAGAGGAAGCTGGTGACCTGGAGGGGCGGATAAAACCTATCCTCAATATTTCATCCAAGTATTCCCTCAGGTACAGATTCTCCTTCTCCATTAAGGAGTACACCCTACTGCAGGGTATGCAAGCTCCAGGCAATAGGTCTATCCTACAATCAAAGGACTGATGGGGTGGAAGGCTAGTGGCCTTCTCACTATCAAACACTTCCTTGAGATCCTGATAAACGAGAGGTAACCCAGATTCCTCAGTACTGATGAGAGCTCTGACCCTCTCGGGGCAGCTCGTTTCATGAAGAAGATGTTCTTTACAGTAATGGGTATTAAAAGCGAGCGTCATCGCCTTCCAATCAATAAGCAGACTGTGTTGACATAGCCAGGGTAACCCTAATATAGCTGGAAACTGAGGGGACTGTATCAGATTGAATACAATGAGCTCATGATGTCTTTCCTGAATGATTAATGTTATGTCAATAGTAGCATGTGTATTGGGGCCAGACTTCAGATTACTACCATCTATGGTGGTGACTTCCTTCCACGAATCTTTAGACGCCCAAGGAATCTTCTTACCCTGAGCCCACCGTGCATCCAAGAAGTTGCCGAAACACCAGAATCCACCATTATTTGTACATCTGCAACCTAGTGGCCCCATATAATGCGTGAGGAAAGAAAAAAATGGCGTTGTACAGAAGCTGTTACTGCCGTTTGCGAGACAATCATTCCTGAATTACCCGAAGCCTTTGTCTCATAAGACTTCAGGCTTTCTAGTTTTCCAAATGCCTTGCCTGTCTCGGTTTTGCCAGACATTCTCTAAGAAAATGACCTTGCTTTCCACAGTATAAACACAATTTCTTGAACCTGGGGTTCATCCTGGACTCATAACTATCAATGACCCAGCAAGTCAACGACGTCTCCTCCTCCTGTTTCAACACCCTCCGCATGCTTCGCAAGATCTACAGATGGATCCCCACCGGAACCAGAAGGACGGTCACCCAGGCCCTCGTCAGCAGCAGACTGGACTACGGCAACGTCCTCTAAGCGGAAACCACGGCCAAACTCCAGAAAAGACTACAACACATACAGAACACCTCCGTACGCCTCATCCTCCTCATTCTCTACATCCTCGCCACAGTCACATCACAGCCCACCTGAGAGACTTGCACTGGCTCCCCGTCAACAAGAGGATCACCTTCAAGCTCCTCACCCACACTCACAACGCAATCCACAACGCCGGACCAGTACACCTCAATAAACGACTCACCTTCTACACCCCGAAGCGCCAGCTTCGCTCTGCTGACCTCGCCACCGTTCCACAAATCCACAGAACGACCACAGGCAGCAGATCATTCTTCCACCTCGCCGCCAAGACATGGAACACCCTCCCCATCCACCTGCGACAGACCCAGGACCTGCTGACCTTCAGGAGACTTCTCAAGACCTGGCTATTTGAGCAGCAGCCGCACCCCCCTCAGCACCTTGAGACCCTCACGGGTGAGTAGTGCACTCTACAAATGCTCTGATTGATTGTTCCACCTTCGCTTCTTTTCTTCTTCGCTAGGAGGCCGTCTTAAGCTCCCTATTTGCATTGGTTCAGGTTCTTCGGTTGTTTTCTCAAATTCAGTTTTTTTCTCTTTGTAAACAAAGACTTGTCCCTCTTACCTGTCTCTTTCTCTCTTTCTTTTAGTTATCCTATGGTCCAATTTCGTCTGAGTCTTGCACAGCCCTTATAGATCTAGTGGTTAAATTGGACCATAGGATAACTAAAAGAGAGAGAGAAAGAGACAGGTAAGAGGGACAAGTCTTTGTTTACAAAGAGAAAAAAACTGCCCCGATAGAACATGGCACTACGCTTCTCCCCGGGCCACCCGGCTTCTGCCACAAATCTGTTAAATGTGGAGATGTATGTAGTTAAATCCTTAGTTCCCTGTTTCAATTTCAGGAGCTCAGAATCCACTGATTGCATTAAGGAATGCCTATCAAATAATTTTCTGAGTTCTCTCTTGAAGGCGGTATAGTCCTGTGACAGTGGATCATTTCTTTCTATTAGAGGTATGGTCCAATTGGCAGCCGACCCCCCCAGATAGGATATAACAAATGCCACTTGCGCTTGATCCTTTGGAAAGCAAGTGACTTTACACATGAAGTGAAGCTGACACTGGCTAATGAAGGACGCAAACTTGGTAGGATCCCCTAAAAACCGCTCGGCTGGCCAATGGAATGGACTGTGGTGTGGTGACTTGTATTACCGGAATGTTATTTAAAAACCATATACAAATGACTAATAACACAACTTGAAACCACAGTAGCAAAGATCTGTTGATTGTGGGTAGAAGTTGTAAAACATGGAGAGTCGACATTTTGACCCCTTGTCAGTGTAGGTTGAGTTGCACCTTACTTTAGGGTCTTCATCAGGACTAGGGCGTGGTGTGAGGGGTGGGGCACCTATAGTCAAAGGATATATCAATGAGCTAGGGAAATGGCACCTTACTTACGAAAAACAGAATAAACAAATCTAATATTTACCAGGAAGCCACCTTCAGTCCAAAGACACGTCCAAAGGGGGCAACAGAGATACATCAAGTAGGTGGCATTAATGGTGCGTGTGTACTGCATATGGTATTTTATTGAACGTTGATAGTGGTGACATACATTTTCAAAACATTCTAATAGTAAAAAGGTGATGTTCATCTGTGATGGTCCTGCAGATGGTTATAGAAACAACAATACTATACAGAGATGCTAAAATAATGTTCCAGGGCGTATCGGACTGCATTATTATAGGCATGCTAGCTGAGCGTAGCTAGCATCCTGTTCATTCAAGCCATCTTGAACAGTGTCAAAACGAGTCATCCATTTACGACAACGAACAATGAGGTTCCAACACAGGCTACGGCTATCAAGGCGATTGGACTCAAGCACAAGGACCCTACCACCTCAACCCATCCCCTTTTTTAGGGGAAGGCCAATGGCGCCCACCAGGAGGCCGGGGCAACTGGCAGAGAGGAACATCGAGAGGACAGTACCCTCCCAACCCCAATTGGGAGAGGGGACGCGGGAAACCACAGAAACAGGTCCACTTCCCACAGGAGAGTCATGGAGAAATGTATGGGGCTAGAAAAATATGCCCATGTGATGTCAACAAAAAATGGTTATGTGTGACCACATTTGACCTTTGAATCTACTTTACACTACTTTATTCCTCACCAAGCACCTACTGCTACCCTTCCCCTTTCCTCTTTTCGCCTCACCCTGGGCACAACATCGATCTGTATAAAGTATGAATACATGAAATGTATACATATGAGGATGTGAATAAACAACATCACTCATTCAAGTTGTGTTATTAGTCATTTGTATATGGCTTTCAAATAATTTATGTTTGTTTTTTGGAAAATACGTTGTCTGGGACCCCTATTTATGCAACATTGACTACCCAGGTCCCAGTACCATTGGGTCAACCCTATTGTGTAATGTTGTAATACCGGAAAGCTAGCACCAGGAGTCTGAGTAGAAGGGATAAACGGGGTACCGGCCATATGACCTACTCCAGATTCGGACTTCAGTCCCCGCTGTATAGTATCCACCCGTTCTGATAGGGCCTGTGTTCCTTTCTGCAAGCTACCTAACATGTGGGCTAAGTCTGTAAGGGTCACCTGACTCATCTCCATGACGTTCGGGCGAAAAAGAATACTTTTCTATTTAGGCTTCGCGTTCTGTCAGGTTTCAACAATATTTCCGCAGGAACTATATTAACATGAAGCATGGTCCACAACTTCCCTGAGCCACCTTTTGCACCCAACAAAGTCAAAGTGATAATGGTAACTCAGGGAAGAAGGGAAACAAAACAACGAAAAGGGGAAAGAAATCCCACGTCGAAACCCAAATGGCAACAGGACCCGTCAGGACAAGACAAAAAGGCTGGAGCTAAAGAGAAGTACAGAGAACAAGTTAGCATGTGGAAAGGTTCACCGTCTATCCCTTTATTCCCTCTAAAATACTACTCCATACCTTGAAGATTCCCTTCTTCCATATAATATAAGTAGTTGGAGTGTAGGGCTTGTGTCTGGTGCTGCTCTACTGTGTGGGCAAAGAGGAGAGTTGATTGTCGGAGGACTCCCGAGTGGAAGGCAAGCCGAGAAAGGTAGGACTACGGCCATAAAGGGGTGATTGGTGTGCATACAACGTATGGGTTCAGGAGATCACGGAATACTCTTCGAACCCGGCAAACACTGAAATAGAATTCTTTATAACCAATTACCATGTCCACAGACACGCTAAAAGACCGCGAGGCGGCGGCCTCAGAACTATTTGATTATGAACCCGCCACAAGCAGTAAATTCCAACAAACAGGGGCAAATCCGATTAAACATAATGAGGACTTAAAAGGCAAAATGAAAGCGCTTGAAAAGTTAATGCGCGGCAAACAAGTAAAGTGATGGGAGCACAAATCGCTAAAACGCTACCTCGATGTGGGAAGGATTCCCAGAGGATTGCGGACACTAATGGCTCTGAGCTACGAGCAACCAAACCCAGAAATGATGAAGGAGTGGACTCAGTGTAATTTGGACTCGTCCAGACGACTGGTAGAGATACTCGTTAAATATGCCGAAATAGACAAGATTGAGCTCCAAAATCGTATAGAAAAATTAACAGCAGAAATCACTCTATTGCGCCCGGCAGAGGAAGTAGCCAGCTTAATCAAGAAATGACTGCACGCTTGCGAAAGGAGGAAGACAAGATAAAGGAGCGGAAAGCTTTCAAGTTCCACCGGGACCGAGTGGACTATGAAAGCGGCCTCATTTTCACTTTGTCTAGAAAATATGAAGCTATGAAATCATCAAAATATGCAGCCACGACTACACAAAAAATGGGACCAAGATTACCTGTGGGTGATTCTTCCTACTCTGACCTCAACTTGGCAGTAGAAAGCGGAACCGAGAGACACGGAAGTAGACCTGAGCCTAATCAAGCGAGAGTGACACAGTCACCGGCCGAAGAAATTAATTCTTTAGCCGAAGAACGGAGAGCGACTCTCCTTCCCAGACTACAAAACTAACCAGCATGCAGAGGAGAAACCACAGCAGGCGGCAGAGGAGAAAAGCAGGAAAACAAGCATCCCGCTCGCGGAGGCTACAAGAAGCGAGGGAGGGGTTGGTGGAACCGGAGATAACCACCATTGAAGACAATAAAAAAACTGTAATCAACACTTCGGAGGTAGAGTTGAACCAGGCAGAAATACACATTTTAGCATTGGGCCTATCCTTTTGTAAAGAATCGAATTTTGACAATCCTAACACTCGAATGGACATTTATAAATTTGTGAGGAAGCTGAAACTTCAAAAACATCATGAAATGAAAGAAACAAAAACGAAAACAAATGTCAACATCGAAGCATCTGCAGTGGAAGCTTCACTATTACAAGTTTTAACAGAGTTGCACCCGGAAAATACAAATGCTTAAATAGAGGCCCTCTTGCCCGTGATGGAGCGAGATTCAGAAATGTTTTTCATTTCAACTCGCGAAGTCACACTTCCATAAATAAAAATAATAAGATTAACAAATGTGCTGTATGTGTATTAATCCAACCTAGTTTTTAGTTACAATACACATGAATACATATGGGGTACTAACATGTGGGCTCATAATTGTGCATTATGTTGCATTTCCTTGTTTGTGAAAATAATAAATTAATCGTGTCTATTGTTATGTCAAAATTTAACCGCAGCTGTTTTAGAATAAATGGCATGTGCTTATTTTGCTTCCCTGTCTTTGTGGTGTCATTCTATTCTCTATAGGTGCATAAAGAACCCTGCTGGATTAAATGAAGAATGGTAGATATAAAATGCTGCTTTAATTGTGCATTTCAGCTAGGTAATTTAGACTAATGGGTTAAATCTTTAGCAATGGAGGGTGGCAACAGAACAAACTATATTACTCGCATTAATTATTCTTTTGTGTTTGTTTATATAATAGTTATGGAAAAGGCTTTGGGCCTAGTGAATTTCAGTGCTTGCAAAAATCTGCTGGGAGCCAGAGTGAGTCCATGTTGGCAGCGATTTCCTCCTGTCCTGAAGCAAAATTGTCGAGTTGAACTGACAGTCTCTTGGTCGAGCAAGGCCAAGGCCAGGAACTGGCAAAGAGGTTTGAAACAAACCACGACATCCGAGGAAGCCAGAGACTTTAATTGTAGCAATTGTTGCAAATTGAAGGAAGCTGCGTTGTTCGAAAACCAGAGACAATGGTCTCTAAGAACGTGACAGAACTGTGATTCTAAAATGTGGTGACACGATGCCTGTCACTTTTGGACCAATGGGACTCCGATTTCAGCAGAGAAAAATACAATTTCTTAGATTAGCTTAGCGTAGAAAGGTATAAAAACTCTTACCCCGTGGAAGAGTTACTGCTTCTCCTTACAAACCTTTGATGAGGGCGTCATGCTGTTGGACTTTTCTTGGAACACGTAAGAACCCTCAAAGACTTTACTCTTTAATTTTTCTTTATAGTTAGCATTAGTTAGGGACTTAGGTTCGAAAAATACTAAACTGATAATTTTCATTTTATTAGAATAAATTGATTCATAATAAAATTTTCATAACCATTTGTGATGATTCAAATAAAATGCTTAAATAAAATCTCTAATACAATTTTCCAAATGAGTAGCTAATAAAAATCTTACTTTGGAAACAAGCTGGTCTTGTCATTTCATATGTTTAGGTTACCTTTAGCTAGATTTATCGCCACAGTGGTTTAATTTGTTTGTAGGATTAGTAAAGTATGATGAATTCATTTACCGCGGTTGTATATAAATGTGTATAATTTGTGAATAGGTTAATTAAGCCACATGGTCCAGTCGGTCAAAATATGTCATGTTGGATTTATGGGCCTTGTGATTGATTAGTGAAGTATTCTGTATATTGTGGAGTTGGGTAGCGTAGCGTATGACATATTTCCTATAGCCCGCTGGATTAATTTCCTGGTAGCAGATTTGATGGTTGCTATGGTAACCGACATGATACATGGTAATTGCATAGGATCGATAACTAACATATGGTGAGTTTGTTCAATTTGTTACATGTAGTTGAAAGGGTTTTTCCTACAGTGTGAAAAATCCTAGTGGTACCGGTACAGAGTAGTGTGGCCAGCGTGAAGTCACAAGTCACACAGTGCATTTGATCTGTTTCAGAGTTGTGGTATCGTCGTGTATCACAAGTGTTGTCGTCGTGCAACACACGTTAGGGATATAGGTGTGTCAGATAGAATGTATGTATAGTGAGGATTGTCTATGAAATCGAAACTTTGAGTATAGGGACAATGTGCCCGTTCTAAAACTCTCTGTGGGAAAGTAATAGAATTAATTCAAACTTGAGTGAAGGGTAAGGTAACGTCGTTTATTTTACTGACGATTCATGTTATCAGTGGTGGGTTAGAGTCCCGTCAGGATTTCATGTGTGTATGGTTAGGGATAATTTCCGTTTGAAAGTGCGTAAATGGTTTTGTAATTTCGTTCAAGTCAAACTTTGAATTGCTACTTTATGTGCATTCAGAGAAAAGCGCGTTCGTTATTACTTGTTTGAAGGGTAGAGTAAAAGTTTACTGTATCGACGAATGTATATTCTGTGAGAATAGCGTCGTCTATTCCACGCAAATAATTTCTTGTGTGTCTGTAAAACTATCACTTTATTAGAGAAACAGACAAATGGTTTGTTCTTTTGTTGTCGTTAATCGAATTTCATTAAAGAAAAGTGTCTTTAAAATGGCGCTGTAAAAAGTATTTTGTGAAGGAGGGGTGAACGTTGAGAGTGAGACGCAAGAAACCGCAGCGGCTGTGTACGTCACACGGTCCGCGCAGGGATTGGGTACTATACGTCACAAGCTGTACTCTGATTGGCTCACGTGACTTTATCGAGCTAAACACTGATTGGCTTTTGAGGGAAACTCTGCTTCTATTAGTCGAACAAGGTGGTGACGTAGCTTGAACCTGTTTGGCTTGTTGGTGTGTTTCGCGCACGGATTGGTTGATGTTGCGGAACAACCAGGAAATATTTATAATCATTTCTGATTAAACGGATTTGATTTAAAAATGACTTATTATTATAAACATGCTGAGAAAAAGACTTCGATACTACAGAAAATTAAATTTTTTATTTCACCTGACAAGAAAATTAAAACGCGAGGTGGTAAATTACTTCATAAATACAAAACACCTGCAGCGTATATGGAAGGTGAATATGGTTATCACACTGTTTTATGGTTTGAAGTGTGGAAAAGTTATACAAAAGACGACGGCGTATTGACTTGGCCGGATGATGGTTCATTTAATATAAAAGTTTTGAGAAATTTGAGAGAGAAAATGTCGGCTCTTGTACCACGGCCTAGACCGACACAATTTGAAGCTTTAGTTGAATGGGAGGATGAGATGTTTCAACTTCAAAGAGAAGCGAATGGGATAAAAAGACCTCCAAAAACTCCGAGTTACAGACGAGAAACGCATGAAGATAGAATGCATATGTGGAGACAGGGAGACATGTGCGATGGTCTCTATTTAGTTAGAGAAATGGTTTTAGGGTCTCCAAGTGAGAAAAGAACTGAAAAGAAAAATAACGCAGTTATAGAAATTGATTCAGAAGATGCAGTCTTGGAAGAAATTTATACGACAAATAATAAGAATGCCCCTTTGAGACAGCCTCGTTCATGGTCCACTCCAATGGTTTCTACTGGAACCACTCCTAGTGCACCTCTATTAAATGATTCTCCAAAATTATACCCAAATAATTCTGAATCTTTTGAAACTCCAGAACAGTTTGAAACAAGAACAAATTCTAGTGCTTTTATTGAAAATAGAAGTTTTCCAAAGGAAAGGGAAGCCCCTAGAAACTTAATGAGAACCGACAGAAATGAAGAAGTTGCAAATACTTCAGAGTACCTGCGATCAAAAGAAGAATTAATTCGGCAAATAACTAAAAACATGGAAGCAGTGACAGTTCCAGTAACGATTGGTCCTGTTCAGCCTGTTTTCGATCAAAAAGAAATTAAACAGCCAGGTTTAACAATTCCATTAAATGCAGAAATTCAAAAGGTAGCTGAAAAATTTTATTCAGATTCATCAGAAATTAATCGTGAAAAATCAAGAATGCCTGACTTGACTTTTAATCAAGGTTCTTTTAACCAGACACCAATGGGTGCAGAGTCAGATGCTGATTCTCTTGAGAAAAGTGAGTCAAATCCTAAACTAGATGTTGCAAAATTAAAAGCAGACTTAGAAGAATTAATAATTGGCACAATTGGTACTGACACATTAAAATTTTATCGGGATGATGAACTCCTGTTCATCAGTAAAAGCATTCAATGGAAAATAAGGAATAAATACGATCAATTAGAAGAACTGGCAGAAGAATTAGAAATTGATTTGAACAAACAGAAAAACTTGGGAAAGTACTACAGATTAAATTTTACAGAAAAAGACATTGAATATTTCAATACAGGAGGAAGAATCACACATATAAAAGAATGAATTGTTTACATCAAGAAATTGGGTGACTTGAGTAAATGGAGAGTGAAATGGACTAAAAAGAAGGAAGATGAAAGATTGGATAGATTGGATAATCTATCTAAACAGTTTCCGATGAGAGAAATTGCAGGTGGAGGGTATGTACATGTCCCGTGGACGCGACAGGATATTCTGCTTTTTACTAATGATTTTCCTCGACTAAGGGAAAAGCTCGTGGAATGGTATCGACAGGTAGACAGGTTTATAAAAGTTTAAAAAGTTCTGTGGATTGATCTGGATGGCTTTTTCAACATTGTCGTCCCATCAGATCTCTGGACAGAATGTAAAATTGCTGTGAGTTGGCCAAAAGCTGAACCAGATCGAGTTAAAGAGACTGGTGCTCCAGCACCTGAAGTCATGGAATTGTATGAAAAAGTAATTTATTGGTTAAAGCAAAAAATTGCCCCAAAAGAAGTTTATTGGGTTAAAACAGACAGAACAAACCAGGAATTGAAAGAATCAGTTCATTCATTTTATGAAAGGTTATTACTGGTTTTCAAACAATACAGTGGCTATGAAAAATTAGATGAAAAGGATATGAGCCACTTTCTTTACAGATTCTTATATGGTCTTAGACCAGAAATTGGAGAAATGATCAGGAATAATATTGTCGGATGGCAATCAAACTCAGTGGATGAGGATTTGAGAAAGGCAAAATACTGTAGTGATGAGTTAGAAGCTAAAAAGAAAAATTTAAACGAAAAGGCAATGTGGGCTCAGGTGAAAGTAGCTGAACAACAGATTGCAAGCCTTGACAATAAAAATGGAAAATTTGTGCAGAATCAAAATCAGGGTCAGGGAAAGTTTAAAAATAATTTCAATAATTTTAACAAGCCAAAGTTTAATCCGAAAATTGAAGAATTAAAACAAACGATGCCTTGTTTTAATTGCGGCGAAATTGGTCATTGGAGGAATGAATGTAAAAATCCACCCAGAAATTTTAAAAATACTCCATTAAATCCGCAGATACAGAATGATGTTGATCTGCAGCATCAGCTACAGCTACAACGTCAATTAAACGATCTGAGTCTTCGGCGACAGTTACAACAGCAGTTGACCCAGCAGCAGAATCAAATTCCACTGCCTCCTTTCCCTAACTGTGGGGGAGGTCAAAAATACAATCCAGATATTGGATTCAGCGGATGTGATCAGGTAATGAGAAATCAAAGACAAAATTTGCAAAGTATACCTGGACAATTTTTGTTTTCAGGAAACAAATGAAACGATTCTAATGACTGTTTCTGACGGTGCCCGAGAGAGGGGGAAGAGTGTGTAATTGGAACCACTCTTGAGGTTGACCAGACTGGTCCATTTGTAAATGGAAAGGTGAATGATGTAGAAATCACTTTTCTTGTGGACACTGGTGCTACCCGTTCTACTGTTAGATCAGTAGAAATTGAAAACCTACCTCTCTCTGGGGATACCATCCAAGTAGTAGGAGTTAGTAATCAACAAATGAAAACTGATCTTACTGAGCCTGTGAATGTAGAAATAGGCAATTTCAAAGACAAACACAGATTTGTAGTTTGTGATAGCAGTCCAGTGAATTTACTTGGCAGAGATATATTGTGTAAAATGAATTGCAGAATATATTGCTCACCTGGTGGAATTGAATTACAAACCATGGAGGAAGATGGGTTATACAGATTAACTATGCTAATGATTGAGGCAGAAGAAGAAAGATTGTTTCCTTCCTTTGACAAAGAAAATTTACCAGAGGAACTGAAAAAGACAGTTAAAAATGAAATTTGGGATTTAACTGGAAATGAGATGGGTCTGATGAAACATGTGGATCCAGTCAAAATTATAGTGAAACAGGGAATAGAATTTCCAAATATTCCTCAATATAAAATGAAAGCAGAAACAATTGAGGGTGTTATTCCTGTAATTGAGAAATTTATCAAGCAAGGTGTTTTAAAAGAAATTGTGAGTAGTCCTTGTAACTCACCAATTATGGGGATCAAAAAGTCAAACGGAACATATAGAATTGTTCAAGATTTGAGGAAAATTAACCAAATTGTCGTACCTTGTTGCCCAGTTGTTCCAAACCCAGCTGTCATTCTCTACCAGATTCCACATGATGCAGAATGGTATACTGTCATTGATATTTGCAATGCATTCTTTACTGTTCCATTGCACCCAGAGAGCCAGGAAATCTTTGCTTTTCGGTTCCAGAGTAGGACCCTCGCATGGTGTAGAATCCCTCAAGGGTATACAGAGAGTCCTTCTATCTTTAATGAATTGTTGAAAAGATCCTTGGAGGATTTAAATCTACCTGGCAGATCGACATTAGTGCAGTATATTGACGATCTATTGATTGCAGCAAAAACCAGAGATAATTGTGTAACAGACACAATTAAACTTTTAAATAAATTAGCAGATGAAGGACATAAGGTGTCTCCTGCTAAACTGCAGTTTTGTAAACAAGAAGTAAAATACCTTGGTCATAGAATTGCGAAAGGAATGAGACAAGTGACTATTGAAAGAATCAAAATGATTCAGGGAATGCAGCCTCCAAAGACACAAAGACAAGTGAGAATGTTCTTGGGAATGGTTGGTTACTGTCGTCAATGGATTAGTGGATTTTCGGTAATTGCGAAGCCACTCCAAAGATTGACGAAATCAGATATAAAAGATCCAATTGTGCTTACTGATATTGAATTGGAAGCCTTTGAAAAATTAAAAAGAAGCCTGTGTGAAGCTCCAGCTTTAGGTATGCCAGATTACGAAAAAGGATTTGAACTGTATTGTAGTGAAAGGGAAGGGTGTGCCTTGTCTGTGTTAATTCAGAGACATGGAAACATGAGAAAACCTATTGCCTACTTCTCAGCGGTTCTTGATCCAGTTGCAAAAGCCTTACCAGGTTGCTTAAAAGCAGTGGCAGCAACAAGTGTTAGCCTTGAACAAAGTGAGGGAATCATAATGGGATTTCCTGTAAAAGTCTATGTTCCTCATTCAGTTGAAATTCTTCTCACAAGAAGTAAAACTCAACACCTGACAAGCAACAGGTTGACAAAGTACGAGAAAATTATTTTAGGATCAGACAATGTATCAATAGCAAGGTGTGTGAATTTAAATCCTTCCACTTTGTTACCTGACACTGAGAATATTGATGAAAATGATGTGGAGCATGAGTGCTTGGATATCATGGAATACTGTACCAAGCCAAGGCAGGACATTAAAGATGTACCATTGCTTGAATCAGATCACGTCTTCTTTGTGGATGATTCTTGTTTAAGATCAGAAGGAGGTGTTTTGAGAGCAGCATACTCAGTCTGTACAGTTGCAGATGTTGAAGAAGCTTCATGTCTTGAAGGAATTCGTTCAGCATCAGTAGCTGAATTAATTGCTTTAATTCGTGCTTGTGAAATAGCAAAAGATTTGAGAGTTACCATAATTACAGATAGCCAGTATGGGTACGGAGTTGTGCATGATTATGGACAGCTCTGGTCTCAGAGAGGCTATATGACATCAGCAGGTTCTCCAATCAAAAATGCAGGGTTCATTAAAAGATTAATTGATGGCATACAGTTGCCAAGGGAGATTGCTGTGGTAAAGTGTGCAGCTCACAGAAAAGGTGAAGATTTTATGACCAAAGGCAATGCTTATGCAGATGAAATCGCAAAATATTGCGCAAGGAATCATTTTGGACTTAATCGGGGGAAAAACAAAGATTATGGTTCAAGTTCACTGATGCTAACATCTGTTGTTGAGACATGGCATGAAATTAGGGATTTGCAAAATGAAGCAGATGATGAAGAGAAAGACACATGGCTGAAAGCAGAATGTAGGCCACGAGATGAGGATGGAGTTTGGACTTACAAAGATGGCAGAGTAGTTTTACCAAATTGCATGATTGCTGACATGGCCAGAATGTATCATGGTCCTGGTCATGTTGGAAAAGATTCTATGATTAGGCTTTTTCAAGAGACCTGGTTTAATACCAAATTTAGAACGATTGCAGAGTCTCTTTGCCAAAGATGTTTGACTTGCCAACAAATGAACCCAAACAGGAAATCAGTTGTGGGAACAGGAATTATAGGTCGGGAGGGTGGTCCTTTCACCAGATTACAGATGGATTTCATTGAGATGCCCGTACTGTTGAAATCTAGACTGTGGCATAAACATCATCGGCGCCATCTTGTCCTTTTTACGTGCGCATAAACAGCAGCCATTTTGTTTGCTAGGGCCTCTCTGTCCACTACCGATAGCCAGCGCGTCTCCCCCTTCACTCCCCGGCCTCGCAAGCATCCCCCGCGCTCTGACAGCCCCCGATCTCTCCTGCCTGGGCCATAAAACGCACCTCCAGCGCGACCCTGCCTCAGAGCCACGTCCCGCACGGAACCCTCGCACTCCTTTCCTCTCTTTCACACGTACGGGCCTTTGATAACCTCTTCCTCCTCGTCCATTGTCCGAACCATTCCCAGACCACCACCTAGCCTTGCAGCTGTAGTTTATTGCCCCTACAGTAGGAACTCACCCCGCATCAAAGGAGCGGGGATTGATCAATACCTTCGCACCCCTAGATCCGACTGATCGCCCACTTTTCCCGTTCCCAGCGGAATGTCCAGCTGCGCGATAGCCATCACATGCTGAGATCGGGGTGGGAACTCTACTGTAGATGTGTGTGGGAACGGACATGAACCGGGGATTCCGAGGAGGTCTTCCTTTACTTCAAAGACACATTATTGATGCAATGTACGTAATAAAGTAATAAACTTGTGTATAAGAGGCCAGGCCTCAGAGATGCCGTTAGAGCACCTCGAGAAGATACCCTGTTGTCTGATTTGACGTGTTCTGCTCCGTCGGAATAAACTCCTGTTTCCTGCCTTCCAGTCTCCAGCGCCTGCCTCTTTATTTGGTAACCGTGTGTTGGGTGAGAGGCGGCTAACGCCGGGCAAACCTTGAAAAGCGGTAATCGATCTGATCTGCCTAACCCCTTTTTTCTACAATTGGCGTCCCAAACGTGGGGCCCATCAGCGACACGTGGATCCAGTGGGAGAGGTCCTGACGACAGTTTGAACGACTGCAACGATCGGGAAGAGCTCCTGCCCGATAGACCCTCGTCTGGCAGCCGATCATCCGAACTTCACCGGTTCTGAAGCAGACCTCTCTCGAGCGATCTACGGTCCTGACTGGGAACCATCAGGAGTGCCACAGCAATTACGGAGAATAGAGGACGATCGGGCGCTGGAAGCGGAAGACGAGAAACCGTCCATGCGGTCCGGGTAAGGTCGTGTAACGCGACGAATTGCGAATTGATTGTTTAATTGTTTGAAAATACTAGTATTACTCATTTGATTGTTTCTGAGAGATTCTCTATTTGCAAACAAGCACAGAGTCGCCATACTCTGTTTAGTCTTTGCAGATAGTGAAGGGTAGGTAACGCAGGCTTTTGCCCCCTTTGTAACCCGTCGTGCCTATTTTCCTCTCCATTTGATTGATTGTTATCCAAGCATGTACTGCTTCGGAATTGGTTCTCTTTGGATCATTCTCTATTTACAAATAAGCACAGAGTCGCAATACTCTGTTTAGTCCTTGTGAATAGTGAAGGATAGGTAACGCAGGCTTTTGCCCCCGTTGTAATCCGTCGTGCCTATTTTTATCCCTCATTTGATTGATTGTTTGACCGAACATTGATCGTTCGGAATTGGTTCTCTTTGGGTTATTCTCCATTCACAAATAAGCACAGAGTCGCCATACTCTGTTTAGTCTTTGCGGATAGTGAAGGATAGGTAGTGCAGACTTTTGTCCCCTTTGTAACCCGTCATGCCTTTTTATGCCCCGTTTGTTGGTAGTTGGTTCAACCCGGACCGCTTATTAGAGGTGAACCATCCGGCTCCACTGGAGGGCACCCCATATAAGGACATGTTCACTAAATATGGACTAGTCGCCGTGGCTTACAGTAAGCTGTGGCATAAATACACGAGAAAGGATCGGGAAAGTCAGTGGCCACTGATAGGATCCTTTGATAACGATAAAATAAACGCACTAGGAACAGCCCTCTATAACAATAAGACAACACCCACTATGCTCGATAGCTTCGGCATGTGGCGCAAAGAAACAGAAGAGCGGAAAAAGAGAAATGAAGTCAGATTAGAAAAGGAATTATGAAAAGCAGCTCACCTAGCCGCTATCAAATTGAAAGAAGAAATAAAAGAAAGAGAGGATACCAAGCTAAAACAAGATTCCGAATCATCGGGCCAGTGTCCCGTTAGGACACCCTCTACGCTCTACCCTGAGCTACCTTCAAAACAGCGAACGAACGATGATTTGCTATTAGGTCCCCCGATCATCTACATGCCCCCTCCATATGCCCCGTCCCAACCCTTAGCGCAACACCCGCAACCCCCAACGACAGGCGAGAATAGTGCTAAAGCTTGGGTCCTCATGGCCTCTGTGCCGACCGAAACCCTTGTACTCAGCGCAGCGCGAGCAGCAACTTCAGATGACCCCGAAGCTGGGAGGAAAGACCCTGCTAGAGCGAATAGATTAAGTAAGGATGAACGAGCTGGAATCGATAAGATTGTAAAGACACTAGTAGTGCGAAAGGAAAGTGAAGATTATATAACGGATATGTACAATACATATGCTAATAGCCACAGACGACACTTTGTCGTACGCCTTTGTTACCACACCCTTAATGCTTACGAAGACCAGTACCAAGACAAAGGTCCTGAAAACTTAACAACACTGTACAGAAAAGTTGACATTGGAGATGAAGGTGAGTGTGACGTGACGGACCTCTTCACGCGTACGCTTGAAGTTTTCCGCCACCTCACTGAACTGAAACCGAACACTACGACTCCTGTAGCGACTGAACCCCAAGTAGAAAAAATTGACACGATGATGCCCATAAAGGAGGCCGCCCCCTATTGGTAGTTTACAACTGGGTTTACCAACCATGGGATCGGCAAGACATCCTGACTTTCCGAAAGTCCTTGCCTGATCTACGAAAGAACCCCACAGCCTTCTATACAGAATTAGCCACCGCTTTGGGTTCGACGATTATGACCCTCGCGGATATCGATTTGTTTTTCGGGTTATGTCTGCCAGCTGATGTGTGGAAGCAAATCCGGAAAGTCGACCACCTTGAGCTGTTCGGACATACCTGGACACAACTCGGTGACGTAGACAAGCAGCGAGAGCCCGGACAGAAACCTTTGAAAGCCATTTTAGACCTACCCGATAAGATTGTGCAGAAATTAAAAACCCTAGTCCCAGAAAGAAAGGTGGACTGGTCGATAGTAACGGCCTGTCGCCAGAAACCCCAGGAAGACGTATCAGAATACTTCTCCCGGTTTGAAACGGTGTTCTCCGATTACAGCGGCCAGGACATGACCACTGCGACCGGACATCACTTGTTTGTCCAGAACTATGTAAAAGGCCTGACACCAGAAGTCTCACAGAAACTACAGACTAGTGAGAGTAGTTGGGCAGCCTCCAAGCCCGCAGCTATCCTTCAGATGGCTCAATACTATGAACGACAAAAGAACGAGAACGATCTAGCGACTGAGAAAAAGAAGAAGGACTTGAAAGAGAGAGTGATGATTGCTCAGTTGCAAGGGGTGACTATAGGAAGGGAACAGTATAGAGGGAACTACCAGTCGAATGCTCCTAGAAATCCACCCCTAGAGACCACACACCCGCACCCGGTGCTCCACGAACGGACCTCGATGAGAACCAGTGTGCGTTTTGCAAAGGATTTGGCCATTGGAAATCACAATGTCCAGTTCTGCAAGAAGCACTCAGAAATAAAAACACAAGAGACGTAGCGGGCGGGCCAAGAAATAGAGGACAGGGGCGAGGGCACACTAACGACATCAACAATGACAAACCGAGCAGACCGAACACGTTTGACCGTCCCCGACAGAATCAGTGCCAACAGACTGACTGCGACAATGCCCACGACTTTGCATAGGACTGGCAAGGGCAAGGGAGGGATCTAGTCGAGCTCTATGTTCACCAGCAAGGTCCTTATGTCACCGCTAAGGTCCTAGGTACGAAGTCTCCATTTCTGGTAGATACTGGTGCAACACGTAGTGCGTTGTCTAAACGATTGA
Source organism: Lissotriton helveticus (assembly GCF_964261635.1). Taxonomy (NCBI): domain Eukaryota; kingdom Metazoa; phylum Chordata; class Amphibia; order Caudata; family Salamandridae; genus Lissotriton; species Lissotriton helveticus. The sequence continues at coordinate 1,551,913,635 of NC_136065.1, forward strand.
TTCCCAGGGCACCCTTGTCTGGCTCACATGTGACATCAATAGGTTTTGATGGAACGCCCTCCACTAATCCCTTGTCCACACCGATCTCCTTTAACTTGGACAATAACACCACTGACACGACGTTTTTGCTCTCCTCCAACACCCCTGACGCCATTATGGGACTTGACTTATTGAAACATTTTCGAGCTACTATTAGGTGTTCGCAAGATGGAGTTCGAGTCATTCTGTACGACAACCCAACGCTGCTCGGGTCCTGTCGCGCACAACGCATGTTTTCTATCACTGACGCTGACTTGTCCATACTCGACACCCTACCCCTGTACCTATGGGCAAAGGCCGACTCGGACGTAGGACGCATGATGATAGACCCTGTGCACATAATTGTTCGACAGGACGCAATGCTCCCAAAACTTCCACAGTATCGGATATCGCCCGAGGGCGAGAAGGCATTGGTAAAAATCATCCAGTCCCTGGTAGACACAGGAGTGGTAGAAGAAGTAGTTAGCAATGTTTGCAACAGCCCTATCCTACCCATTATAAAGAAGCAGAGTGAGGGAGATGAAAAAGCGTACCGCTTCATCATCGACCTACGAGAAGTCAACAAAGTGGTTGTACCCCAGTACCCTGTAGTCTGAGACATCACCACCATTCTGACCCTGATTCCTTCCACCGCCACCACCTTCACGGTAATCGATCTCAAGAACGCATTCTTCTCCATCCCCATCCACCCAGACAGCCGCTACCTTTTCGGCTTCACTTTAAAATCCCGCTCATATAGATTTTGCAGAGCACCCCAGGGCTACACTGAAAGTCCAAGCATCTACAGCCAGGCCCTCAAGAGACAGCTGGATGCAGTCCAATTGCCGGATGGAGTGGTGTTGATACAGTACGTCGATGATATCCTTTTGGCAGCCGACACCACCCCACTTGCAGTCACAGCCACCATCCAACTCCTGCACTTCCTCGCGGAAAATGGCCACAAGGTCTCCAAGAAGAAGTTGCAATTCTGCCAACCTCAAGTCACTTACCTAGGCCACCTCTTGTCCAGAGATGGGAGAAAACTCACACCCGATCGAATTCAGGAAATTCTAGAGACCCCTATCCCTAAAACCCAGAAGCAAGTCCGCTCTTTGGTAGGTCTCACCTCCTTCTGCCGACATTGGTTGCCAAATTTCAGCCTCATTGTGAAACCACTACTTTCCCTACTGGCTAAAGATGTTCCTTTCCCGCTCCCTTGGACCCCTGAATGCCAATCCTCCTTCAAAGAACTACGAGACGCCCTTTGTTCAGCACCAGTCCTAGGAACCCCTGATTATACAAAACCTTTCTCTCTCTACACTCACGAAAGGGAGGGATGCGCTTTGTCTGTCCTGACTCAAACCATTGGTCTCAAGCAACGCCCATGTGCCTATTTCTCTGCCACTCTTGACCCTGTAGCGAGAGCTTTGCCTGCCTGCCTTCGAGCAGTAGCTGCTGCTGCTGTCTCTATCCGACAGAGTGAGGGGATCGTACTCTCGAATTCCCTCACGGTTCTAGTACCCCATGCTGTTGACACCCTCCTAAACCAGACTAAGACACAGCACCTTACTAGCGCACAACTGACTGGGTACGAGCTGACACTGCTTGCGCCCCACATCACGTTGAAATGATGCACCACACTGAACCTAGCCACCTTATTGCCCCTGCCTGAGAATGATCCCGATGTGTCCCCTATACATGACTGCGTGACCCTCACGGACGAACAGACTAGAAGTAGAGTTGACCTTCGAGACACGGCTTTCAAAGATCCTGACGGAGAGCTAAGGGTAGACGGCTCTTGCATTAAACTCCCCGACGGCACCACTTCAGCTGCCTATGCAATTACCACAGCCCGAACTGTAGTTGAAACCGCCCGCATCACGCAACGATCCGCCCAGGCGGCAGAACTGATTGCCCTCACACGAGCATGTATCCTAGCAGGGGCGACAGCAAACATTTACACGGACAGCCAGTATGCCTTCGGGGTGGTTCATTATTTTGGGCTCCTGTGGAAAGAAAGGGGATTCCTGACCTCACACGGCACGCCCATCCTACATGGAGATCTAGTCTCCGCTCTGACTGAAGCAGTTCTCCTTCCCAAACGACTTGCTGTGATCAAATGTCAGGCACACAAAAGGGTGACAGACATCATTGGACGGGGAAATGCACTGGCCGACATCACTGCCCGACCCACAGCCGAGAACAGGACGACGACTCGCGTGTACGTGACTAGGTCACAAGCAGAAAAATGGACAGACACTAGGGAAACTATTAGGGACATCCAAATGGCCAGCTCACCACAAGAATTGACTGAATGGGCACGGGTGGGATTAAAGGACGATGAAGGCTGCTGGCGGACAAAAGACACGAATAAATGGTTGCTCCCCAACTCGTACTTGATCCCCATACTGACGATGGCCCATTCCCCTGCACACATAGGATCTGCCCCTATGACCGAACTTGTCTCCCGAGTTTGGCATAAAGATAGAATTGCTGACTCAGCCAAACGATTAGTCCAGCAGTGTCTAGTCTGCCTACAACACAACACTGGGAAAGGAACTGTCGTACCCCGGGGAGGGTTTGGGGTCCCCAACCATCCATTTGAGGTCCTACAGATGGACTATATTCAGTTAGAGAGATGTCAAGGACTGAAGTATGTACTTGTTGTGTGCGCTTTTAGCAAGTGGGTGGAAGCCTACCCGACTCGTGACAACACTGCCATTGCCACTGCAAAAGTACTACTGAAAGAGTTCTTCCCTCGCTACGGCCTTTGTCGAATTTTGTGGAGCGACAATGGCCCCCACTTCGTAGCCGAGGTTATCCGACTTATTTTGAAGGGGTTGGGGGTACGACAGAAGTTCCATGCGGTCTTCCACCCCCAATCTGCTGGACTGGTTGAACGACACAATGCCACGCTAAAACTCAAGCTAGCAAAGATAGTGGCTACCACAGGGCTGAAATGGCCGGACGCCCTTCCACTGGCACTGCTGTCAATGCGATCCACCCCCACCAAACACCACTTGACCCCTTACGAGGTCGTTTTTGATCGACCCATGAGTATCTGGTCTGCTCCAAAACCGACATCTATTCACGACGTCCCGGACGTCCTAATGTCTGACTATCTGTATAACCTAACTAAAACACTATCTGTTATTCATCATCAGGTGCTGCAGGCCATCCCCGATGCTTCCAGGGGCCCCGGACATACCATCCAGCCTGGAGATTTCGTCCTGATTCGGAACTTCCAGTGGGAGAAGAGTCTGGAGCCCCGCTGGACGGGCCCCTGGCAAGTCTGGATCACCACCCGAACAGCTCTTCGAGTGGAGGGGAAGCGAAATTGGCTGCATGCACATCACTGCAAGAAAATCTCTCCGACCCTGACATCGACCGAAGAAGTGACCACCCAAGAAGAGCTCATGCACAAAGACCGACCATCCCTGAGCTGCTACCCTGAAACAGAGACACTCGAATTGGCAAAATTCCCTGATCCCACTGTACCATCCAGAGAAGGGTATAACCTGCGACGAAAGGAGGGAGCTTCGGCTAAGCAGACCACTGACTAAGTTACGATTCTCAGAGCGGCGGCCCAACACTACGAAGGCTGCCAGGAGAGAAGCCAAACGAAGTCTGTGGTTCTGCCTACTACCGAGCACCTTGAAGATGATGGAAGCGCCCGATATGAAGATGGTGGAAGCAACCGGACCTCCGAAGACCCGCTACAGGAACCCGAAAACTGACAGGTTGCACAGCTCAAAGACTATTGCTCTTCTTATCACTCTTCTCTTTTGCCTCCTCCTCATGACTACCTTCTGGATCGTGGAAGAGAACGCACCGGCTCATAAGACATTTCTAACGACTGCACAGCCTACCACCATGAAAGAACACTACCTGGTCTCTCTTTCACCTCAAATCCAAGAAAGGCGTAAGGAGTTCTGGAACAACTCCTTCGTACAGTTACTGCACCAACACAACCTTGCTGCAAATGCCATGAATTGCTGGATCTGTGGGTTGATACCACATGCGACCGGACATTCCATCCCTTTCATCCCTTCCCCTTTCTCCATTCATGGTTCCTGTCTTGCTTGGCTGGTCCTCTTGCAAGAGAGTTACAGGGACAATTCCACTTCCGGCAAGACTATGTCTCACTTTTATCATGGGGTCTGGCTGAACAAAACAGGAAGAAATGCTGCTCCCTTTTGCCCTCTGACCTCCAACGACTCTATCCACATGGACATCCCCGCTAAAGAAATGGTGGAGATGCAAATATTCAACAATCCAGCCAGACCCACCTTCTCCTACCTCCGGAAACAAACGGCTGCCACCCTGACTGTGGCCCTATCTGTTGTCAATGTCTCAGGCCTCGTATGCATCACAGGCCATGGGACACAAATGGTGGGCCACAGCACTGGCCGCATCACCAAAACTTTGTACTCAACCGACCCACCCTCTTTTGTCACCTCTCCGAACATGTACTTCGTCTGTGGTACAAAAGCCTACACCTGGCTCCCAAAGGGCTGGGGAGGTACCTGCTACATAGCCTTCATCCTTCCTCCAACCTATGTGGCTCCGGCAAACCATCACAGACAGAGACGAGCAAAGGACATCGAACAGGCCGACTCCACTGGAGCACAATTCCTGGATGCAATGAAAGGACTTGTTCCACTTTGGGGTCCGATGGCGAACAGTCGTGCCATCCGACATTTGACCCAGGCAGTTGAAACGACAATGAACATTACAGCTGGCATCCTCACGAACAACACGGCCGAGCTTCAGGCGGTCCGCCTGGTAGCCCTTCAGAACCGCCTTGTTCTAGACGTAGTTCTTGCAGATCGTGGAGGAGCATGCCGTATCATCGGGTCTAGTTGTTGCACCTACGTGCCAGACAATTCACCCTCAGTCTACAAAGCCATTGAACACCTCCATAGACTTTCCTCAGAGGTTCATCAGGAACAAGAAGAATGGTCGTTGGGAAGTTGGTTGTGGAGTACTGTAAAGGACTGGGGGTGGAGGTTATTCATGATCATATTGATACCGATTGTCGTAATATGTGGATTCTGCCTGGGTATTCAATGCTTGCCACCTCTGTGTTCACTTTTTGCTAACTGTATTTGCCCTAAGACTCTGGACTTTGAAACTGAGCACATGAAAGCTTTGTATGACATCGAAATACGAAATATAATGGGGATAGACGTAAATTGACAAGCTGGCTAGATATGTTGAAAAGGGAGGACTGTTGAAATCTAGACTGTGGCATAAACATCATCGGCGCCATCTTGTCCTTTTTACGTGCGCATAAGCAGCAGCCATTTTGTTTGCCAGGGCCTCTCTGTCCACTACCGATAGCCAGCGCGTCTCCCCCTTCACTCCCCGGCCTCGCAAGCATCCCCCGCGCTCCGACAGCCCCCGATCTCTCCTGCCTGGGCCATAAAACGCACCTCCAGCGCGACCCTGCCTCAGAGCCACGTCCCGCACGGAACCCTCGCACTCCTTTCCTCTCTTTCACACGTACGGGCCTCTGATAACCTCTTCCTCCTCGTCCATTGTCCGAACCATTCCCAGACCACCACCTAGCCTTGCAGCTGTAGTTTATTGCCCCTACAGTAGGAACTCACCCCGCATCAAAGGAGCGGGGATTGATCAATACCTTCGCACCCCTAGATCCGACTGATCGCCCACTATTCCCGTTCCCAGCGGAAATGTCCAGCTGCGCGATAGCCATCACATGCTGAGATCAGGGTGGGAACTCTACTGTAGATGTGTGTGGGAACGGACATGAACCGGGGATTCCGAGGAGGTCTTCCTTTACTTCAAAGACACATTATTGATGCAATGTACGTAATAAAGTAATAAACTTGTGTATAAGAGGCCAGGCCTCAGAGATGCCGTTAGAGCACCTCGAGAAGATACCCTGTTGTCTGATTTGACGTGTTCTGCTCGTCGGAATAAACTCCTATTTCCTGCCTTCCAGTCTCCAGCGCCTGCCTCTTTATTTGGTAACCGTGTGTTGGGTGAGAGGCGGCTAACGCCGGGCAAACCTTGAAAAGCGGTAATCGATCTGATCTGCCTGACCCCTTTTTTCTACAGTACACAACTGTTTGAAATATGTTTTGGTGATTGTATGTTTATTTTCAAGATGGGTAGAAGCTTTTCCAACACGTCATTGTGATTCAATTACAGTGGCAAAGTTACTTCTTCGAGAAATAATACCAAGATACGGTTTCCCAGTCACTATTGAGAGTGATGGAGGAGGACATTTTGCTAACAAACTGATGAAATTAATTTGTGAGGCTTTAAACATTGAGCAGAAGATACATTGTGCATACAGACCAGAGGCTTCTGGAGTGGTTGAGCAAATTAATGGAACGATTAAAAATAGAATTGGAAAAATGTGTCTTGATACAAGCATAAAGTGGACAGATGCTCTTCCACTTGTTCTGATGACTTTAAGAAGTACACCAGATAAAAAGACAGGTCTGAGTCCTCATGAAATTCTTATGGGCAGAGTCATGAGACAAGCTTTTGTACCAGTGGGAAAACTGTTGAGTATTAATGACAGTGCGATTTTGGAGTATTGCAAACGGCTGTCTGATGTGGTAACTTCTGTGTCTAATCAGGTGGGAACTGAAGTACAATCTAAAGACAAAGTGCAGACACATGATCTGAGACCTGGAGATTGGGTCAGAACAAAAGTACACCGAAGAAGAAACTGCTTGGTTCCGAGGTGGCAGAAACCGAGGCAGGTAATACTTGTAACAACGAATGCAGTGAAGTGTAGAGGATTGAAAAGGTGGATACATCCAAGTCATACTATTCCAATACCTACACCTGAAAATTCAGACGAAGAGAATGATACGACAAACGATTCAGATTCTGAAGAAGAAGTTGAAAGAAATCCAAATATTGAAGATCGACAGGGAGGTCAACATCTGGAAAATTCGTCTGTGAATAGAGATTTGATTGAAAAAGACTTACAAATCATTGAAATAAGTTCTGAAGATAAAAATGATCTGCTAGATAAAGAATCAGCAGAGGAATCGAACAAGGAAAAAGGAGTAAGAAGAGAGTCTGATCAAGTTCAAAAGCAAGACCAGGAAAGTATCGAAAAACAGAAAACAAACTCTGGAAGCAGGAACAAGAATTCCGGATCTAGGAAGTTAAAGGTAATTGAAGAGGTGGAGGAAGACGAATTACCGAGTACTAGTGATGGGAGAAAAAGTGCTGTTCCTAACGGAGTAAGACTGCCGATTAGAGAAGATCCTGAGTCAAGAATTGAAATTTCTGACAGTAACTCTGGAGAGAGTGATGAAGATTGTCAGAGAGAAAAAGTGAAGAAAAGAGCGTGGAAGACAGAATCTAATGTGATTGAGCCAAAGAGAAAAATCTTGAGAAAAGGAGAAAGCTGGCCAACTGAAAACAGAGGGTTGAGGGTCAGGTTAGTAAAGAAATCGAAAGAGCAGGTGAACGAAATAACGAGTCAGGAAGATCCTGAAAGGAAAGCTGAGAAAGGAAAGAAAATAGAAGTAATTTCTAGAAAGACAAAGAGAGTTTTGAAACCGAATCAAAAATACAAGTCTCCTGAGTGGGCTTATATTATAATCCCACCTGTAATTGAAATAAACAGTAGCAGTCAGGAAGAAATTGAGGACAATACTGACAATGATTGAAGTACTAATATGTTAGAATTTAGGATTAAATTTAGGTTTCTGTACTTGGCACAAGGCTGAAGAAATTGTGTTAGGTGACACAAGGTCGAAGAAATTGTATTTAGTTGGAGAAAAACTTGTGACACCAGGTCGAAGAAAGATTGTTAGAAGGTTTTAAAAAAAAAAAAAATTTTTTTTAAAGGGGGGTGTTTTAAATTTTAGGTATATTTAAAAAAAATTGTTTTCTCTTTTTGCAAACAAAGCTTTGAAAAAAAATGCCTTTTGTTATGACGCGTGGTACTTCAAAATGTTCCATTTTCAAGAAATGCTGTAAGATGACTCTGGGATGTGTGCTCATATTAGTTCTGCTCTGGTTAATTTTAGCTGTTATCTTTCCTTTCGGGATCGATAAGGAGAGATACAAGGTCAATATGACAAGCAAGGCTTCAGTTAGTCAAGACAAACATAGTGCAACACACAAAGCTAACAAGGTTATTGATCACAGACCAGATATTCATCAGGATAGGTCTGTTGGTGATTTTTCAAGCAATACATTTTCGAGGCTTTTGGGAGAGTACGTTAAAGTTATGAGTGTCAAAGATTGCTATATTTGCGTAAAACTGCCTGCTTCTGTTTCTGAGGGAGTGACATACAATATGCTTCCTCTTACTTATGGCATAACTTGCAGTGTGTTAGCTAGCTTATTTTACCAAACTGGTCGGTTAGAATATTATTACTCCAACTATGACGAGATTTTTGCTAATCTGAAAATAGAGAATGCTTTGAATAAACACAAGAAAGCCAAACAGATGAGGGAATTCTTTTTAGTCACTAATGAACTCACTTATGAGTATGCTTACAGAAATAATCTAACTTGCAAATTGAGAGCTGAAGAAAAGACTTTCCTGAACCTTGTTGAGGAGAGAAGAGCGATTTATAAAAGAAACGAGATGGTCAACCAGACCAAATCGAAGTTCTGGCAAAAAGAGGATGAAAAACTTAATGGCAAATCTTTTGATAATGTTGCAATTCACATAGACAAACCAATTAGTGGCAAGCTTTGCATTAGGAGAGATAATACTCTATTTGATAATTACTTTGTAGGAGCTAGCAATTGTGAAGACACTTACCAAATCATGGGGGGTTGGGGATTCAAAGGTGGCAAAGACCCAATTTTTCCTGGGATCTATTTTGTTTGTGGAGATAAAGCTTATTATAATCTCCCGGACCATTGGTACGGGACATGTTTTGTTGGTCTTGTTTTTCCAAAGATTTTTCACGTTGACAGAAATGCAGAAGGTTCATTTGAAATCAGTAATCATGCAAACAGGTTTAGAAGAGAAAGTTTCTCAGAAATTTTGGGAGACATCTTTGAGGCAGTGATACCTTTAGTAGGTATAACCCTGAATGCAGGAAGAATCAGAAAACTGTCCACAATTGTTGACAGATTGTCCACTGACACAGCGGGTGGTTTCCAGTTAGTGGATGTGGAGGTCATTGCGGTTAGGTCGATGGTGATGCAAAATCGCCTTGCCCTAGACATTCTCCTAGCAAAAGAGGGAGGAGTCTCTGGCATTTTACATGTACAACATTGTTGTACTTACATCCCAGATGAGAGTAAGGATATTGAAATGTACATTAGAAATATTACAGAGATGCACTCAGAAATAGTCCCCTTAGAAGAAAATGATTTTTCAGAACAACTCTCAAAAAGATTTCAAGCTATTAAAACCTGGTTTCAAGAAATTGGTGGTTCAGTTCTTGGCAAGATTCTAACACCTTTGTTTGTAATAATTGTTTTGATAGTTTTGACAAAGATCAGTTGCATGTTACACAAGAGAAAGAAGCATATGAGGGAAAAGAAGAGAATTTACAAAATCAAGAAGGAGCAAGAGAGGGAGGTAGAGCTTGAGGAGTTACTGAAAGCTCAATATGATAGTTGCAAGGATTTTGTTGAAACAAGTCTTTAGAAAATACTAACAGAGCGAAACTGAACCATTTTCATTTAAAGATAAAATTTTGCTAAATTTTTGGGTGTGGTGTGGTGATTTGGTAATCACCAGATGAGGGAGTTGATGGAGCGAGATTCAGAAATGTTTTTCATTTCAACTCGCGAAGTCACACTTCCATAAATAAAAATAATAAGATTAACAAATGTGCTGTATGTGTATTAATCCAACCTAGTTTTTAGTCACAATACACATGAATACATATGGGGTACTAACATGTGTGCTCATAATTGTGCATTATGTTGCATTTCCTTGTTTGTGAAAATAATAAATTAATCGTGTCTATTGTTATGTCAAAATTTAACCGCAGCTGTTTTAGAATAAATGGCATTTGCTTATTTTGCTTCCCTGTCTTTGTGGTGTCATTTTATTCTCTATAGGTGCATAAAGAACCCTGCTGGATTAAATGAAGAATGGTAGCTATAAAATGCTGCTTTAATTGTGCATTTCAGCTAGGTAATTTAGACTAATGGGTTAAATCTTTAGCAATGGAGGGTGGCAACAGAACAAACTATATTACTCGCATTAATTATTCTTTTGTGTTTGTTTATATAATAGTTATGGAAAAGGCTTTGGGCCTAGTGAATTTCAGTGCTTGCAAAAATCTACTGGGAGCCAGAGTGAGTCCATGTTGGCAGCGATTTCCTCCTGTCCTGAAGCAAAATTGTCGAGTTGAACTGACAGTCTCTTGGTCGAGCAAGGCCAAGGCCAGGAACCGGCAAAGAGGTTTGAAACAAACCACGACATCCGAGGAAGCCAGAGACTTTAATTGTAGAAATTGTTGCAAATTGAAGGAAGCTGCGTTGTTCGAAAACCAGAGACAATGGTCTCTAAGAACGTGACAGAACTGTGATTCTAAAATGTGGTGACACGATGCCTGTCACTTTTGGACCAATGGGACTCCGATTTCAGCAGAGAAAAATACAATTTCTCAGATTAGCTTAGCGTAGAAAGGTATAAAAATTCTTACCCCGTGGAAGAGTTACTGCTTCTCCTTACAAACCTTTGATGAGGGCGTCATGCTGTTGGACTTTTCTTGGAACACGTAAGAACCCTCAAAGACTTTACTCTTTAATTTTTCTTTATAGTTAGCATTAGTTAGGGACTTAGGTTCGAAAAATACTAAACTGATAATTTTCATTTTATTAGAATAAATTTATTCATAATAAAATTTTCATAACCATTTGTGATGATTCAAATAAAATGCTTAAATAAAATCTCTAATACAATTTTCCAAATGAGTAGCTAATAAAAATCTTACTTTGGAAACAAGCTGGTCTTGTCATTTCATAAGTTTAGGTTACCTTTAGCTAGATTTATCGCCACAGTGGTTTAATTTGTTTGTAGGATTAGTAAAGTATGATGAATTCATTTACCGCAGTTGTATATAAATGTGTATAATTTGTGAATAGGTTAATTAAGCCACATGGTCCAGTCGGTCAAAATATGTCATGTTGGATTTATAGGCCTTGTGATTGATTAGTGAAGTATTATGTATATTGTGGAGTTGGGTAGCGTAGCGTATGACATATTTCCTATAGCCCGCTGGATCACCCGCACCGATCATGAGTCCTTTGTCAAACGAATCTGTAAGGAAGAAAAATACCCCTTTCACAAGAAAGTCTAAATTTACTCCTATTCTTATCAGGGATGGGATTGACATTTTTAGTGAAAATGTGGTCAGTGAGATAAAAACTTTAAATTACAGAATTTTTAAAAATAAGAAGCAAATGTCCAACAGCAACAGGCAATATCATCAACTGATCAACAAACTACAAAACAACGAAAATGTCATTATAAGAATCACCGACAAATGTGGAAATGTAGTTTTGTGGGCAAAGAAGGACTGTATGCAAGAAGCATTATTAAAATTGAATGATCAGTCCTGCTATCGGCTTTGCAACTCCACAACATCCAAAGAAATTGCCAATGATTTCTACACTAAACTGGTGGCTTGGAGGAGCTTGGGATTATTAACAATGGACGAATATCAATTAATTAGGAATGACCACCCCATCGTCCCCAACATTTACTTCATCCCGAAGATTCATAAAACTGCCTCCAAGTCCCCAGGAAGATCGATCATATCAGTCAGAGGAAGTCTTCTGGAAAATGCTTCAAAATATGTAGACTTTTTTCTTCAAAATTGGGTACAGAATTTACCATCTTATGTAAGAGATACCAGTGATTTTTTATCCAAAATTGAGAACTTTGAATGGAACAAACATTACTATCTCTTAACTTCAGACGTGTCTTTTCTGTATACTTGCATTAACCACAGGGACGGCTTAAGGGCAGTAGAATTCTTCTTTAGCAGAAATGGGATCACATGTCCGGATCATGATGCAATGTTATTGAACATGATCAGTTTCTGTTTAAACAATAATGTTTTTTTTTCAACCAAATCTTTTACCAACAAATGCGAGGAGTTGCAATGGGGGCCAGCTTCTCCCCCAGCTATGCCTGTTTATTCATGGGCTGGTGGGAGGAGCTGGTCCTCAGGGGCACGCACAGCAACTTTTACTACAATCATGTAAAATTGTACCTCAGATACATTGATGATTTGTTTATCGCGTGGGACGGATCATGTGAACAAGCTATGGATTTTGTGAGACACATAAATGAAAATGATGTTAATCTGAATTTCACTACCACCATCAGCAATTGCAAAATTAATTTTGGGGATGTTGAGGTTACTGCAAATGGTGACACTTTGGAAACAAAGTTACACAGAAAAGAAACTGCAGGTAATTCTGTACTGCATTCTTCTAGTTTTCACCCGCGGCATCTTGTACATAGTATCCCCTAGGGGGAGATGCTACGCTTAAAGAGAATCTGTAGCAATCCCAATAATTTGTTAAAAGCACAACAAGAGAGTAAAAAAAGATTTCTATCTAGGGGATATCCGGCTGCAACTATAGATGAGGCTATTAACAAAACGCAAGGCCTCAGCAGACGGGACCTCCCATTCAAAAACAAAGAAAATGAAACAAGTCAAAAAGCCGGTTCTACTAAAAATAACCTATAGTTCCCAAGACAGAGCCATAAGAAAAATTGTACACAAAAATTGGTCTCTAGTTAAGAGTGATCCCATTATAGGCCACAATCTTCCAATGAAACCTGCTTTTTGCCTATAAAAGAGCCCCTTTAATGCACAGTAAGTTGGTGTCTAGTAGTCCGGAAACATCTAGTCATGTAAACTGGCTGATGTCTCCCAATGGCTTCAGTAAATGCAGATCATCCAAGGCATGCAAATATGGTGTAAACAAAAAAAGCTACTGCACGGCCTTTAACACACAGGAGGTAAAAATCAACAAACCCCTACATTGCAAGACCGAGTTTGCCATATATGTTTTAGAATGCTCATGTCCTCTTAAATATGTGGGCAGCACAAAATTACGTGTTAGCAAACGGATCTTGCAACATATTAGGGCTATTCTAAACAGAGACCCAACTGACCCAGTCGCTAGGCATTTTGGGGAAGTTCACAACAATAATATGGAGCATTTCAGTTATTATGCAATAGATGCCATACTAAAAACTAAAAAAGTGGGTGACAAAGAATACCTTCTAAGAAAACTAGAAACCAGATACATTTTAAATATGGACAGTAAGAGCCCTGGAGGTCTTAACAACACCGAAGATTTGTACACCTGTTTATAAATTCAGTGACCGTACCTTCAAAACCGGAGCATTCCCTCTTCTTTTTTTATCGCTGAAATTTGCACAACTAATTGGCATACTGTATGATCATTTTAAAATATATATTTTTTCTCCTATTGTGTCCTACTTGGAATTAAATGTTACATTTGAATATTTAATTGTCAAATCACGGTTTAAAATTCCCTTATAGGATTAAACCGATGGACACAATACATTGGCTGCCCAAGCCAAACCAATTATTAGATTGTTTTTTTACTTCACTTCACTTTCATGCACTTTATGGCCGTATGAATTCAATACGGGGTCGCTTCTTCATTTCACAATTGTTCTTAAATTGAAGAACGAAAAACGTTTTAGACACTTTTTGATCCACTCTTTTGCAGCACCTTATCATTTTTTACATGGATAATATGATTAATTTTTTAAGGTAGAATATGTGAAGCAGGTTATTATATGGGCAAAAAACTTAGGATTTATCCTAATATGTCATGTACCGCATTTACGCATTTATTAAAATTGCCACCACAAGTCAAGATTTATAATTATGTATATTTATGAAACAGTATATTTATTAGGTTTTTTAAAAATATTTAAAACTCTTTTAGAAATGGATCATCAACCTGCATATTTTAGGGGTTATTATCCGCATTGGGATAGTTGTTTTTTATATATTTATTACTATTTTTTTCTTAGTAATGAATGTACTTCTTGACTGTGCGACAATGAGATAGTAATGTTGATTAGCAGTGGTGGCTAATATAGACAAATTGTCTGTTTAAAATGATTGAACAATTACTCAGGTTTGCAAAGCAGTATATAAATATATATTCATGTGTTCTATCTACCATTGACTAAGTTAAATATTTTTTCCATGCTTACTGTCACGTGCATAAGTGCTATAGTATAATTGGTCTATTCACCTTACTGGCGTTGTCATGTGATCAAGGTCCTTTGGGGACCGAAACACGTAATGGCGGCAAACAAAACCAGCACTCTAAGCACTGATTCCTGGGTCCGTGTCTGCTTACTGCTTGGAGAACGAAGGAGGCGGTGAAAAGCAGTTATCTTTGATATATATATATATATATATATATATATATATATATATATATATATATGTATATATATATATATATTACCTACTGGCGATAGCCAGTAGGTATATATAGTTAAGATTTTTTTCCTATGGGATTTTTGAAAATTCTATGTCGAATAACTTTGGCATTTGAGGACAGAATTGGCTGAAATTGTCAGGAAAATGGAACATTTTGTTTCTGAGCAGCCCCTGAAAATTTGGGGGGGTTTCGTCAAGGGGGGGCCGAGAAAAAAGGGGGGTCCCAAAACGTGTTTTTCCCATGCAATTTTCCATAGGGCGGTTGGCCTCACTTTTAGCCCTAACGGCTGAATGGATTTACACCAAACTTGGCAAAATTGTAGGGACTGGTAGCCCGATGTGCCTTTGCTATGTCTCAAGATATAGGCTCCAGTGGTTTTTACGAAAATTAACTTTGAAAAATATATATTGGGCTACATTGGGCTATATATATGTTGGAGCCCAAATGTAGCCCAATGTAGCCCAATGTAGCCCAATGTAGCCCAAAGATGGCCACCAGAGACAAAAAAAAACAAATGTAGCCCAAATATCAGCCAGATGTAGCCCAACTATAGCCCAATGACAGAATGTCCCAGAGTGTTCTAAAGAACAACTAGAGTGCTAACAGTCCTACTTATTACAAAGGTATGGCACACCTGAAGCCATCTTGATTGGAATAAAGTGGTAACTCTTAAAACATTTAATTTAAAAAGGAACAAAATGAGGGGGTTCATTTTGCCATAGAAAGTATGATTAGCGAATATATGACGAAATCCCGCATACCATCAGTCCGCAAAAAAAACCCTGCATGTACTATTAGGCCGCAAATTAAAATAACGAAAACTTTTAGAACGAATATGCCTTTAGCATACACTAAACAACTAAACTACCCTAAACCCTAAAACACTACCCCCAGCATGACCCTACACTACACAAACAGTACAACACTACCCTAAAACACTACCCCCAGCATGACCCTACACTACGCAAACACTACAACACTACCCTAAACCCTAAAACACTACCCCCAGCATGACCCTACACTACGCAAACACTACAACACTACCCAAAACCCTAAAACACTACACCCCAGCATGACCCTACACTACGCAAACACTACAACACTACCCTAAACCCTAAAAAACTACCCCCAGCATGACCCTACACTACGCAAACACTACAACACTACCCTAAACCCTAAAACACTACCCCAGCATGACCCTACACTACGCAAACACTACAACACTACCCTAAACCCTAAAACACTACCCCCAGCATGACCCTACACTACGCAAACACTACAACACTACCCTAAACCCTAAAACACTACCCCCAGCATGACCCTACACTACGCAAACACTACAACACTACCCTAAAACACTACCCCCAGCATGACCCTACACTACGCAAACACTACAACACTACCCTAAACCCTAAAACACTACCCCCAGCTTGACCCTACACTACGCAAACACTACAACACAACCCTAAACCCTAAAACACTACACCCCAGCATGACCCTACACTACGCAAACACTACAACACTACCCTAAACCCTAAAACACTACCACCAGCATGACCCTACACTACGCAAACACTACAACACTACCCAAAACCCTAAAACACTACACCCCAGCATGACCCTACACTACGCAAACACTACAACACTACCCTAAACCCTAAAACACTACCCCCAGCATGACCCTACACTACGCAAACACTACAACACTACCCTAAACCCTAAAACACTACCCCCAGCATGACCCTACACTACGCAAACACTACAACACTACCCTAAACCCTAAAACACTACCCCCAGCTTGACCCTACACTACGCAAACACTACAACACAACCCTAAACCCTAAAACACTACACCCCAGCATGACCCTACACTACGCAAACACTACAACACTGCCCTAAACCCTAAAACACTACCCCCAGCATGACCCTACACTAAACAACCACCACAACTCTACACTACACTAACACAACACTACACTACACAACACTACACTACACAATCACTAACCCACGAAAAAATTAACACAAACCCACTTACCTCTCTCGTCATCGTTGTTTTCACAACGCAAATGCATTTACCATACATGCCTTTAAAACGTAATTCTTTGTAAAGGCATGCGCGATAAATGCACATGCGTTTTGAAAAAATGCGGGATAATGGTATGCGAGGTCAATGACCTTGCGGGATAATGGTATGCGGACTGAAAGTCTGCGGGATAAAAAATGCGGGAAAATGGCTGCAAACCATGATTAGCAGCAGACTTCCCTGGTGAGCACTAGCTTTACTACAGTGATCTAATGAGCAACTAGAGTGCTAACATTCAGAATTTATGGCAAATGTGTGACACATCTGAATGCCTTCTTGATATAACCAAAGTAAACAAGCATTGAAAATGCAATAGATCTCGCCCTCGTTTAAGTTAAAGCCATTCTGTTTGTAATGAGGTGGCTTTTTAGCTTTGCTTTTATTAGTGTTTTTAAAACGTTCATGTAAATAACATGCATATGTATGCATATATGTATATGTATGCATGCATTTATATTTATATAGATATGCAGATTATATATGTTTATATATGTATATTACCTACTGGCGATAGCCAGTGGGTATATATAGTTAGGATTTTTTCTCTATGGTATTTCTGAAAATTCTATGTCTAATAACTTTGGCGTTTGTGGACGGAATTGGCTGAAATTTGCAGGAAAATGGCACATTTTGTTTCTGAGCAGCCCCTAAAAATGTGGGGGGGTTTCGTCAAGGAGGGGCCGAGAAAAAAGGGGGGTCCCAAAATGCATTTTTCCCATTCATTTTTCCATAGGGCGGTTGGACTCACTTTTAGCTCGAACGGCTGAATAGATTTACATGAAACTTGGCAAAATTGTAGATATGGTTTGCCCGACGTGCCTTTGCTATGTCTCAATATATGTGCTCCAGTGGATTTTGAGAAATTAACGTTTAAAAAAATATATATATCTGTGACAGCGCTCCGGTTAGCGCCCCGGTTCGCGTACCTGACGCGTAACGGAACTTCGCGAAGCGAAGCTGATTGGCTCTCCGGTGTCTGTCAACATTCTAAACAGTCCGGAGCGGCCGCCATCTTGTCTCTCGGTAGGATCGAGAGACAAGGTGTGGTGAAAAAAGAAGGGGGAAATGAAAGAAAGGGGGCAAGGTAAACCCCTCCTGACCCCCTAGGATTGATGAGGGGGATATTAAAGTCCCCCGCGATTTTTCGCGGTAGAGGCGCTTCCCGGTACGCGACCTGGGCAGCTAACCGGCAGCGCAACGGGAGTCCGCCATCTTGTGTTTTTGGAGCGTCCGGTTCGCGTACCGGGTAGCGTCCCGGTAAGCGTAACAAGGGGAAAACCAAGAGAAACAGTAAAAAAAAATTAAGGGAATAGATTTCCAGCAAACTTGGCAAAATTGTAGGGACTGTTTGTTTGATGTGCCTTTGCAAGGCCTCAAGATATGTGCACGTGTGGATTTTGTCTAATTAAGGTAAAAAAAATATATATACCTGTAAGCGTGCTCCGGCACGCTTACGTTACGGGTTTTGTTTGCGCTGCAGAGCCGATACGTCACGGTTATGCGACGCGTCATGAGGCGTCTCACGTGGCTACGTGATACGTCACGTAATAAAGAATATATTTTACAGCTATAGATATTAGCTTTTAAAAAACCATTGAAATTCACTGAAAAAACCATAGGTTATAGACCATATATAGTTAGGAATTTGCATTTACAAAACCTTGAAAATTCACTGAAAAAACCATAGGTTAGAGACCATATATAGTTAGCTGGACATTTTATTGACATAAAACCAATGAAATTCCATATATAGTTAGTTGCACTAACTATATATCGCACACCCGCAATCCACTGCTGATGATGTCACATATTACATCATTCATGACATGGTCAGTGACATCACTGATGACATCACTGATGACATCTCAAATGACATCACTGATGACATCTCAAATGACATCACTGATGACATCTTGACACACCAATACCAGTTACTACATACGCACTCACTGATTCCTACGTCTACACACACATTCACTCATTCACCCAACTAACTATATATGGAATTTCATTGGTTTTATGTCAATAAAATGTCCAGCTAACTATATATGGTCTCTAACCTATGGTTTTTTCAGTGAATATATATATATGTAGATATATATATATGCCAAACACCAAAGAAAAATTGACTCGCACTCGTGAGGGGTTTAAATCCAAGTCGGATTTATTTGCACAAAAGATCAAAGAATAGACGTGTTTCGGCGGTACGCTATATATATATTAGCAGAACAACTCAGCAGAACCCCACAGAGTATCCACAGCACAGAGAATGTCTGTGTTGAAGGCCGCATGTCTGGCGGCCGAAACGCGTTATTTGGACACCTGATGCTTTAATTAAACACCCTTAAGCACTAAGTCTTGCCTGTGGAGTCTGTTTCCTGGTTCGGCGCCGCTGTGAAGGTTGGTCGTACTGCTGGGACTTTCTTGTTTCATATATATATATATTAGCAGAACAACTCAGCAGAACCCCACGGAGTATCCACAGCACAGAGAATGTCCACAGCACGGCAGTTTTCCTTCAAGGTAATTTTATTTCCTTCTCTCACACCATGTGCAACACACAAAGGATGGTCGACCCGTTTCGGCTAATGCCTTCAACTGGACCCACCGTCTAGGAAGTCTATTTAAAGTCACAAGTATGATTGATCCCTTGTTTGTTTCTAAATAAATATACTAGACCACTCACCCATCTTAAAAAAAGATTTGTGAATCGGCAACCAATAGCTGCCATTTTCTAAGAGCATTCAGTACAATTTTGATCATATGGTCAAATTTTAGAGTGGTATTGGCAATTTTCACAGTAAAGTACTCTTAATGAAATGGTAATCTTTGTTATGACAGGCCTGTGCTTTCTAATTCACACGTATGAATATATATTTACATATATGGGCGATGGGTTAGAGCTAAGAAAATGATAGTCCATAGGTGGTAGAATGGTAAAATGGTAAGGTCCTATGGGGTTCTACCAGTAGTTGTTAAAAGTTGGGGCATTTGAATACTTTGAGAATATATGAACAATGATGCATTTATAAGATACTTATAAAATATTTACAAAATATTTAAAAAATATTCATTAAAATATTCATAAGATAATTATGGAAAATTCATAAGACCGCATTATATAAAAAATCTCTGAGATTTACATATATTTCTAATGGGATATCGGAAGTCTTAGTTGTCTATGTGAAGTACTGTATGTGACACCCAATTTCTCAACGTATTTTCCTTGAAGTAAAAAAATTATCAAGATTCCATACATATTTAAGGGTCAAATTCCCTTCCGAGGCTTTTGATACGTGAAGCTGTCCCCTGATTATTACTGTGATTAACAACCTTCATCTATTATAGGAGAAAGAGAAAGTGTCATGTGCTAAAGTGCAAAATGTGCATTCGTGGGTCATGGGTGAGATAGTCCACCAATTTTACATGATATATGCTACATACTAAGGCTGACTCATTGATGAATAAAATCGCGGTTGTAAGTACATTGTGCAAATTAACATCTTAGATCCTGTACTAAAGTAGTTAGTCAATATCATTATATTTTAGGACCCAGTATTTAAAGTGACACGTGCATTGTGCAATCATATTCTGCAAATTTGCAATTTCTTTGTACAAGGGATGTTTCTTTCTCCTCATACTCCTTCTTCCTTCTATCATGATGATTGTTTGTAATATTCTTTTGGGGCACTACTTCAATTGCTTTCCCTGGTCGCATTCAGACCTGGATGCTCTCTCCGTTAATTCAAATGTGTCCCCGACAATACCATTATGAGTCCCTTGTTATTCCATTCACCAATTTTACAAAGTTTCAATAGTCCAGGAATGTACCCTAACAGGATTATGTTTATTTTCTTCTCTATGAATGGGTCGGTACTCAGAGATGGACATGTAGTTCTGCATCCAGATTATGGCCAAAGGGCTTTTCAGTCCCCAGTGCCAGTATGAGCTTTGATTCTGCTCTTCTGAGTTCCAGGGTTTTGTCACCCCCTCTTTCATTTAGTTTTATCATCTTGGCTCCATAATATCTCAAACCTTGAGCATTTCCTTGATATTTTTCGGAAAATTTTTTGGCCATTGGCTATGCCAAGTCTTTTTTTTAATCGCTCTAAGATGCTGTAAAATCCGTAGTTTTAATTTATTGATGGTACTTCCAACGTAAAGTTGCTTACAAGGACATTTTAAGACATACACCACATGCTTAGATTCACATGTGATGTGTGCAGTTATCCATTCCTTTTTTTCATTGGACAATACATATGATTGTGTATTCATTCCGTGTTCACAGGCCTTACATTTAGAACAGTTCCAAAATCCTGGAGTTGTTAACCAAGTTCCATTTTCTTTTCCTGATGTTTCTAGGTGGCTCTGTGTTAGGATGTCGCCTAGCGATGCAGTCTTCCTGTACGTTATCTTAGGAATTGGAGGTAATTTCCTCTTTAGTGACTCATCAAGCAATAGTATGTTCCAATGCTTTTTCAAGATGTGTCGTAAACTTTTGTTTTCCACATTGAAATCCAAAATGATTCGAGTTGTTTCGTCATCTTCCACATCAGTTATCTCATTCAGTAATTCTGGTCTCGATTTCTCAGTCATTTTATTTTTGGTGCTTCAATCACATTCAAGGGGTAGCCTCTTGCTAGGAATCTCGTTCCAGTTTCATCAAGATTGTTATCTATGTCATTGTCTTCCGAGCAGTTCCTCTTGATGCGGAGCATTTCTCCGTATGTGACACTCCATTTCAGATGTTGTGGGTGTCCGCTATTGGCATGGAGGATACTGTTGGTGGCAGTCGGTTTTCTGTGAATTCTGGTACAGAGCATCTTATTTTGTACAAACACTTCCACATCCAAATAGATCACTTGCGTTCTGCTCCAGGTGGATGTGAAGGATAGATTGTAATTATTTTGGTTCGGACTTTGAATGAATTCTTCCAGGATCTGCAGGTCTTCTTCCCAAATTATGAATAAATCGTCGATGTACCTCATCCACGATTTAATATTCGCTTGTACCTGCTTGATAAGATGTCCTCTTCCCAGACTGCCATAAACAAATTGGCATATGTTGGGGCAAATGATGTCCCCATTGCCGTCCCTTGCCTTTGCAGGGATGTCTCCCCATTAAAGAGAAACACATTATGTGAATATATATATCTTGCAAGTTATTTGCCCATTCCCCCACTCTCAGCACAGTGGGTACGGCAGCCTCGAGGACGAACTCGCGTGATACGAAAAACACAGTTCAGGAACTCTGCGCACTCCAGCCGTAATTTTCAAAGGTGTTTATTTTAAATAAACGCAAACACGGGCATAGTGACAAACGCATTTCAGCCTCCTGGCCTTCGTCAATGTCAGTGAATTTATGTGAAAAGCTACTATATAACAACAGATCATTTCATGGGATCACAGCAGAAAAAGAGATAAAAAGTGGGATTTAATAGTTTTCCCACCCACCAAGGAAAAGTGTAGGCCATTTTAACACTATCAAAGTTACATGACAACCATAACGTCCAATGGTATTTACATGTCCCCAAGTGTTTAGATATTTTCAGTGACACTGGGGAGGGGTCTACAGAATTTTGGTAAAACGGAATTCAAATTCTAAAAATGCTTTGAGTCAATCATAAAGGAACAATTCACAGTCCCTAAATATAATATAATTATATCAACTGATAAGCAAATGCTTGTGCATCCACTTTCAATCAAATTCCATTATTCAATGCACCATTACCCCACATGGTGTTTGAGACACAATCAAGCTCTGTATGAGCCTAGTTCATCCATCATAATACAGCCTCTGATTATTAAACAATATCTCATTGTCTCTAAATCATGCTACCAAATAAGAAATCATTCGAAAATTACTTGAACTAGAGTACATGGTTCACAGTTGTATCCGCTTTTTTATCCTACCTAATGTAAGAGCACAGTTCTTTATCACAATTCAACCCCCACGGGACAAGGGTGCGTAAAGAGACTATATATTTGGCCTCTAGCTGCCTCAGGAGTTTGACCCTGTCTCCCCCTCTTTCTTTCACCGAGATTTGGTCAATACAATAGTAGACCAATTTATCACTCCTGGCTTCATTTAACATCGAGAAATGTCTTGCGCAAGGGTAGGTTTTGTCCTGGTTAGCGATCGCTCTCTTATGCTCCAGGATTCGCTTTTTCACCGGGTGTATTGTGCTTCCAATGTATTGTAACGTAAAAAGCAAATGCATCAGGTAATTTTTAATCTGTTACATTCCTATTTCATGATGTTTATTGGTTTATTTGTATATATATATAAATATATATATATATGTGGTTTAGAAAACTGTTGCATTATTTAATTTATCTTGTACTTAATGTTTAATCTTTATTTATTTTACTGTTGCTTTCTTTAGTTCAGCAGTGTCGCTACCTTAATGCCATTTTCAGGGTCAAATAATAATGTGATGTTAGTTCCTGTGATTTCTTCAGCGGTTGAACGTTTAGATGATGTAACCTCTGCACCAGTGGCATTTTGGTGAATCAACACCAATGACGATTTATTCTAATCAAGTCATAAAAGTGGTGAATCTTATGGATAATGGTAACACCCACAAGAGGTGTAGTAGTTCAGTCCTTCTCTAGTATCTTTTAGCCTGGGTAATACAATGTCTTCTGTAGGATTTAGAGGTTTAGGTAAACCATGCCTTCATGAGCGCAGGAATATCTAGACATGGCTGTACAATAGAGCTGAGACAGCAACTATGCTAATATTGCTGACCTCCAGTTTATTAAGATGTTATTTAGCTGAGCCTTGTCAGATTCTGAGCGTTTTATTTTGGTATATATCTTGGTTATCAAATTACAATCACAAAACTTTCATTTAATAAATCCAGCAGTGTGCCAATAATTATGTAACAACGACTATTTTCGTGTCACATAGTCATGAGATGAGTTAAGAGGAGTATAGCAATTCTCAGGATTACTATTAGAAGCATTAAGGGGGTCTTGCATGGTTCTACAGGAAGTTTGCATTCCATGAAATAACTTAATGAGAAATACTGGGGTCTGGTTTATGGGACTTCTATTTCTGTATTCTTAGGCGAAAAACGTAATTGGCCTGGTGAGTGAAAAGTTATTGTGAGGATAAACTTCATGATCTTGTTCAGGACGTTGCTGGGAGGAAGTTGATACATGTTATTTATGTGAGTTTGTATTGTCTTTTACGCTTTTTGTAATTGTGTGATCTTGCCAGGGCATTTATATTATTGACTTCAGAGTTCGGTTCGGTTGCAGATTATTGTTTTATCTACTTTGAGCAAGTGGGCAGGAACATAAATGAGAAAAGAGGGATTCAATTGGCCTTGGGGCAGTGGGATTGGCAGTGGTCTGTGTCATGCTAGAGTATCATTTACATAGAGCAGTGGGTCTTGGAGAATAATTGGTTGATTCAGTTTAAAATGATTCAGGTTATGCTGTTGTATAGATTTTATGGCACAGTAAGAATGTTGCTTTATGTGGCACTTTGCTCATTTAATTGTAAACCCAGTAGCAATTTACCATCAGGAATCACTCTATAATGCACAACACCACCACCAGTGATATCTTTAGTAACCTCTTCTTTTGAATGCAGCTCCCAACTAGTTAAGTGTTTATTTCCTTTGTTTCCTATTCTATCCTATAGGTCGTTAACTCTACACTTATTCCTATGTTTTGGACTTCTGATTTTTATCAGTCTCTGGTACAGGCATAATACTTTATTCTGAATCTCTTCAAACTCCTCTGCCACCTGCCACCCCCCATGCCGCAGCGCAGATGCACAGTGAGGGAACAGTTGGCTCAAAGTTAAAGTACGAAGAGGGAAAAACAAACAGAAAAGCTTACAGTCAGTGAGATCTGCTGTCCACATGCCACCTTACATGCAATGTTATGATGAGAAGAAAAGGACAACCCAATATGCTTAAAGAGAACCTGGTCATGGTCTGTATAAGCAATAGCGGTTCCCTTGGGCTTGATTCCATAACCGTTCCACAAGTTATTTGGAAATCCATTTACTAACGTAATCATTGTCAGAGCAATGGCTAACCAGAATAAAGTTTTTGAATCAAGGGAACATAACACACAAACATTCTTGATTGCAAAATACAGTCAAAACGGTGCTCAGTGCCCCAAATGAACAGACAGTGAAAGAACAATAAAACGGACTCCACCTGCATGTGAACAAAGCATGTGCTAAACTTAACAAGCTAAGATCTAAAGTAGCTGTAGGGTTATATGGTCTACTGTATGTTAAGAGGTTAATTGTCTGTCTGCTCACAGTGTTGATGACGTTTCAACTTTCTATGTTAATTTAAAGGTCATGATCCAGACAAGTAAATTAGTGAGGCATTTTTTTTAAAAAGCAGCCAGAAAAATAAAAATAAATCCAAAAGAGAGGTTAGGTTTGGGAGCCAGATTTCAATCCTCACTGGGCTTGTAAAGAAGACTGAATCTCTGAATTTAAATAGGCCGAAAAAACAAATTAGAAGACAGGGTTAGGATGGTTGAGACAAAAGAGTCACCAGTAGTGCATGGTAAAATTATTCACTTTAATTAATTGGATTCTTTTTTTAATTGACTCTAAATTGCCCTGTATAAAAGAAGAGTACAATTCATTATTTAGTTACAAAACCATTTTCTGAACAAGAATGGCACACCCAGCTTAAAAGAGATGTAACCCAATTGGGCTAAAGATGGCCAAAGAATTCCCACGAGGACACGCTGGAGTAATCAGTCAGTCCAAGCGTGGCAGAGCAGCCGTCACTGTCCAGGGTGGGAAATACCATAGCGTGTGGCTTGGGCATCTGGTTTTCAAGATGCTGCGCTCAGAAAATTACATAAACAGGTGCAAGCAAGGGGCAAGTGAAAATTATTAAATGAGTAAAAAGGGGAAAAAATGAATTATGGAGTATGAAATAAAAAGTCAAGTAAGGAATGTATAAATGTAAGAACAAACTATGCGGACACCTGATTTATATACAAAAAATGTACATGTGTTACACAAATGGATTAAAACATAATTATGTCAAAACTTAAACACACTCAAACATTTTTGTATCAATATACATAAGGAAAGGCAGCAGTAAATCTCAGCCATTCACAAATGTGACTCATGTAATGGCCGACTTCAACAAGGTACTGACACACGTTATTTTGTAGGCCCTTAGGGTTAAAGAAACCTTAGAGAGGAAGTCAATTGGGTTTCTTGACAACATGCTAGGTTAATGTATTGGATCGTAAGAGTGAGAAGTAATGAAGATAATAGAAATTGGACATTAAGGCAGTTCTAATAATAGTCTTTGATGATAGAGTCTGCGCTCTCAATTGGCTTGCACATTTGGACCCATTTACACCCTTGCCACTGTAGAACCTCTTGAAATTCATGCTGCCCGCAATAACAAGCTCTTCAAGTAAACAAGGGAACCCAAACTAATGGCTGAGGACCACGGGTGTCAATCATATATTTAAAAGAACAGAGGTCCTTAGCATTTTAAACGAATCAGTAAGGAATAATATATAGACCACAATAGGCTACTATATAACTCCTATGTCCAGCCGGACAAGGATTTTTATTTTGTAGTTATTCACAAAATGGAATCAAAGATATCAAAACAACATCAGTTGCAGTAGGACACAGTCCTGTACTGTACTTGGAGAGGGAGTTTAGGAAAAGAAGGGATATACAACATTTATAAGGTTACAAGCAAAGACTGAGCAAAGTTGGCCACTTTTAAATCAATGTGTCAATTGTAAGTATTGCCAAAGTGGAAAACACAACAAGGTTATACCCAGTGGTGAGTTGTGAAACTACCAGAGAAGGTCCAAGTTTCGATCCCTTGCTCAAGGATAGTTGGGATCATCATCAGGACTGAAACAATACATTTGCCTGGTGTAAATAATTAAAGCCTGTTTGGAAGGAACAGGGAAAAAAAGGAAACAGTGACCACATTAGTAAACGATAGTGGTAACAGAAATTAGAGAAGCGCACGTTTGTAATTTGCCAAAACTCAGTATTTGGAAACGAACAGAAAGTGACAAAACTCAGTATTCGGAATCGAACAAAAAGTGAAGAACCTGGCTTTTGTGACTTAGGTCGAAAATATTAAAAAGTTATAAAAAGGCATTGTGCAAACATTTGGACGAAGAACATTGTGAATAGATTGTAGGTTCAAGAGTGGTCAACTCTGTGCATGCAGAACGGGTGATTCGAGGGTGATGCGGCAGCTAGATGGTATAACTTAATCGTTTGATTCAGCGGCATCTTTGGGCATAAGGGTTGAGTTGCGGCGTAATTAATGTGATCTACCAGATTTCCAGTTATTGTGAGGAGCTAACTTTTAAGGCGAGGCTGTGTGGGTAAAAAGTGAGTAGTATGGAGTGAACCTATATGGTGGCGGCGATCGGCATAATACTTATTCATAATTGGGTAGACTTACCTAGTTGAAGGCAATGCGGCACGTATAGGTAAAGGTATACGGAGGAACGGGCACAACTCGAGGTCAATGCTGTTGAAAAATAAGGGAGTGTGAGCGTGATGTGAGTGAGGAATCCTATGGTGGTTGCGAGGGTGGGCGGTCTAATTCATACCTTCTGAGAGAGCGAAGCTCTGTGATTCAATCTAGCCCACGCGCTCCAATGGCATTCCGGGTGGTCCGGACACACTGGAGTGTTCCGAAGGATTTCAAGGTGGTGGTCTTCGTTGGAAACCGCTGTGGGGGTAAAGGAGGGATAAGTACATTGTTCAAGAGTGAACAAGCGCGGGGGTTCCTCTAAGGACGGCCGCGTTGGCGGGTCTTACCTGGTCTTGCTAGTAGAAGCACCGATCTACTTTCTACGGCGGGTTGCAGTAATATGCCGTGTCAGACTACCTGATCACACCTGTCTTCTTTTTAGCGATTGCTATACTCGAAACCCATTCAAAGCTTTTTACTGAAACAGTTATTTTATCTTTGTATAATGACTCTAGTATTTGTTTCAAATCACCGCACACACCTAAAGGTACATCTCTAACCTTATCTGCAACAGGAACTACACCTTCTTTCAACACTATTTAATGATGAAAACCTTTAACACATCCAACTTTACCTTTGAAAAACTCTGGAAATTGTTTCAACAAATCATTAATTCCCGTGGTACATACAGTCTCACCATTTGAGAAAACGCTGACTCATTCATACAGGAAATATCATATTTGAGTGTTTCACCCATCCAGTTGGGATCTAATACTATTGGATTAGTCGAACCAGGTTTTAATATAATACCTAATCTTCCTTGATTTAACTACCCAAAACATCCTTACCGTTAACCACAACATACATTTTAGTTGCAATAGACCTATTCTGAATCTTTAGCTTCTCTTAAAAAATATCCCAACATGTGAATATCAAATCCTCCAAAAGCCTCTGGTCATACATCTTACTTTCTTCCCAAATGTATTATGTTTTTTCATCTAAAAATGTTATTGATGACCATGAATCATCCATGATCTTAAGTTCAGTCCCATCAATTTTAATCTTACAAAAATTACATTTAGTTTGCTTTGAATATGCTTGTGAGTTGAAACAGTTAGAACATCGTCACTAAGCTTTTCCTCACAATTATAAACATTCTGATCATCCATGTGAACAGCTGAAAAAGTGAAATTTATCTTATGCTGGAAATGTGTTACCTTCTTTTGTTATACATACCACACACAATTGCCCTACTTTACCACATTTAATTCATTTACGTTTGATGGCAAGGAAATTAATGCATTGCCCAAAGTGACTTTGAAGCGCAATGATAACAGCCAAAGTTTTTATATCTCCCCTGTTCATGTTTTTTCCCCCCTCAATCATCAGTACGTTTATTTTCACCACAATCATCAGCAGTACGTAAAATGTTCACAGACAATTCATCTTTAGTATTGGTACATGCAATTTGCTTTTGAGGAGAGCATTGACCTTTCATTCCCTTTAGCTATAATATTCTACAGTGGATCCTCATTAAATTACTATCTTCCTTCAAACACTTTATGTAAGTAATTACCTCAAATGAATAACCAACCTTGTATCTGATCCTGCTCCTATCCAGGCATATCCTTGTATTAACATTCAGAGTGGTCTGTCCCAAACTGATGAAATGTCATAGAGGTACCAAATACAGAGACTATGAAAGAGAAATTAGAGTTAGAGAATGTTTTCCTTGTCCTTAAATATCTTTGTTCTGAGTAAAAGGGCATACCGCGAACCATCCATATTTAAAGGGGTCCAATATTTTAAGCATACCAAAAATGGAGATGACAGTAATGACAGTGGTGTTACTGTGGTCACTTGTGCGTACCATGCAATCTGTATTGTTATGGCCATGTTTGTAGGGGAAAATGGGGTGGTTTAATGTATGGTTGCTTACTCACACAACATCCCAATATTTTTTTATATCATTTTCACAACCATGTTAGTTGGGCCAAATGTATTAACACACTGTAGACTGTCTGTTTCCTGCTTGTTTCTTTATTCAGTAGTTCAGTTTCGAGGATGGTACCAAACTCTTTTTATTGCTTTCTTAACTAGTTTGTGGGTATAATCCAAAGGGTCCATCAAGAGCCTTGCCTCAGTGAAATAGTCTTTGAATTTACAACTGCAATTGATGGTGAGGAACTGCTCAAAAGGGGGCCCATCCTTTATAGCTTTTTGGGTGACTACTCTGACAGTTTAACAAAGTGTTTTTATCCATCAGTTTTCTCAACAGACTGGCTAAACTGTACAAATAAAGAGAAGAGTTAATTTTATTGTTACTGGTATTTGTGAACTTCAGATTAGGCTGAGTATTGTACATCTAGGTCAAACTTTCTAATACCTAGTACCTATCTGAATTTGTCCAATTCATAAAGACATTGTCAATATATTCTTTCCAGAGATGAATGTGCTGTCTATGATTAATGCAAGAAAAGAACAATTCTGATTCAAAATATCAACACAAATTATTATTATTATTATTATTATTATTATTATTATTATTATTATTAGATAATATTACAAAGATTAGCAAAATTAGGAGCAAACATTGCTCCCAAGAAAGTTGCATTACATTGCAGGTAAAAGTGGTCACCAAAGTAAAAGCAATTCTATGTAAGGGCAATTTCTACAGCGGGCTTTATAAGCCTTGTGGGTATGAGGACTGGTGCATGTCTATAATTAAGTACTTTCATTTTCAAGCTTTGTGCTTGTAGTGTATTTGTGAACAACTCAATGACCATGGTAACCAATAATCTAGAGTTCATATTAAAGGGTTGATCTTCAATCATACCTATCAGATGGGAACTATCTGTTAGATTCATTTCCACGTGAGAAGTGAAGTCTTCAAAAATGAAGTCAATGTATTTGCCCAAAGGTTCAAGCACTAGGCTACACCAGGATAGAATCAGTCTGCCTAGCAGGTATAGAGTATAGAGCTCCGGAGTCCTAGGAGTTTTATTGTTAAGAAAAAGGCATACATTTTGGCTGAACATTGTTTTGACACTGCCCATAGGGGTAATATCAGCAATATGCCTCTGTACCTCCAATAAGGGTGTTTTGAGTAGTTAATGATAATGTTGTTCATTACTTTTTTGTTGGTATATTTAATTTTTATTTCTTGAATGACAATTCGAAAACCCTCTCTTAAAGGTTGGTTAAGGACAGCTGTTACTCCAAACTAATATTATTGGGAATAAAGGAGTGATCATCACGTCAGTCAGAAAGTTCCTTACAAACCATGTTTTCAAAAGTATAAGCCTCTGCCAGCATCACAGATTTGGATGGATTGAATGTAGTGGGTGGCCTAAGACGAGTCATGTCAGAGTAAGAATAATAAGGTTTTGAAGCAAAAACATAAATGTCTCTTTCTAAAAATCTGAAGTGTCTCTGTCTGTAGTTGAAAGAAATTGGTTTGTCAGTAATGACAAATGAGAGGTGTTTATTGAGCAGATTGCTGTCACTACTTAAGAGTACATAAAGGGACAGGTTAATGATAGGAATGGTAAAATCCATTGTCAATGAAGTCTGGGACCTTGCGGGGAAGCAGCTGATGGTGGAAGCTTTAAATTCATTGAGTGTGAGTCTTCCAGAAATTACATGAGGTTGTGTGCCCCAACCTCAAAATTTGTGTTTAGTCTGGCGCTGCCTTGCAAAGAAATATTCCAGATGTACTTCGTTAATTGCCTCTCTTTCCTCCTTGCCTGTGCCTAAAAATGGGATATTGTTAGCCAGTGGGAGAAGGACCTCTACTTCGTTAAAATGTTCTCTGAATCAGTGCACTTCTGTGACAGGACCTTACAGAAGGGTCAAGATATACTTGCACAAACCTGCAATAATACTTCATGCCTAGAGTTCCTGTCTTGAGAATCATGGCAGGCAAAAGCTTTATTTTCTTATTTTTTTAAAAAAGATGTATTTTCCAACAAGGACCAAGAATGAAAGGACCAGTAGAGGTAAAAAAAAAAAAGGAAAATGGAACTCCAGTGAGGACGAAATCATTTGATTCAATAACCTCTTTATTCATATTGTGTCTGAAGGAAATTATCATGTTACCAGGTGCATATACCAAAACACGCCGCAGCATGCAGTCTAGGTGCACAAGCACTCACGCAATAGGGGTACACAATGAAAATGGGGAGAGAAACTTCCTACTGCTAACTCACTTGTAATGAATGTTAAAGACAATGTGAAGTACATTATACATGAAAGCATTCCAGTATGCAAAATGGGGGCTACAATTCTACATTTCAGTTCAATCATTAGTGTACACTAATAACTTATTGGGCCATTGCTCTTATATTCCAAATATTCACATGTTTTGATGGATCTGGCATGCAGGTCTTTCTTAGAACAATAAATAGTTCATTTCTTAATTCTCAACATGTGTCTCAAAGGATATACCTTGCTACGTAAAAGCACCATGGAAATACATTTCCTGGCTCAAATGCACCAAATTTCAAAACCCAGAGTTTTGGAATGTGTTGCTTAAAGCCCAACATTCAATTTAAATATCACCTGCCTCTTTCTTCCTTTTCTCTCACCACATGCCTCATTCTTTGGTACGTTTCACCATGCATTAAGCAAAAAGCTAAGATATTCAGATCAGCACATTAAAATATGAGGGAGTTAAATGTAACTATCACCCATATTTCTAATAACTATAAAAGAAATCACACCATATGGCTCACAGGAAAATAATAAAATCTGTTATGAAGGTCAGATGCATATCAGTACTTACTAATGAAAATTGCAAAATGCTAAATTGTTATCAGAAATCTTAGCTCACATTGTTTTACCGTTAACTCAGTAAATACTTTAATTGCAGAATGTGTTTTAGTTTATTTGATGCTATATATAGTCTACAGTTCACCATAAATTACAAAGCCTTGTCAGACCACCAATATTGAGGCTATTCTCTTTTACGAATTCATATTTCTCTTCAACTGATAAATAATGTTGACTGATAAAGGTATCTTTAAACATTGATTTTTTTATTGAAATATAACAGTTAATAATACAAGCAATGTTGGTACAATTCTAAAAGTACTTCCAATTGTAGCAATATTTAATACGTGTG
Source organism: Lissotriton helveticus (assembly GCF_964261635.1). Taxonomy (NCBI): domain Eukaryota; kingdom Metazoa; phylum Chordata; class Amphibia; order Caudata; family Salamandridae; genus Lissotriton; species Lissotriton helveticus. The sequence goes on from NC_136065.1 coordinate 1,551,945,750, forward strand.
ATATAGATTGAAATTCAATAACTTTCCATACTTATTTTATGAGGCATACCATTATCACTAAAATCTCAATCATCCAGACTAATTTCCCTATAAATATACTGACAGAATTTGCACATTAATGTTCCATTGATGGATGTAAGGTATAACATCCAAAGTTAAAACTTACCTCTCCCAATCAAATGCACCAGAATAAAAAACAAAAAAACTAGAATGAAATAGTCAAGCGCACTCAAAGTACTGCATGCAGCAAATCTAAATCCAAAGTACAATTAAAAAAAAGTCATACAATGTATTTTCCCTCATGGAGCCTCTTAAAATGGTCTCTCTCTATTCGACATCCTATGCTGAAGATGTTCCTAGGTTATCTAACCATTGCTTCTATGTGAGACAATAACCAAAATAACACCTGAAAATTGTTAATATGTTAAAAGTTAATTAAAATTAATTTAAAATATATATAGGTTTATTGAAGAAGTATCACGACAGACATGGCAATGTATTCCTAACATATAACTCGCTGTCATTGAAAGTGGACTAGATGCAGATCAATGTGCAGAAAGACTGGGTGTCATATTAGAGTGGCCCGAAATAAATACACATCAAGGATTATGCACATGATACCATGGAGATTGCATCAATATATTCTAAACTAGTAAAATAAATAATAAAATGCACATTTAGTCTGCATTGGGTCAACATAACACTGGTATAGGTGTGACCTAATGCACCTCAAATAACTAATCTCAAATTACACACGGATATTAGGTCTCTACAAACAGTACTAGATCCCTGGATTCACTTGTATTCTTCGTACCTGGCAAATGAAGTCTCCAGATTTACTACATTCAACATAATACAAAATATATATCCTGCTATATGCAGATCGATGCTCCTGATGCATATCCCATGTCTTTCAATCTGAGAATTGTTCGATAGAGGATGATCTAAACAGAACGGCATATGCACGTATTCAGCATAGAATAACTGGAGTGCATAGAAGAATATGAAGCACAAGTGGGCATACCTCTAGGAAAAGCCTGGCAATCAATCGAAGACACTGTGATCCTGATACAGAATGATACAGTTAACCTAGAAAGGGTCAAAGGACCCTCTAATGCCCGATTAAAAAATGAAAAGAAATAAAGAATAATAACATTAAAAAGTGAACATCTTATTTGTGATGAACACCCAGATATAAGTCGGGAGCAAAGGGTACGGAAATCTCTTCCCAGCAATCCACCACAACACTTCACGATCCCCTTTCTTTCCTCCTGGAATAAAATCAGACATATATAGATATTAAAAACAATCACAGGAACCACTTCCTAAAGGAGAGAAAGTATTAGTATAGACCACAATGTTTGTCTAGTTATCACCTTGGTGTATCTTCAATTCTTCTTTAGTATTCAAACCTCAAGGACTTTTGATTTCTTTTTTTTATTATTAGTCATCATCATCAGTACAAACAAAATTTCTTCATTTTCATTATTACACAGAGTGAGTACAATCTATCATTGTTTCTTATCAGCAGAGAAATAAATAGTAAAAAAAAGAAAACAAAGCAAAAGAAAAAAGACTATATTTACAAAATTGAAGAACAAGGCGTAGCCTCAAGCTACCAGACATGTTACCACCCACTGGTGCTGTCATAGCTTTCTTCCATCCTCTTTTTCCACTCTCACATTGGGCCCCAGATGCGTTTCCCCAATTGTTTTGCCTTCCAGCCCTTTTTTTCATATAGCACTTTCTCTAAATTATATATTGCTAGTAGCCGCGAAACCCATTGCTGAAACGTTGGGGGTATTGGGTCCTTCCATGCGCATGCTATGCATATCCTGCTTATTGCCATCGCTAGAAATATAATTTCTTGATGTTCTACAGGAACCCCCTCTTTCACTACGCCAAGTACCATCACTTCATCAGTTAATCTTACCGATATCCCTATTTCTCTATTCATAAACTGTTCTAAGAGTTCCTCAATGGATCCAAGTTTGGACATGAGGCAAACATATGTATTGTATCAGCTTCGGTACTTTGGCACCGTGGGCAGGTTATGCCATTTGTTCCCCCCAGCGAGCTATTTTATGTGGAGTGTAGTAAAGTTCATAAATAGTTTTAAAGTGTTGTGCCTGTAGATTTGCTACCTTTAGCACTGTATTTCCAAGCTTTACCGAAGTTTTAAACTCGTTCCCTTCTAAGTTTAATTTCCTTTGCCATTTTTCTAATACCTTCCCCTGATCATCTTCAGAGTGATGATTCAATTCTTCATATATATCGGAAATCGTACACCCCTCCTCGCTCCTTACAAACTCCATAACTTCTTTTCTTTCGAATGCCATATTATCCCCCTGCTTCTTTATTAGCGCGGATCTGACCTGCAGGTATTTAAAAAAATATCTACGCTCTAATTGATATCATTGTTGTGCCTTATCAAAAGTAATTAAGCCGGAGGTATCTATAATATCACCTATAGTTTTGATACCCAGTGCATCCCCCCGTTGCATTACATCATCGAAAAACACCACCGGCAATGAAGGATTTTTAAATAAGGGAGTATAATAATTCATCCTGCCGTTGCCTAATCTTTTCCTTATGTCAGTCCATACTGACATCACCGCCCCCAGTGTCTTAAATTTTACTCTCTTATAATAGTTTGTCACACTGTAAGTTAAAAGCCATCCTTTAGCCATGGATATAATAAGCTTATACGTGTCTGGAATGCTCTTGCTACCCCTCCACTTATCCTGGGTGGTGCCCCCCATGAGCCTTCTTGTGTACTGGAGTACTGCTGCCCAATAGTAAACCTAAAATCTGGGACTTTTAGGCCCTCCCCGCTCTTTTGGCAGTGACAAAAATGTAATCCTCGACGCGTTCTGCCCTTTGCCCAAATAAAACGGTTCGCGACTCCCTCCATCTCTTTAAACCATGAACCATTAAACTTTAATGGGATCGTCCTAAACAGGTATAAGATTTTGGGGAGAAATAACATATTTATTAAATTACAGCGGCCTATTATTGTCGGATGTAAGTTATCCATTTTATCTAGATCTTTCCTTGCTTTTTTAAGCACTGGGGCCAGATTATTCTCCACTAGCTTACTTAAATCTGAAGTTACTGTTATTCCCAGATAAACAGCTGACTCGGTCACTCTTTGATCTGCCAGCATAATTTTTTTATTAATGACGATTTGTGTCTTCCCTTGATTTAATTTATAACCCGACAATGCCCCGAAGATGTTCGCCTCTCTTTCTATTTCCACCAAGGCAGACACCGGTTCGGGTGATGTGATCGCCAAATTGTCGGCATAGCCTAGTATTTTTGTCTCATACCCATTTAGTATTATCGGCAAGATATTTCTATTACCTTCTATTCTCCTTATAAAGGAGTCTATATAAAAGGCAAAGAGTAGCAGGGAGCAGGGGCCCCCCTGTCGAGTCCCCGGTCCGATGTTTCTCACCCCGCTGGCCTCGCTCATTACTCTGAGTCTTATCTTGGGATTTATATGTAGCGCCTGTAGAGCTCTTATACACCCATCCCCGACATTTGCCCTCTTTAATGCGGACCATAAGAAGCCCCACGAGACCCTATCAAAAGCTTTTTCAGCATCTAATTGGATAAGAGTCATAGGGTCTCGTGAGGCCGCCGCACCGTCAAATAGCGTACAAACTCTCCTAATGTGATCTGCAGTGCCCCTCCCCGGGATAAACCCGTGCTGCCTGGGCGAGATTATCTTCCCGATCATTGAGCTTAGTCGACTTGCTAGGATCTTTGAGTAGATTTTTGTATCGCTATTCATAAGGCGAATTGGTCTGTAAGAGCCTGGCTGGGATGGGGGTTTATTTTTTTTCAAAAAGACTACCATTGTAGCCTCTCCCCAAGATACCGGTGGTACCGCACCATCTTGGACTTGGATCAGAAGTTTATATAAGTCCTCTTGTAGTACAGGGAGGATTTTTTTTATAAAACTCTAGCGGGATGAGGTCAGGCCCTACCGCCTTACCCGCAGGTAAATCTTTGACCGCCCGTTGTATCTCCTCGAGAGAGAAGCGGGTCTCCATAGCCTCTTTATCTTCCGTTGCAAGTTTCTCAATAGATACCGACTCCAAATATTGGTCAATTTCTTCACTAGTTGCCTCTCTATCTGCGTTATATAGTTCTTGATAGAATTCTTGGAAGATCGCACATATCTCCTTAGATGTAGTGGCTACAGTTCCGGTGTTTGTTATTAGCTCTGAAATATCCCCTCTAGTAGCTGCCTGCCTGGTTTTAATGGCTAACAGGTGCCCTACCTGCTCGCAATACTCATGTTGCTCTTGTTTCCAGGCTAAAACATTTCCAGCAGCTTTAGAGGCAATTCATTCCCCCGCCGCTGCTTTGGCTAGGGCTAACTTCTGAGCTACCTTATTTATGTCATCTTTTCGACCTATAGCTTCAACCAGATCTTCCTCAAGCATAATGATCAGGTTCAGCTTCTCCTCCATCACTGCCTTTTCTTCCTTATTGCGCCTGATGGAAAAGCTCAGTGTTTCCCCCCAGATACTAGCTTTTAATGCATCCCACACTATCCCTGATTGTGCAGATCCTCTATTTGTTGTAAGAAAGTCCTTGGGCCATCTTACCATATGTGTAACATACCTGCTATCTTGCAATAAGGCTCTCTCGAATGACCAGCTTGTGGTAAATAAATAAATAATACCTCTCTTTTTGACTAGACATATAACATAACAGATAGCTCAATAAATAAGAGTCAAGATTCGAGGTAGTAGGAGTTTTGCAGGTTTAATATAGCATAAGGACAGGAACAGGACAACCTGCATAGGAATAGGATGACAGGGCCCAGCAGCTGCTGGGGCTGGGTCTGGGATGAGCGCGCTGACTTTTAATAACAATACATGAGCATATATACATAACGCAAACACATAGCATTACATTGCAGTAGGCGTAGCAGTGGGTGGAGCAGAAGGCGTGACGCGTAGCAGTCGCGAAAGATAAGGGCGAAAGTAGGTGTAACTGGGCGTATACATAGACATGTGATGCAAACGTAACAGAATATGTCATGAATGGGGCGGAAACCATGGAGGGGGCTACCTAAGGAGCCGGGACCTCTAACCTGATGGTGCGCGCAAACTAGCAATGACGTATCACTAGGAGAAACTGGGGGCTATGAACTCTGTGCTAGGAGCAGAGACTGAAGTCTGGAGAGTCAGGGCGACATGTACCTAAACAGTATCTAGTATCTGATGTTTAGAGAACATATTGATATAAACTAGAAGTCAGGAGAGGAAAGGCTAACTTGATTCTAAGACTGGACCATGCATTATTCTACATGTAGTGCGTGATGAAGAATATTAAATGACCATTAAATGCAGTATTTCTCTAACGTGGAGACGTGAAGGCTAGACAATGACGGAAACTATTGATGCAGTTCAGTAGCTTAGGAATGCAGAGAAGGAGGACTGAACTGATAACTGGAATCATAACATATTCTTGGCAGACTCAGAGACTGAGCCAGGCTGGGCCGGGCACTGCGAGGCAGGAAGTAAGTGAAGGGTCGAGGATACAGGTGGGGGCTGTATCGCTCCTCAGCGAAGTTTCAGGAGACAGGAGCTGAATCTGGTGTCCAGGCCCTTTTGAGGCCTAGAAACGGGGACTTTATAATACAATAACGTGCACACTGAGAAACGTGGCAACGTAGCTTTACATAGGCCTGATATTCGTAGTATTCACGAGGACTGGAAACTGGCATACTAGAGGTGGACACAACTGTAATTGCGTCATTAATCGAACATGGGGAATGCATATGCATATTTAATCATGCACACATAACATATGATGGATGACACGTAGGGACACAGAACATGGCAAAATTTACTTTTCCACATTCCCTCCTTGTCACTACGTTTCCATCAGGAAACATCAATATTCATGATACCATCTATCATTTCATACAGTATCATTTGCTCGTCTCGAATTATCCTGGAACGGGATTTAGAACGGGGCTTGGGACTAGGAATACAAGAGGTAGCACAAATGCCGCAAATCGCAGGGCCACATTGTATACAGAGGCAGCAGCTGAATATGATCGCTACTGCAATACCTAGAAAGGACAATATTTTCCATCCCCATGCGGAAATTATATTCCAGAACCAACCGGACCATGTCCAGGTGCCTGGATCTTGGTGTAACAGATGGGCAATTTTATGGAGTCTGGTTATAGCTGAATAAACAGACGGCGCGTTATTTGGAATGAAAATGCAGCAACTAGATCCGATGACTCTACAGACCCCGCCCCTATCGGCCAGTATGACGTCAAGGACGAGACGATTCTGTAAAACGACAAATCTCATAGCAGATTGCTCTTCGGTTAAGTTTCCTAGAGCAGAGGCAGTCTCATTTACTACAGCTTCGAGGGTTCTGGTTAACCTACGGATTAGCTTACTATTCTGGATAGGTCCTATAAAGAAAAAGAAACCTCTGTTGAAATCTGTATACTGTTCTAGAGCAGTTTCAGTATAATCGACGATTGGGGACTCCCTTCTATGTCTAATGTGTACTAGATGTGTATTTCTATGATAATCAGGTGGGGCTAGGAAAACTGGTGGTAGTAGGAAGGCAATGTAACAGGTTCCCTCCCAATCGAGGGGCAGACGAACATATGCGGTTTGACCACAAATAAAATAAGAATGACGTGAAGCTTTGAAAATAGATTTCCCACTGTCACTATACTTGACAATAGTAGTACAATCACTATGTCCTACGTGTATGGAACCCTTATTTCGGACACATAATTCACCTCTGACTGGTAGTACTGAAATAGCAGGTAAGTCTGGAGTAGTATCAGACTGAACATTCAGGACCATGAAATTCGACGAATAATTACCTAAATTATACACTTCATTTTCTAGATCTGAACCTGTTCTGTGGGGAAGACCTTGCTTGTCTGGAAAACATGTACTGTTAAGAAAAGACATATCTGTTGAGGATGACGTTAACGTGGACCATGCTCCACACGAACCATTATGTGAGAATGGATAAGGAAAAAGTGGCAGAACTCCCTTCGACGTCTGGAAAGGGGGGAGTCGACCACACACCCAACAATTAGTGGCATTGCTGGTCTGGTGTGAGTAATGTAACATGCGGATGAATGAGTTATTTCGCATGGCGAGGCGGTAAGAGAGTTCATGAGGAGGCAGATCACTAAACGTGTGCTCTACTGTAGCATTAGCAGACTTATTTACATGAAGAACTGGGAAATACAAGGAAAATGCATAACTGGTGCAGGAAATCATAAGGCTGAGAAACAATATGAAACATAGAAAAACGATACATCGGATTGAGTTTTGACTAACTCTCTCACTATGGGGGTCTATTTTATACATGTCAGAAACAGTCTAACCGTTTCACCTAGGGGAGGACTTAGACAATCAAACTGACTGACTTATTTTACTAGACCGGAGTTTTAGCTTGTACTCCTGTTGCGGAGTTTTCTCTAACAGGGGAGGGGTTGTAGCAATGTCTTTTGCGGGACAGTCCTTGAGAACAATGCTTTGGCAATCCTTCAAATCCTGGGAAATGTTCTTTAAGACGGGTTTCAGTCCATTAAAAAGTTTGATATGAGAAAGGTGTACCCAGCCTTTGCGTCCTTCCAACTTCACGGCTGTACGGGTGGTGAGGAGGACCTGTCGGGGCTCTTTCCAACGAGGCTCCAGCGGACTTGATCTGTCAAAGTTGCGGACCATCACCATGGATCCTTGAACAATTTCATGCGGTGCCACCTCGGTATTGTCTGGAAATGCGGCAGCAACCTGTGAACGACATGAGTTGAGGGCAGACATCAAGGAAGCTAGGTAATCTGTCAGCATATTACTTGAAACATCGGTAATACTTCGGGGTCTAGGAGTACCCCACATGTTAGGGGGGCGGCCGAAAACGACCTCATACGGGGACAGACCTGATCTGGAATGTGCGACCATGCGCATATAAAATAAAGCGACTGGCAGAGCTACTAGCCAGTCTACACCTTTTTCTTTACACACTTTTGCAATTCGGATTTTCAGGGTCTGGTTATGTCTCTCTACGAGACCGGCTGCTTCAGGATGGCGTACACAATGAAACTTCCACTGGTACCCTAGCAAAAGGGAAACATGCTTCATGAGTTCAGATGAGAATGGCTGGCCGTTATCAGAATATACGACTCTAGGGAGTCCATAACGGGGGAAGAACTCACGAACCAACTGCTTGGCAGTGGTCGCGGCTGTGTAATCTGGGACTGGATATGCTTCTGTCCACCTGGACAAAGCGCATACAACTACAAGGACATACTTGAAACCTCGACATCGCTCCATCTGAATATAATCCATCTGGAGGACTTCAAAAGGGTGGTCAGGGGGCTGGAATCCACCTTGTTCCACCGGGACACTTTTACCTGGATTAAACTGACAACATATCATACAGGTACGGACTTTCTGCTTGGCTGCAGCTCGTAAATGCTTGTTGAACCAAATGTTCTGGATACTGTCTAACATAGCTTTTTCTCCTAAATGTGCTGGACTATATGCGGTATTAATAATGACTTGAACCATAGAGTCGGGGAGAAACCATGTGGCTCTACCCTTCATTAACCATCCTTGATCTGTCTGGACCCCTCCTTGTTCGGACCATTTCTTGATTTCCTCGGGAGTAGCATGTAACTGGATATCTATGACATCTTGTGTAGGGTCCTTAACTGTCATACATGTAGTCGGATCTGGAGTATGTGTCTGTGTCGGATTAACTTGAATGTCTGGAGTCTGTGCTGTAAGCTTGGCTGTGCGATCTGCTAGATCATTACCTTGGGAAATAATGTCAGTAACTTTCGTATGTGCTTTGCACTTCATGATAGCGATAGATGTCGGTAAGTGTATGGCATCTAACAGAGCTTGAATAAGGAGACCATGCTGAATCTTGGTTCCATGAGAAGTCATGAAACCTCTCTCCTGCCAGAGCACTCCGAAGTCGTGTACAACTCCAAATGCGTAACGTGAATCTGTGTAAACATTAACTTTCAAGTTCTTGGCGTGTATGCAGGCTTGTGTCAGAGCAACTAGCTCTGCTGCTTGAGCGGACAGGGTGTCGATGCGGTGTGTTTCAATAACTTCGGTGTCAGTAGTCACTGCATACGCGGCGACTAGTTCTCCTGTACTTGTTCTTAGGCATGAACCATCCACATAAAGTGTCAGGTCGGGGTCTGGTAACGGAATATCTGTCAGATCTTGTCTTGGCTTTGTCGTAATGTTAACTATTTCCACGCAATCATGTGTGGCTGGATTTGAATTAACTGATGGTAACAATGTAGCAGGATTTAAAATGTTGCAGCGTCTGATTTCTATGTGAGGCTGGAACAGTGTCAATTCATAACCTGTTAAACGTGCAATTGTCAAGTGCTGAGTTTGTGTTCGGTTTAAAAGAACTTCCACAGAATGTGGAACTTGTACTGTCAAGGTATGTCCTAAGACTATGGAATCACTTTGTCTGATAGCTAGGGCTGTGGCTGCAACTGACTTGAGGCACGCAGGCAGAGCCTGGGCCACAGGATCTAATGTGCTCGAAAAATAAGCACAGGGCTTGTATTGTCCTGCTTGATCTTGTGTGAGAACAGATAATGCTGTACCTTCACGTTCAGTAACGAAAAGTGTAAAAGGCTTACTGTAGTTCGGTGTTGCTAGAACTGGAGCTTGGCATAGGGCTTTCTTTAACTCATTGAAACTAAGTGTATGTTCAGATGTCCAAGGGAGGACAGTCGATACGGCTGCCTCCTGTGTCGTTAACTGTATCAGTGGTTTGGCTAGAAATGCATACTGAGGAATCCATTGTCTGCAGTAAGAAGTGAGGCCGATAAAAGCACGTACCTCCTTCTGGGTCTTGGGCTGAGGAAGACTCGCTATTAACTGGATACGGTCTGGTGTCAACTGCCTACCCCTCTTGGACAGTAAGTGTCCTAAGTAGACCACTTGCTGGACACAGAATTGAAGCTTAGAAGGGGATACCTTGTGCCCCATCTCGGCAAGAAAATACAAAACTGTAAGGGATGCTTGCTCGCAAGCACGTTCAGAACGGGCTGTGATCAGTAGATCATCGACATACTGGAGCAGGGCAGTGTCAGTTGGCATGTGAATGTTGTCTAGTTGTCTCTTGAGTGCTTGACTGTAAATACTAGGACTTTCTGTGAAACCTTGAGGAGCTCGTGTAAACATATAGCTCCTTCCATTTAAACAAAATCCGAAAAGGAACTGGCTGTCTGGATGAATAGGAACACTGAAAAATGCGTTCTTGAGGTCTATTACAGTAAAGAACGTGGCTTCGGAATCAATGGCCGTTAATAGGGAAGAGATGTCTGGGACAACTGGGTACTGCGGAATAATACATTTATTAAGCTCTCGTAGGTCAATCACTAATCGATATACTGGGGGTGCATTTGGATCAGTACGTTTCATGACGGGAATGATCGGAGAATTACATACATTGGAGTCAGTTTCTACAACCACTCCTTGAGCCATGAGCTCGTCAATAATTTTGGATAAGGCTGCTACAGCCTCAGGTGGCAGTCTGTACTGTCTGATTCGTGGTAACACTACACCTGGCTTGAGAGTCACACGATAGGGTGTGATTTGCATGTAACCTACATCAGTTGGACCTTGCGCCCATAGATGCTGCGGAACATTAGACAGTCTTGAATCAAAATCTCGTAATACATAGTGACCCTTGAAGTCACGTAGGAACAATCGTATTCCCTCTGGGGAACAGCATATAACTGCACCTAACTCTTTCAGTGTCTTAATGCCTAATAGGTTTTCTGGACATGATTTAGTAAGTAACAGATCAGTAGTGCGGGACAATGGACCTACTTCTAGAGTAACTGGCTTTGAAATCTCATTTACGATAGGTTTTCCTGAAAATCCAAGGGAAACATTTCTTGAGCCTGAGAGCGGAGCCCCTGGAACTTCGGCGTGACTAATTGTGGTCCTACTTGCCCCTGTATCGATCAAAAACTTTCTGTCTTTCCCTAATACTTGACTATGAACATAGGGACCTTCTTGATCTACAGGTATCTCGATGAGAGGCAAGCCTACCTCCCTCTCTAGGCTGTTTCATGAATACTGCTGGTACTCTGGATACTCAGACTGTGCATACTGGTACATCTGCGATGTAACATGCTGTGTTGCAGCGATAGGCTGCGGTGCGGTAACTGTCTGTGGTGCATTCTGTGGCTGAGGAATCTGTGAAACTTGTTCTTGTCTAGGCGGACGTGGTCTTTCTTTAGTCTTACCAGTAGCTATGTTGTGTTTCAGAACTGCACACTCATTTATAAAATGACCTGGCTGTTTACAATAATTGCAGTTCCCTTTAACGGGAGCTGCAGGATGACTGGCTTGATTCGGACCCCTCTTCTGACTGTCTTGAGGAACAGATTGTGCAACTAGTACTTTCATTTTCGTGTCTTTCATACGTTTTCTTTCGTGTTCTTGCTCTTCTCTGATTCTATTCTGGTGGTATTGGAGCATCTGCAACATCTGGGACGGAGTATTAGCTTGCCAGGTACTTTCGACTTTCAGAACTCGATTTTTAATTTGTGGGCTTGAATTCTCGACTAATTTAGTAACAAAAAGGTGAGGGTATGACTCACTACTTGTCTTGAGGCCACTGTTGATACTGAAACATTTTTCAAATCTAGAATAAAAATCACTAATATCCTCATCTTGCTTTTGTTTACAGGCTGAGATTGCATCCCAGTCTTCTTTTCTAGTTGTTAATAATCTAGGTAAAACTTGAATCAATAATTCTGGTAATTCTTTACATTTATCTCCAAGACCGGTACCTGGTACTCGTGCCTTATCTTCGGCTTCTAGAACTGCCCAATCGATCTTTTTCTCTCCCACCTCCCATTCTTTTTCCTTGAGCTTTTCATACACCCCTGCGGGCAGCAGAACCTTTAACATTTTAATTATATCTGGGTATGTGTATTCTCCCATACGGAGCATGTCTTTTAGTTCTCTATGGAACCCTGCTGGATCTTTGTCATGACAGGGAATTAATTTCTTCATCTCGAGGAGTTCCATCTTTGTAATTGGAGTGTAAACAAACACTCGTTCTAGTTCGCCACCCGTTCCTCTGACTGGGTGGACTTCTCGTAACGGATTCTGTCTCTCCATGTAAAATGGTTTACTTTCTGGGGGTGAGACATGAACAAAATGCGGGTTCAGAAACGTTCTATATTTGTGACGCTGTTCTAGAATGACACTAATTAAATCGGTACCTAGACCTTTCCATCTATACTGGAGTAACTCGTTCAGGATATCATGTAACGGACCTGGATCAGAGTGCTGACCCTCATACAATGTAATGAGGTGCTGAATCATATACATACCCGCCAGTCGTTGTTCGGCTGGGGGCATTTTCAGAAACATCTGTGCCACTATTTCGTCTGGAAAAGTGGTAGAATCAGTAATCCATCGGACTGCTGATCGGGCTAGTTCTTGTTCATGCATGGTACTTAACTCACTGTAACCGATTCGTGATTTCAGAATGTGATCGGTAGCTTGAAACACTTGTTCTAGTGAACCTTGTTCTGGTGCTGGAGAATGAAAAATAGACTTGTGTTCTAGGCGTAAATGGCGATCTGGAAATCTAGATTTTCCTACATACGCTATTCTGGCGGGATTCTCGTCCTCTACCTCTTCAGTATCAGAGTTACTTTCTTTCTCGCTTACTTGTGCTGCTTTACGTTGTTCGTGTATCTTTATTATTTCTCTACGGATTTTCTTGTACATACTCTCCATAGCACCGACGGTCTTGTGCTTACCCTCGGCTATATTATCACTCCACCTTGTCAGGGTTTTCATTTCAGCCGGATCTTTAGACGGGTAATCTTGTTCTCTTATTAGACAATTGATCAGAAACTTTAATATCATGAGCTGGATCTCGGCTTTCCTTTGAGACATGGCCTCGCTAATACTTTCTGGATCATCCCCTGTACGGATGAAACGATATATTCTGTCTAGATCTTCTTTCATATTCGGTAAGGTGACTAGATACTCGGCCACCTTTCTTACGCGGAATGAATATAAAACCATATTATCCTCGCCTGGGACTGGATCATAGCCGCATTCGGCAAGGGTTTTTCTTATTTCTGCTACAGTCTGATGTCTGGGCGTACGCTGTGACGCTTGTGCATGTAATTCGGCTGTCGTTAAACGCTTGTGTGGCGGCGGGGTTTGAGGAGTACCTCCTCCTGCGGCCCCTAAACTGGAGTCGTCTACTGAGGCTCTTCGTCCTGGCAGAGTGGGAAATGGAAATGCAGGCTGGACTTGTATGGGGGGCTGGACCGGGGGTACCGTAACAGGTACTCCGGTGTCTGGAGAAGCGGGAAGTGCCTGATTTACAGGGACTGGCGGAGCGCGAACAGGATTTGCATATTCTGGGACTGTGTCGTCCAAATAGGACGAAATAAAAATATCAGCTGCGGTCTGTTTGTGACGTAGCTTGGTCGGAACTAATGGTGGCGGGAAATTACTGGATGCCTCTGGGGTCGCTTTTGGCAAGCCCTCGGCAAGAAGAGGATACATACCCCTAATAAGGGCATGCCTCTGTCTGTCTGACTGTTCGGCTTTGACTTGTTCACCTATCTCGATTAGTTCTTTTTCTTGTGCTCGTTCTAAGGATTCTCTACTTAATTCTGACTTTCTGATTTCTTTTTCAGTTCTTTTATGAGCTTCTTTGCGCCATAACTCGATGGCATCTTTCTGTGACTGTCTGGCTTTCTTTTTCCATAATGCTTCTTCTACTCGCATGATGCACTCGGCATCCCATGTACCCGATACGGGCCATCTATACTTTTCTTCTAACTGTTTGGTATACTCTACCCATAAATCTAGATACAATATGGCGCTTATGCCATGCTTCTGATACATAAAATGACCTGGACTGTCCCTCGGCGGAACAGGAACTGCTTCTTCTAACAAACCCTTTCTAGTTTTTAGCTGACGTAATCTCGAAAAGAGAGACATTGTAAACTTGAATCGGAACACAATACAATACACGAGAAACAATAACAATTGGGAAAACAATTCAGGCATACCACGACATTGGAAATACATTGAACAACATCATAACATAACAGTTCGAACAGAATATTACCTGGAATACTGAGAACAGAAACACAAGAATTTCTCGAGAACGGAACAGACTAGAGTTACTGGATGCACTGCTGAAACAGTACGGAACATACCGGTCCCATAAAGGGACGCATCAAGACCCGTATCCACCTAGGTGAACACTTCGTTTGTGAGTCTGTGTACCACCAACCCACGGACCAGAGTCAATTTAGATTGACCCTGTCTAGATACTACCCCAGTAATGGTACTCACCGGGCAGCAAGAACGGAAAGCCTCGGACTGGGCTGGACTGCTACGACGACGGACGACGAACTTCGGACTTCAGTTACGGGTGGGCCTCCGGATACCTCGGACCTTGGACTCTTGGCTTGGGCTCTGGTCGGGACTCGCCGCGTTCCTCCACCGTCTCGTTTGGATGCTGGACCGCCTCCTCCGTCTCCTCCGTGGGCCTGAGGGATACTTGAAGCAGAAATATCTGCCGGTGCACAGAAGAGTTCCGTCACGACTGCAGAGGGTCAGGGGGTCGGCGTGGCTTCACCGACGCGTGGGGAAAGGGCAAGTCCCTATTCGGGCGCCATTATGTGGTAAATAAATAAATAATACCTCTCTTTTTGACTAGACATATAACATAACAGATAGCTCAATAAATAAGAGTCAAGATTCGAGGTAGTAGGAGTTTTGCAGGTTTAATATAGCATAAGGACAGGAACAGGACAACCTGCATAGGAATAGGATGACAGGGCCCAGCAGCTGCTGGGGCTGGGTCTGGGATGAGCGCGCTGACTTTTAATAACAATACATGAGCATATATACATAACGCAAACACATAGCATTACATTGCAGTAGGCGTAGCAGTGGGTGGAGCAGAAGGCGTGACGCGTAGCAGTCGCGAAAGATAAGGGCGAAAGTAGGTGTAACTGGGCGTATACATAGACATGTGATGCAAACGTAACAGAATATGTCATGAATGGGGCGGAAACCATGGAGGGGGCTACCTAAGGAGCCGGGACCTCTAACCTGATGGTGCGCGCAAACTAGCAATGACGTATCACTAGGAGAAACTGGGGGCTATGAACTCTGTGCTAGGAGCAGAGACTGAAGTCTGGAGAGTCAGGGCGACATGTACCTAAACAGTATCTAGTATCTGATGTTTAGAGAACATATTGATATAAACTAGAAGTCAGGAGAGGAAAGGCTAACTTGATTCTAAGACTGGACCATGCATTATTCTACATGTAGTGCGTGATGAAGAATATTAAATGACCATTAAATGCAGTATTTCTCTAACGTGGAGACGTGAAGGCTAGACAATGACGGAAACTATTGATGCAGTTCAGTAGCTTAGGAATGCAGAGAAGGAGGACTGAACTGATAACTGGAATCATAACATATTCTTGGCAGACTCAGAGACTGAGCCAGGCTGGGCCGGGCACTGCGAGGCAGGAAGTAAGTGAAGGGTCGAGGATACAGGTGGGGGCTGTATCGCTCCTCAGCGAAGTTTCAGGAGACAGGAGCTGAATCTGGTGTCCAGGCCCTTTTGAGGCCTAGAAACGGGGACTTTATAATAGAATAACGTGCACACTGAGAAACGTGGCAACGTAGCTTTACATAGGCCTGATATTCGTAGTATTCACGAGGACTGGAAACTGGCATACTAGAGGTGGACACAACTGTAATTGCGTCATTAATCGAACATGGGGAATGCATATGCATATTTAATCATGCACACATAACATATGATGGATGACACGTAGGGACACAGAACATGGCAAAATTTACTTTTCCACAAGCTGGTAAAATGTACTTGGTTATTTAGTATAGCAATATCCAACATTAAGGGGTTATGGTCCGACATTACCCGTGGCATCTATTTTGGCAGATGATATCAATGCTGGTGAGACCAAGAAATAGTCCAGCCGCGCTATGACCTTATGTGGTGCTGAATAGTATGTGCTACCCCCCCCAACCGGGTTTTGTTGTTCCCACATATCTACAAGACCATTATCCTTCATTATTTGAATCAAGGCTTTGTGACTTTTTCTTTATCGCCCTATGAATCTCTCTGGGTCGTCTTTCCATAAACCGTTAATCCCGTTTATATTTAAATCGCCACACATTATTATCGGAAGCGACCATGCCGCCATCTGCATATTGAGTTTATTAAACATTTCCGGGTCATCGATTGTGGGGGCGTATATAGAGCATAGGGTGAAGTTCCATCCCTGAGCTTGACATTCCACCATGGCCCAGCCTCCGTACTTATCTGCAAGCTGTTTTCTTACCGTTACCACCCTGGCCCGTGCTAATATCGCCACCCCCTGTGTCCTAGTCCCTTGTGTGGTATAAGTTAAAAGTTGGTAACCCAATTGTTCCAGTAGAAATTTACGAGAGGCCCTTATGTGCATTTCCTGTAAGCATATTATATCGGCATGAGCTGTTCTTAAATACTCCTTCAAATCCCTGCGTTTCCTTGCATCATTCAAATCACATATATTTAAAGTGATTAGCCGCATAACATTTGTTTAAATTCACCTTCTTTTCCTCCGTGTACTACACTCCGGTTTGATTTGTTGACTGATGATGATAATATTTTCTCTCTTTCAACCCCCTGTCCCCACTCTAACCCCCCCCTGCAAGAACACCCTCCCCCCTCCATCTCCTCCCTCCCCCCTCCCCCCACGTGCGAAAGCAAGCAGACTTACGGTCTCTATGATGGTGCCTGGCAGTCGGCCCCCATTTGCCGTGTTCCTTAATCTATTCTTTCCTTCATGGTGTGCTTATTCTAGTATCCCCCATTAAATTCATCCTCTACATCCCAGAAATAATCTAGATATACTATTGACTTAGAAATCAGGACTTTTGATTTTTAAGTCAATAGTATATCTAGATTCTTTCCTTCTGAGCAATGGTGTTCTATTACCCCACTTGTGTTGTGTTGTACTTGCTTAATACTGTAATATGCTAGCTTAGATCTGTCCCCAAAATGCATGTAATTGTAGTGTCTTGCTATTTGGTAATGGGGGTCACAGTTACTAATAGCCCTCATATGTTCCAAAATGTGCTTTTGACATCACGTATAGTGCTGCCTACATATATCGTGTTGAATGGGCATTCCATTACAAAGATCACAAAAACTGCGAACTGAAAAGTCAGAAACTCCTGCCCATGCCATATTGAACGTCATACTCCTTTTTGCTGCTGTTGTTTTTGCATGGCTTACATCTACCACAGGGGACGAAGCCTTTCAACATCTATTCGGTGCCCTTTCTAATAACTGTGATATCACTGTGCCCCAATACATCTCGAAGGGAACACCCTTTACAATATGTCACACTGGGCTTATCAGCTATCAAGTTATGCAGGTGGAATCACACTTGAGGGTGTCCCAGTTTCTGTGAATTACTTTCTGAACTACCTGCCTTGGAGCAACTATTATATGCCATTACCACTTATGTTATCTCCGGTTCATCACTATCATTGCATCCTTTGTTCAGAAACAGAATCCTCCCTCTGTCTATCTCCTTGACTCTTTTAAAGGCCTTGTTGAGGACCCACTCGGTGTAACTTCTGTCCCTGAACCTAGTCACCACAACTCTGTGTTTATTGTAGTATGCATCCTTTGTATTGCAGTTTCTTTTAGACCACAGCAGTTCCCCGAACAGAATGCTCCACTTGAGAGTTTCTGGATGGCTGCTGAGGGGTAAATAGGAAATTGTTACCTGCCGTCAGTCTTCAGAATAGACCTGTCTGGATCGTGCTGTCTCTACCTCTACACTCACAATCAGGAACTCTATTCTATCTTTACTGATGGCACAAATAAAGGCAATATTTAATGTGCTCTTTCTCAGTTTTTCAACACATTATCTTTCTGATCTCTCCAAACCTTTCCCAATAATAAACAAATCATCTATGTACCTTAGCCGGAGAACTGTTGTTTCATGTCCTCCACTGTCTCACAATCTGTTGAAACCTGCTCCTCCCACCAGCCCATAAAGACATTAACACAACTGGGGGCAAAACAGGTGCCCATAGCAACCCCCATCAGCTGCCTGTATAGAATACCATTAAACAGAAATATCTTATTTTTTAAACAGTACATAATCATATCAATTATAATCTCAGTCTGGGCTAAATAGGTTATGGGATTGGCTCTTCAAAAACGCCTGCAGGCTTGAATGCCTGCCCCATGCTCAATGATTGTGTAAAGGGAACACACATCCAAAGTCATAAGCAAGACATTTTCTTCCCATAGTCTGCACAGGAAATCTTTTGTATCACGTACAAAGTCTCCAAGACAGAATCAACCTGTCTGGAAGTGTTTTCTAGTGCACTACTGCTAGAGGATTCTATGGGCCTACCAGGCAGATTTGTGCTGCTTTTGTGTACCATGTTGAGCAGATGGGGAAATTCCTTCCTCAAGTAGCTAGCAAACCTATATCCCTGCATCCTTCTAGCAGGGATGCTAGAACAAACACCACTTTTGTTGTAAGTCTCCTTCTCGCCCCATCACTAAGCTGTCTCACAGCCTCTTTGATGTGTCTGGTGGCTCAGTGGACTAATACATCTACTGCATGGGCCTGTTTGACCTCATGGTCACAGGTTCAAATCTTGGTGGGTCCACTCAGCCTTTCATCCATCTGAGGTCGATAAAATGAGTACCATTGAGTTGGGTAACAACAGACATCTGTTATTCATACCAAGATACCCGTAGTGGTGAACGTGCACTTTACAAATGCACATGTTATGTTATGGTATGTTATGTACATCTCTCTTCATATTGCCACAATATTCCCAACCATATCCGCAGGGTGGATAATGATGCTATCATCCCTGGAAAGAGAATCAATAGCTTGTGTTGGAATGTGGTTTATTATTAGGAAGTAGATACCGACCACTAGTAATAAGGCCACAATCACAATATAAGACCCAGTCAAGGTCTCAATAAATTATTCCTTTGCTCTGTCCTTGGTAGCTGGCAGCGAGCAGGCAGGCTTAATTTGGGAGACAGGTGTTTAAAGCATTTAAAAACACCAACACATTAAATAAGTAAGACACAATAATCCAACACCAATTTATAAAAATAGGAAATATTTTTTTGATTAAATGACAAAATCCAAAGTAGGGACCCGGAGATATGAATTTTTAACACTTTCTAGTGCCTAAAAGCCAAAAGTGCCACTTTAAGACATCTATTCGCACTTGACCGGGACCAAGTCAAAGTTTAAGACCGTCCGCTATGGAGCACAGGTCACATAGAGTTAGCGGTTAAGCCTGGTCAAGTTTTTATCGTCTGACTTTTTTTGAGCTTTTTCTCTCGACTTCGAGTGAGGTTCCTCGTCAGGCTTTCTTTGGGTTAGATGACGGCGGCTTGGCTCAGCGAGATACCTCAGTCAATTCCCGAAGTTTTGTTGACAATTAAAAGCTCTGGAGCATCAGCGGGGCAAACTTAAGTGGCAGTTCGATGTCGCCGGCTTGACTCTCGACGTTAGGTCATTCAACTTCTGGAGCTTTTTGACAAATATTCTCAAGATCTTCTCAAACTTCTGGATCTTCTTCCAGCAGCTTCTTTTGGGGTTCGTAAGTGTCCACAACACCAATCCAAGGTTTCAGAAGCTCTGAATTGCTCCTTGGGATGTTGGGACTACGTCTCCCACAAATCACCTGGCTAAATCCTTTGAAACCCAGCTGAAGGTGATTAACTGGTTTCTTCGTTCCTGGAGATGATGCAGGTGAATCTCTGTTAACCTGTTCCTTTCAGGGATTCCATTCCTATACTTTTCAAAGCAAGGTAAAGTCTTTAGGGGTGTAAGATAGATCATATACTATACCCAATTCATCTAGGGAGTTTCGCTTTTCTATATTGCCATTGGATTCCCTGCACTAGGGTTAAGTATTCCTCCACTGCATCAACTTTTGTGCTCCTTTTGGAACCCCCTTTTAGTTCTCAGAAGGAGAAGAGTTTGCGTTGCTCTCTGTCCAATTTAGTTTTCTTCATGGGATGAGTCGAGTTGCAATTAAAGGGGCCCGAATTTAAAAGAATCACTGGTCCCTCCCTCGGGTTACCCTGTGTGTGGATCTGATTTTGCTTGCCTGCCCACAAGAGACTTTCAGAACGTTTCTCTCTATGTTCAGTGCGTTTGTCAATCGTGGGGGTTGATACGCTTCATGCAACCGTATTGTCTGATTCAATGTAGTATTGTCTATATGAAGGGAGGAACTAATCATGCTGGCTGCTGTGGTTGCACAGTTCTCCCTTTAAAGACATTAAATTACTTAAGCCTGGTCCCATGTAAGAGCGCTGGTGTCCTTCTCTGAGTGTTCACACATTAAGCTTCCTGAGTACGTCCTTGTATGCCACTATTTTCCAAATCTTACTTTCATATGTGGCGCTTTATCTTGTGGTTTCCCATGTATTCTACTGTGGCCAATCAAAACGTTCTGTTTCTCTGTCATTGCCTCCCATCAGGGTGCTGCAATGAAAGGAATGGCTGATCTGCCACTGGAGGCCCTGGGTCTATGTTTCCATGCACGGGCTCTGGTTATTGTTTGTTTGGTAGGCCTGAGATAACCACCACACCAATGCACCAGAGGAAATTGACGCTACTTCCTGTTTCAGTGTTCCGTGCCTCGCTGACCCTGGAATTCTGTGCCCCATGACTTATGCTATTGAGGGCTGATAATTGCCTATGCTGATGTTATATCAACGCTATGGAAAAAGGGGGAGTTCACCTGGATCCTTATCATCTCCGAGACCACGCCATTAATAAAAAAGATAATGTACCTCTACTTGTTTGGAAAGGTCAGGAGATGAACCCATCACATCTCAAATCATAAGAAAGGAAATCCTTTTTTTAGTTTTGTAAAGTGTCCATTCCCCAAGATGTATTCATGGCAAGCTTTGGGACCCGCACTCAGAGTGATGATACATCTCAGTGGGCTCAATCCTGTTCGGGAGCTCTTTGATATTATAGGGATTAGGATATTTAAAATTACTAGAGTATAATAGCAGGGCTTGATTGATTTCTGGCTTATCCTCATAAGATTAAAAGCAATGGCATTAATCTGTACCGAAGTAGATGATTGGAGTTATCGATGACCCTAACATCTTTTGTCTGCATAGTGTGGCCAATGAATTAGCTCTTATGGGTCAGCTGGCCTTCGTCGGGTCCATAACTATCTCCTAAGCAATAATTTCCTCGTAATCCAGAAGCAATTCATGTTTTGTGAAGTAATGATAAGCAACACAACATGCACACACTCATGAATGCTTACATACATGTGTTGGAAGACGTGTCATCTGTGGAGCATTGCAAATTGTTATTCAATATCTCTTCAAAGTATATCAAGGTAAGTGAACGGGTACACATGTGAATGTGCTATAGTGAATCACGGCACACAAACCAAAACAGACTATGACGCACATAAATACCTGCTACAGCGGCTCCAAGTTGTGCAGAACGCAGCAGCGCGGGCAATTTATGGATTGAACAGACGGGCCAGTGCCACGGCTCTGCTCCAGACCTTGCACTGGCTTCCAATCCGTAAGCGGATCGCCTTTAAGACTTTAACTCTGACATATAAAGCCCTTCATGCGACGGGAGCTAAGTATCTCCAGAGGAGACTTGCCTTCTACCAACCGGTACGCTCGCTGAGGTCGGAATCTCTATTTTTGGCGACGGTCCCACGAGTGAAGAGAGCGCGTCTGGGAGGCCGCTCCTTTGGACTACTGGCCCCCCAATTATGGAACTCTCTGCCTCTTACTCTTCGGGGAGCCACTAGTTTATTAGCCTTTAGAAAGGATCTTAAAACTTGGCTATTCACCCAGTAGGTCTCCTGTTTTGCTGTCTGTTTTGTTATTATTCGCTATTCTCATCCTCTTTTTAAATGTGTTATGTTTGCAGCCTACCATAAATAAAAGCGCCGGGACACTCTTTTTGAGTAGCCGTGCGCTCTATAAAAACCAATATAACATAACATAACATAACATAACATAACATAACAAGTCCCATTCTTTTGGACTGGAGAACCATATTACTAATTTATGGCGTGCTGTTGGACCGTGATTAGAGACAATAAGAATTCACATAGTTAGACACTTATCTCAAGAGAAGGCATATTGAGCCAGATGTAGAAAAAGTAAGAATAGCGATTTCCAAATATCGATTTTATCCGAATCACTATTTGGAAATTGCTATTTCTTATATGTGAAACTTATTGGCCCACATGTACAGCCATTTCATTTTGCAAGTCTCTAATTGCAATTTTCTGCGGCTCGTAATTAGAGACTTGCAAAATGAAATGCACTAATGTGTCTCAGACACATTAGCTGTTCCCAATGGGGTCGCAATGGACCTGCCTCATCTTTGTTTATGAGGCAGGTCGCAATTTGCAACCCATTGGGAATGGGCATAACACAGGGATGCTGGCCTGCTTGGGATAGCATACCACTATGTCTGTGTTTGCTTTTAAATCAAGTAGTTTCTTATTTTTTTTAAATGCAGTCCGTTTTCCTTAAAGGAACTGAACATTTTTTCAGTTTTTAAGAGTAGGCAGTGGTCCGTGTGAACACGGCCTGCTCTTAAAAAAACGTTTTTGCTGCCAGTCACAAAGGGGAAGCGCTCCACTGGGGACCCCTTCCCATTTGCTACTGGCTTATTACCCACTTGAAGTAGGTGATAAACTGCAATTGTTCTGCTACTGCATTCCGGTCGCAAAACAATCATACTTCCCCCTGCCTCATGCTATTAGGAAGGGACCGCCTTGACACACCCCTTCTTAATAGCGTCTGGCAAACCCTATTTTGCAAGTTGTGAATAGGTCACTGACTCATAGAATAGGGTTTGTACATAGTAAAATTAATTTTACCTGTCACAAACGGCCCGATGGCTCATTTGCGACCTGTAAAACGCATCCTACATACGGCCCTTTGTGGCATGCTTGCAATTCCTAATGGGTCAAAAATCGACCTACCTCATGAATATTAATGAGGTTGGTTGCAGTTTGCGACCCATTAGGAATGCCTACCATCACAGGGATGTTGGCCTGCTGAGGTCAGCAGACCACAATGTCTGTGATCACCTTTGAATAATGTATTTTTTTCGTTGAAATGCAACCTGTTTTCCTTAAAGGAAAAGGGGATGCATTTCATCAATAAAAAGTGAAACGTTTTGTTTTAATTTTTAGGTCTTGCCTAGGCAGGTCATGCGCTGTCTCTTTGGGACATGCTGTATTCAAGACATGGGCATGAAGCTCTGCCCACTTTCTGCACATCTTTTTAATTGGCTCCTGCCACGGTCCTTTGTAAGTGGTGGCTTTTCATTGGTCAATAGGCTTAGTAGTCCCTCCTTAGTACCACCTTATCTCTTCTTGTAACCTCCCAGGAGGACACCCCCTGTTACATGTGTTGTTACTTTGTACGTTTTAATTAAGGGCCTCCGAGCACTATTTACTTAAAAAGGCTAGCATTCAGGTAAGGCTGTCCCGCTTCTGCAACCCTTCAGGTTCAATTTGCTTTGGTTATTTATGCTTTATTTTGCAGCGTGCCATCGCGCAGCATATGAATTTTCATTTTAATGTTCAGCCCGAACAGAACTTGTCTGCCCAGTTTGCTTTTGTCAACACTTTATTTTGTACATACAGGGCAGTGCTCAATCATCAAGCATAGCTGGGCGGCTTTTTGCTATCTATGCACGCCACTCTCACTTTAAAAATAACAGTTTATGGATGCTTTCGTTTGTACATACAGTGCGGCCCTCCACACTTTATCACACTGCATGGCCGGGCAGCGGGCGCGTTCACTTTGAATTTCAGCCCCGATGGAATGTGTCTGCCCAGTTTCCTTTTGTCTATGCTTTATTTGGTATATACAGCGAGGCGCTCAATCATAAAGCATGCCCGGGCGTCTTTTTATTTTTGGTCCCATGCCGTACACAGCAGGCATTGGAGGCCTGAGGGAGGGAGCGGACAGCTTTGCCAGCGTACACCGGCCTGGCTTTGGTGAGCTTCTGTCTTTCCCTCACGCTGTCTGTGTCTGCTCTTACTCTGACCCTGCAGCTCCTGGCACTCCCACAGACCGGTCAGCCTCAGCCCTCCTCATTTTATTTTAATTGTTCCCGCGCCGTAGATAGCAGGCATAGGAGGCGTGTGGGGATGAGCGGGGCAAAACATAGAATTTAAAAAGCAACCTGCGATTTTATTTAACAGACAACTCCTTAACCCTTTTAGTTGAAATGCACCCTGCTGAGGCGAACTTCTTTGGAGAGAATTCTGTTCAATTATCAGTCAGCAAACATGGGAATTTATTTATTTATTTATTTATTTTAAACATTTGTAGAGCGCGGCTGACACCTTGCAGGTTTCCTGGCGCTGGCGAATACTCTTAACTAAGGGGGACAGACAGCAAGGAGCAAGTGAAGTTGGGATTTAAGGGAATAGCCACGTTTTGATGCGTTTCGAAAGGGAAGGAGTTGTGAGATTTGACGGATTTCAGGAGGCAGACTGTTCCACAGTTTAGCCGCTGCGACTCTGAAAGATCTGCCCCCCGTCCTGACTTTGTTGTATCTGGGAACAGTTACCAAACACGCTGAGGCTGAGCGTAGAGTTCTGGTAGGGGTGTACCATGAGAACATGGCCTGCAGAGGTTTGGGCCCAGCTCCGTGGAGCGCTTTAAAGACGAGGCAGAGGGACTTGAAGGCCACACGTTGTTTAAGAGGGAGCCAGTGTAGTTCAGCTAAGGCCGCTGTGGCTGAAGATCTCCTGGTCCAGCCGAGAACTAGTTTGGCTGCGGCCGACTGAACTCTTTGAAGTCGGTCAAGTAGAGCAACCGGGGACTCAAGTAGCAACGCGTTGCAATAGTCCAGGCGACTGAGGATAGTGCACCTGACTATCAGCTCCCGGGCTTGTGCGGGAAGAAGTGGCATAATTTTGCGCAAGGAGCGCAGAAGAGCCGTGCATGTTCCCACAGTTTTTGCAACTTGGGTTTCTGTGCTCATTTTATTGTTCAGTGTAGCCCCTAGGTTGCGGACCGACGTAACTGGCAGAGGTTTATCGGGTGTTTCCGGGGGCCAGAAGTCGTTGGGGAACTGGCGAGGAATGCGACTTCCCGCACAGTACAGAACCTCTGTTTGGGAGGAATTGAATTGCAGGGAGTTATTGTGTAACCACCCAGCCGTCGCCCTAAGGCAGTCATGAAAAGCTGCAAGGGGGGTAGAGTCTTCTCCCTCCCAAGAGAGGATGAGCTGGGTGTCGTCCGCGTAGTTAATGGTTTTTAACCTGTGGGCCTTTATTAGCGTGATCAGGGGTTTGAGGTAAACGTTAAAAAGGATGGGGCTGATGGAGGAGCCCTGGGGTACCCCGTGGGGGACAGAGGAGAAGGTGGATTGGTAAGGGGGGAGAAACACAGCCTGCCTCCTGTCTCGAAGATAGGAGTGGAACCATAGCAGGGCTGTGCCGTCCACCCCAGCCTCCCCGAGTCTCTCCAGCAGGATCCCATGGTTAACCGTATCGAATGCGGCAGACAGGTCCAGCAGGATCAAGGCTACTGCCTGGCCCCTGTCTGCCCGCATACGAAGGTCCTCCATGGCTGTTAGGACAGCTGTTTCGGTCCCGTGAGCAGGACGAAAACCAAATTGAAAATCATTCAGGATCTGATTTTGCTCCAAATGAGTGGAGAGACAGGCACTGACCCAGCGTTCGACAATCTTTGCTGGGAAAGGCAGGAGGGAGATAGGCCGATAGTTAGATAGACATTCAGGATTCAAGGAAGGTTTTTTCAATAGAGGAGTAATTAGGGCCTGCTTCCAAGGGGATGGCACAAATCCGCAGTTTAAGGATTGATTGCAGATCCTACGGAGGGTGATAAAGAGGTCAGTACCAAAATGTTCCAAATTTTAGGAGGCAGCGGGTCAAGAGGGGAGCCAGAGGTGATCCCGAGTGCCAACCTTTCAAATTCAGGTTCTGGGATGGGGGGAACTCCCGCAGCTTTTCCATAGGAGGGAGACCTGAGTGCACCGAAACCGGGTCACTAGTACAGGCCCTTGGAATGATGGGACCACATGATGGAGGGGAGGAGTTTAGATTAAGGATAATTGTTTCAATTTTGTTTTTGAAGAATAACGCAAGGTTATCACAGAGGGCTTGTGTGGGAAGAGTAGTTTTTATGGCACATTCAGGGTGGGTGAGGTTTTTGAGAATCTGAAAAATGCTTTTTGAACTGTTGGTGGCATTGCTGATCGTAGTACAGAAATAGTTGGCTTTACTCTGAGCAATAGCAGTTTTATATGCCTGGAGATGGTTTTTCCAGATTGCTTTATTAGTATCGGAGTAGCCTTGTCTCCATTTCCTCTCTGATTGTCTGCAGGCTAGTTTGAGGGATTTCAGAGAGTCGTTAAACCAGGGGGCTGGAGCTCTGCTCTTTGCTTTGCATTTCTTCTGGGGGGCGAGAGAGTCTGAGGTAGAAGAGATTATTGAGCAGAAGGCTTTGAAATTGTTCTCGACAGAGTTAGTGGGGGTAAAACTGTTTCCTACATTGAATACAGTGCCCGCCGTTCTTAGTTTGTCAAGGGCTTTCCAATCCCTATACAGAAAATCGGAGGTCGTGCTTCGTGGAGGTCTTTTAGCTCTGTCACAGAAGATGTGAAATTTAATAAGTGCGTGGTCAGTCCAGCACATGGGCAGGATGTCGCCCAAGTGTACTAACTGGGGGGAGGCAAAGATTAAGTCCAATTGGTGCCCAGCCGTGTGGGTGGGTTTGTTAACCAATTGTGAAAGTCCTACGCCATCACAGGAGAGAACTAGGTTGTGCAGTGCATTGTCCAGGCTTCCATTGGTCCAGAGATTAAAATCTCCTAGAATGATCAGCTTGTGATGGGAAGTGGCCATATTAGTGAAAGTCGTGAGTAGCGATTGTTGCTGTTGGGCATTAAAGGCTCCCGGGGGACGGTAGCAGATACCGGCCGTAACGGTAGCTCCATGGTGACAGTTTATAGAAAGGCCAAGGAGTTCTGTTCCGGCGACCGGGTCTATGTCAAGAATAGCAATCGACCAGGATGATCGGTAAATAATGCCCACTCCCCCGCCACGGCCCTTTGGCCTGGGGAGATGCAGTATTTTAAAGTCTTGAGGGCATGCGAGATCGAGGTCAATATTGCAGTCAGCATGAGTCCATGTCTCAGTGAGGAATAGTGCGTCAAGGTGATGAGTGTCGATGAGCAGTTGGATTTCATTGGCGTGTTTAGGCAATGACCTGACATTGAGAAGGCCGCAAGTTAGTAGGCCCTGACTGGTAAACTCGTGCAGAGGGTAGGCGGAATCAAGGAATGACAGACGACCCTCGTGTGCAAAGTCTCGGAGACGGAGAAGGGACTCACGTGCTAGATGTGGAAAAGGGGCGGCGGCAGGCAGAGGGGCCAGGGCCGAGAGAGGTGCCCCGGTCGCGTCCGAGGCGCGGACGAGCTTGCCTTAAGCGGGCCTTCGGCGCGCAATCGTCGCGCCCGCTGCGCTTCCGGCTGGTACTCATGTTTTATTGTGTGAGTTTGAACAGGGAGGGGGGGCGTGGCCAACCGAGGTGGGTGTGTCCCTCGAGCAGGAATGGCGGCAAGACGCGGGATCAGGGCAGAGACAGCAAGCAATCTGCTTCCCAGCGCTGACCAGGTAATGTCAGAGGGATGTGCAAAATGAGCTTTTAAAACACAGAATACAGTTTTAAAATCACGTTTAAATCACAATGTTTAAAAAACAAGGTTGCTCCCGGCTAGTTCGCCTCAGGAGTATTCAGCGAGTGAGGGAGCGGCGCTAGCGATCAGCGCGTTTTTATAGAGTCCTGGGAGGGGGGGGCATGGCCAACCGTGGTGGCGTGTCCCTCGAGCAGGAATGGCGGCAAGACGCGGGAACAGGGCAGAGACAGCAAGCAATCTGCTTCCCAGCGCTGACCAGGTAATGTCAGAGGGATGTGCAAAATGAGCTTTTAAAACACAGAATACAGTTTTAAAATCACAATGTTTAAATCACAATGTTTAAAAGACAAGGTTGCTCCCGGCTAGTTCGCCTCAGGAGTATTCAGCGAGTGAGGGAGCGGCGCTAGCGATCAGCGCGTTTTTATAGAGTCCTGGGAGGGGGGGGCGTGGCCAACCGAGGTGGGCGTGTCCCTCGAGCAGGAATGGCGGCAAGACGCGGGATCAGGGCAGAGACAGCAAGCAATCTGCTTCCCAGCGCTGACCAGGTAATGTCAGAGGGATGTGCAAAATGAGCTTTTAAAACACAGAATACAGTTTTAAAATCACAATGTTTAAATCACAATGTTTAAAAAACAAGGTTGCTCCCGGCTAGTTCGCCTCAGGAGTATTCAGCGAGTGAGGGAGCGGCGCTAGCGATCAGCGCGTTTTTATAGAGTCCTGGGAGGGTGGGGGCGTGGCCAACCGAGGTGGGCGTGTCCCTCGAGCAGCATGTTTGTTTTCTAGCCGCTCCCCCAGAAGCCTTGAAAAACAAGCATTGAAAATGCAATAGACCTTTCATTTGTTGGAGTTACTAGCATTATAAAGACCAAAGTTTTTACCTAGCCATGTTGCAGGGTGCAGTACCATATTTGGCCTTAAGAGGTTGCATTGTGTTTGTCCCTCCCATGGAGCATTGCCTCTTTACATATCTTCTGACTGGATGGCTTCTCTGCTTCTACCGCTTGCTTTTCAAGCAATACTGTTTTCTTTTGGTTAAACACTCCACTAGATTGGCCATCGGACGCCCACGAATCCCCTAGCTCACTGGCCTTTTCAGACCTCATGTCAGGTCTGAATTGCACACAGCATATTCATTCGCCCACGCACATAAAAGGGCACACTCTAGACCAGGTGTGGACATCCTGCCTGGATATATCCGCCCCTCTCGTCCTGCCATGCCTATGGTCAGATCATTTTTTAATTACTTTTACGCTAGGGATACCCAGGCCTACCATCAAGCCTCGAGAAACCAATTTCCTGGCCCGTAATTGGAATAGGTCAGACCTAAACGTTTTTAGTTCTATCCTTAGCTCCTCAGTCCCTCCCATCTCTGATCCACCTGTTTCTATTGACGCCCAGTCGTCAAATCTTACTCGTTGGCTTACCTCTGCTGCCGACGTAGTAGCTCCCTTAAAATTAGTTAGAGCCAGACGCTGCCATGACGCTCAAAGGTGGTTCACCGAGGACCTGAGAGCTTTAAAATTAGGCCTCCGCCAAGCAGAACGGCGATGGCGCCGGGGGTACTCCCTTGAGACTAAGGAGGTATTTTCCTCTTTGCTCAAAAAATATAAAACTGCCATAGTCTTGGCGAAATCCACCTATTTCTCAAATAAAATCATGGACTCCACAAATAAATCAAAGGACATATTTTCAATTGTAGAGGAACTATCCAACCCAGCTAGACTCACATTAGGGCCCCTTCCCTCCCAACTCCTGTGTGATTCCTTGAACGAATTCTTCATCAAAAAAATAGTTAAAATCAAATCTAGCATTGCTGCCCAAACTCCGTCTGTTTATCCCCTGACTATTGAGCTTCCTAAATACCTTAATCCTCATACTCTTATCTCGATCCCCCCCATCTCGACAGTTAATTTCTCCACACTTTTGCACAAAATTTCCTCTGGCTCCCCTCGTGATTGCTGCCCTCCCTCGGTCCTTCGAGCAGCCTTCACCTCCTGCCCTGAACTCCCCCTGGCCCTCATAAACAACTCTCTGGCCACTGGGGAAGTCCCTTGTTCCTTCAAACAGGCCGAGGTGGTTGCCATTCTAAAAAAACCCTCGGCAGATCCTTCCATCTTGAGTAACTACCGCCCTATATCCCTCCTTCCCTTCCTCAGTAAAGTCCTGGAATCGCACGTCACGCAAACACTCAGCTCCTTTATTGAGGACTCGTGTGTTTTAGACTCTAAGCAGGCAGGGTTCAGACCTGCGCATTCCACGGAGGCTGTCATTCTCTCCGTGATGGACGAACTGCGCAGAGGGGCTGATGCTAACACTCGACAAGCCCTTGTCCTTCTGGATTTATCGGCCGCCTTCGACACGGTCGACCATGGGATCCTGGTCGACCGTGTCGGAGAGGCCGGCATCCATGGGACCGCCCTGGACTGGGTTCAGTCCTTCCTGACGGACCGACAACAAGCTGTCAGGCTGTCCCAGTTTTCTGCCACCCAGGTTGAGCTGTCCTGTGGTGTCCCCCAGGGTTCCTCATTATCCCCTCTCCTCTTTAATTTGTATTTAGCCCCGTTACTCCGTGCCCTTCGCGGATTGAGCGTTACCGCGTTCAACTACGCGGACGATATTCAGTTGATTTTTAACATCGACTCCTCCGAGGATTCTATCTCCACCTTTCAAAACACACTTTGCTTCATCAGCAACTGGATGAGCCTAAATCACCTGAAGCTTAACCCCGACAAGACTGAATTGATTCTTGTCGGGGGAGCTTCCAACCCTTGGCAGCCTTCCATCTGGCCTGCCAGTCTTGGAAGCCCTCCCTCTCCAGTCAACTCTGCTAAAAGTCTGGGCGTCATTATCAGTAATGACCTCTCTATGACCCCCCAGATCAGCGCAGTGGTGTCCGCCAGCCATTTCCAACTCAGGAAACTCCGGAAAATCTCCCGCCTCCTTACTACCGAAGCGCTCACGTTAGCGCTCCTGGCGTTGGTGATCAGCCGACTCGATTATGCTAACGCATTGTATGTTGGCATTCCTGAGTACCAACTGAAAAGACTCCAGCTGATCCAAAATCAAGCTGCTCGCTTGATTTACCACCAGCCGAAAGATCAGCACGTTCGTCCACTTCTAAAGAGTCTTCATTGGCTGCCGGTATCCGCCCGCTGTAAATTTAAGCTAGGCTGTACTATTTTCAAGTCCCTTTCCGGTCAGGGTCCCTCCTTTATCTCTTCCCTTCTACATCTTTATACTCCGTCCCGCAACTTACGTTCATCCCAAATGGCCCTGTTATCCGTTCCCAGGTTCAAGAGGAAAAAACATGGGGGCCTGAGGTTTTCTCTGGCTCCATCCCTCTGGAACTCCCTCCCACTTCCTCTCAGACTTGCACCCTCATATTCTGGTTTCAGATCACTCCTCAAAACCTTCCTCTTCACCACCTCATACCTTTAGATTCTGCCTCACATTCTTCTCACCACTCCTCAGCACAGCGCCAAGAAACCTAATGGTGTTAGCCGCGCTTTACAAATTAATTTAACATAACATAACATAACATAGAGTGTATGTGTTTTTCAGCTGTCTAGCCTGTGTACTTCTCTTCTGCGGCATTCCTTATTGCTCGATGTCACTTAAGTGCTACTCCCGGC
Source organism: Lissotriton helveticus (assembly GCF_964261635.1). Classification (NCBI taxonomy): domain Eukaryota; kingdom Metazoa; phylum Chordata; class Amphibia; order Caudata; family Salamandridae; genus Lissotriton; species Lissotriton helveticus. The sequence goes on from NC_136065.1 coordinate 1,551,977,205, forward strand.
TCCCTACATATTTGTGTCCTCCCCTGTTGCTTTCTCGCTCTTGTGCTTCTCTTCCGCCTGCTCCATGTTGCTCTCGCTTGTTATTTCACCTTTCAACCCCGCCATCCATGTTGCTTACATCTCCCTGCCCTCTGTGTTGCTTACCCCATCAGTGCCCTTCTCTTCTCTTGCTTCTCCTTGCCACACTGGCGTTGCTTCTTGCGCCCTCTGTGTTGCTCGCCCTCACCAGCACTTTTTTCACGTATTTGATCATCCAACTTGGATCAGCAAATAGAAAGCAAAAAAAGTCTGAGTCTTTTTTAGTCATGCTGCATTGCATAGAGGCTACTTCACAGCATAGCTGAAAATCTTTGACAAATATAAAAGGTCTCAAGGATGAGATTTATTGTCTTTGCCAATGCTCGTTGAACCTGTTGAGCTGATGTAATCTCAGCACTGAGAGGATATACCTGACAACACGAGCTCATGCAGGGCCTATAAAAAGTATACAGAGTAGTACTGTATAAGCAAAGGGTAGAAAGGAGAAAGAGGTGACAAAATGGACAGCAACAGTCGCAAAAAAGAAAAGTAGAAGAAGAAAAAACACCTGGAGAGGAATGTAACAGGTAGAGTTGAGAAGAGCCAACAGGGAGAGAGAGAAGGGGTCAGACACAAAAGATGGAGACTTGATGAAAGAGGAGACAGCAAGGATAGGGAGAACTGCTGAACAGTATAGAGAGTGGCAGATAATGGAAGTGATGCATCTCAAGGGAACCTTATTGTGGGAAGAGATGCAAACACAAACAATTTAAATAACTGAAACAAAGCGTTAAACAACATATGCTCCAGGGTCAAGAGGACCAGATAGAGAGCGAGAGATTGCTAGAGACTGAGAGATAGATAGAGAGAGCAAAGGAAAACAGGGCAGAAATGCTAATGGTACTTTATTTTCCCTGTCACAGGAATTTTGACAGTATACTCACTGGCGCAAAACACAGGTGAGTAGTATATCCCATTGCACAGTATGTAAAGCTTATGGCACAGGATTTATGATGAGATGTTTTCAGCTGAGGTCAGATATCTCACATTATGTGTCCCCTAAATATGTGTTCTATATCCATTCTGCCCTTCAGGGTACATAGCCTAGCTGCTGGGCACATACATTTGTTTAAAGCTGTACCAAGATAATGTTTCCAGATACTGGACTTTTCAGAAGATGCCCTTTGGAACAGTCTCCAAAAACCTATGGTTTTCTAGCCTGTATAGTTGAAAAACACTCAGTAAAAAAGCATGCTTTATATTTTTAAAACATTCATTTGAGTTTTCCCCACAACTCCTCGTTGCAAAAGGTTAGTTTGTTTACTGTGCTTGGTGACTCATCGACTTCTTACAGATTCACTTGGGATGAAATGTCGCTGTCAGTTTGGATCAAGACATGAGTCACCGAAGGCAGGGCTGGAAGACATTCAGCTGTCAACATGGAATCAACAATGACAGTGCAAGAGAGGTGAGGAGCCATGCTGGTACCAGGTGAGTGCAGCTATGCACGGCAGAGGAGGTGGTGTTGGGTCTCAATATGCTTAATGGTGTGCAAGGGCACTAACAAGGGGCAACATTCTGAGTGACATGAAACTAGCATTTTATAGAAGATTGACTGGAAAGACGGCACACCAACCCGTCATCACTCACTACTCCGGATGTCATGACTTGCTTAACTAGTATGAAGCATTCTCCTTTTTATGGTGTTGTATTGCAAAGGTAGGTTCCTACTGCATTATGCCAGTAGCTTGTTGTGGGGCGTAAGTGCTATATGTTACAAGTCTTTCTACCTGATTTTACCACAGGAATCCTGCTTCGCAATGGGTTTGCCTCCTCAACATATCCAGAGCTCCCACTGCATCCAGTTCAATGCCCGAATAGTTCATCCAGTCAAGGACATTTTCTTTAATGTCTTGGAGTTGTAGAACTTGTTTTATAATGGGATAAACAAGAGTATTCATCCGATCATTCAACACAAAATGGACTATATACTCACCGATGGAACTGGACAACTCAAGAGCTCTGCTGGTCCCAGTTGTGAGCAAAACCACTGGCCTCTCAAACCACTCAGAGCCCTTAGAGAAGCAGTCAGAGAGGCAACATAAGGAGAGGACTCAAGCACTGAAAGTGCAGCCCCAGCCATGTTGGCCACACTGGCCATGCCTTCAGCGAACACACAAAAAATGACAGGAACAATGCTTGCAAGTAGTCTATGTAGGAGAGTAGGGTCTGCTTTCCTATGGTCATCCCACTTTTTGCTTTTTGCTTCACTAGTTTTCGACTTAGATGTGGCTGTGGGCCTGCTAATCAGACCCACAGCCCTGCTGTTCTCTCTCTAAATTCACACCATGTACTTTAGGTACAACACCAATTGGTATTTGGGTCACTCTTGTGAGTCCCTGTACAGTGTACTATAGGTACCCAGGGCATAGGTGCACCCAAGGCCTACCAGGGGCTGCAGCATATCTTTTGCCACCCCTGGCTGGCCATCCAAACTGACACAACTGGCTGATCACTCAGCTGGAGCAAGGTCGTGTAATCACCCCTTGCTTAGATATAGTATTCCTATATCTAACCTTATATCTAGACACATATACACCTATAAGTCACTCCTATGGCAGGCCTTAACAATCCTGAAGGCAGAGTGCTTGGTTTTATGTGAGATGGTGCTCTAGCATGAGATGAGCCTGTCTGCAGCTTTCGGAATCATGTCCTTATAGCTGTTCTAGGATATAGCCATACCATATACTCTTAAGTGCATTATGAACCTCGCGGTTAAATGCTAACTTTGGTTTGGCTTTATCAAAACATGTCGTGTAAGGTGACATACGCTTTGGAATACTATCCCCTCACCAGTTCTGGCGATGGGGGTAGCATTCCACCCTTCTAGAGGGAGAAGACATGTTGTTCCTACTAATCCCGGTTAAAGTTAACCAGAGCCTCAGCATCACAAAATGGATGCTGCTGCCACAGACACAAGTCTGACCTCCTGCTGCTGGGAGTCCTTCCAGCGAGGGAGGCTTGGACAATAGGTTTCCTGTCTCGGGAGGTGCTAGCACCACCCCAGACATGCCATAGTGTATTGGGGCAGGGAGGGCTGAATGAAATGAGACACTGCCTGGGGCACACAAGGTGTCCCATGCATAGTCCAGTTCAAACCGGTGCTGGGGCACTCCAGCCCCAGCTCTGGCGTGAAACTGGACAAAGGGAAAGGGGTGTAACCACCCCCTTCCTGGGTACCACCCATAGGAGGGACCTAGCAGGTAATCCAGCCCCTACATTTGGTATATAGGTAGGATCTGAGTCCCAAGACTTTAGATTTTATCCTGACTGAAACTTTGAACCAAAACTCTGGACCTTCGACGATCTACTTTGCAAGAAGATGACTGAAGAATCTCCCTTGTGGTCAAGGAGTAACCACCCTGTGCAAGGAGGCACCATCAAGCGATCAACAGTTTGCTTTGTTGACGATCCTGCCGGAGCCCGAGCACAGAGCCTGACAAGACCCGGACTTCCAGACTTCCAACAGCCCGATCCACAGTCACAGCAGAGCTGAGACCCGTGGAGGCGATGAGAGACGTGGGACCGGCCATCTTGGAAAGCCAGCAAATTGCTTTCTGTGCAACTTCTGAGGCACCCTCGAAATTGTGCATTGGGGATTGAGAAGCCCCAGCCCAGAGCACCAACTGCACCGAAGATCAGCCCTCCACACTCCACGAGTTCTGCGTGGGGCCCTTCTGCATTTTTCTGCTTGACGCGTCTGTCCGGTCACTTGCCCGTTGGCTAGTGGCCTCTGTGATGGTGAAACTTTCAATTTACAATGCTGATCATGGTTGCTCCAGACTGGCCCTTGCTCCCCTGAAAAGGAGCAGCCCATCAGACCTTGCTGGTCTGATTAAGAAGCCATCTTCGACTCCTGCGAGGGTTGCCTTTGCCAAGGCTTGTTGACTCCAATCCGGAAACCGACACCGCCGACAGCGAGAGCCTTTGTGGGACAGTCCGTATCCAGCTTCTGGTCATCGTCGACACCTCCTGGTCCACGTGGCTGCAGAGACAAGCTTCACGACATCACCTGATTGCTTCGCGACATCGCCTGGTTCCTTCCTGGTTCCATCCTGGTCACTGGCTAGTGACCCAGACTCTGTCCCCTCTGCTTTCAGGTACTCTTCATCCTCGATCCGCCCTTGGATCCACCCGGACACTTCTCTCCTGGTCGCCTGCAGCATCTTTCTCCAAGGCTCCATAGGAATCAGCGACAAAACCCGACATACTTTGACACCTATGCACCCGCTTCCTGTGGGTGAGGTAATGCGAGTATTTTGGTACTCCTGTGGGTATTGACTATCCTAGTATCCTAGTTTCAAGTAGCTTTTCCCTAGTCCATCCGGAAGCGCCCTAAAATAACTAGTTTCCAATTCTTTCGTTCCCATTCTAACTCTATGGTAACATGCGCGCGTGTAAAGACACTGCAGGCGCATCCCGTGGGCCTCCTGCCCCCTAACCTTTGGTAGTAAAGCGTAGCCCCAGCGATTCTCCAGGCCCTAGGCCTTTCCTATGTTCGTGACGTGGTTCTTATACAACTATTTTAGTATATGGTTCGAAGTGCCCCTAGGGCATTACTGTATTTTGTGCAACTTATTGTATTTTAATTAAGTATCTTGTTATGTGTCGGTGCCTCTGACCTCATAAAGAGTTCAGAGGATTGTGTTAGAAATAAATACATATATATTTTGATATACAACTTGTGTGGTGTCCTTTCACTTGGTATTAAAGGGGTTACATGTGGTAAAACAGCTGGCTTCACATGCCCTCTTGAGTTTAGCCTAAGACTGCTTTGTCCATGCTACCACTAGGATAGCTGGTCTATAAGGTTGACTTTACAACCATCACCATAAGGGTTGTTTGGACTGGTGCAAGGTGCTCACTAGAATAGTGAACATCATATACAAGGCCAACTTCTCACAGTCTAAACCACTGAAAATCCCTCTGGGTAGTATTTCAACCCATCATTTTTCACCTACTGTGCCACTCCCTTATGTAGATCAGTACTGACGATGCTCCTCATGGAAACAATCCATCCACAACATCCAAGCGATATGTATCTGTGTCCTCAAGTAGAACTGCAAGGAGAATACCAGACATACAGGAGCAGTAAAACCCAATACATTCTTCATATTTCCAATTTACATAATTTACCAAATGAGTAAAACAAACAACGAATTTGTTAAACCAGATGTGGTATCACAGATACCTATAATACCAGATGCAGTAATATTGAAACCAATGATCCCGCATCTTTAAAATTACTCATCATTCATAAAGGCAGCAAGATGGCCAAGTGAGTGGTAATGTCTCAAAAACTGAGCACCAATTCCAGTAGGTGGTAAAGTAGAAACCAAGAATAAAAAGGAATTTAGCTAGTATGCAGTCACTTTACTGGGATGTAGAGGATATGCACATCCTGGGGCAGACGGTCTCACTATTACTACATTTTGCAAGGAAATCTCTATACAGGTAGTTGTTTTACAAAAGTACCAGTAATGGAAAATACCGGATATGCAGAGCAAAATGTCAGGGAATCAGTCAAAGAAAATATATTCCCTGACGTTTCCTATATTTATGGTTGGTCACTTAGACATTGGCCTAGATGTTATAGATGAATGAATTGCTGAAAAAATTAAATGTCTTGTAAAGCACAACAGTTGCCCCAAAAGGCCGTCCTGGTGCTAATGTAAAAAATACAAGCAGAACTCTTCCTTAATATTTAAGCCTCAATAAATAACCGTCTTCAGCTGTTTTCTGAAGTAAGTTTCCTTAGCAAAAGAACATAATGAAGATGGGACATTGTTCCACTCCTTGACTGAAAATAAAATAATAGAGCACCCTCCTCTCTTACCCAGTGTAGACCTGGAGATCTTTCACAGTCGAGCATCAGAAGATCTCAGAGACCTACAAGGACAATAATGGATAAGTCATTCACTAAGATAAATAGATACTGTCTTGATGAGGGTTTAGAAATAATTATTTGTCGAATTGGAAGTCAATGTAACTTTATAAGATGTTTAGAAATTGTTTGGGAGTCGGGGATGTGCAGCATGACTCTGTGCTCCAGCTCCCAATCTCTCCTCAAAACCCCCAACATAAAAAAGGCTAGGTCCGGAGGCAGGTCCTTCTCGTATCAAGCCCCCTCATATGGAATCAACTTCCTCTGGACCTAAGACAGTGCCCGAATCATCTTAAATTCAGAAGACTCCTGAAAACTGTCCTGTTCTATCTCCTTTCCACTACCATTGCTGTGCTTCCAAGCGCTGAGATACCCCCCCAGGGGTGATTCAAGCGCTATACAAATAATTAAATCAAATCAAATACTGCATTTTGTACGACCTGGATAGCTAGGTAAGCCCAAATATAGATCTTTGTATAGACCGGCTTGGCAATAATGAGGGCATCAAACTTGATCCTATAGGTGTCCGGGGTTTGTCGATCCAGTACCTTTTTCAAAGATCATAGTAGAGAAAAACACCTTCCTACAACTGAAAAAATCTGTGGCCAAAATGAGAGACCAGAGTCAAAAATGACTCCTAAATTTTTTGCTACTGTTGTTATCACAGGAGATACTCCAATTCAGTCTGCCACCAGTATAAGACCAAATGTCATTTGTTAAAAATAATCAGATTTCTTTCATTTCTTAGTAAAATTTAAGAAGGCTCCTTTTCATCCAATTTACCACTTTGGATAAGCAGGCATTAAAGACCTCCTCGGTTTCGATGGATAAATAAACTGATTGTCGTCTGCATAAGAGACAACACTGATGCCAAAAGACTGACTGATAGAGGCCAATGGGGCAAAGTACACATTAAATAAAGAGGGACTAAGAGAGGATCCCCGTGAAACACCATATTTAAGCGTTCTTTTAGATAGGATCACAGTTTCAAACACAGTTAAACATGCCTGATGGTCAATACTTCTATGTTTAGACTAACTGAATTTTCAACATACATGGAACCTAACTTAAAAGGAATCTAAAGGGATCTCCACCAATAGAAAACTGATTTATCATATAAAACACTCTACTTGAGTTACTGCAATGGGAGAAACTGCCTGGAACTGAAGAAGAGGTGGAGTCATTCCTATTTACATGCACAGCAAAATACTTGGTTAAGAACCAGAACATTGGAGAGAGTTGTTGCCAACTGCTTCTTGAGCTTCTGCCTCTAGTAATATTCTGCAGAACTGGCAGCACCAGTTTGCTGCTTTTGTGTTCACAGGTATATCTATCTCCTCCAAAGGGCCTCAGTCGCGGCCGGTAGTGGGAGTACCGGCCGGGCGGTGACGTGGGGAGGGGGAGGGGCAGGGTGGGGGGTAGTACTGTATGGAATCCGGACCTTAACAGGTAAGTAAACATAAAAATCAATAAAACAAATTTCGTTGCGCGCACTGCATCGCATTTGGTGATGCAGTGCGAGCAACTAAATTCGTTTTATTTATTTTTATGTTTACTTACCTGTTAAAGTCCGGATTCCATACATTACTACCCTCCATCCTGCCCCTCCCTCTCCCCACTTTACCGCCCGGCCGGTACTCCCACTACCGCCCGCGGCTGAAGGGCCTGCTTGCTGGAGAAAATGACTGAAGGAGCCTGAGGACTAAGATGGCTGGAGAGAACCTCTATTCAGAGGAAGCTGCTCAGAGAGTCTGCTAAAGAGGGTGAGTATCCTCAAAATTTGAAAACTTCAAGCTGTGTGACATTCTCTGTCAAGTCAAAGTTCAAGCCAAATTAAACTTGCTGATCCGGCATCAATCCATGGCTACATGTGGTCCATGCACCTCGTCAGAGACTGTCTCACAGCATAGTCTGCAGCCTATGAGCCACCTCTGCCTGGGATGAGCCCTGTCTTGGACAGCAGTCATTCTTAATTCAATGCACTCTTTAACATTGCAGTAAAACAAAGGATTGTTCCCCCGGTGTAATCCTTTTGATGCTCAAAAATGTCTAAAGAGCTATCCGCCTCTCATTCCAATCAATCAGCATCCTTATGATGCTCTGACTATCTTCAGAGCTATCTTCCTCTTATTACCTATCATTCAACCAGCATTAGGCAACACATTCACACCCAGTGGACCCAGTATTAGCTCCCCGCCTAGTAAGGTACAGCCAAAAAGAGGTGTAGTATGCACAACATTTTTCACAATTTAACCTGACAATGTATGTTGTGTTTACAATCTTATTTATTAAAAGCTGATATTTAGTTTCAGGAAAACAGTCAATGTGGACTTTATTTGTTTTGCATCTTCCAACACTGATATATCATAATCACAATACAATTTATGAAATACAATTAAAACCACCGTTTTTTATATGTGTCCAGGCTCATAAACCCGGAAAAAGATCTTTCATGTATCAATAATCAAAACATAATTTTATGAAAACCTAATTATATGAAATACAATTAAAAACACAGTTTCATATATGTGTCCTAGCTAAAACCCAAAAGAAGGGATTTTTCGTGTGTCGACGCGTTTCGGTGGTTACTGCCTTTTATGCTCCACCTTCATCAGGAAAATTGATTAAAATCGTAGTATGTTCTTACACAAAAGAGTATCTCATCCCTGCATGAAGTCTTGGGAAACTGTGAGCTGCTCGATACTCTTTTTCCTGCTCTACTGCTGCTCAAACTTGAATTTTTCGGGCACTTTAGAGATGCGCAACTGGCAAAGTACCTTTTATCCTAATTTTGGATTATTTGCCGTTCGCTCAGTGCTCTACTGCTCATAACACCAGATATATTATTCACTGGTGACTGAAATGTTTCATCACCATCCTTATTCTTGTAGGATTATTCAATTATCCCGGGGTGTGGCTCTCTTGGATATATTTCTCGTTGCCTCAACGTAGCGGTAGGGATACGGCAATAGATATCTTTAACATTGCTCCACCTGACATCTACTCCGTTCAAGCTCATTCCATCCAAAGACTCAACTGCCTCTGCATTTCAATTTACCGCTAATCATCTCAATACTCTTAAGTTGGTTGTTCAACATCCTTCAACTGAAACTTTAGTGCCACCTCCTGTGTCTTGGAGCCGGCTCATTGTGAAATTGATGCTGCTTCAGTGGGTGAGACAGTGTGGTTTGAGCACTCTGCTGTGAACTCAAACTGAACTTGAAAGACAACTTGAGCTCTACATTAAATTTGGCTCATCGGCCGTCTTCATTATTTTTGATACTTTTTACATGACTTTCAACATCTCTTTTGACCATAACTAACTTGGTTTTGGACATTTAAGTCTCTGTTTGATCAGCTGTTGAACATAAGCCTTGTTGCTCGAGCCAAGATCCTAAATGTGAAGGAAGAATTCCTTACAGAATTTAGGTAAATTCTAGGGTTCAGATGGCTTAGGCCTTGTGGCAGCTCAGCCTCTGCTCAGCCCTCTCCCATAGTGTAACATTAAGGCTCCATTCGGTAGGCAACTGGCAAAGCCCTCCGGGCACACCTTTCTGTCACCCCACTTCATTGATTTAGAGATTGCTACCCAAGCTATAGACGAACTAGAACACAACACCAAAGTTCATTAGAAGTCATTATTTTATGATGGAAACCATAAACTTCAATATCCCAAACAAATTGAGATTTGGACATTTTGAGACATAATAGTACCAAAACTGCTGGATAGAGCAAAATATAACATGCCATGAAGGCAGCAGATATATTGCCACTGACGCCTCAGTTTGGGTTTCTGTAAATCTACCAGCATATTTTTAAAATAAAATGAGAGTCAAAAATAAGTAGAGACATCTAGGTTGATGGTGAAAGGGATATGTTTTGAACCCAAATCTGAACCTGAGTGCAGCACTTGATTGGCTGCTTGGATTACACATTTTTGTTCTTTATGAGGTGCAAGGTCCAAAGTTTGGTTATGTTTAAAACAAATTCATTCATTTACTTTTTTTAGATTTACAAATACATCTTCTAAGTTCAACTACTTGAAAAAGATAGACACTTGGACAATATTCTTTTTTGTAAAACCCACTACAGTGCTCAGTGCCTACATTTGACACATATGCACTACACATTTCCTTGAGATTATTATTTGTCCATCCACGTGCATTAGTTTCTTTCTGGATACTAATTCCACATGGCTGTAATAGATAGTGTAAAAAATAACAATGTAGATCCTGATTTGGGGCTGTAATGTGGGATTTTTACCATTATTTACACAGAGACAAGGTAAAAGTTACTCTTATACTGTCATTCGAAACAGTGGGAGGCTGTACTATATCACTCCGAGATGACTAATGGTTCAGTGATAGAATATCGATGCTAAAAACATCGATGGTAAAAATATAGAAAAAAAAATATAGATTGTAAAAATATCGACTCCCTATACTTAAACAGGTAAGTACAAAAATATTGAAGTAAAAAAACTATACATGTAAAAGATATTGATTTAAAAATATAAATAAAATAAAATATATATATTAAATATAAAAAATATTAATATTATCTTAAAAAAATAATTACATTTAATATACATTTTAACTAAATATAAAATTAAACTTAATTAAAAAAATATAAACACGCAAACATGATCATTTATACATATACATATATTTACTTTAAAATAATATATTAACTATTATCTTTATTTAATTTTTTAACTTTTAAATTCTATAAAAATAAAATATATACATATATCAATAATTTAAAATGAAACAAAAACATTCTATAATTAATTAAAACATTAAACTATTAAAACAAAATGAAAACGTACATTTTGCAATACAATAAATACAACAGTAGGAAAAATGTTGGATAGCGAAATAATTAAGTTTACTATTCCAACTGCAATGAGTGCAACAGTAGGGGAAGTGATGGATAGCGGAGGGGTAAAAATTACTATTCCCACTCCAAAGAGTTCAACAGTAGGGAAAGAGATGGAACGCGCAGGGTTAACATTTACTATTCCCACTCCATTGGGTGCAAAAGTAGGGTCAATGTTGGATAGTAGAATAAATACATTTACTTTTCCAACTCCAGTGAGTGCAACAGTAGGGAAAATGTTGGATAGGGGAGGGGTAAAATTACTATTCCCACTCCAGTGAGTGCAACAGTAGGGAAAGTGTTGGATAGCGGAGGGAACAAATTACGATTCCCAATCCAGTGAGTGCAACAGTAGGGAAAGTGCTGGATAGCAAAGGGGTATACATTACTATTCCCACTCCAGTGAGTGCAACAGTAGGGAAAGTGTTAGATAGCAGAGGGGTAAACATTACTATTCCCACTCCAGTGATTGCAACAGTAGAGAATGTGCTGGATAGAGAAGGGGTAAAAATGACTATTCCCACTTCAAAGAGTGTAACAGTAAGGAAAGTGTTATATAGCGGAGGGGTAAAAATAACTATTCCCACTCCAGTGAGTGCAACAGTAGGGAAAGTATTGGATAGTGGAGGGGTAAAACTTACTATTCCCACTTCAGTGAGTGCAACAGTATGGAAAGTGCTGGATAGTGGAGGGGTAAAAATTACTATTCCCACTTCAATGAGTGCAACAGTAGGGAAAGTGCTGGATAGCGGAAGGGTAAAAATTACTATTCCCACTCAAGTGAGTGCAACAGTAGGGAAAGTATTGAATAGCAGAGGCGCGAAAATTACTATTCCCACTCCAATGAGTGCAACAGTGGGAAACATTTTAGATAGTGGAGGGGTAAAATGACTATTCCCACTCCTGTGAGTGCAACAGTGGGGAAAATTCTGGCTAGCTAACACAAATTACTAATAGCATTTAAACAATTAAAAAAAGTAATACATTAATTACTTCCCACCCTCCACACCATTTATACCTATAAACACCACAACACACACCTAAAATTAATTACACAATTACCATAATGAATTACTAATTAATCAATTTAAATTAATTAACAACTAATGAATAATTCATCAATAAAAAATAAATTACTTCCCACCATTTACACCTATAAACACCACAACAGACATCTAACTAAAATTAATTACACAATTACCATGATTAATGACTAATTATTTTAAATTAATTAACAATGAATTATTAAACACTTATCAATAAATTAATTTACACATTTAACACCATAACATCACAATTAAACAAATATTAATAAATAAAAAGTATTCAATATTTAAATTACTTCCTACCCTATTCCCCTATAAACCCACAACCCGCTATGGAACTAAAAACACAAATTTCTAATAAAAAAATGTAATAACAACTATAAAAAATCAATACATTTTATATAATTAAATTACTTCCCACCCTACTCCCCTATAAACTCACAACCCATTACAGAACTAAAAACGCAAAATTCAAGATTTTATTTTATTTTATAACTACTATAAATAATCAATACATTTTATATAATTGAATTACTTCCCACTATATTCCCCTATAAACCCACAACCTGCTACGGAACTAAAAACGCATAATAAAAAAAATAAAAAATTAATAACGACTAAAATTTTAACACTTATAATAAAAATACAAACAATTCTTATACAAAAAAACAAACATTACACAGATATAAAATATATACTAAAATAAATAACATTAATAAAAAAATCGATATTTTTAATAACTATATTTTTACAAACGATATTAAATACTTCGATATTTTTTAAATCAATATTACTTGCCTAAAATTGATATTCTTGACCACAAGGATTTTTCTGTCCATATTCCTGAACCACGATATTTTTACCTTGATATTTGTGCAATTCGATATTTCTTTCTCGATATTCTTTCTCTGCACCAGTTTGTATTATAAGCTTAAGTTTGAACCCCTCTGGAAGAGGCTTGTCATCCCTCAAGGATGATAACAGAGCACCTGGGCAAAAGAGAAGCTCTGGGGAAGCCCATATGGAGTGGAGGGATAGAGGACAGCAAGGCAGTGGCGGCTCCTCCACTGAGGCAGAGGACTTTTGCCTGACTGCTATTACAGTAGTGCAAAAAACGCAAAATAAGATTATAATAACAGGACGTTATTATCATTTTATTTTCTATATGAGACTCTGAGCCGGGCGGGACTGGGTTCTGTGATGCCAGAGCAGACTGAGGTGTGATTTGCACTCCTCTAAGTGCGCATGATGATTTGGCCAGCCTTTTGAGCTGGCCAAATCGTCATGCACACTTAGCATCTTCTCCACTGGGCTGTGTTGCACAGCCCCGTGGAGAACATGCCCAGGCTCCCAGGCACTGCCTGAGCGGCCAAACAGGTTGCTTAGACCAATCATGACGCTGCTCATGCAGCCCTGATTGGCTGGAATAGTACATGAGCCTGGGTGCCTCCAGTGCTACCAGCAGATGAAGAGGACGGAGGAGAGGCATGCAGCGGTGCTACGGCCAAGGTAAGTTTATTCTTTTTATTTTTTTATCCATCTGCCCCGCCCCACCAACGCCGTTATGTGGCAGCCACCAATGCAGCAAAGCCCTGGAGATAATTCCCTGGCTGTGGTGTTGTTGAAGGGTAGCTCTAGAAGCAAGCTGATATGACTTAGGCCCAGGGCTTGTTCTTTTTGCAGAGTTTTAGGGTGAGAGAAAATGACTCCCTCCTCTGACCTGGACACTTGATCTGGCACACACTCAGTGCTTCATTTGTAGAAAAAAAAGTGCAGGTACCAAAATATTTTCTTAGAAGGCTGGTGCATTCTTCGCCCATTGGCAGCCGTTGTTTCCCCCAGTAGTCTCACCTGCTGCCCACAAAGGTAATGCCCAAAGCTGGACTACAGTGACTGAAGAGCGCCTGCCTTCCCCACAGGGACGGGGGTCATGAAGGTAATGCCTTAAGAAATGTTTGAAATAGTGAGTAAAATATTGCATTTCATGGACAATTTCTCAATTTCTTGAGGCAATCCTGACACTAGTCACGTGAGAGTGATGAGTCAGTAGTGCCAAGGCAATGCCAATCTACGCAGCTATTGATGACAGACTGGACATAACATCACAAAACATTACTTTAAAAATACCACCACTCTCATTGCCGGTGTCACTGTTACTAACTTTACAATTATCCGTTTTAGCAATAAAATTACCACCATGGGGAAACCCCACTACCAGTTTCACGCACCGTCAGGTAACATCTCAGAAGGCACCCCAAACAGAAAATGGAGAGAAGGGTAGAGACAAGGACAGACACCTCCATTGCTATTGATTTGGAAAGTTGTCAGCGGTGCATTTTGGCCAAAGAGGCTTTGTCCGCCCGCCATCCCGATGTAAAACGGGACCGCCCGCAATAAGGGCGGCGGTCCCGTGGGGGCCATTAGGATGCGCCCGCCACACTGGAGGGCGCATCCCGAATTTTTAACATTGTGGTGGGAGGTGCTGAAAGCACCGCCAGCCGCAATGCTAAAAATGCACATTGTGCACTTCAATGCACAACGTGACAGGCACCGTGTACAGTAAAGTGCAGGGGGTACCATAGGTACCCCCATGTGCACCCCCCACTCCCCCCCCGGAGTCCCTGCGGGCCCGCAACGGGCCCCCACAAGACATTCCCGCATGCCTTTCCGTGGCGGAAAAGCATGTCCCCGCCTTCACCTTAATATGGATGGCGGTGTCTAACAGACACCGGCACCATATGAAACCCTTTTCCGCCCGGTTAACTTGTTAACTGGGCGGAAAAGCGGTAGACGGTCTTTCTGTCCGCCGCGGTCCCCCCCGCCATGGTAATTTGGCGGGGGGGTGTGGCGAACGGGGAAGGATGTTGGGCGGATCGCCACCACCCGCATGGCGGTGGCGATCCTCCCGACATCCTAATGGGGCCCTATGTGTGTATGGGACAAGCAGGGGGCCATGGTAGATAGAAAAGAAAGGAAAGAAAGGGTTACATTAGGGAAGGAGATGCTCAGCCAGTACGTGCTTTGCACATGCGGTACACCGCCAAGTAGAAACAGGTGAACACTGGGTGCAAAGTACAAAATGAGGCCCAGAATGCAGTGCGCTTTCGTGGAAGGGTGGGCCTCTCCTCAGTGGTGTGGAGAATGTGTTTTTTTTGGAGTCTGGCAAAGGAGAAGGAAGAAGATGTAGATATCATACAGGGAGTGTGTGGCCCTGTTCAACTGGGGAGCCAATATGAGGTCAATATAGATTAAGCAGATTTGTTGTATTTGAACTAATAGATGAGATGGCCCATTTTTTTAAAACAGAAACACTCAGCAAAGGCAGGGAATACCTATGCCTGTCTTCCTCACAATTACTGCCACTAAGTTGAGGGGATCAGGTGCAGTGGCAGGGAAATGTCCCACATGGAACATTCTTGTGTGTTCAGATCTTTCTTTGGTGGCTAGCGAACCCGATTATATATTTGTATTGCTTTCCCAAATACTCAACATGAATTGTAGGACCCCATGGGTGCATTTTACCGCCCAGCATAATTCGCACAAGGTACTGGCTGTATAGATGGAGTGCATAAATATCATGTACACCATCAGGCACTAAATACTGCACACGATTTGCATATCGCCATTGTCTAACCCAGGGTGGTGTGGAGTGGAAAAACGATGGATTTGGGCCCAGATCTTTTGACTGGGGTGAATGTGTGACATTGATCCACATTCTGTCCATCATTGTTGTGTTTGCAGTTACCGCTCTAAATACTGCACACGTCATCACTTGCCTAATGTGCAAATGGTATGTAATTCTGATTGCATAATAACAGACCTGGTGGGATGATACTCTGGCAATACATGACGCATTCTTTCACCTTTCAACATTGTGCCCTGTATGGCCTTTTGAAATTAGAAACGTTTATGACACAGATCTTTCTATTGCAGCTTGTCATCTGTCAAATTGCATATTTCCCATTCCCATATGTCGGGGTCAACTCCGGGTTGCCTAGGATTGGTGTCATAGGTACATCCTGAGCCTCCAATGTGGCACTTGTAACTAGTGATGAAGTAAGCCCCACAGTTTCAGCTAATTAGGCAGCCAGATAGCCTTCCACATATACGGGGCCAATAGGATGACAGGCGGACCCTAGCTGTGCAGGGACCGACCGCCTGTGGTGCGGCGGTCCTGCCCCAATGATTAGGATGCCACCGCCACAGTGGCATCCTCCATTCCCAGCATTGTGGCGGCAGTGGTCATAGCACCGCCCGCCACAATGCTGGGAATGCTGTAGTATTCTTGTTTGCAGATATTTCCCTTTTAATACAAATTCCAATGTTGTACATATTTCCCTTTTAAATAGAATGTCTCTTCATAGCTGCTCATGCACATTGTGTTATGGATTCCATTTAGAATTGTTATGGTCTGAAATGGATTGGGGTGGAGAAAAAGGACTGGTAACTTGGAGAGTGGATGTACTGTGCTGCAGTTCAATAAACCTTGGATTTTACTTGGAATTATCTTGGATTTTCAACTTCTTTATTACAAAATTGGCGACGAGGGTGTCTAGTACCTACTACTACAGCAGCACAGGTGTGGTACACCTGATTTTGAAAGGATTTTTGATTTTTTACCTGATCTTAACCTAGTTTGGATTTTATAAACATTTGAAGATTGGAGCTTGGTTCATTCATACATAGAAGACGTTGCTATTGACTATCCTACTTAAGGACTGAAGGATTTAAAACTTTATTTTACTTGGAATACTATTTACACTTGCTATCACTGGTGTACAATATCCTTTTGGTAACGCTTTTCATCTTGGAGACTGCACGGTTGAGGACGCTGTGTTTACTGTAAACTACGAAATGTATGGGTGTTTGCGCGAAAGTTTCACAATTTTAAACGAAATAAGCAAATGTTTACCTTTGAATGTGGTTTCAACGGGCAACACGCAAAGGACTGAGTCTTCCCGTGCAACAAATCTCCATGCGCCGTGTTGGAGCGTGCAGTTACCATGGTTTCCAAGAAGTGACTCGGGTGTGCTCGTGAAATAAAGGTACTGTTTCACATTTTGGAATATATTGATCAAATAAGCCACACCGCACGACGAACTTCACAACTATTTGTTTGACAACATTTTCACATCGCGTGCATTATTGCTGGAAATTTCGAGCTAGTGCTAGACTTTTGCACTATAATCTACAACTGCTGTGTAGGACATTACAGCGCTGATGTACACAGCTGGTGTACTCAAGGATTGAATTTGTGTTTATTTACTTTGCATTTTATTTTCTTTCAACGGTAATAATATCATATTGCTTCATTTTGTTCACTATTTAATTTGTACTATTATCATTTTCACCATGCAGTTTGACCCTCCTTCGAAATTTTTACAATGTAAGGGTGATCCTCCCATCCCCTGGAACAGATGGGCGGAGGAGTTTTTAACTTATTTAAAGGCTATTGATGGGGAAAGGATGGGAAATGAAAGGAAAAAGAATATTTTTCTTCATTGTTTAGGATCCGAAGGGCAAGCTATTTTTAGAAATTTACCACCTGTTCCTGGTGACTCTGGTGTATTTGATGAAGCAATGCTTCGTGTAGAAACACGTTTCAAACCCACAACCAGTATTGCTCTGAATCGTTACAAGTTTTATACGAGGGCACAGAAAGAAAATGAATCTTTTGATGATTTTTTAACGGGTTTGAGAGCTTTGGTGGTTTCATGTAATTTTGGTGTAATGACAGACGAAATGATCAGAGATCAGATAATTGTCAATGTTAAATGTAAGAAAACACAGGAACAATTGTGGATATTAGGTAATCCCACTTTATTAGAAAGCATTTCCACTGCCAAGGCTTTTGAACAATCTAGCAAATGGATGAAAACTATTGAAGAAACGAGCACTAGGGGTAGCAAGAATGATAAACTAAGTGAAGAAGTATGTGCTATGAACAATGTTACAAAAGGTTTTCAAAACTATAGGAATATATCACGTAACCGCATTATATGATTTAGATGTGGGAGTTACAATCATGTAGCTTCCTTCAAGTTTTGTCCTGCCTTGGGAAAAGAGTGCAACAAATGTGGTAGAGTTGGTCATTTTTCCAAGTCCTGTAGGGAAGACAAAAAGAAAATTGGGGACAAAAGTAATTATTTAAAAAAAGGGGAAGTCTCTTGTGTGAGAGATGACACTGATTTGGGATCAAATTTGTCAAGATGTGAGCATGTCGTGTCTGATGAATCCCTTACAGAAAGAGGAATGATTGTATCATTAGTGAGTTTAGGGTTGCTTGAAGAGGATGTGTTGGACTCTCCTAAGTGTGTGGTTAAATTTATGGGTGTTGAACTAGAGCTAATGGCTGATTCTGGGTCTCCTTGGACCATCATAACGGAAGAATACTTTCATGAAATGTATGAATCTAAGATTGCTAAGAGTGATTTGTGCCCTCCTGATGTAATGGCAAAAGGTTTCAATGGTTCATACATTGATTCATTGGTTATATTGCTTCCACCATATATTTTAAGGATCAATCTGCGTACATCAAATTATATGTTGTAGTAAAGGGTGTGAATGTTCTGGGTTGGCGCGATCAATTCAAACTTAACATTACGTTGAATCCACGCAGCAAAGATCCAGTCATGGTGTTAAAGGATAGAGATGAGTTAAATAAAAGAGTTATGTTTGTAGAAGAGAGTAATGCTTGAAAGTTACTTTCGTGTGAGTTTCCTGGAGTTTTTTCAGACAAGTTAGGTAAGCTAAGCGGGTTCACTCATGTCATCAAGCTCAAACAACGAGCTGAACCAGTTGTGCAAAAGCTTAGACCTGTACCACTCAATGTTAGAGAAGAGTTAAGTGATACTCTAAATGATATGTTAAAAAATGATGTCATAGAGGAGATAGAATCGTCAGAATGGGTTTCGCCAGTAGTTTTGGCACGCAAACCTGATAAATCTCTGAGACTTTGCATAGATTTGAGAGCACTTAATGCTAATATAGTAGTAGATTGTCATCCTCTGCCGAATATCAATGAAGTAGTGAGCATGATTGGTGAGGCTGTAGTTTTTTCTACCTTAGATTTGAGATCTGCGTATCATCAGGTAGTGTTAGCAGAGGAATCACGTCATCTCACAGCATTTATTACACCTCAGGGATTATATCAATTCAAACGGATGCCATTTGGTTTGGCATCGGCAGCCTCAGTTTTTCAGAGATCGATGTATCATATTTTTAAAGACATGAGTGACTATGTGAAGTGTTTTCAGGATGACATTTTAGTATTTTCTAAGAGTGATGAAGTACATATGGAACACCTGAGTAATGTGTGTAAAATGTTAAGTAAGTTTGGTCTTACCATTAAGAGTAAAAAGTGCAAGTTATTTCAAAAGAAGATAGAATATTTAGGGCATACTATTTCTGGGAATGGTGTTGCTCCTAAGAAATCGTTAGTTGATGCAATCCTGAAAGCTCCTGCACCCGATTGCAAGGATAAATTGTTATCATTTTTAGGACTCTGTGAATATTACAGTAAGTTTATAGTTGGTTTCGCAACTAAAGCGGAGCCGTTAAGAGAACTAACCAGGAAAGATGTTGAATTTTTGTGGGGAACTAAACAACAAAACGCTTTTGACAGTATTAAACTTGACATGGTGTCAGCTCCTACACTTAGACCGTTTTGTTTGAACAAACTTTGTGTTTTGACAGTGGATGCTAGCCTTTATGTCCTGGGTTGCGTGCTTTCGCAACGTTCGGGTAAGGAGGACTGGAATGTTGCATTCGCGTCTAGATCTCTAAATAACACTGAAAAACGATATGCTGTAATCGAAAAGGAATTATTAGGATGTGTCTGGGCTGTTGAACATTTCCGGAATTATATTTGGGGTGCAAGATTTTTGATACGTACTAATCATAAGCCTTTGGTGGGTATTCTTTCACCCGGTGGAGGTTTAAGTGCGACTGCTCGTATTGCTAGATTGATGTCACGATTACAAGAATATAGTTTTGACATAGAATATGTGCCTGGGAAACTCAATGTGACTGCAGATTGTTTGTCAAGATTACAATATCCCAGTATCAGTGATGATGAAGATACTGAAGTCGTAACTAGCATTTCAGAATTATTGTCTGAGAAATTCAGTATCATTTCAGAAGATTTATGGATGAAAAGCATGAGTGAGGATGATGTCTTGTGCAAAGTGAGAGATTATGTGAGTGTGGTGTGGTATATAAATAAATAATACCGGATCTATTTTTTAATGAATGAATGAATAACAGATAGCTCAATAAAATAAGAGTCAAGATTCGAGGTAGTAGGAGTTTCTGCAGGTTTATTACAGCATAAGGACAGGATCAGGACAACCTGCATAGGATGACCCAGCAGCTGCTGGGGCTTGGTCTGGGATGAGCGCGCTAACTTTTAATAACAATACATTGACTTATATACATAGCGCAAACACATAGCATTACATTGCAGTAGGCGTAGCAGTGGGTGGAGCAGAAGGCGTGACGCGTAGCAGTCGCGAGAGATAACAGTAAAAGTAGGTGTAACTGGGAGTATACATAGACATGTGATGCAAACGTAACAGAATATGTCATGAATGGGCGGAAACATAGGAGGGGGCTACCTAAGGAGCCGGGACCTCTAACCTAATGGTGCGCGAAAACTGGCAATGACGTGTCACTAGGAGAAGCTGGGGGCTACGAACTCTGTGCTAGGAGCAGAGACTAGAGTCTGGAGGGTCGGAGCGACATGTACCTAAACCCTATCTGGTATCTGATGTTTAGGGAACATGTTGATATAAACTTAGAAGTCATGAGGGGAAAAGCTAACTTGATTCTAAGACTGGACCATGCATTATTCTACATGTAGTGCGTGATGAAGAATATTAAATGACCATTAATACAGTATTTCTCTAACGTGGAGCCGAATAGGCTAGACAATGACGGAAACTATTGATGCAGTTCAGTGGCTTAGGAATGCAGAGGAGGAGGACTGAACTGATAGCTGGAACTATAACATACTTTTGGCAGACTCAGAGGCAGAGCCAAGCTGCACCGGGCACTGCGAGGCAGGAAGTAAGTGAAGGGTCGAGGATACAGGTGGGGGCTGTATCGCTCCTCAGCGAGGCTTTCAGGAGACAGGAGCTGAATCCAGGGTCCGGGCCCTGTTGAGGCCTAGAAACGGGGACTTTATAATGAAATAACGTGCACACTGAGAAACGTGACAACGTAACTTTACATAGGCCTGATATTCGTAGTATTCACGAGGACTGGAAAATGACATACCAGAGGTGGACACAACTGGAATTGCGTCATTAATCAGACATGGGGAATAACATATGCATATTGGTCATGCACACATAACATATGATGGATGAGGCGTAGGGACACAGAACATGGCAAAATTTACTTTTCCACATTCCCTCCTTGTCACTACGTTTCCATCAGGAAACATCAATTTTCATGATACCGTCTATCATTTCATACAGTACCATTTGCTCGTCTCGAATTGTCTTGGAACGGGATTTAGAACGGGGCTTGGGACTAGGAATACAAGAGGTAGCGCACATGCTGCAAATCGCAGGGCCACATTGTATACAGAGGCAGCAGCTAAATATAATCGCTACTGCAATACCTAGAAAGGACAGGACTTTCCATCCCCAGGCGGAAATTATATTCCAGAACCAACCGGACCATGTCCAGGTGCCTGGATCTTGGTGTAACAGATGGGCAATCTTATGGAGTCTGGTTATAGCTGAATAAACAGACGGCGCGTTATTTGGAATGAAAATGCAGCAACTAGATCCGATGACTCTACAGGCCCCGCCCCTATCGGCCAGTATGACGTCAAGGACGAGACGATTTTGCAAAACGACAAATCTCATAGCAGATTGTTCTTCGGTTAAGTTACCTAGAGCAGAGGCAGTCTCATTTACTACAGCTTCAAGGGTTCTTGTTAACCTACGGATCAGTTTACTATTCTGGACAGGTCCTACAAAGAAGAAGAAACCTTTATTGAAATCTGTATACTGTTCTAGAGTAGTTTCAGTATAGTCGACAATTGGGGACTCCCTTCTATGTCTAATGTGTACTAGATGTGTGTTTCTGTGATAATCAGATGGGGCTAGGAAAACAGGTGGCAGTAGGAAAGCAATGTAACAGGTTCCCTCCCAATCGAGGGGCAGACGGACATATGCAGTTTGACCACAAATAAAATATGAATGACGTGAAGCTTTAAAATTAGATTTCCCACTGTCACTATACTGGATAACAGTAGTACATTCACTATGACCTACATGTACGGAACCATAACTACGGACACATAATTCGCCTTTGACTGGTAGTACTGAAATAGCAGGTAAGTCTGGAGTAGTATCAGACTGAACATTCAGGACCATGAAATTCGACGAATAATTACCTAAATTATAAACTTCATTTTCTAGATCTAAACCTGTTCTGTGGGGGAGACCTTGCTTGTCTGGAAAACATGTACTGTTAAGAAAAGACATATCTGTTGAGGATGACGTTAACGTGGACCATGCTCCACACGAACCATTATGTGAGAATGGATAAGGAAACAGTGGCAGAACTCCCTTCGGTGTCTGGAAAGGGGGGAGTCGACCACACACCCAACAATTAGTGGCATTGCTGGTCTGGTGTGAATAATGTAACATACGGATAAATGTGTTGTTGCGCATAGCGAGGCGGTAAGAATATTCGTGAGGAGGCAGATCACTAAACGTGTGCTCTACTGTAGCATTAGCAGACATATTTACATGAGGAACTGGAAAATACAGATAGAACGCATAGCTGATGCAGGAAATCATAATGCTGATGAATAATATGAAACTTAGAAAAACGATACATCTGATTGAACTTTGACTGACTCTCTCACTATGGGGGTCTATTTTACACATGTCAGAAACAATCTAACCGTTTCACCTAGGGGAGGACTTATACAATCAAACTGGCTGACTTATTTTACTAGACCTGAGCTTTAACTTATACTCCTGCTGCGGAGTTTTCTCTAACAAGGGAGGGTTTGTAATAATGTCTTGTGCGGGACAGTCCTTAAGAGCAATATTTTGGCAGTCCTTCGAATCCTGGGAAATGTTTTTGGAGACTGGTTTCAATCCTTTAAAAAGTTTAATATGAGAAAGGTGGATCCATCCTTTTCTGCCTTCCAACTTGACGGCAGTACGGGTGGTCAAGAGGACCTGACGTGGCTCCTTCCAACGTGGTTCCAGCGGACTTGATCTGTCGAAATTCCTGATCATCACCAAGGAGCCTGGAACGATTTCATGCGGTGCCACCTCGGTATTGTCTGGAAATGCGGCGGCAACCTGTGAACGACATGAGTTGAGGGCAGACATCAAGGAAGCTAGGTAATCTGTCAGCATATTACATGAAACATCGGTAATACTTCGGGGTCTAGGAGTACCCCACATGTTAGGGGGGCGGCCGAATACGACCTCATACGGGGACAGACCTGATCTGGAATGTGCGACCATGCGCATATAAAACAAAGCGACTGGCAGAGCTACTAGCCAGTCCACACCTTTTTCTTTACAGACTTTGGCAATACGGATTTTCAGGGTCTGATTATGTCTCTCTACGAGACCGGCTGCTTCAGGATGGCGTACACAATGGAACTTCCACTGGTACCCTAACAAAAGGGAAACGTGCTTCATCAGTTCAGATGAGAATGGCTGGCCGTTATCAGAATATACGACTCTAGGGAGTCCGTATCTAGGGAAAAATTCACGAACCAACTGCTTGGCAGTGGTCGCGGCTGTGTAATCTGGGACTGGATATGCTTCTGTCCACCTGGACAAAGCGCATACTACTACAAGGACATACTTGAAACCTCGACATCGCTCCATTTGAATATAATCCATCTGGAGGACCTCAAAAGGGTGGTCAGGGGGCTGGAAACCACCTTGTTCCACCGGGACACTTTTACCTGGATTAAACTGACAACATATCATACAGGTACGGACTTTCTGCTTGGCTGCAGCTCGTAAATACTTGTTGAACCAAATGTTCTGGATACTGTCTAACATAGCTTTTTCTCCTAAATGTGCTGGACTATGTGCGGTATTGATAATGACTTGAACCATAGAATCGGGGAGAAACCATGTGGCTCTACCCTTCGTTAACCATCCTTGATCTGTCTGGACCCCTCCTTGTTCAGACCATTTCTTGATTTCATCGGGGGTAGCATGTAACTGGATATCTATGACATCTTGTGTAGGGTCCTTAACTGTCATGCATGTAGTCGGTTCTGGAGTATGTGTCTGATTAACTGGAATGTCTGGAGTCTGTGCTGTAAGCTTGGCTGTGCGGTCTGCTAGATCATTACCTTGGGAAATAATGTCAGTAACTTTCGTATGTGCTTTGCATTTCATGATAGCAATGGATGTCGGTAAATGTATGGCATCCAACAGGGCTTGAATAAGGAGACCATGCTGAATCTTGGTTCCATGAGAAGTCATGAAACCTCTCTCCTGCCAGAGCACTCCGAAGTCGTGTACAACTCCGAATGCGTAACGTGAATCTGTGTAAACATTAACTTTCAGGTTCTTGGCGTGTATACAAGCTTGTGTCAGAGCGACTAGCTCTGCTGCTTGAGCGGACAGGGTATTAATACGGTGTGTTTCAATAACTTCGGTGTCAGTAGTCACTGCATACGCGGCGACTAGTTCTCCTGTACTAGTTCTCATACATGAACCATCCACATAAAGTGTCAGGTCAGGATCTGGTAACGGAATGTCTGTCAGGTCTTGTCTTGGCTTTGTCGTAATGTTAACTACTTCCACACAGTCATGTGGGTCAGGATTTGAATTAACTGATGGTAACAGTGTAGCAGGATTCAGAACGTTGCAGCGTCTAATTTCTATGTGTGGCTGGAACAGTGTCAATTCATAACCTGTTAAACGTGCAATTGTCAAGTGCTGAGTTTGTGTTCGGTTTAAAAGAACTTCTACGGAGTGTGGGACTTGTACTGTCAGGGAATGTCCTAAAACTATGGAATCACTTTGTCTGATAGCTAGTGCTGTGGCTGCAACTGACTTGAGGCACGCAGGCAACGCCTGGGCGACTGGATCTAATGTGCTCGAAAAATAAGCACAGGGCTTGTATTGTCCTGCTTGATCTTGTGTGAGAACAGATAACGCTGTACCTTCGCGTTCAGTAACGAAAAGTGTAAAAGGCTTACTGTAGTTCGGTGTAGCTAGAACTGGAGCTTGACATAGGGCTTTCTTTAACTCGTTGAAACTAAGTGTATGGTCAGATGTCCAAGGGAGGACAGTCGATACGGCTGCCTCCTGTGTCGTTAACTGTATCAGTGGCTTGGCTAGAAATGCATACTGGGAAATCCATTGTCTACAATAAGAAGTAAGGCCGATAAAGGCACGTACCTCCTTCTG
This sequence comes from Lissotriton helveticus, assembly GCF_964261635.1. NCBI lineage: Eukaryota > Metazoa > Chordata > Amphibia > Caudata > Salamandridae > Lissotriton > Lissotriton helveticus. The sequence continues at coordinate 1,552,002,509 of NC_136065.1, forward strand.
GGTTCTGGGCTGGGGAAGACTCGCTATTAACTGGATACGGTCGGGTGTCAACTGCCTACCCCTCTTGGACAGCAAGTGTCCTAAGTATACCACTTGCTGAACACAGAATTGAAGCTTCGAAGGTGACACCTTGTGCCCCATCTCGGCTAGAAAATACAGGACTGTAAGGGATGCTCGCTCGCAGTCACGTTCAGAACGGGCTGTGATCAGGAGATCATCGACATACTGGAGCAGGGCAGTGTCAGTTGGCATGTGAATGTTGTCTAGTTGTCTCTTGAGTGCTTGACTGTAAATACTAGGACTTTCTGTGAAACCTTGAGGAGCGCGTGTAAACATATAGCTCCTTCCATTTAAACAAAATCCGAAAAGAAACTGGCTGTCTGGATGAATTGGGACACTAAAAAATGCATTCTTGAGGTCAATGACAGTGAAGAACGTGGCTTCGGAATCAATGGCTGTTAACAGGGAAGAGATGTCTGGGACAACTGGGTACTGAGGAATAATACATTTATTAAGCTCTCGTAAATCAATCACTAATCGATATACTGGGGGTGCATTTGGATCAGTACGTTTCATGACTGGAATGATCGGAGAATTGCATATATTGGAGTCAGTTTCTACAACTACTCCTTGAGCCATGAGCTCGTCAATAATTTTGGATAAGGCTGCTACAGCCTCAGGTGGCAATCTGTACTGTCTGATTCGGGGTAACACTACACCGGATTTGAGAGTCACACGATGGGGTGTGATTTGCATGTAACCTACATCAGTTGGACCTTGCGCCCATAAATGCTGCGGAACATTAGACAATCTCGAATCAAAATCTCGTAGTACATAGTGACCCTTAAAGTCACGTAGGAACAGACGTATTCCCTCTGGGGAACAGCAAATAACTGCACCTAATTCTTTCAGTGTCTTAATGCCTAATAGATTTTCTGGACATGACTTAGTGAGTAACAGATCAGTAGTACGGGACAATGGACCTACTTCTAGAGTAACTGGCTTAGATATCTCATTAACTATTGGCTTTCCTGAAAATCCAAGGGAAACATTTCTTGAGCCTGAGAGCGGAGCCCCTGGAACTTCGGCATGACTAATTGTGGTCCTACTTGCCCCTGTATCGATCAAAAACTTTCTGTCTTTCCCTAATACTTGACTGTGAACATAGGGACCTTCTTGATCTACAGGTATCTCGATGAGAGGCAAGCCTACCTCCCTCTCTAGGCTGTTTCATGAATATGGCTGGTACTCTGGATACTCTGTCTGAGCATACTGGTACATCTGCGATGTAACGTGCTGTGTTGCAGCAATAGGCTGCGGTGCGGGAACTGTCTGTTGTGCATTCTGTGACTGAGGAATCTGTGAAACTTGTTCTTGTCTAGGCGGACGTGGTCTTTCTTTAGTCTTACCAGTAGCTATATTATGTTTCAGAACTGCACACTCGTTTATAAAATGACCTGGCTGTTTACAATAATTGCAGTTCCCTTTAACGGGAGCTGCAGGATGACTGGCTTGATTCGGACCCCTCTTCTGACTGTCTTGAGGAATGGATTGTGCAACTAGCACTTTCATTTTCGTGTCTTTCATACGTTTTCTCTCGTGTTCTTGCTCTTCCCTAATTCTATTCTGGTGATACTGAAGCATCTGGAGCATCTGGGACGGGGTATTAGCTTGCCAGGTGCTTTCGACTTTCAAAACTCGGTTTTTAATTTGTGGACTTGAATTCTCGACTAATTTGGTAACAAAAAGGTGAGGGTATGACTCACTACTTGTCTTGAGACCACTGTTAATACTAAAACATTTTTCAAATCTAGAATAAAAATCACTAATATCTTCATCTTGTTTCTGTTTACAGGCTGAGATTGCATCCCAGTCTTCTTTCCTAGTTGTCAATAATCTGGGTAAAACTTGAATCAATAATTCTGGTAATTCTTTACATCTATCTCCAAGACCGGTACCTGGTACTCGTGCCTTGTCTTCAGCTTCCAGAGCTGTCCAATCGATCTTTTTCTCTCCCACCTCCCATTCTTTTTCTTTTAACTTTTCATATACCCCTGCGGGCAGCAGGACTTTTAACATTTTAATGACATCTGGGTAAGTGTATTCTCCCATACGGAGCATGTCTTTCAATTCTCTATGGAACCCCGCTGGATCTTTGTCATGACAGGGAATTAATTTCTTCATTTCAAGAAGTTCCATCTTTGAAATCGGAGTGTATACAAACACTCGTTGCATTACGCCACCCGCCCCTTGGACTGGGTGGACTTCTCGTAACGGATTCTGTCTGTCTATGTAGAATGATTTACTTTCTGGGGGTGAGACATGAACAAAATGCGGGTTCAGAAACGTTCTATATTTGTGACGCTGTTCTAGAATTACACTAATTAAATCGGTACCTAGACCTCTCCATTTGTACTGGAGTAACTCGTTCAGGATATCATGCAACGGACCTGGATCAGAGTGCTGACCCTCATACAGAGTAATGAGGTGCTGGATCATATACATACCCACCAGTCGTTGCTCGGCTGGGGGCAGTTTCAGAAACATTTGTGCCACTATTTCGTCTGGAAAAGTGGTAGAATCAGTAATCCATCGGACTGCTGATCGGGCTAGTTCTTGTTCATGCATGGTACTTAACTCACTATAACCGATTCGTGATTTCAGGATGTGATCGGTAGCTTGAAATACTTGTTCTAGAGAACCTTGTTCTGGTGCTGGATGATGAAAAATAGACTTGTGTTCTAGGCGTAAATGGCGATCTGGAAATCTAGATTTTCCTACATACGCTATTCTGGCGGGATTCTCGTTCTCTTCCTCTTCAGGATCAGAGATACTTTCTTTCTCACTTACTTGTGCTGCTTTACGTTGTTCGTGTATCTTTATTATTTCTTTACGGATTTTCTTGTACATACTCTCCATAGCACCGACGGTCTTGTGCTTACCCTCGGCTATATTATCACTCCACCTTGTCAGGATTCTCATTTCGGCGGAATCTTTAGACGGGTAATCTTGTTCTCTTATTAGACAATTGATCAGGAACTTTAATATCATGAGCTGAATCTCGGCTTTCCTTTGAGACATAATCTCGCCAATACTTTCTGGATCATCCCCTGTACGGATGAAACGATATATTCTGTCTAGATCTTCTTTCATATTCGGCAAGGTGACTAGATACTCGGTCACTCTCCTTACACGTAAGGAATATAAAACCATATTATATTCGCCTGGAACCGGATCATAGACACATTCGTTAAGGGTTTGCCTGATTTCTGTAACAGACTGATGTTTGGGCGTGCGCTGTAACGCTTGAGCATGTAATTCGAGTAATGTTAAACGCTTGTGTGGCGGCGGGGTTTGAGGAAGACCTCCTCCTGCGGCCCCTAAACTAGAATCGTCGACTGACATTCTTCGTCCTGGCAGGGTCGGTAGTTGTAACGTGGGCTGGACTTGTATGGCGGGCTGAGCCGGGGGAGCTGTTAAGGGCACCCCGGTGTCTGGAGGAGCAGGAAGTGCCTGATTTACAGGGACTGGCGGAGTGCGAACAGGATTTGCATATTCGGGGACTGTGTCGTCCAGATAGGACGAAATAAAAATATCAGCTGCGGTCGGTTTGTGACGTAGCTTGGTCGGAACTAATGGTGGCGGGAAATTACTAGATGCCTCTGGGGTCGCTTTCGGCACACCTTCGGCAAGAAGAGGATACATACCCTTAATGAGGGCATGCCTCTGTCTGTCTGACTGTTCGGCTTTGATTTGTTCACCTATCTCGATTAATTCTCTTTCTTGGGCTCGTTCCTGGGATTCTCTACTTAACTCTGACTTTCTGACTTCCTTTTCCGTTCTTCTATGCGCTTCTTTACGCCATAACTCGATGGCATCTTTCTGTGACTGTCTGGCTTTCTTTTTCCATAATGCTTCTTCCACTCGCATGATACATTCGGCATCCCATGTACCCGATACGGGCCATCTATACTTTTCTTCTAACTGTTTGGTATACTCTACCCATAAATCTAGGTACATTATGGCGCTTATGCCATGTTTCTGATACATAAAGTGACCTGGACTGTCCCTAGGCGGGACAGGAACCGCTTCCTCTAACAGACCCTTTCTAGTTTTTAACTGACGTAACTTGGAAAAGAGCGGCATGACTGAACTGTAATCTGGACACAATACAATATACAATGAAAACACAAAATCACGTCACACTCATACCACAACATTAAAATACATGAAGAACATTATAAATAACAGTTCGAACAGAATATTACCTGGAATACTGAGAACAGAAACAGAACAGAATTTCTCGAGAACGGAACAGACTAGAGTTACTGGATGCACTGCTGTAACAGTACGGAACATACCGGTCCCATAAAGGGACACATCAAGACCCGTATCCACCTAGGTGAACACTTCGTTTGTGAGTCTGGGCACCACCAACCCACGGACCAGGAGTCAATTTAGATTGGTCCTGTCTAGATACTACCCCAGCAATGGTACTCACCGGGCAGCACGGAACGGAAGGCCTCGGACTGGACTGGACGACGGACGACGAACTTCGGACTTCAGTTACAGGTGGGCCTCCGGATACCTCGGACCTTGGACTCTCGGCTTGGGCTCTGGTCGGGACTCGCCGCGTTCCTCCACCGTCTCGTTTGGATGCTGGACCGCCTCCTCCGTCTCCTCCGTGGGCCTGAGGGATACTTGGAGCAGAAATATCTGCCAGTGCACGGTATGGTTCCGTCACGACTGCAGAGGGTCAGGGGGTCGGCGTGGCTTCACCGACGCGTGGGGAAAGGGCAAGTCCCTGTTCGGGCGCCATTATGTGGTATATAAATAAATAATACCGGATCTATTTTTTAATGAATGAATGAATAACAGATAGCTCAATAAAATAAGAGTCAAGATTCGAGGTAGTAGGAGTTTCTGCAGGTTTATTACAGCATAAGGACAGGATCAGGACAACCTGCATAGGATGACCCAGCAGCTGCTGGGGCTTGGTCTGGGATGAGCGCGCTAACTTTTAATAACAATACATTGACTTATATACATAGCGCAAACACATAGCATTACATTGCAGTAGGCGTAGCAGTGGGTGGAGCAGAAGGCGTGACGCGTAGCAGTCGCGAGAGATAACAGTAAAAGTAGGTGTAACTGGGAGTATACATAGACATGTGATGCAAACGTAACAGAATATGTCATGAATGGGCGGAAACATAGGAGGGGGCTACCTAAGGAGCCGGGACCTCTAACCTAATGGTGCGCGAAAACTGGCAATGACGTGTCACTAGGAGAAGCTGGGGGCTACGAACTCTGTGCTAGGAGCAGAGACTAGAGTCTGGAGGGTCGGAGCGACATGTACCTAAACCCTATCTGGTATCTGATGTTTAGGGAACATGTTGATATAAACTTAGAAGTCATGAGGGGAAAAGCTAACTTGATTCTAAGACTGGACCATGCATTATTCTACATGTAGTGCGTGATGAAGAATATTAAATGACCATTAATACAGTATTTCTCTAACGTGGAGCCGAATAGGCTAGACAATGACGGAAACTATTGATGCAGTTCAGTGGCTTAGGAATGCAGAGGAGGAGGACTGAACTGATAGCTGGAACTATAACATACTTTTGGCAGACTCAGAGGCAGAGCCAAGCTGCACCGGGCACTGCGAGGCAGGAAGTAAGTGAAGGGTCGAGGATACAGGTGGGGGCTGTATCGCTCCTCAGCGAGGCTTTCAGGAGACAGGAGCTGAATCCAGGGTCCGGGCCCTGTTGAGGCCTAGAAACGGGGACTTTATAATGAAATAACGTGCACACTGAGAAACGTGACAACGTAACTTTACATAGGCCTGATATTCGTAGTATTCACGAGGACTGGAAAATGACATACCAGAGGTGGACACAACTGGAATTGCGTCATTAATCAGACATGGGGAATAACATATGCATATTGGTCATGCACACATAACATATGATGGATGAGGCGTAGGGACACAGAACATGGCAAAATTTACTTTTCCACAGTGGGTTGGCCTTCTAAGGAATTAATTCCAGCTGAAGTTATACCATTTTACAATGTTGCTGATGAGTTGGCCATAGAGGGAAATCTACTATTCAGAGCTGGAAAATGTATTCCACCTTTTGCGGTAAGAGATGTTATTTTGCAAATGAGTCATGAATGTCACATGGGCATGTTGTCCATGAAAAGATTAATTAGGTCAAATTTCTGGTGGCCAGGAGTGAATAGGTTTGTAGATAAATTTGTTAGAGAGTGTCCTGAGTGTATTGAAAGTGATAAGAGGTGCAAATGTGATCCGGCACCTTTGACTCCTGTGAAGTGGCCAGATCATCCATGGCAGAAATTAGGGATCGATATTGCTGGCCCATTCCATTTTTTACCACAGGAGTGTAGATTCGCTATAGTTGCTGTGGATTATCAATCCAAATGGCCTGAGGTCAAACTGGTACCTCATCCTAACACTGAAAGTGTTATTTTATTTTTGAGAGAGATATTTTCAAGAGAAGGATTCCCAGAAAGCATTGTATCAGATAATGGGGTACAGTTAAAATCTTCAGAGATGTTGGAGTTTTTGAGTACTTATGGTATAAAGCATTGCACCACTGCTCTGTATGAACCACAAGGAAATGGGCTAGTGGAGAGATATAACAGGGTTTTCAAACAAGATATCCTATGGGCTCGGACGTTTGGGGGAATGTGGAAGGAGAAATTGAGAGAAAAGTTATGGCTGTACCGTATAACGCCTCATGCCACTACAGAAGTTTCTCCTTTCCGCCTACTAAAAGGTAGAGATCCTGTATCTAACCTATGTCCTTGGTGGTTTAAGAAAAGTGCTGGTTATCGCATGGTTGATGTGAATGTCAAGGATGTAGCTGAGAAAGTGGAACTCAAACAGTGCAAATACAAAAGTGATTATGATACTAGGATGAAAGTCAAACAACCTACTTTTATGGTAGGTGATGTGGTTAGGATTGGTAAACCTGGTTATATTACCAAAGGTGAGACAAAGTTTGGCAAACCTATGAAGGTTGTGAAAGTTTATCACAATAGCGTTGTCACACAAGATGGCAAAAGATGGAATGTTAGAAGAGTATCCAAATGTGTGTCTTAAATTTTCTATTATAACCAGTAGTTTCTTTTATGTGTAAGGATTTTTTTTTTTATGTTTACGTAGTCACTTAATTTTCTTTAGGGGGAAAATGTGTAGTATTCTTGTTTGCAGATATTTCCCTTTTAATACAAATTCCAATGTTGTACATATTTCCCTTTTAAATAGAATGTCTCTTCATAGCTGCTCATGCACATTGTGTTATGGATTCCATTTAGAATTGTTATGGTCTGAAATGGATTGGGGTGGAGAAAAATGACTGGTAACTTGGAGAGTGGATGTACTGTGCTGCAGTTCAATAAACCTTGGATTTTACTTGGAATTATCTTGGATTTTCAACTTCTTTATTACAAATGCACTGCGTGCATTGTCATGCACAAGGTGACAGGCACCGCGAGGTGCCTGCTTCCATGTCCATGACAATGCAGGGGGGTACCATAGGTACCCCACATGTACACCCCCCACACCCCAGATACCCCGGTGGCCTGCAAAGGGCCCCCATAAGAGAACCCCGCAAGCCTTTCCGTGGCAGCAATGCCACCACGGAAAGGCACGTTTCCGCTCCCATACTAATATGGTGGGCGGTGTCTAGCAGACATCGCCAGCACATTAAACCCTTTTCCGCCCGGTCAATTTGTCGACCGGGTGGAAAAGTGGCAGACGGTCTTCTCGTCCGCCACGGTACCCCCGTCATACTAATGTGGCGGGGGTAAATGGGTGGCGGGCGGAGAAGGATGTAGGGCGGATCGCCACCACCATGCGGGCGGTGGCGATCCGCCCTACATCCTAATGACCCCCATAGTCTCCAACCACTGCCTAGTCCATAAAGCACAGTTACATTTCACTCCAAACCCTATTTAACTCAGGGTGAGGAGTTGGCCTAAAGGCTACTGCAGTTGACCTCAAATTCGGGGAACCGGTTTTAAGTCTCGGCAATGACGCTCAACATCCGGTGATTCTGGGCGAATCACTTGATCTTACCATGCCTAACAAAAATGAATGTGTCCTCATGAAAACACAACTGGTGCTCGTGTAAAGTGTTCTAATACCTGATACCTTCGGGTCAAGTTCGCGCTATAGACAACTCCGAAAAAAAAAAAATTAACTCCAGGACCCAAACCTTCCTTTCCCTTAGACTACATGTAAGGTACCTCTAAGCAGGCCATTGCAGGCACCGGGCAATCCCCCGGTGCGCCGCAAGGGTGGGGGCCGGTGTTGGGCCCTGGGGGGCCGTTTTTGTTACAGGGCCGTTTTTGCAGCATGGCTGCAAAATCGGCCCTGTAATAAAATCGGCCGAAAACTGGCCCCGGCAAAGAGCTCGTTCGCACCCCCAGGGGGCCGGCCGAGCACTTTGCCGGGCCGGTTTTGGTTCTCAGTCCGGCCCTGCCTCTAAGGTAGGCTCTAGGTAGCCCCATGGGCAGGGTGCATTGTATTCAAAAGGTAGGACATGTGATTTCGAGCTTTACATGTCCTGGGAGTGAAAAACTACTAAATTTGATTTTCACTACAGCAAGGCCTATCCCTCCCATAGGTTAGCATTGGAGCTGCCTTGAAACACTTTAGAAGTGTACCTTTCAATTGCGATCAGATAGAACGTTGGAGTTTGGTGTCTCTGGACTCATAATTGAAAAACACATATTTTAGTGAACTTGTTTTTAAATTGCAGTCTGAAAAGGCCACTTGGCAGTTCGGGCTGGACTGTTCCCATGAGGCACAGGGTCAGACTGATTTGCATATGGCCATGTCTGAACTGGGGTGGCAGAGTGGGCTAAAGAACGGTGATGGATTAAACCCAGATCTTTTGACTGGGTGTGAGTGTTTGATTGATTCAGATGCTCCGTCCATTACCACCCCTTTTGTACCACTTTAAGAAAGCTGGCATTTTCTTACCTTAACCATTCGGTGCCTCTGCCTGACCCAAGAATACATGTCTTGGTCAGGGTTACAGCTGGGCTTTGTGTATTCACTCCAGACAGTCACATACAAAGGGAGCTCAGGTGTGCTCAGGTGTGCCCTGCATATCCTGATGGCCCATCACCAGGCTGGTGGGTCTTTCTGAGCTAGACTGGTGAGAGGAGTTGACATTTACACCTGAATAGGGCTCTGCCTGTCCCCATACACAGAGCTGCATACTGCCCTGTAGTGTGTCTGGAGCCAGGACCCTATAAAGACCTTTTTGTGGAAGTCTCTTCCTACTTTAAATGCTAAAATGGGTATAAGTCATGGACTTCTGACACCATATACTTAAAACACGTCTGGACTGAGGACATTCTGCCAGGTAGAAGAGCTGTTGTGCTGCCAGGAGGGACTGCCACTTTGCTGTTTGCTTTGCTGTGTTGGGCTGCTTCTTCTGTCCTGGGAGTGGGAGTACTGGACTTTGTTCTATGCATCCTTCTTTCTAAAGTTCCTCCAAGGGCTTGAGTTGAGCTTGCCTCCTGTTGCAAGTTTCAGGACCATCAAAGACTTCACCTGCAGCACCTGACAGTGAAAACGGCTCACAACGCAGGCTCTGACACCGGTGCAGCACCTTTGAAGAACTACCACAGCGGGATTCTCAAATACTGTGCCACGAAGTCTGTGGAAATTCTGACTCCGTCACAGCTCCTGTGTCCTCAAGGTGTGACATTGACACTGTGAAGCTGACACCACGTGGCTTGACCATCAGAGCTCCATCGACATCGGAACCAACGCATCGCCACAAGCACCACATCACCTCCTCGGCGCCCTGCATATTCCCAGGCATCAATGGCTCAACCACTCTACACTGCCTCCAGGAACCGATACCTCACTTGCTTCAGTGACTCCTCACCTCTGTTGTACAACGCATCGCCTCTGACGCACCAACAACCAGTAAGGAATCAACGCCGCAAATGCCTACGCGACGCCTCCCTGCCACGGCACCTCAAACCATTTTTGGTTCTCAATGTCTCCAAGGTACTGTACTGGTGTCAATGCCATTCTATAGCCGGCTCGCACTCCACTGCAGTCAGCCAGAACTTGTGAATTCGACTTGAGCAAGCACATTGAGAATAGCCCCAGCTGGAGCTATTGTTTTTAATATTGAAAAATTCACATCTTGACTTGTGTACGTTGGATATTAGGTGTTTTGGGCTTGTTTTCCTCAGATTAATATTGGCTATTTTACTAAACTGGTGTGGAGTACTTTTGTGGTGTTTTCATTGTTAATGTGTGTGTGTGCACAAATACTTTACACATTGCGTCTTTAGCTTAGCCCGACTGCTCTGTGCCAAGCTACCCGAGGGTGAGCCCAGGTTATGTTATGTTATTAATGCTTATAGAGCGGACGGTTACCCCAGGGTTTCCTGGCGCTAAGCACTGGTTACTTGAGAAGCATAAGGCCTAGTGGTGAGAAAAAAAACATGTCTTCAAACCCTTCCGGAAAGAAGTAAGCTCAGGTAAACTCTGAGTTTGCGCTACACTTACCCTACCTAAGATTGTGGTCCCAACTTGGACAGGGTGCTTACCGTGGCCAACTAGAGACCTAATTTCTAACTCCAGCCCCACAAATCCCAGTAAGGCAGTGTCTGCCTTCTGATTGCTGGGGACCATCCGAAAGGGCCACACAGTCACCTACAATACAGGTTCCTATCCCCCACCCTGCCCAGCCATGGACTCACCTTTAATTGAATGCCTGTTTGAAATCTTCCATGCCATGCCATCTGCCCTGCTAGAAGTGTGTGTGGTCTTTTTTTTGTTGCAGTTTTATATAGTGCAAACTCGACGCGTAGGTATAGGAGCACCTTACATGAGCACATTACACAAGGGAACATTAATCACAAGGGCACATTAATTTTAGTATTTTAGGTTCAAGACCTTAAGCGATTTGCCCAGAACCACAGGGTGTTGAGCTGATGCCGAGACTTGAACCCAGTTCCCCAGTCTTCCGCTGAAGAAGTTCTGTATGTGGTGCACAGTAACTACTGGAGTCTTGGGAAGAAAAGTCAACTAAAGCACTCCACTTTCAAACACTCAGCCACCGTCAGACAGGCCCGCCCTGGCTCTCAACCTATCTCAACCTCAGCCTGAGCTCTCACCTGCTGTCCAGGTAGGCTGCAGTGCCTTCTATGCACACAGCCTCTTTGCAGTGTAATTGCGGCATTGGTTGATAGCTTGAGTAGGAGGACCAATGTGGACAGCGAGGGACGTTGTTTGTAATCTCCTAGTAAAGGCAGGCCAGTGGGAGAAAAAAAAAAGAGCGAATCAGAGTGTATGTGAAGGAAGACGTGTGAACACACTATCTGAAAAAGAGGCGCCATGATAGTGAGAAACTTTTATGAAAAAATAATATTAGCCTTCACCCTCCCTGAAACAGCCACTGCGAAAACTCTGCTGTAGATGGCAGCGCACACAAGACCTGCTCTGGATATGTTGGTGGAGAAATAGGACACTGGGTTTTAGATTTACCAATATGGATAGTGTGTACTTTTACATTCAATTGTTTGATTTATGGAAGCACCAGCCCTCTTCCCAAAAAAGTATTGCATAAAGTAGCTTTAGAAATAGATGCACCACCTTCGCTTCATGCCCACAAGCCTGCTCCAGGCTGCCATACAGTGACTCTGAAACTAACAAATGCGTGAGTCACCGGACCTCAAATGGCCTCCTTACAAAGTGCAGAGCAAGAAGCCGACACCTCGAGTCTGTGCAGTGTAGTCCTGATAATAAACTGTGCAGACTCAATTTCTCGGCTTCCCACCTGCCTGCAGCCTCTACCCAAACCTTTCCCAACTCATCACATGTTGAGATCCTGTCCCCCCCTCCCCCCCTGTGATGAGTTGGGGAAAGGTGGGGTGGCCATTCTCTCCACTTCCTGATTGCCGTGAAGCCCCAGCACTAGAGGGCGTCAGTCAAAAAACGCCCGGGGCAAATTTCACCCCCACATCATCAAGGGGTAGAGACTGGCCGTCGAGGCTATGTCTTTGCTAAACTGATGACCTCACAAGCCCTAGAGCTGTGAGATCATCATCCTGGTAAGTACTGTAGACTTTGAGTCCACCTAGACCAGGGGAACAGGTTTAATGAGTCACTTAGTGTCAGTGTCACTGCCAGTTGGAGTGTCATCGCACAGTAAGTGGTAGTGCATGGCAGCCCTCGCCCCTACAGCAATACCAAAGATGAGTGCTGTGTGTGTAGTGTACATGCAGCATTTAATTAAAATAAATATTAAACAAATTCACTTTGCTTTTATGTTGGCAATTGGGAGAAAGTAAACAGGGAGGGGCCCCGCCGCCCTAGACGAGAAACTGCCACTTTGTGCACACTTATTTGGCATTTTCCGCATTTAAATCTTTTTTTTTCTCCTGTCCTCTGACTCAAGTTTGTATAAAGACATGGCCTCTTTGCTGAGTCCTTGAGAACTACTGAAACAATATTGCAAATTGGTCTTTTGTAGCAACTCTTTTATACACAGCCTCAAAAGTTGTCGATGTGTGGGAATCCGTCAAGTCAGAGAAAAAGACAGTGGTGTGGTGCCGAACACAAAAAGAAACCTGCTCCATATCTCTTCCCACCTACAACTTATGTTTTCTGGCACTATGCCCAATGCTGTTTCAAAAGTAGTACCCAGTCAGACAACAGCATCATTTTGTCAAGGGTGCTGGATCGCTAGAGGCGTGGAGATTTGTAAGGCCACTGCTTAACACACGCCATTTGATGAGGTGGGGATGATGCCCTTTATCAACCTGTGGTTTTAATTTATCTGGGTGTTTTCGACAATCCTATTGTGGATGATAACATCCTTCACCCAACTTTCAGCTAAAATATGAGAACCCCATTCATAGCGTATTGCATCCCACTTACTTTATCGATAAAAAACAAAACCCTTGCATGGAATTTGAAAGATGCAAGCATTGTCTTATCTATCGGGTTAAATAATAAATTAATAATATATTTGCTCTTTCCAGATTACTCTTCCTTCCACCTCCCCAACTTATAATTGCATGTGCACTTGTGCATATGATCACACTTTTTTCTGCTGATGCTCAACCAGTCAGTCAGGATGTATTAAGCATGGTAAACCACCCTTGAGGGCATCAGGTGCTGAGTTGCCAGGTGCTTCGGGGAGGGGGGGGGGGCAGTGAAAAACTCGACAAAAGCAGGAGAAAGCACTCAGAAAAATAGCGGGGTTGGGAAGACGGAGAAACCAGTAAAAAAAACTCGGCAAAAGCAGGACAAAGCACTCAGAAAAGCTGGTGAAGGGAAGGAAAAAAATGTTTTTAAAATGTGCCAAAAGCAGGAGAGGGCACTCAAAAACAGTGCTAAAGGAAGGATAAAAAAGCACTAAAAAACGAGGGAAAAGCATGATAAAGAACTCAGAAAAACAGAGGGAAAGGAAGGAGAAAGCAATTGAAAATTAGGGAAAAGCAGGAGAAAGCACGTAGAAAAACGAATGGAAAGGAAGGAGAAAGTAAAAAACCAGGGAAAAGCAGGAGAAAGCACTCAGAAAAATGGGGAAGAAGTGGAGTGGTGCAGCAGCACAGGAGAGCTGGGCTTGAGGCTGAACAACATGGGCAAAAAAACAATGGCAACACTATTAGGTCTGCATTAGCATCCAAAAGGCGAGGCCTATTGGCTATGCCAGTGCTTGTTTTCATTGCAACTGAGTTCAATTCCTGGTGGATGGAGGCATCCCATCCTCTCCATGTTGTTTGCCTCCTGCTTCCCCTGCCAGAGTTTTGCTTGTTCCACCCTCTATTCCTTCCTCCATCTTTGTAGCAATAGATGTGGCTGGCCTGTCAGGGTCCAATGTACAACAAGCATTAGGAAAGCCAATAGGTCTTGCCTTATGGCGATCTATTGCTTTACCAATATTTTTAGCCATGTTGCAAATGACTGAAAGTAAAGAAAAAATAAGTTTATGACAAAGCCAGCGTTGACTGCGTTTTTTGATGTTGCTTCCAGCTATGCTGCACTGAAGCCACCGCAGCTTTATAATCTATACTATAATGTCCCTATAGATCTATTGTCTGGGCACACTCCTGGTCTTTCCATGTGGCCCCCTGCTCAAAACTTAGTAGTAGTAGTAGTACATCAGACTAAACCAGTGCAAGTAATTTATTTTTTAAGTAATAGTTTTCAAACATGAATTTTGAAATGTTCATGCTTCCACCCACCCTGACATTGCCAACAGTGAACTAAAAGGCAAGTCAGTTATGTGCACTCTTTGAATGGCTTGGGTTGCTATTCTACATGGTCAACATTTTAGTAAACTCAAATGTTGGAGAAGTTTTCACACAGCGCATACCCTGAAGGTATGTATTTCAAGATCATATTATATGCAATTATAAAGAACAAGCATTGGCAAAGCCGATAGGTTTCGCCTATGTGAAATCTATTGTCTTTGTCAAAGTTTTTTTGTACATATTGCAGATAACTGTAATAAAGATGTGAAATAACAAAAAAAGCTGCTGACTTGGGGAACGGGGTCCGAGTCTCGGCATCGGCTCAATATCCTGTGATCCTGGTCAAATCATGTAATCTCAAGAGAGCCATAAAAAGCATCTTTATGCACTATAACTGGTGCTCTTATAAAGGGCTGAAAATTGTATAGAACTTTTAAGTGCTTTTTTTAAAAAGCTGCCCATAATATGAAAAAAGGGGATCTGTACACTTTTAAGGTGTGCAGAGTCCTAGGTGAGAAGAGGAAGCGTGTGTGGGATGAAGCCCTAGAGGGGTTAGAGGAAGGGCCTGGAAGCGCGGTGACGACGGAGGAGGAGGCAGAACTCGCACTGCACCACAAGGAGCACTGGGGCAGCAGACAGTTGGTAGGGAGAAAGGAGATATCGGCCAGAGCTGGTTCCGAGTTGGGGTAGTAGTAAAACATAACAATAATTGGTATTCAGTTGGTTTTCTAAACCTTTTGACCTCTGTGCCACTGCTCCTGCTGCACCATTCAAATAATTACCCTAGTGCCTGCAAGGTGATTGCACGTGTGACTGCTTATTTTGTAGTAAAATATAGCAATAATCAGTGTTCAGTGAGTTTCCTAGACCTTCTGGCCCTTGCCCCTCTGCACCTGCTGCACCATGGAAATCATGACTCTAGTGCTTGCATGTTAATTGCACTTCTGACTACTTGTTTAGAAGTAAAATATAGCACTAATTGGCGGCCAGTGGGTTTTCTAGAGTTTTTGGCCACTGTGCCACTGCACCTGTTGCACCATTCTAATCATTACCCTAGTGCCTGTAAGGTAATTGCGCTTGTGACTGCTTGTTAATACAAAAATATAGCAATAATCAGTGTTCAGTGGGTTTCTTAGAGCTTTTAGCCCCTGTGCCACTGCACCTGCTGCACCATTCAAATCATTACCCTAGTGCCTGCAAAGTAACTGCAAGTGTGACTGCTTGTTTAAAAGTAAAATATAGCAATAATCAGTGCTCAGTGGGTTTCCTAAACCTTTTGGCCCCCTTGCCACTGCACCTGCTGCACCATTCAAATCATGACCCTATTCCCTGCAAGGACAAAAGAGGAAATCGTTTATACCCAGTAATATATGTGTTCTGAAAAAAGCACAGTTGCAGACGGAATACATAATTATTGTGCAGCTAAACATAAACACAAAAGCTTTCATAAAAAGTGTCTTTAAGCTTCTCCAGCTCTCCAAAATAAGTTGCCACAGATGTCATAAATAAAGCATATGCTTTATACATCAAAGTGAAAACCAAGCCTTGTTAAATTGTGTTACAATGTGTCTGGCCCTTTCCTGTGAATAGATCTTATCCTGTGCTTGACAGTGAATGGGCCGTAAATATTACCTTAGATCACCATATGTTAGGCTGACCCTGAGGCTGAAATGGGGTTTTGTACTTTGTTCCTAAAAAGGCAGTTTCACAAATTAAATTGATTTATCAAAGAAGAGAAATTTAGCAAAAAAACATGTTAACCATGAAAAGTCTCTGGGGGCGCTAGAGGGCGCACGAGCGGAATGGCCGCTTGATTAAGTAGCTCCTGTGCCTTGGTCAGTAATCCTCCTAATAATCCTACATTACAGGGTGCAGACCCGCCAAGTAAGCCCGTCGCTGCCTGCAGGCTATCGCCCTCTACCTCCGTTCAAAATTTGGAACTGCTGCCGATCTCAGGGCCGGAGATATTGTGACCGCTGTGACTGCCGAGACCTGCATTGAAATTTCCGGGTGAGGAGCGCGGGGAGCGACGTCCTACGCGAGGCCACACTGCCGGACGACCGCCTGAACTCGCGGGGGAGGCCCCGCGCTGCAATCTGGATCGGAGGGGTGCTGCAGTCGGTCTGCTACTAGCGCCGACCCCCCTGCTGACGACGATCCTCTGCACCCGGACCGGTGGCGAGACCTCCGTGATTCACCCGGCGGGAAAGGGAGAGAGAGATGTGAAGGCCGGGGACGGCCTGGGGAAGACTCCGACACACAGTCCTGCTGGGGCTGGCACAGTGCTACGCGTCTGGCGCGACCTACGGCTGAGCCATGCACACCTAAGGCCCTGAGCAGAGGGGAACACCACGCTGGAGGACACCATCGCTCCTATGGGCCCCACGCATTGCGAGGTGTAGAGAACTTTGTGCTGGCACCCTTCTTACACGATACCCCCATCGGACAATGCCTGCCTATCCAGTTCATGTGCTGTGACCTGGGTATTGAACTGCCTGCACTGCGATTTCAGGAATATTGCGTTGTCAGCAGGGCCGCGAGGCCTCACTATTCCCTCGCTTCTCCCATTAGCACGGACGTCCTTGGGCTCGCGGAGACCGCGCCGGACGCGCGCCCTACTCCTGATAGACATTGCGACGCGCGGTCCTGCCGGCGGCTACCTTACCGAGGGTTGCCGCGGCTGACCGTGACCCCCGCTGCCTGACGGCCTACTTGCGGCCTCCGGAGAGTCACCAGGCCACTCGGGAGCGGGATATCTGCGGACTGCCCCTCTCCACAGTCATGGGGCGCCCCGATGGACGTCAGGCGAAGCTGAGTTTTGACGGCGCCAAAAAGGGTGCAAAATCGATACCTAATGGCCCTGGACCCAGTGGGACACCCCCGGCGACCGCTCCGCCCCCCCTACGGACCTGGATTTTCGAGCCCTATTTCAGGAAATGAGGCAGGGGTTTACGACAGTGGTTGAAAAGGTAGATGGGGTCACTGCTCGTTTAGACGCCTTGGTCCACAAGGTGGATCGTCATGAGGAGAGACTCACGACTGCAGAACAGCGGATTTCTACTGCCGAAGATACTGCCGCATCGCATGCGACACAACCGACACGAATGGACAATTTACTCCGGATTATAGCGGCGAAAAACGAAGATTTGGAGGCTCGTAGCCGTCGCAACAATATACGCGTCACGAATGTGCCGGAATCTACCAACACGGGCAGGATGGAACTTTTTATTGAGAAATTGCTTAAGGAGACCATCGGAGAAGGTGTTTTTTTTGCCCAGTTCATCGTGGAACGAGCGCATCGTTCCCTTGCGCCTGTACCCAAGCCAGGACTGCCGCCTCGGCCTATTATTGGCAGACTGCTAAATTATCGAGACCGCGATGCAGCACTGAGAGCAGCCCGAACTCAACGCAACTTGCAGCACAATGGAATCACTTTTTCCATCTATCCGGACTTTACGCCGATGGTACAAGAGGAACGCCGCAAATTCCTACCCGTGAAGAAAAAACTGCGAGAAGCCCAAGTGGACTATGCTCTTTTATACCCGGCGAAACTGCGCATCACTCTTCAGGGACGGCAAAGATTCTTCACCAACACGCAAAAGGTAGAAGATTTCCTGAAATCACTCCGAAGGGAGCGACAAGAGAACCGGAATGCTGCTGCAGATCTGGAACATGATGATCTGCCACCAGAACAGGACGAATGATGTTTGTCCCCGGGGGTTCTGTAGGCTGCTTACCCTACTTTGTTGGACATTCACTGAACATATGGACTGCGGCGCCTGCACTGGACAAAGTCACCGACGTCGCATGGCATCTGCACACCTGTGGTAATGTACGCCGAGGCCCACTCTCTTCGCTCTAGGCTCCACCAAGGGCGGTACGAACTGGAGCTGGGAGCCGAGAGTTGGCTGTGCGCACTCTATGTTTTACCCCCTCAGGGTACTCCCCTTTAAGCTGTCACTAATTGTTTGGTCACTATATGGGTTAGAAGTGACAGGGAGGGGTGGGAAAAGTTGGGTGGGACTCATTGGCTAATGCCATGATTGGGATGCTGGGGTGGGAGGGGGGTTGGACTGTTTTTTGTTGAGGCTTTACTTCCTTGAATGCTGTAGGAAGATTGTACGAGGTTATGCATGGTCCTTACGAACAGTCAATAGCGGAGAGCCGCCGCGGACCCCGGCTTTATGCTTTGGTTGTTACTACTACTATTGCTTTGAACTGAAAAATGTCTCTACCAACTGCTAATGTACATTTAAATTGCTTGTCCTGGAATGTCCGGGGACTGAACGATGCTCGAAAATGTCGAAATGTTATTGCCTGTCTAGATAGACATCACGCTCAGGTGGTTATGTTGCAAGAGACTCATTTGCCGCCACGAGATGGGGCCACCTTTGCCAGTAAGTGGGCTGGGAGCCGTACTTTTTCTTCTTACTCCACATATGCAAGGGGGGTAGCTATCCTTGTGGCCCGGACCGTGCCATTTCACAAGTATGGGGAACTCGCTGATAAGGAGGGACGATATGCACTCTTATGGGGCAGATTGGGCCGAGACACTTACACATTTGTTGTGGTTTATGCACCGAATATAGACACGCCTGCTTTTTTTACCGCTCTGTGGGGCAAAATTCTAGCTGCGGGATCCCGGCACATCATTTGGGGAGGTGATTTCAATCTGGCACTTGTTCCACACTTAGACAGAGCTGATGGGGTGTGCTCCTATAAACCTAGACGCGAGGCACTAGAGGGGGTGATTGCTGAAGGGGACCTTCTGGATGCTTGGAGGCACGTACACCCAGTGGGGAGAGAGGGCACACATTTCACCTCCCACACGGGGACATGGGCACGTTTGGATTTTTTTCTGACTTCCAGGGGGGTTGCCGCGGAGCTGGAGGGGTTGTCTCACCTACCTAGGACGTACTCTGATCACAGCCCCGTTGTCCTTCGCTTTCGTGTTCCTGGGTGGGATAACCAACGTCCTCATTGGAGACTCCGCCCTGAAATTCTGTTGGACGCTCTGTTTCGGACTGAACTGGGAGAGGAGATAGCTGCTTTTTTCCCCAGAAATAAAGGATCTGTGGACTCTGTGGAACATATTTGGGAGGCATTCAAGGTCACTATAAGGGGCAATTGTATATCCAAGAGCACTGGGGTCTTACGCGATATCCGTCGCACTATTAGCAAACTAGAGAATGAGCTGGGCGTACTGGAACGCCGCATGGTGGATGACCCCGACCCTGTATTACATGCTACCTTTAGGGAAACATTGTCCAAATTTGAAGAGGAGGCTGCCAGAGAGACTAAGTTCCGTGGCAAATACTGGCAGGCCCGAAAATACTGTGAGGGAGACAGGCCTGGGAGGGTATTGGCTGCACTTACTCAACCAACACGGGATCGCAATATCATCTTTGAACTCACAGACACAAATGGCGCCACACTCAGAAACTCGGACGACATACTCACTACCTTCACGACACATTACCTTTCATTATACACTTCTACTGTGGGGAACACACCATCTTACACTGACTACCTGAAGGATGTGGCATTATGCTGGCTTAGCGATGGGGACAGGGCCTTTCTAGCTGCACCTTTCGAGCTCGATGAGGTCCGGGATGCCATCATGTCTCTCCAGAATGGTAAAGCTCCTGGCCTAGATGGCATTCCTGCCGAATTTTATAAAGCATACATTGATACCATGGCCCCTGTTCTGCGTGAGGTTTACACAGAATCCCTCGACGAAGGGGTTCTGCCCTGCTCTATGCGCGGGGTCGTAATCACGTCCCTACTGAAGCCTGATAAGGATCCCAGCTCCTGCAATTCATATCGCCCACTTTCCCTCCTAAACTGCGATGTGAAGATACTAGCTAAAGTCCTGGCCACTCGACTATCACTGCTAATGACCAGACTTTTCCTACCTGATCAGTCTGGATTCGTTGCAGGCCGCTCCACATCGCACAACCTCCGCACCCTGTTTTCCCTCCTAAGAACCGTACATCCCGACATGCCAGTCGCAGCGATCTTTCTTGATGCGACCAAAGCGTTTGACTCAGTTGAATGGCCCTATTTGTTCTCTGTCCTGACGCGCATGGGATTCCCACCCTTGTTCATGTCCTGGATACGCCTACTTTACACCCGACCTACGGCACGAGTGCTGATCAATGGCCACCTATCGCAGTCCATTGACATCACTAGAGGCACGCGCCAGGGATGCCCGCTCTCGCCCTTATTATTTGCCATAGCTGTTGAACCACTGGCCTGCCGGTTACGTCAACTTCACCGAGACGGCGCGGTCCAATGCCTACAGCGACAAATTGATGTGTCCCTCTAAGCGGATGACATCACGCTATATGTCAAGCACCCTGAGATAAATCTCAATCCTTTGCTCAGAGAGTTCATCGTATTTGGGAGCATGTCCGGAGTACACATCAACTGGTCCAAGTCCCATTTTTTTCCCCTTACTGAGGCAGTGAGCGACTTACCTCTGGATTATCCACTGGAATGGTGCCGGACGGATCTCCGCTACCTGGGGATACGCATTTCCCGAGACAGGGAGGAGAAGCTACGAGCCAATTACGGAGTTGCTATCACGAACCTAACTGCTACTGTGGACCGCTGGCTCACCTTGCCACTCACTATGGCCGGTAGGGCGTCCCTAATTAAAATGGTCATCCTTCCCCGATTCCTCTACCTCTTTATCAACATTCCCTATTTCCCCGGCGCTTTCTTTTTTAAGACGCTAAGGACTGAACTGCGCAGATTTTTTTGGGGAGGCAAGCAATCACGGCTTCAATGGGCCACACTGACCTTGCCCTATGACAAGGGAGGGTTCGATATACTGGACTTCGAGAAATACTACCAGTGCGCTCAAGCACACTTTGCCTACCACTGGATGGCTCCCACTCCTTACATGCCGCATATAGCGGTGGAGGACTGGATAGTGCGACCCCTCCCGCTGTCAGGATTACTCCTTTGCCCGGAATCGTCCATAACCACGCCGAATACATCTGTTTCATGCACGATGGATGCGTGGCGGCGAATTGCCAGGAGCTTCGCATGCCAGCTACCTTATTCGCTGAAATTACCGCTTACCTATCATCCGGAGCTCACGTTACTACAGGAGCAGGGATTCCGTGTGTTGTGCACTACACTACGTATCTCCTGTTGGGGCGACCTATTTGTCAATGGTCAATTTAAAACGTTGGACCTTTTCTTCCAATCATATGTCTACACCCCACTAGATCTCTTTTATTACGTGCGTCTACGCGCAGGGATGCGGGACATTCTCCCCAAATTTCCTGACGAACCTGAGATTATGCCCCCGCTCCACTTTCTGCTGAACTCTCGAGATGGGAAGCACTTGGTATCTGGCCTCTACCGCCAGCTCAGGAACGCAACGCAGACGCTGGACTCCAATGCCCGGGCGCGCTGGGCGACTGAATTGGCTGCAGACATTACTGATGAACAGTGGCAATATTGCAGCGCGCTCACCTCTCGCCTGTCTGCCAGCAGCAGATTCAAAATTATACATTATAAATACCTACAACGAATGTACTACACACCGGTGCGCAAACTCAGATTTGGATTGGCAGACTACGACCGGTGCGTCCGATGCCATGCAAGTCATGCAGATATCCTACATTTAGCATGGGAGTGCCCGCAGGTGGCGCACTATTGGCAGCAGGTAGCGGATGCCCTTACAGATATGACGGGCGCCACGGTACCCGTAGACCCCTTGGTGACGATACTTGGATACACGCAACAGATCCCTAGCACTTACCGGAAGTTTGTCGACATTGCGTTGCTGTTGGCCAAACGCCAAGTAGCCTGTCGGTGGGGCCGAGGCAGAGCGCCTAAATTCAAGAGCTGGCTAGCAGACCTGACTTATTGTCAAGACCAATACAACACGTTTGCTGACTTATTACCTACATCCTGTAAACCCAGAGACATATGGGGCCCCCTGGTATGTTACATGCTCCAACGATCGGCTGCAGAAGACGCACCTGAGGGGGATACTGCTCCTTCCTGAGGCTATACTGTCCGGCTCAGCAATAGCCTTGCATTCTAACTGCAACATTCACATGTCATAGACGTTAACACAGAACATGCCTCTCATACTGCGTATGGACTAGACTAATCAACTCGCATGCCTGTAGACACATCCTTCACCTCGACACGCTACATATGACACGGGGATCCTGTCATAGTCTCCGGACCCACTAGGGACCCTAACAAAACATGGTGCTATTAACATTAGACTGTACACTACACTGATTACCTGCACTACCTCACCAATTTGTCAGTTATTATATCCTCTTTTACCTTTCAGGGACGATCGGAATGCCTCTTAGGTTCTTCCATGTTGGGAAGTTTTTTGTACTATTGTTCTCTCAATACAGGTTGAAATGAAAACCACTGTTCTGCTGCAGCTCATCCTCTAAAAACCCTACAACGCCGACTGGCCTAATTTTTCTCCTATTTGCTTATACATCGCCGTCGTGCCCCAGGGATGCCGACTCCAGGGCTGTGTTTATACTTGTATACTACGCTGCCGGCCTCCTGGTTGTGGGCACTAACAGCTGTGTACTTTGGTCTATATCATGCAATAAAGCAGTGTTGAACCTCAAAAAAAAAAAATAAAAAAAAAAATAAACCATGAAAAGTCTCTGTAAAAATGCCTAAAATGTATTTCAAAATAATTAACAACAAGGGGTGGTGATGGACAGAGTCTCTGAATTAAGCAGAAAACTCTCACCCAGTCAAGAGATCAGGGCTAGATCCAACACCGTTTTTTAGCTCACTGCATCATCCCAGTTTCAGAACCTGGCTGTATGCAAATTAGTCTGTTCCTGTCCCAGTGCATGATGGGAACAGGGCAAACCAAACTACAAAGCCAATTCTTACACTGGAAAGGAAACAAGCTACCGGGGACCGGTTTCTGGCATTTCAGCCTCTTCGGCCCGGCTTGCTTGAATCCTGATGGTGCAGTGAGCAAGGGACTCATGTCTGAGCATACCCTTCCACGGGCCGAAGACGCCTGAAATGGCAGAAACCGGTCCCCGGAAGCTTGTTTCCTTCCCAGTGTAAGAATTGGCTTTTGTAGTCTGGTCTGCCCTGTTCCCATGATGCACTGGGCCAGGGACAGACTAATTTGCATACAGCCAGGTTCTGAAACTGGGATGGTGCAATGAGCTAAAAAACGGTGTTGGATCTAGCCCTGATCTCTTGACTGGGTGAGAGTACTCTGCTTAATTCAGAGACTCTGTCCATCACCACCCCTTGTTGTAAATAATTTTGTCCACCCTAAGCGTGGAAGGGTATACTCAGATGTGAGTCCCTTGCTCATTGCACCATCAGGATTCAAGCAAGCCGGGCCGAAGACGCCTGAAATGGCAGAAACCGGTCCCCGGAAGCTTGTTTCCTTCCCAGTGTAAGAATTGGCTTTTGTAGTCTGATCTGCCCTGTTCCCATGATGCACTGGGCCAGGGACAGACTAATTTGCATACAGCCAGGTTCTGAAACTGGGATGGTGCAATGAGCTAAAAAACGGTGTTGGATCTAGCCCTGATCTCTTGACTGGGTGAGAGTACTCTGCTTAATTCAGAGACTCTGTCCATCACCACCCCTTGTTGTAAACAAAATGTATTTCATTCACATGCAAAAGTGTTTAATCTTCATAGTACTAGTACATCAGACTAAATCAGTACGGTCCACAAGCGCCCTCCTGAATTTTGCATGCGGCCACCGTTGAAAAGGCAAACATTTATTTATAAATTCAATCTGAAAGAATGCAAGTAACTAGTACATCAGGTTACATCAGTGCAATGTTTTTTGTAATAGCTTTCAATATGATTTTAGAAACATTCATGCTTTCACCCACCCTGACAATGCCAATAGAGAACGTTATGCCCCACGAATGAAAGACAAATGTTTTGTGCAGCTGAAGGACAAGCTACCTTATGAGATGGCGATGTCTAAAATAACATTTATTCAAACAACAAAAGAGTGTTGTATGGTTATGTGAGACCACACGTAGGAGCAAAAGAGAAAGGTAACCGGCCTCATTTAGGTAGGTTAGGAAGGCCCTCACTCACCACCTAGTGGTGACATGCTTCCTCATTGGGCCCCACTAAAGAGGCAGAGTGCCTCTTTAGTGTGCTTCGACGCCAGAACTACTGCAGAGCAGGATTTGGGAGTTTAGGGCGTGCAGTGAAGATAAATTAAATGGTGGTGAGGGGTATAAAAAAGTGTAAGTGTAACCAAAAAATGATGTATTATGTGGTCACTTAGAGCATAGATTTAAAATTATGCATTGGGAAAATCGTCCACAATTAATTGTGTGGTTGTTTCCAATAAATATCGTCAGTCAACATGTTTCTGCCTATAAAGCGGTGTAAGGTTACCAGGCATTCTTCAGGACTTTAAAAAGTGTTCTAGACCCTGGTGGTATGGACGCGCTAAGGGCCACCCTTACCTAGGGACGTGAAAGGGAAAAATTGGTGTAATAAAGTGCAAAAAGGAAGAAAATTGGTGAAAATTATCTTCCTAGGTAACTCCTGGTTTAGGAGGCTTCTCCACATTAGGTTTCTGCACCTGTAGGAGGAAAAGACAAGGACATACATGTAAGACAAAACAAACAATTAGCGGGTTGTCTTGATCATACAGGTCGGTTTTTTTGGTGCTCCATATATGGTGGGTGGGCAGTGAGCAGCGGCATAACATTACGTTTAACACCACCTCTTTACCCGGGGTAATACGCACTAGTCACTGGGACGTGCGCGTTGCTAAGAGTGAAGTAAAAAAAAGTTGATACTGGGTATGTTAAAAAGGAAAAACATTTCCTAATAGCGATCAATGGAGTAACATAATTTTCATGGCGATCGCTAAACACACAAATTTAAAATGTCTCACTTATATGGTGTAACGAGGGGACACCATGGGTCACAGGAGGGGGGTGGGAGCGTATTTGGCACACCCTTTGAAGGAGAGAAAACGGCAAAGAATCAGACTCAAAATGACATAGACATTAGGCGGTACTTAGCTCAGAGATATGGCGACACGATAATCGCTGCCTCATTGTTGTAGTCCACTTACGCCCTTGACGCTCGGCACCCGCAGTGTACCTGCGAAAGCCCTCTTACCGGACCCCGACGATGGAGAGCGGGGCCGGAGTAGTGGAATATAACCGGTGTCTTCCGGGGTCGCGGCATGCCGGTGAGGGGGCGGGGCCGGGGAGGATTGGCCAATCAGGGCATGGGACGTCGCGTGACGCGAGTAGTCACGTGACAAAAGTGGGCGGCCATTGACTTTGTTTGAGTTGCCATAGAAACAAAACTAGGTCTGAGCTCTTTGAAAGGGAAAAAGCTTTATTGAAAAAACAAATTAACACGGTGTGATGCGTGTATTTTGATTTTAGTGTGTATCTGAAGGAGAGTGCGAGGGGTCACTTAAGCTTGTAAATGCGGGATGCGCATATATTTGTGCTAGATTATTATGCATCGATTAATTTGAAACGATGACATGCAAGTAAGAGCCCTCAGGGTAATTGACACTGGTATATGGAGGTGGGTTACGTGGGGTCACTTGTTGAAGAAGGTTGGAACAATGACACTATGAGTCAAAGGTTCGGGGGTAAAGTAGCCCCTCGTGGTGGATCCAAGGTGTACTGGGGGCTAGTAGCCAGGTTTAATCATTATTGATGTAGGCTAACGTGAGATATTGATCACTGTATACCCTTACAGAGCTGTTAATGTGTCAGTTGATAATGGGTGATTAAGACATGGTCTGGTGATTTAGTTAGAAATTACTTTAATATAGAGGTCCAAGGTATATTGTCATTAAGTCCAGTTTGATGGGTCCCCAGTCTATAGACCCACCTTTGCTCCTTTTCAAACAGACGATTGCTTATGTTGTTGCCAGTGTTCAGCTGCTCAATCACAGTCCACCGCATGTCGTTGGTGGTGTGATTGTTCTCCAAAAAATGTCTACTCATTTTGGTTGTAGTTTTTTTGCACCTGATGTTTGATCTGTGCTCGCAGATCCTCTGCTTAACTTTCCTACTCATCATGCCCACGTAACTTAGGGCACATGGGCAAGTAATGAGGTAAATGACATTTGAGGAGTTGCAGTTGGTATGGTCTCTCTGTGTCCATACTTTTCCAGGTTAAAGTGCAAGGGATTTCGTTGATGAAGTCAAATGACAGACGCTACAATTGGAGCAAGGGTAATGTCCCATGACTCTGGAAAGGCCCCATGTATCTGTCACTGATCTTTCTTGTACTGGTGCCAGCTCTCTTGGTCGCGTATGTACTAATGCATCTCTCAAGCTGCGTCCCTTCTTGAAGGAGAAAAGAGGTTTCTCCCACGTTTTTTTTGTGCTGGTGATTATCTTCCAATTTTTGTTGATGGATTTTTTCATAATGTTTGAGAGGGTACTATAAGTAGTTACACAGGTGAGTGGAATATCCTTTTGGTGGTTATTGTTGTCCTCAAGAAGAGCCTCCCGTGGTTGGTTGCGTGCTCTTTTGTAACCCTTACTTAAAGTAGTCTGGGGGTAACCTCTCAATTCCAGTTTTTTTGTAAGGTCTAACGATTGTGCTTTAAAGTCTTGCACCTTTGAACAATTACGTCTAATCCGTAGCTATTGCCAATACGGCAGATTTTCGATTTTAAGGGGCGAGGGTGAAAACTGGTAAACTCCAATAGATTGTTTTTGGCGGTTGGCTTGTAGTGTGTTTTAGTTGTGAAGCCAGTGCCAGTAACCGTGATTGTTATATCAAGAAAGACCGCCGCAGTTCTACTGGTTGTGTAAGTGAACTTAAGGTTGTGGTCTAGGGTGTTGATCCAGGTTAGAAAAGCTGTTAGTTGTTCGTCACTGCCGGTCCAGATCAAGAGAACGTCATCGATATAACGTTTCCAGCACTGTATGGATAAGGTAAAAAGACCATTGGGTGGTGAGATATGTTTGGCCTCAAAATCTGCGACATACAGGCCTGCCACGCTTGGGGCAAAAGTACTACCCATAGAGGTACCAGTACATTGTAGGAACAGTTGGCCCTTGTACTGAAAGAAATTCTCTTTTAGTGCCAGTGTGGCACATTCGATGATAAATTCCTTTGGGGTTCGGTAATTACAAACCACTGTATTCAATGCTTCGCCGAGGACCCTGATGGTGTCATCCTGGGGGATGCTCGTGTAGAGACTTTCGATGTCTAATGTGACAAGTGTCACAGTGTTTTCGGCAAAGTTAAGGTCTTTTAAGAGCTGAAGTAGGCTTTTTGTGTCTTTTAAGTAGGTGGGAGTATTTTGCACAATCGGTTTGAGATAATGGTCACAAAATTGTGACAATGGCTCTAGTAAGGAGCCGATGCCGGAGACGATAGGACGTCCGGGTGGTGGCATCTTATTTTTGTGCATTTTAGGCAGTGTGTAAAAGTAAGGTGTGACACTATTGTTAGTGCTCAGGAAATCTGCCTCATTTTTGGAGAGAAAGCCGTTGTCTTCGGCTCTTCTTACAAGGTTAGAGATTCGTGTCCGCAGGTCCTCGGTGGGGTCCTTGTTTAAGGTGATATAGTTCTTTCTGTCATCAAGGAGGACTTCACAAGCCCTTTCGTAATCCCTGGTGTTTTGAATCACTAGGCCACCACCTTTGTCCGCAGGTTTTATTGTTATATCTGGGTCATTCTGGAGACCCTGTAGAGCACGATGTTCTGCTGTACTGAAGTGACCAAAGGTAGTGGGATCCTGGCAGGTTTCCAGGTCAAGAAAGACAGCTTGTTCAAAAGCAATGATGGATGCAGGTACTGTATGAGGTGGGGGAATGAAAGTAGAGTCCAATCTAAGTCCTGTATCCCCTTTACGAGAAGTTTCGTTTGGGTCTTCTTTTCCTTCAAAGAAACCTTTCAACTTTAGTTTCCTGAAGAAAGTCGATAGCTCACAATGGAGCTTGAATTTGTTGGGACAGGAGGTCGGGACGAAGCCTGAGCCTTTTTCAAGGACCCTGGTCTCTGTCTCTGTTAGGGTTTTGTCAGATAAGTTTGTGATGAGGCTTACAACCCGCTTGTTCCTGGTTGGGGGTTCTTGCTGCGTGTGTGGTTGCCTACAGCATCTTCGTCTTCCCAGGATACCTGGTTGGAACCTCTCCTCTTCCTTCTTTCTCTCCGGCCTCTCTCTAAAAAAGGCTGTTGGTATTGTATGGGGAAGCCCGGTGGTTGCATGAATGCTGGATTCCAACCCATCAGTGGGAATGGAGGTTGCTGGAAAGGGAACTGATGTGCTCCATCTCCCATTTGAGGGACTGGTGGCCCTCTTGATGGTTGGTTGTAGTAGCCTGGTCTCCCTCTGTTGTTGCGGTTACCCCTGTTGCCTCTCTTACGTCCCTGTTTATAGGAGCTGTTACTGGACCCACTGCTGTTAGATGAATCCTCATCCGATTAATCAGTGTTAATTTGGTTCCTTGCCGGTGGGGCATAGGTGGCTGACGAGTAGGGATACACTTTCTCGAACTCAAATTTTTTGAGATCCTTTTGGAACTTGGTGATCTTTGATTGCGTCAAAGACTCCTTGTACTCATTGAGTTCTTTGTTAATTTCATCCAACTTTTTTTTGAAGCCAGTAATTGTTGTTTTAAATTGTGATTCTGTTTCCTGGATTTCTATCAGAAGTGTTTCTGATAGTCTCAGTGCAGTTTTAATTATTAACACGAGCCAGTCTCGGGTGCAGTGCCATGCAATCATGGCCCATTCTTTTCTAAAAGTGGCATCGTTTAGGAAGATTCGTGGGGCATTCGTAACAAGTAATCCCTTTGGTGCTGTGTTCTTCAACAGGTATTGCTTGAGAATTGTGCCGTGGAGAATAGTACGTATCCTCTCACGTTTCAATTCTGTGAGTTTAACATTTAAACAAACATTTGCAATGCAATAGGTCTCACATTTTTTTAGAGTTAGAGCTATTGGCGTTGTAATGATTTTTTTTTACTTATGTGAGAGAGAGCATGAGTGCAAAAGTGATAGAAAGGGAAAGAGAGCTGGTATATAGAGACAGAGTTATTTGCATATAAAATGAGAGGTAGAGTGAAGAGAGAAAATGAGATAGAGAGTGAAAGAGTGAAAGAGAGTTATAGAACTGTAGAGTTAGACAGAGATAGACAGAGTTAGACAGAGATAGAGAGAGAGAGAGAGAGAGAGAGAGAGTGAGAGAGAGAGAGAATCTCAATATGGCTTGTCAGAAGTCCCTAAGTTCATTAATCGGACATGGTGTTGAAGTGAGTAGAGCAGAAACTAAAGGGTCTATGGTGTCTTGCTAGATCCACTAGGATTTTAAATTTCACTGCTGCATACCATCCCTACACTGAACTTTAACAATATCTTCAACCCCTCGGGCAACATGAAACTACAAGGTAAGCAGGACATCCATGACAGCAGAGTATTCTAGTGCAAACAAAATCATTGCATCCTGTGCAAAGATGAACCCAAGAATGATGCGGTCAGTTGTAGACTCAGGGTACACTGTTGAAAACATAATGCTACAGTCAGTAAACCCTGAGGACTGCCAAATCATGTGCAGTCAAAGACAATTCCTAATAGTAATGTAAACTAGGTTGGGTGAAAGCCAATCTTACGGAGGGTGTAATTTAAAACGAACAGCTTGGGGTCTTAAAAGTCATGTTCACGTGCCTTTTTCTCAGACATGCAAACCTAGCCTTGTCACTGGTTGCTGATGCTCCTAAAAAGGTAGTTTCTTCTGTTTCCACACAGAGCAAAGATACAATGTTTAATCGATACACAGTGTGGGCATATGATTGCACAATTAGGTGGCTGCTTGAACAGTGTGAAGTTTAAACACTCTACTGAGTACAAAAGAAGCCTCTTCTGACCATGTGTGAAAATAACTAAAACATTCTATTTCACAGCAGTACCCATACAAATTCTATTCGGCTATGGATGCAATCTTAGAATTTTAATTTTTTTGAAGTTACCACCATTTTCAGCATATTATAAATTGAGGGTGAGCAGTAGAACAAACATGAACTTCTAGCCGCCAAAGATAAGGCAGAAATTTGGATGCACTTCTGAAAGATGGTGTGTTCTAAAGTATACACTGAGAGCCTCTTTGGATAACAGGAAAGAGTTACGGGATGATCTTGGTCCTTTTCTGCCATATATAGAGGAGATTCGTGTAAAATGAAGGACTGTGCAGGGTACAATTACCTCCATAGCAACACCTGAATGTACAATGCACCAAGCACATCTCCACCTCAACCATGACATACGATCACTGTGCTTTTTACACACTCAAGTTCCACATCCCAACTCTATCATGGTAACTTCCTGTGTAAGCACAACCACCTCTGTATCCGCCAAGTTGTGTTGGGCCTACAATACTCCATCTCCTTCTCAAAGCTGTCAGAACAACCATGAAAACATATACCCTCAATAGCAGTCTCTTACAACTTTTGACTATAGCTGACTTCAAATTCTACTGATTCCACTATCTTCTTGTTCCAAACCTTTATTTTGCCAAAGTATTCTTGAATGTCAAAGTTGACGTGTGTTGCTATGACTTATTTGTGGCCTCTTACTTAACTAAAGCAATGTTTACAAAAACAACCAGTCAAAAAAAACAACAACAAAAAACGGAATGCCACATAAGTATTGCTGACACAACGCCCTGGTTTAAGATCCAGGAATGTTCAGAGGATAGGAGACATTCTGCTCTTGCTGTACTAGGCCAATCCAGGGTACATGTGGCTGTTTGTCTGTGATCAGCATGACCGACTGACACGAAATGCGGCAACAAAGCTGTGGTTTGGGACATTCCATTCCCAAAACCACAGCAACTTCCCACCCTTCTTTAGCAAACACAATGTTCCCGACGCAGTCACAGGACTATTCTCAGTCTCTTCCCAGAAAAATAAAATGCCCGGGTGCCACAGTGCAGGCTTGCTGCTCCCCGCTTACGCACTCAAGCCAGGTCAACGGAAAGGTCAACAGTTTGAGATCTGGTCCAAGAAGGAATTTTACAGAGTTTACTGTTTTTGGCTTCCCAAGAAGCCAGATACCGAGGGAGGCAGATTGTGAAATCTGAATTTTTTTCGAAGATAAAGTCTGAGAGGCTGGGATGTTTGTCTGAACTATTTGTACATTTCCCAGAAAATGTTACGAAAGATCCGTATGGAACAATACATTTACAGTGTGCAGATGTAAACAATCTGAGAATAATGCATAATGTGGTATATTTTACAAAACTCATCAGGGAGCAGGAGACAGCCTAGGACTTTGTTTGCTGTGTTCCTTCTAGAAGAGTTTGGGAGTAAGATCTGTGACACGAGTCCCCAGTGCAAAGCCTGGTAAATACCATTTTTTTAGGGTCGACCACTATGCAGATAATTCATTCTATGTAAATGCATCTAATGTCCTTTCCTAAAACAATAAGCGTGGATCGTTTCCTACATAGTTGGACATCATCGTCTATAAAGATTCAGGAATAAAGAACGGTTACATTATTTGCAAAATCAGAATTCGACCTCTCTCTCACCTGTACAGCCAGAGCAAAGGAGCAGGGACATCTATCAGTTAAATAGGAGAAGGACATCAGTTCAGATCACACAAAAGTTATAGAATAATGTGAAGTGCAGAATCCATTTTGAATCTTTATAAATGTAAGACTTGATGTCCGAGTCACAAAGGTGGTCAGAGGACGAAGGAGAGGATGGCTCATCTTTTTCAACCCACAACAGATGTCCTCTCTGACTGACCTGTCCTTCAGGGGATTCTAAAGTAGACACATTACTCCACTCCGCACGAAAGGCGGGAAGGAGCAGTTGGCTAGCTCAGTCAGTGGCAGACTTCATTCAAGTGCACAAAACTTTAATCAAGATCCAAGGAAAGTAGCCAGAACCAACCTATTGTAGGTGGTTAATTTGAGCGGGTGCTCAGCATCAGCACCAGCACTTTAGTCTCAACACCGGTACTCATGACAGTCTGTTGTTTGTTTTTATAGTGTCTGTGGCCTGGAGTAGTCAGAATTGTCATACTTATGGAAGTGGGATGGTCATTAGTTATGTTGGTACGGTTACTGGCGGTGCTGGCGGGGGCAAGGGATGGAGTAAGCTGCAGGGGCCTCCCGAGAAGGGCCCTGGCATTTACTTTTGATTTTTTAACAAACTAAGCATTGTCCATTGCTCATGGCCAACCTGGCGAATTTTTGGTCAGTTCACCTACAGTTGAAATCGATGTTCAGTGCATACTGAATTCAAGCTACAAGCCAATTGGCTGCACCAGACAGTATCTGAACTAGTGAGTGACTAATGCGGAGGTGAAGAGTTGTGCATGTCTCTTTCTGTATCATAAGAAAGTGATGATACTTAACAAGACCCTAGAAATGGCTACAACATGGCTCAATCATACATTCCAACAAGCGAGAATCTGTACCTAAAGACTAGGAGAAACAGTGTGCTAGGCTGGCACCCAGAAAGGTTGGCGAGAAGCACTACTCCCATGGCCGTGAAGATGTGGCTGAGGTAAACTCAAATCTCTTAGATTCACAGGCCTATTCTCTTATCTCAAGAAAATCAAACAGATTTCACCTAGGCCCTGCCTTTTTAATAGAAGCATCAATATTCCCAGAGAGGGAAATTCAGTCATGTATCAAGCACGATGGGCATGTGATTTGACTCACTCAGCCAAAGCCCATGCAGTCTTAAAAGGCTCAACGACCTACATTCCAATAGGCAATACAAACAGGTACAAAATAACACAAAAAGCACACCTGGAAAGGAGGGGGATTCTAGAATGCATATGATAGGAATGAGTACTCTACACAGCTCCCAGCAATTATTGGACTCTCCTGCTCCGCCCCTTTAGTGTCCAAATGAAATAAACCCACAACTCACGTCAGGATAGTAATCCACAGTCGGTATCAGCCGCTCGATCAGTGTCTCTAGTGATCCGGACACCACATTCCCATCCTGATACACGGGGTCACCCCTCCGCTCGCCCATGTCTGGCTGCACCTGCCCACTACAGCTGGAACCGAGCATGCTGGGAAAAATCAGCGTCTGGGGCACAGTTTCCTGTGGAAAAGAAACCAGTGGTGCGGGCGCACCACATTGGACCAGACGCGAGAATCGAAATCAGTGGTGCGCGCGAACCACAGAGGAGCGGGGGCGAGGGAGCCTGTCATCTGAGCCTGTCGTCTGGGACATGCGCCCGCCTTTGCCCAATTGCGTGCCTTATTTTTGTTAAAAAAATGCTAAAGCCAATGGCTGCCGGCGAAAGCCTGATCACACGTGCGTGTGGTCAGTTTTCAGAACCCTGTACAAGAGGTCTCATGCTGCGCAATCAGGGTTGCGCACTGCAAAGCTAGGTGTGAGACCTAAAAAGGGCACAAGCAGGCCCCGTCGAGAAAGTATGCTGCATTCCTCTTTCCTGTAAGCTCTCTCACTTTGAAGTCAGCTGAAAGCAAAATAAACACCAGGCTCCCTCGAAGACACAACATGACTTTTAACCTCCTTGTTTATATGTCCAGCAAATGTGATGAGATAAAAACACGATTACAGGCCTGTTTATTACAGAAAATAAATTAGTGGAAGAATACAGTAAATACAGCTTTTGGCATGGGAAGGTACAAACATGGGCTGTAGAGCCTAAAGCAAATAAAGCCAGCAAATGGAAATCCAGAAAATCTGAGTTACAAGCCACAAAGCGAATGGCAAGCAATGAGCAGAATGCATTACCAGGTCAGTGAAACTCCCCAAGATATATTTCGCATACCCACGTGTAGGCTGTCTGGTTGACTGCAACCTAAAAAGGAGTTGTTGAACAACACCCTGACATGTAAGCCCTGATTCAAGAACCCCACAAATGTGGGCAAAGGAGGTTGACAAATGTATGATAGCTGAGAAGGAGGTATTTAAATTGAGAGGGTGTACAAAGAAGTGGGACAGAAAATGGGGCAAATGGAATGTATGTAGAGGCGACATATGTGTTTCCCCATCGGTGGCAATGGAATTGCAGCGCACTGTAGGGCGGCCTTTGGAGATACCGTGACTGCACCTGGTCTATTCTCCCTAATGGTTCAATATACTGAATAACCTGCCGAAATGTTGATCAAGTACTATATGTGACATTTAATACTGTGAAATTACAAAAATATATATTTTTTAAAAAGAATCCCACAAATGTTGAACATTGTACAGGATATGATTGGTCAGTCTGTGAATAAGAAAATACTGGGCAACTCCTCTGTCCAGTGTGCCAGGTATTATAATCGAAGAGGAACCACACATAAGTGGGGTAATACAACGTGTTCTTCCTAAGGGCTAATATCTTTCATGTCTAGTTCACCTGCAGGTTGGGAACTGAACTTGCAGTCCTTCGTTCTGCTAGAAGTGCTGCCTTGCTTGGCTAGAGAGATGGTTTCTACTTGCTTGAGAGGGTAGTACTGGAGTGTATCCCTGCAGAAAGAAGCTGCCTAGAAGTGAAGGTGATGTGCAGGAAGGACTGGAAACCATCATTGTGTACACTGAAAGTGGATGTGGGGAAGGGCAGCAACGACAAGATGCTGTGGGAAGCCCCCGTTTTCACTTATCACAAGTGTACCCATAGCTTGCCCCCTGTTGGACCTTCAGGTTTCCTCAATCCTTCCATCGGGACTGAAGGAGCAATAGTGGGGTGGCTTGGTGATACATAGCACTGGTGTAACGAAACTTGGGGAGCCCCCTGCAAGGTACGCGGAGGGGTCCCCTCCGGACTCGTTAAGGATCTCTCTGGGCGGAGTTCTGCGCTGAGGGGGCCCACTGCTACTTGGGGCCCCCCTGCACCGTGGGAGCTGCGGGGGCCTGTGTTATGCCACTGATACATAGTTCAGGTGAACCCCACAAACGTCTTCAAAATACGTGATGCTGTGTCAGAGGTATGAGAATGCTTCTGCTCATGTGAGGCTTTGATCTTGCTGGGCTTTGTGTTCTGTAACTGTGGGCAGCAAGGCACCTTCTGGCATGAGACAAAGCTGACAGCAAGTGTTCATTGCATTTTTCTTTTAGTGATTATCGGCGCATTAATTTAATACTTTTTTTACAAGAAAAATAATTGGCTGGGCATTGCGTTATTGATTGTAATTGTGTTGCGTCCCTGAGTCCAGAGTTTCTAGCTGATACCATCTCTCTAAAAGTCTTGGACTACTCTGCCTTGCTATCTCGAGTCGAGTGCAAATATTCAAATGCCTCCACACACCAGAGGTAAAAGAAAAAAATCGTTTTCATAATTTGTGCCAATTAATCACTGAACGCCCACATTGCCAAACAGGATAAGCTCAAGTTATGAAAAACTGCCATGCCCCAATTTCTGTTCCATGATCATTATCTGGACAAAACATTGTAAACCTATACAGACTGTTGTTTAGTATTGGATTCAATCATTAACATTTTGAAGATTTTGAATTTCTATTCATCTTACTTAATAATGTTAATGGTTTAGCAAGCACTGAAAAACATATTAGAATTGCTGTGTGCTCTGTTTTTGAGTATTTCAGAATTAAACTTCTGCACTTTTCTTTGGATGAGAGCATGAGTTACAGAACATTCATGTAAATATTCAGGTTATTTTATGTGCATCCTGATTGGAGCCAAAGAAGCAAAGGGCCTTATTATGAATTTGGCGGTCCCATAGACTGCAGTACTGGCGGTCCGAGCGTGGAGAGCTTGGTGGTCCGACCGCCGTAATACGAGTTGGGTGGATTGACTTTGCAAAGACTGTGGGTGAACTGAAGAACTGTAATCTTCATTCTCAGGGAATACTTACTAATAAAAAGAACTTGGCACAGAAGCTGAAAATATGAAAAGACATCTTTATTAAATTGAATAAGTGAGGCCACGTCACACAGAAGCCGTAGCAACTGAATGAGGTAGTCTGACGAATACAGAAAACAGAGGCCTTTTATATGTGCTCAGGGTTACAAAACTCAGCATAAAAGTAAGGGGCAGTCCTTGCTTTTGCAAGCATGCAAAATGCCTAACATTCCTTCTTACACAAGCGGACAAACCCATAATAAAAGGACCACAACCCATATCATAAACAGACCATAAAAGAAGGAACAGAAAACAGATAAGAAGCAGTATAAGGGGCGTGTGTGTGTGCAACCCAAACTCTACAATGTCCTGTGCTTTGATCCTCAATCTTGATCAGCTAAAGGGCAGGAACTGGTTTAACAAGGTCAGCTTCAGGCAACAGGGTCAGTTCACTCAGGTCAAACAGGAGTCAGCATGAACTCGAGCTAAGGTCTACATGTCCTTAAAAGACTGGTTCAGCCACAATCATGGGCCTATGTGAGGGCAACCACAAAATGGCTGCCATACACAAAATGGAACCCATGGGTTCAGAATTCACAGAACCTCAGAACTGCAGAGACTGCCAGCAGACATCCGACCACCGAGTTCGTGGTCGGGGATACGCAGTTGCCATAGGGCAGTACAAGGAATCTGCACCGATGTGCGCATTACGAGGTGCCTTTTCCACGAGCTGACCGTGGTGGTCTTCCCATCTGCTTCAAGGGGCGGTGCTGAAGGATTTGGGGTGGACCCCTTTCTTCAGGTCCCCTCTTCACAGCAGGATCTTCACCCCGAGGACTATGACTCCATTTGGAACAATCTACAGGTGAGTCCTTTTCATACCATATACACATTGCCAAGACTGCCCACACATGGGCCGAACCGCAGCAATGGGTAAGTGGTTTTTTCCACATGTATCATGCATATGTGTGCATCACATATGCAGTCAAAATGCACACACAGGCATCGATTTACTTGGTAAAAGTACTCACCACCACAAGATTTCCGCATCCACACCGCCGACACCATGGTCAACTCATAATACGTGCTCTATGGACCACCAGGGTTAAAGATGGGCGCGGACACGGTTCTAGGGCGGTCGGACCACTAAACTCATATTAAGGCCCTAAGACTTTGACAGTTAAAGAGAAGTTACTAAACCTTGACGTTTTAACGTTATTAACAGATGATTTAAGGGAATTGATAAGAATAGCCTCACTTTATAAAATTTATACGGTACGCTTAAAGTACCAGTGTTTATAAATGTGTTATTATTTACCTTGAGATATACTAAAGTGAATGTTTTGATTTGTCTCACTGATATTTTGTTTGAATTGTTAAGTCAATAAAAACATGGAAATTTGCCTTATAAATGCCACAACAGTCTTAGATAACTACTTACTACTACTGATAATGAGCTTTAGATATCTCTACTTTACCCCCATAATGCTTAGTTATATAATAACTTTCATATTTTTTCAAAATGAAGGCCTCATAAAATTGGATGTGTGTCTTTGTTGCAATCCAGTGCTAGGCACAATCTTCTCAATAGCATATTTGAATGATAACTGTTTTATTTATTGTGGTTTTTGAGCTACCCAAACATAAGTTCCCCAAAGCACTGCTTTTAAGCACACATGTAACAACACAAATTACATCACCAATGATATTCCTGATGCTATCTGATATGACACCACCAAGTATATCATTAGAAATGTTGGCGTTCGACTTTGCATAGGAAAAAGACGTGCTCTGTGTGGAGTTTACATAGGAGTGCCCTAAGCCTAAGCATTTAGTATGGACAGGTCATATCTGAAGGTCCTCCTCTATGCACCCTGCATAAATGGCTTGGTCACAAACGATGCTCTGAATGTTCTATGCCTCTGTAAATAGTGTGCAGACAGTATGAATAAAGGCAATGCACTCACTAAATTCAGGTCAGCCAAATGCACCAGTATGGAACACAGATATTCACAACATATAGCCAGCCTGTTGCATTTGTTTGTATTGTATGCATAGCAGAACAAATCCGGGTCACAACAAGCAGTCCACAAGGCTCGATCCTCTCACCAACCATGTTCAACCTAAATCTAGAACCACTAGGTGAGATGATCTGTAGTTTGGGGATTCTTTAACACCTATATGCTGATGAGACCCAGATCTATCTCAAGATCTCATCCCTGGACTGCATTCTCCTTCTCTCCAATAGCCTGGAAAGAATTCAAACATGGATGTTCACAGACCAACTCAAACTTAACCCTGCTAAAAAAGAATTACTATTGATATCTCTATTAAGAAATCTAATCTTGCTGTACACAAGTGGAGGGGATGCTTCTTTGCCATGGACTGCAAATAAGCCATTTTTCTGGTAATGTCGAGTATCTTGGCTTTATTTCTTGATACCCAGCTTCACCTTCAGAGAAAAACTTCTGCTATGCCAAGAGTGTTCAGTTCCAATTAAGGCTTCTCAGGGGCATCAGACAGGTCATCCCAGAACGATACTTAAAATCACTGGTTCAGGTGCTGGTTCTCTCCAGACTAGACTATGGGAACTCTCTTCTCTCCAGACGTCCAAAACCTCATCCCATGCTCAGAACAGTTGTGCACGTGGTGGCCTTATTTGCCACAGGCTGCAAGAAATTTGACCACACCTCTACCACCCGCCTTACCATTCAATGTCTCTGCATTAATGCTGGTGCTCAATTCAAAACTGCTTCCATCATCCATAAGACCCTGCATGATTCTTCTCTCATGTACCTGAACGGAAAACTGAAAATCTCAGGGGCTCAATGAAGTTTAGGAAACGCTGAATCCCTTCTCCTGGAGCCTCCTACAGTCAAACACAAACCGCTACATGAATCAAATAATCTTTGGGAGTGTAACAAGAGCCTGGAACTTCCTCCCTTGAGCTCTACACATGCCATCTTTAAAAAGGAACTCAAAATCCTTGTCTTTGGAAGACCCTTTCCTAGAGTTATGATCGCCCATAAACCTCAAAGGACACCTACAACAGATACTGTCTGTTTCAATGCCTTTGCTTAAGAGTTGTTCTTTACGATTGACCGAACCTCTCCTCTTGTGACATGTAGGGCTTTTCATTGTTTTGCTTATATGTAGCTTCCTGATGATTGTTCGAAGCAGTCCTCTTGTAAAGCAATGTAATACTCTTGGGCTATGCTCAAACCATAGAAAACCATAAACAAATAAATAGCAATGCCAAAGTTCTCTACATACAGGTGTATTCCATGCATCTATGTGCACCACTCACAGCTGTTCATATGGTACTAGATGAATGTACATGTGATAAGGCCACGACAGCTGCGAAATAAATAGGGCTCCAAGCCATACGCTCTATGCGCTATCCTAGTGTATATTTTGACACAGGGAATGGCTGAACCCCATGCCATATACATGGTACTCATATGGCATGGCTACAGTCCATCTCTTATGTGAATTAATTACCTGTGACAAGCACCAATTGTATGATTTGCAATGTCACCTGGACATTATCATTGATTATGCAACAACAATGCGACAAGAAATACAAGAATAGTGTCCCAATATCCCACTGATGAATTCTACATTGCTTACATAGCGTAGAACATAGACCCTTCAATAAGAATGCTTTTTGACTCGCTCCCAGTACAGCCTGAACAAGATTCAACACGAGACAATGCTGTTTATTGTAATACTGTATAACTGATTGCACCACGATAAATGTGGTAAAGCTCTCTGATACCTTCGGGTCTGGCTAGCGCTGTATAAAGCTCTTATATAAAATAAATAAATAACCATGACATCACAAATAACATATTCGCTGACATCACTTGTGACATCACACATAAAAGCACCAATCTCATATTACATGATATCACTGATGCAGCGTAGGTTTGCACTTTATGCTGCATCAGTGTTGCACTTTGTAAGGTTAGGCAACACGTTATGGGAACACATAAGCGCTTCTTGACCATGCGACAGCACTTCTCTTGTATATAATGCCTTGTCTGTATCACCCAAGTGATGAGCGCTTGCAGCTGTTAGTACAATAAACAGTCTTTTATCTCTATGTAATGTATGCCAGGCTGTAGGACTGCTGCCTTTGGATTCCATAGAATCAATATGAGGACAATGTTTGCTGAGAGTTGAACTGCAGTCCTTTCAAACCATGCAGCATGTGAGCACATTAGCTGTGCCTATCAATAGACCTGCAGCCTTTTGTGTCCATGTGATCTGAGTAAGGATATCTGTTTACTCCCAGTGGAGATGCAGTCTTTCCTCTCCATGTGGCCACGGGATCTGTTCAAAGGCACTGCAGCATTCCGTGTCTACGGATCCAGAAAAGGAGGGCATTGCTCAACTCTGCCTATAAAAGAACATGTGTAATCCCCCTGTTGACTCCTGGCCCTTGCTTGGAAACGAAATAGACTTGGTCTCAGTTCTAGGTGACATATACAGCCAGGGGTGCTGTGGCCTTCACACTCCTGGATTTATCAGCCACATTCGACACAGTTGATCAATGTAACCTGGTTTCTAGAATTACAAACTAGACTGAGATCTACTGAATTCACCTGATCCACTTTCTTTCATCTGGATCACACACAGATGAAGCCACTTTTTTCCTTCTCTCTCCATGACTTGTTCTCTTCTACGTGGTGTTCTTCAAGGCTCATCACTTAGCCCTACACCATATTAATTGTCTACCTAGCTGCACTGGCCTATCCAGTTTGATGTTATAGCTTCGTTAGTATTCTTACGTCAGCCTGTCATCCACTGGACAGCTATCCACCAGACATCTACAACTCATTTTACAACGGCACAGTTTCTATTGCAGGTTGGATGAATTGCAACACCCTAAAGCTACACTCTAGCAGCCTGAACTGTTAGACTTCGGAGGCTCTCTATCGACCTGGACAACTCCTGGTGGAATGATACCCTGGGAGGTCCCCTCAAACCGCTATTATTGGCACCTTGGAACCTGGTTTGATTTCTATGTTCAAACAATATGTCAACAAAGCTCTTTACAATAGACCATAAAGTCTATGAACTCCAAGGAAAATAGTTCCTCTGCTCTCCTGCCAAGGCAGACAGATGGTCCATACGGCCACCATACTTGGGTGCTTAATCGCGTAACTCGAGTACAGCGGTAAGTATGATGTGATATTCCAGCAACCAGTATTACTGATTGCAATGGGATAGAAAATTCCGAAATGTGGAAATACCCAGTGGCTTATTCAAAAACCCCTTGTGCTGCCGGTAAGTCACTTTGACCCATATTAAAATGATGCACTGGTGGCGCAAAGGGCTTGTAAATAAGCCCCCAAGTGTTTGAAATGTAAATACAAATAACAGGAACTTATTATGTGACAGGAACTGTCTGTCACAGTCAATTACTGGAGCTCTTTAATTAAACGTATTGCCCATATGCCAAAGTGCAGGTATCTCTCTTTCGAATTAAAGAAGTGCAGGCACTCAGTACCTGGCAGTAAATGCCCACTTAAAGCACTGGTAATACAGCGGTATAATGACCTGTACGCTGAGAACGGCTGGTCAATTGGTGCTTTCTGCACCTAATTCCGACAGTAAATCTTCACTTCTGGGACCATTTCCACTTACAAATTTCACCGGCTTTTCTGCTGGTGAAATGGCAGGTAGGAAAATATTGGAACGCAATTTCCTCCATTTGACCGGTGATTCAAGTTGTTAGCCTCATCAGGATCAACTATCAATCTCAGTACGAGGGCCTCAGACTATGGGAACAACCATTATTTGGATTGTCAGAAGTATTTATTCACCAGACTCCAAATTGTCCAAAACACAGGGGTCCGACTCATTTTCAGCTTTAACCACCTCAACCCCACTTCTCCCTCTGTCGTGCCACTTTACATTGGCTTCTGGTCCAAAACGTGTCTACAAGAAATCCCGCCCCTTGGCTCATTGTGCCACTAACAGCTCCAGTCCTACCGCTCCCATTCCGGGCTGCTTCTCCATCTCTGGAGCGTGGCCTCTGCTCCAGCTTCTTTGGGTCCACAAAATCAGGACAGCTCTAATCAGTGGCATCTCCCTTTCCTACTTGTCAAACAGTGGAATGCTGCTGTCCCACTACGGCTCCAAAGCAACCAGCTCACTTTATTTTGCTCCAACTTTCTTTGGATAATTTTTTATAAATCTTTGTTTGTACATTACATCAAAAAAGTTAATCGCTGAAGTTTTGTCAAAAACCTTCAATAATGAATAATAGTTCACCACTTTGTGATACCTATGCCGCTTAGTGTGCTACAAACATGACGGATAAGTTACACG
Organism: Lissotriton helveticus; assembly: GCF_964261635.1. NCBI lineage: Eukaryota > Metazoa > Chordata > Amphibia > Caudata > Salamandridae > Lissotriton > Lissotriton helveticus. The sequence continues at coordinate 1,552,044,900 of NC_136065.1, forward strand.
TATGTTCTGCTTTATTCACCACATACTTCATCCGGTTGGAATTCAAATACATTTATTGCCATTTTACTTCCTCCACATTTATTGCATCTCTTTGCAAAAATGCTTTAATTATCCACACGATAGACTCCTACTAGGTAGCATCAGAAAATATTATCTCTCTACAGAGACGCTACTCCCCCTGTATTGTTAGCTTCCTTTGGATAATGCTAAGACAACCCCACCGTAACAGTGAGCTTTGTAAAGTTTTATCAATCGATTTATTCACTCAGATCAATGAGTGACAAATATGTAGCAAATTGTAATCAAAACAGATGTTAGTGATTTCTAGATTTTGAATCCATACTATATCACCCTTTCAATGAATTTTTTTTCTCCACAGAATTGTATACATCATGTAGGTATATGACATTTCTTTAACACATGAGCGAGAAAACCGCTGCACTCCTTGGTAGTTGAAATAATCTACAGGTAATGCTGGAAAATTCAAGTTATGGGAATTCAAGATGTTCACCTCCTGACTGTGAAGTGCTGGATTAAAGACGTGCTGGAGAAACTTTACGCAGTGTAAAGTTAAAATCTCGAATTCGCCGTGCGCGATGAAATCGCTGTACCAATAGTAATAGTCAGGTAATCAATAGGTGTATTCCGATTGGAAGAAAATGTATTTTGAACTGGTGTTCATATCATATTCCGTCATATGTTGAACCATTCAAATTATGTACATTTGTATCCAAACTAAAATTGTATCCATAGTGGTAACAAATGTCTAACTAGGTATATCCATAAACTCAGTAACAAATGCAACCCCAATGCATTTCGAGCGGAAGCTCTTCGTCAGGGGGAAATTTCTATGAAGAAAATCAGAAATAACAATGTATATATCGCTATACAGGAGCAAAAGGTCAAAAAATGCAGGAAAAATGGGGGATGCGGATCTGTAGGATGACTGGAGGAACTGTGGCTAGATGGTGATCTGAAAAACGGGAGTGTAATGGAGTTAACAGAAATAAAATAAGAGGTGAAACCACGTGCAAATTAAAAAGAAACAGTGGTGAACTGTGAAAAAGATGAGGCACCGGGGGTGTGAAAACGCCTATATTGGAAAATACAAACTGTAACCTAAAAGTTCTGTGGGTAAAAAAAACAAGTTCCTATTCCAGGCTGCTTCTCCATCTTCTGGAGCGTGGCCTCTGCTCCAGCTTCTTTGGGTCCCCAAAATCAGGACAGCTCTAATCAGTGGCATCTCCCTTTCCTTCTTGTCAAACAGTGGAATGTTGCTGTCCCACTACGGCTCCAAAGCAACCAGCTCACTTTATTTTGCTCCAGCTTTCTTTGGATAATTTTTTATTAATCTTTATTTGTTATATTACATCAAAAAAGTTATTTGCTGAAGTTTTGTCAAAAACCTTCAATAATGAATAATAGTTTACCACTTTGTGATACCTATGTCGCTTAGTGTGCTACAAACATGACGGATATGTTACACGTATGTTCTGCTTTAATCACCACATACTTCATCCGGTTGGAATTCAAATACATTTATTGCCATTTTACTTCCTCCACATTTATTGCATCTCTTTGCAAAAATGCTTTAATTAGCCACACAATAGACTTCTACTAGGTAGCATCAGAAAATATTATCTCTCTACAGAGACGCTACTCCCCCCGTATTGTTAGCTTCCTTTGGATAATGCTAAGACACCACACTGTAACAGTGAGCTTTGTAAAGTTTTATCAATCAATTTATTCACTCAGATCAATGAGTGACAAATATGTGGCAAATTTGAATGACAACAGATGTTAGTGATTTCTAGATTTTGAATCCATACTATATCACCCATTCAATGACATTTTTTTCTCCACAGAATTGTATACATCATGTAGGTATATGGCATTTCTTTAACACATGAGCGAGAGAACCACTGCACTCCTTGGTAGTTGAAATAATCTACAGGTAATGCTGGAAAATTCAAGTTATGGGAGTTCGAGATGTTCACCTCCTGAGCGTGAGGTGCTGGATTAAAGACGTGCTGGAGAAACTTTACGCAGTGTAAAGTTAAAATCTCGAATTCGCCGTGCGCGATGAAATCGCTGTACCAATAGTAATAGTCAGGTAATCAATAGGTGTATTCCGATTGGAAGAAAATTTATTTTGAACTGGTGTTCATATCATATTCCGTCATATGTTGAACCAATCAAATTATGTACATTTGTATCCAAACTAAAATTGTATCCATAGTGGTAACAAATGTCTAACTAGGTATATCCGTAAACTCAGTAACAAATGCAACCCCAATGCATTTCGAGCGGAAGCTCTTCGTCAGGGGGAAATTTCTATGAAGAAAATCAGAAATAACAATGTATATATCGCTATACAGGAGCAAAAGGTCAAAAAATGCAGGAAAATGGGGGATGCGGATCTGTAGGATGACTGGAGGAACTGTGGCTAGATAGTGATGTGAAAAACGGGAGTGTAATGGAGTTAACAGAAATAAAATAGGAGGTGAAACCACGTGCAAATTAAAAAGAAACAGTGGTGTACTGTGAAAAAGATGAGGCACCGGGGGTGTGAAAACGCCTATATTGGAAAATACAAACCGTAACCTAAAAGTTCTGTAGGTAAAAAAAACAAGTTCCTATTCCGGGCTGCTTCTCCATCTTCTGGAGCGTGGCCTCTGCTCCAGCTTCTTTGGGTCCCCAAAATCAGGACAGCTCTAATCAGTGGCATCTCCCTTTCCTTCTTGTCAAACAGTGGAATGTTGCTGTCCCACTTCGGCTCCAAAGCAACCAGCTCACTTTATTTTGCTCCAGCTTTCTTTGGATAATTTTTTATTAATCTTTATTTGTTATATTACATCAGAAAAGTTATTCGCTGAAGTTTTGTCAAAAACCTTCAATAATGAATAATAGTTTACCACTTTGTGATACCTATGTCGCTTAGTGTGCTACAAACATGACGGATATGTTACACGTATGTTCTGCTTTAATCACCACATACTTCATCCGGTTGGAATTCAAATACATTTATTGCCATTTTACTTCCTCCACATTTATTGCATCTCTTTGCAAAAATGCTTTATTAGCCACACAATAGACTCCTACTAGGTAGCATCAGAAAATATTATCTCTCTACAGAGACGCTACTCCCCCCGTATTGTTAGCTTCCTTTGGATAATGCTAAGACACCACACCGTAACAGTGAGCTTTGTAAAGTTTTATCAATCAATTTATTCACTCAGATCAATGAGTGACAAATATGTGGCAAATTTTAATGACAACAGATGTTAGTGATTTCTAGATTTTGAATCCATACTATATCACCCATTCAATGACATTTTTTTCTCCACAGAATTGTATACATCATGTAGGTATATGGCACTTCTTTAACACATGAGCGAGAGAACCACTGCACTCCTTGGTAGTTGAAATAATCTACAGGTAATGCTGGAAAATTCAAGTTATGGGAGTTCGAGATGTTCACCTCCTGACCGTGAGGTGCTGGATTAAAGACGTGCTGGAGAAACTTTACGCAGTGTAAAGTTAAAATCTCGAATTCGCCGTGCGCGATGAAATCGCTGTACCAATAGTAATAGTCAGGTAATCAATAGGTGTATTCCGATTGGAAGAAAATGTATTTTGAACTGGTGTTCATATCATATTCCGTCATATGTTGAACCAATCAAATTATGTACATTTGTATCCAAACTAAAATTGTATCCATAGTGGTAACAAATGTCTAACTAGGTATATCCGTAAACTCAGTAACAAATGCAACCCCAATGCATTTCGAGCGGAAGCTCTTCGTCAGGGGGAAATTTCTATGAAGAAAATCAGAAATAACAATGTATATATCGCTATACAGGAGCAAAAGGTCAAAAAATGCAGGAAAATGGGGGATGCGGATCTGTAGGATGACTGGAGGAACTGTGGCTAGATAGTGATGTGAAAAACGGGAGTGTAATGGAGTTAACAGAAATAAAATAAGAGGTGAAACCACGTGCAAATTAAAAAGAAACAGTGGTGTACTGTGAAAAAGATGAGGCACCGGGGGTGTGAAAACGCCTATATTGGAAAATACAAACCGTAACCTAAAAGTTCTGTGGGTAAAAAAAACAAGTTCCTATTCCGGGCTGCTTCTCCATCTTCTGGAGCGTGGCCTCTGCTCCAGCTTCTTTGGGTCCCCAAAATCAGGACAGCTCTAATCAGTGGCATCTCCCTTTCCTTCTTGTCAAACAGTGGAATGTTGCTGTCCCACTTCGGCTCCAAAGCAACCAGCTCACTTTATTTTGCTCCAGCTTTCTTTGGATAATTTTTTATTAATCTTTATTTGTTATATTACATCAGAAAAGTTATTCGCTGAAGTTTTGTCAAAAACCTTCAATAATGAATAATAGTTTACCACTTTGTGATACCTATGTCGCTTAGTGTGCTACAAACATGACGGATATGTTACACGTATGTTCTGCTTTAATCACCACATACTTCATCCGGTTGGAATTCAAATACATTTATTGCCATTTTACTTCCTCCACATTTATTGCATCTCTTTGCAAAAATGCTTTATTAGCCACACAATAGACTCCTACTAGGTAGCATCAGAAAATATTATCTCTCTACAGAGACGCTACTCCCCCCGTATTGTTAGCTTCCTTTGGATAATGCTAAGACACCACACCGTAACAGTGAGCTTTGTAAAGTTTTATCAATCAATTTATTCACTCAGATCAATGAGTGACAAATATGTGGCAAATTTTAATGACAACAGATGTTAGTGATTTCTAGATTTTGAATCCATACTATATCACCCATTCAATGACATTTTTTTCTCCACAGAATTGTATACATCATGTAGGTATATGGCACTTCTTTAACACATGAGCGAGAGAACCACTGCACTCCTTGGTAGTTGAAATAATCTACTGAATTCACCTGATCCACTTTCTTTCATCTGGATCACACACAGATGAAGCCACTTTTTTCCTTCTCTCTCCATGACTTGTTCTCTTCTACGTGGTGTTCTTCAAGGCTCATCACTTAGCCCTACACCATATTAATTGTCTACCTAGCTGCACTGGCCTATCCAGTTTGATGTTATAGCTTCGTTAGTATTCTTACGTCAGCCTGTCATCCACTGGACAGCTATCCACCAGACATCTACAACTCATTTTACAACGGCACAGTTTCTATTGCAGGTTGGATGAATTGCAACACCCTAAAGCTACACTCTAGCAGCCTGAACTGTTAGACTTCGGAGGCTCTCTATCGACCTGGACAACTCCTGGTGGAATGATACCCTGGGAGGTCCCCTCAAACCGCTATTATTGGCACCTTGGAACCTGGTTTGATTTCTATGTTCAAACAATATGTCAACAAAGCTCTTTACAATAGACCATAAAGTCTATGAACTCCAAGGAAAATAGTTCCTCTGATCTCCTGCCAAGGCAAACAGATGGTCCATCCGGCTACCATACCTGCGTGCTTAATCGCGAACTCGAGTACAGGGGTTAAGTATGATGTGATAATCCAGCAACCAGTATTACTGATTGCAATGGGATAGAAAATTCCGAAATGTGGAAATACCCAATGGCTTATTTAAAAACCCCTTGTGCCGCCGGTAAGTCATTTCCCACATATTAAAGTGACGCACTGGTGGCGCAAAGGGCTTGTAAATAAGCCCAAAAGTGTTTGAAATGTAAATACAAATAACAGGAACTTATTATGTGACAGGAACTGCCTGTCACAGTCAATTACTGGAGCTCTTTAATTAAACGTATTGCACATTTGCCAAAAGTGCAGGTATCTCTCTTTCGAATTAAAAAAGTGCAGCCACTCAGTACCTGGCAGTAAATGCCCACTTAAAGCACTGGTAATACAGCAGTATAATGACCTGTACGCTGAGAACTGCTGGGCAATTGGTGCTTTCTGCACCTAATTCCGGCAGTAAATCCTCACTTCTGGGACCATTTCCACCTACAAATTTCACCTGCTTTTCTGCTGGTGAAATGGCAGGTAGGGAAATATTGGAACACAATTTCCTCAATTTGACTAGTGATTCAAATTGTTAGCCTCATCAGGATCAACTACCAATCTCAGTACGAGGGCCTTGTAGTGTCCTGCGACGCAGGGTAGCGTTCCAGCCTACCCGCGCTTGCGAGGGCACGTTTAGCGCGGGCGTGTGTCATCACGCGCCCGCTATAAGAGTAAAGGGGCGTGGCCGGCAAAGTCAGTCGGGGCCACGATCACAGCAAATACCGGCTCCTGGTCTTTATTAGTCTCGCGGCGCCGCTGTAATTAGCGTCAGCGCTATCTTGAGACACCACATTGGCGACGAGGGGCTATTCGACCCCATGCTATGCAAAGTGCCCCCCCCCTGCTGTGTAAATGGGACGATTTTGGGAGCTGTTATGTTCAGGCCCTGGAGAGTCATGAGAGCCTCGTGGGTGCCTGCTGTGGGGCCAGTGTGCTGTTTGCTGCTGTTTCTAGGCTTGTGAGGCCTTACCTGTGCACTCCATCGCTGAAAGCTGCAAACATCACTAGAAGTGAGCCCTCAATGCACCCTGGGTCTGGCCCACGCCCGAGTACCACGGAAACCCACCTCTGAGGCCAGGGCTGGGCACCAGGCGAGTGACCACCAGCGGAGGACGGAGGGCAGACCAGCCACACAAATACCACCTGACATAGCCTCTGCCATCCCCGGCCGGACTTCCATCGGTGCACCCGAGAGGTGCACCTGCCGCAGAGTATACCACGCACGCGCCAAAATGGCGCTGATTCCCGCCATCGAGCCGTTTGTCGTCGATGGAGCTCCGTCGTCCCTCGCTCCATGATGGAGGGACTGGGTTGATCGTCTCCAGATCTACTTCGAAGGGGCGGGCACGGCCCGGGAAAAGCGCAGAGCATTACTTCTTCACCTGGGAGGAAAGTATATCCACCGTATATACAAAACGATAGTGGAAGCCACGCCGAAGATGTACCACACCCTCCTCAAAACTTTAAACGCGCACTTTGAACCCATGGCACGTAAAGACTATGAGAGGTTCATCTTCCGCCAGGCTAAGCAAGAAGCGGAGGAGTCACTGGACGCCTTCCACGGGAGACTGAAGGAGTTGGCCAGCACATGTGGATTCCGTGATGAACAGGAAGAACTTCGAGGACAGATAATTCAAGGGTGTTACTCCTCCAAACTCAGGGTCACCATCCTCCAGGAAGACGGCAAGCCGCTAGCTGACATCCTCAAGCTGGGGCGCTCCAAGGAGCTATCACAGGCCAGAGCCTCTCACATGGAAGCAGCCCTCTACTGACCCATCAAAACGGAGCAAGTCAACATGGCGGAGAAAGCGAACGTCGTAAGACAAAAAGTGCGCCAATATGCTGGCAGGAAACAGCAGGACAAGCGGAAAGAGTGTGGATACTGTGGAGGACCGCCCCACCACATGCAGGACTGCCTGGCAAAAGGAAAGAGGTGTAGTGCATGTGGGTGGATGAATTACTATGCGGCAGTATGCCGGTCGAGGAAGTCAAAGAAGGAAGCAGCGCAAGCAGTAGTGGAGGATCCAGACAGTGAATACATGGACGACGACACAAGTGACTATCCGGTCCACTACGTATTTGCGATTGACCAACCGGGGTGGAAGAAGTGACGTCTGCCATAATGCCAAATCAAAGTCCATCAGCAAGAGGTGAGAGCCACCATCGACACAGGAGCATCCATTGAACTGATGGCGGCCAACGTGTACACCAGCTGAGTAAAAAGCCCCCTCTCCGTGAAGCAAGGATCAGGGTATTCGCATATGGCCAGAAGACGCCAATTCCACTCATAGGGTGTTTCAAAACGGATCTGCAACACCATGGCCTCAAAGTCCCTACCACAGTGTACGTCACCAAAGAAGGCAGCGGCATGCTGATTAGCGGACAATCGGCAGAAGAGCTGAGGCTCATATCGTTTGCCATGGCAGTGCTGGAGGATGAGCTAGAGGCCATTTTAGAAGAATTCCGGGACGTCTTCAAAGGCATCGGATGCCTGAAAGGGAAAGAGGTCTCCCTCCATATCGACCCATCGGTCCAACCAGTGGCACTGAGACACAGGCGCATCGCGTTCCATCTGAGGAAGAAGGTCAAGGAAGAACTGGAGGCGTTGGAGAAACAGGGCATTATTGAAAATGTAAGTGGGCCCACCCCATAGGTCTCCCCGATCGTGGTGGCTCGGAAACCGAAACAGCCGGGACAAGTCCGAATTTGTGTGGAAATGCGCCTCCCAAATGCCGCCGTAAAGAGGGAATGACACCTCTCCCCAACCATCGACGACATACTGGGGGAGTTGAACGGAGCGAGATGGTTCTCCAAGATGGACCTCCGGTCGGGGTATCACCAACTGCCACTACACCCGGACTCCCGAGACATAACAGCCTTCTCCACGCACGTAGGCCTCAGAAGATACCGACGCCTCAACTTTGGGATCTCGAGTGCCGCTGAGGTGTTCTAAAACACTATCCGTGAAGTCCTCAGTGGGCTCCCAGGAGTTTTAAACGTGAGCGATGATTTGCTCATCTACGCATCGTCGGTTGAAGATCACCATCAGAGGTTAAGGGGAGTGCTACAAAGGATCCAAGAGTCCGGCCTGACCCTACACCTGGAGAAGTGTCAATTTCTGAGAAATAAGATCAGCTTCTTTGGCTACACATTCTCGCACCAAGGAATTGCCCCGGACGCCGAAAAAGTGAGGGACGTCCAAGAAGCCCCTGCCCCCACCATCATCTCGGAAACTAGGAGTTTCCTGGGCATGGTGAACTTTTGTGGACGCTTCGTTCCCGATCTTTCTAACCTCACCACACCATTGAGGGAACTGACAAAGTCCACCACGACGTGGCAGTGGGGCCCAGAACAAGAACAAGCCTTCAAAGCCACTAACCGGGCTCTGTCAGCAGGCACAACCCTGTCCTATTTTGACCCGACCCGGTCCACCAACGTTGCAGTGGACGCCAGCCCCTATGGGCTAGGGGCAGTGCTAACTCAACTACAAAGCAGCGGAGAATGGGCCCCGATTGCATATGCCAGCCGCTCCTTAACGGACACAGAGCAGAGATACTCGCAGATAGAGCGGGAAGCAATCACCATCCACTGGGCCTGTCGACACTTTCATGTGTATGTGTATGGTCATCCTTTCACAGTGTCGACGGACCACAAGCCGCTCATACCCCTATTTCAAGGCTCGGTGTCCAAGCCCCCACCACGGATTGAGAAGTGGATACTTCAGCTCCAATGCTATGACTACAGAGTAGAGTACAAACCCGGATCATCAAAACCCGCAGACTATCTCTCGAGACATCCCGGACGGCCACCCAAGCGGAAAGAGAGGAGTCGGAAGATACCGAAGAATACGTCCGGCTGGTACTGGAGAGGGCTCAGCCCCTACCAATGAGTCTGGGAGCCATCATCAAAGCCACACGGGGAGATGAGTGTCTACAACTGGTCGCCGAGGCTGTCCAAGTGAACGACTGGCGCCCAAGCCAAACCACCCTAAACAGGCGGACACCGCAAGCTAAAGGGGCTTTAGAATCCATGATGTGAGTCAAGGACGAACTGTCGGTCGACAGCCGAGGCTGCCTCTTGCGAGGACCGCGATTGGTGATGCCCTTCAGCCTGGCTCAGCAGGCCGTTGACCTGGCACACCGTGGACACCAAGGCATGGTAAAAACCAAGAGTAGGCTGAGGGCCAAAGTGTGGTTCCCAGGAATGGACACAATGGTGGAACAGACAGTCCGGACCTCCGCCTGGTGTCAAGCAGCAGGACAATCAGACCGCCCTCACCCTGTCATCACTGAGGAGAACCCTAAAAGACCGTGGGAATGTGTAAGCGCAGACTTTGGACATCTTCCTGATGGGCGCTATGCACTAGTGATCATCGACGATTTCAGGAAGTATCCAGAGGTGGAGATTGTAGGGAGCCAGGCAGCCACGGAGGTCATCACCAAGCTCCAAAAAACCATTGCTACGCACGGAATATTTGAGGTGGTCAAAATAGACAATGGAGCACCCTTCCAGGGACAGGAATTTGCAGATTACCTAAAGAGCTGGGGGATCAACCACCGGAAAGTGACCCCCCGCTGGCCCCAAGCCAACGGGGAAGTGGAGAGATTCATGCGTACGCTCAACAAAACAATACGCATTGCACATGCCGATGGATCACCAGTGGAAAGAGCCATTTACAGCTTTTTGAGAGAGTACCGGCAGACACCCCATCTCACAACCAAGGCAGCCCCTGGCCCAGCGACCATGGGCCGAGTAGTGAAGGACACCCTCCCAAACCACCCTTACTGGGTCCCCGCTCGAGTAGATGTAGACAGAACCCTAGCTAACCGGACCCAATCCAACAACCAAGCCAGTGCCAGGAGAGGGGCCAAAGAATCAGACATCCAAGAGGGAGACAGAGTGTTCATCAAAGACCTACATCCAGGGAGCAAATTCCGGCTCCCATTCGAGCATAAGCCCTGGACTGTTCTCCGCCGGACTGGCACCATGGTGACCGCACAGAGGGGATCCGAATTTGTCACTCGAAACGTCTCGTTCTTCAAGAAGGCACACCCCAGAGCTCCAGATCGTCAGGAGCCAGATTGCCCGACAGCCAGGCCCCGCAGCCAGCGGATGAAGACGACTATGAACTAACAAGGCAGTACCCCACCGAAAATGAAAACCGAATGGACCAGGACACCCAGCCGATGCAGGAGACACCAGGAGAGAGCCTGCCGAGCTCTCCCGTGCAGTCTCCGACAAATGGGACCTCGCAGAGAGTGACACAGTCAATGCCACTGTCACGAGGGGAGCAATCCAGGTATGGTTTGCGCCAAAATCCAGCACCTTCATCCCGGCTAGCTGATTTCATGGTGTGACCGTCCAGAGACTGGAAATCAAGAGACTGGTAACAGACCCTCGTTAGTTCTATGATGCTGTTTATGTTTTGTTCAAATAACGGTTAGAAGGAATGTAGTGTCCTGCGGCGCAGGGTAGCGTTCCAGCCTACTAGCGCGGGCGTGTGTCGTCACGCGCCCGCTATAAGAATAAAGGGGCGTGGCCGGCAAAGTCAGTCGGAGCCACGATCACAGCAAATAACGGCTCCTGGTCTTTATTAGTCTCACTGCGCCGCTGTAATTAGCGCCAGCGCTATCTTGAGACACCACAGGCCTCAGACTATGGGAACGACCATTATTTGGATTGTCTGAAGTATTTATTCACCAGACTCCAAATTGTCCAAAATACAGGGGTCCGACTCATTTTCAGCTTTAACTGCCGCAACCCTACTTCTCCCTCTGTCTTGCCACTTTACGCTGGCTTCTGGTCCAAAACGGTTCAACAAGAAATCCCGCCCCTTGGCTCATTGTGCCACTCACAGCTCCAGTCCTACCGCTCCCATTCCGGGCTGCTTCTCCATGTTCTGGAGCGTGGCCTCTGCTCCAGCTTCTTTGGGTCCCCAAAATCAGGACAGCTCTAATCAGTGGCATCTCCCTTTCCTACTTGTCAAACAGTGGAATGCTGCTGTCCCACTACGGCTCCAAAGCAACCAGCTCACTTTATTTTGCTCCAGCTTTCTTTGGATAATTTTTTATAAATCTTTTTTTGTTATATTACATCAAAAAAGTTATTCGCTGACGTTTTGTCAAAAACCTTCAATAATGAATAATAGTTCACCACTTTGTGATACCTATGTCGCTTAGTGTGCTACAAACATGACTGATATGTTATACGTATGTTCTGCTTTTTTCACCACATACTTCATCCGGTTGGAATTCAAATACATTTATTGCCATTTTCTTCCTCCACATTTATTGCATCTCTTTGCAAAAATGATTTAATTAGCCACACAATATACTCCTACTAGGTAGCATCAGAAAATATTATCTCTCTACAGAGACGCTACTCCCCCCCGTATTGTTAGCTTCCTTTGGATAATGCTAAGACACCCCACCGTAACAGTGAGCTTTGTAAAGTTTTATCAATCAATTTATTCACTCAGATCAATGTGTGCCATGAGTGACAAATATGTGTCAAATTTCTAATGACAACAGATGTTAGTGATTTCTAGATTTTGAATACATACTATATCACCCATTCAATTAATTTTTTTTCTCCACAGAATTGTATACATCATGTTGGTATATGGCATTTCTTTAACACATGAGCGAGAGAACCGCTGCACTCCTTGGTAGTTGAAATAATCTACAGGTAATGCTGGAAAATTCAAGTTATGGGAGTTCGAGATGTTCACCTCCTGACCGTGAGGTGCTGGATTAAAGACGTGCTGGAGAAATTTTACGCAGTGCAAAGTTAAAATCTCGAATTCGCCGTGCGCAATGAAATCGCTGTACCAATAGTAATAGTCAGGTAATCAATAGGTGTATTCCGATTGGAAGAAAATTTATTTTGAACTGGTGTTCATATCATATTCCGTCATATGTAGAACGATTCAAATTTTGTACATTTGTATCCAAACTAAAATTGTATCCATAGCGGTAACAAATGTCCAACTAGGTATATCCGTAAACTCAGTAACAAATGCAACCCTAATGCATTTCGAGCAGAAGCTCTTCATCAGGGGGAAAGTTCTATGAAGAAAATCAGAAATAACAATGTATATATCGCTATACAGGAACAAAAGGTCAAAAAATGCAGGAAAAATGGGGGATGCGGATGTGTAGGATGACTGGAGGAACTGTGGCTAGATAGTGATGTGAAAAACGGGAGTGTAATGGAGTAAACAGAAATAAAATAAGCAGTGAAACCACGTGCAAATTAAAATCAAACAGTGGTGTACTGTGAAAAAGATGAGGCACCGGGGGCGTGAAAACGCTGATATCGGAAAGTACAAACTGTAACCTAAAAGTTCTGTGGGTAACAAAAACAAGTGATCTGGGCCGTAACGAAGTAAACATGCAACGTACGGAAGTGTAACAATGCAGGAGGTAACGAGAGGAGGATCCCAAGAAGTGTTGGCCGTGTGAGCTATTGAGAACGGCGGGTGAAAAACGGAAACAATAAGTGAGATGAGGTTAGAAGAACTCCCGGTAAAATCTTACCGCAAATGTGATGGTTACGGCCACCGTAGTAAGAAAAAGCATCAGGACAAAAGTAAAACGGAACAAATAAATTTAAAATTAAAAAGTAAAATTAAGTCATTAAGAAAAAACATAATGGTCATCAAAATAAAACCAGAATAAAGAGGAGTAGATAAACGTAAAGGTAAAAGGTAGAAAATGGGGTGAAAGATGATAGGAAAAAAGAGTATTGGAACAATGGTGACACGAGGGTCAAGCTAATAGAGGGGAACGGTGGTGAAAAGAAGCAGAGGTGCAAGTGAAATGGAATATGAATAAAGTAATAAGAAAATAGTAGTAGGGAATAAGGGGGAGTGTACAAGAAATGGAGATGAGAGCCAAGGAGGGATCTCAAATCCAAACGGAGACAAGTAATAAGAAAATAGAAGTAGAGAGTAAAGGAGAGTGTACAAGAAATAAAAATGAGAGCCAGGGAGGGATCTCAAATCAGAACAGAGACAGCAAACAAAGGAAATGCTTCATAAATAACAACTGTATTCAAGTCTCTCATTGAGCCTTTCGGGTGTATAGAGTTCAGTTTGTGCATCCAGTAGAGTTCTCTTTGTAGTAGAAACTTTCTGTTGTCTCTACCAGCTGCTTTGCTCACAGCCTCCAAAATCAGGAACCTTAATTGGCTGATGTTATGTGAATGTTTATAAAATGAGCAGCTACACAAGATTTTACATTTTTGGTGCGCATATTACTGCGGTGTTCAGTAAGTCGAGTCTTGATTTTTCTCTCAGTCTTGCCCACATAGGGAAAACCACATGGGCATTTGAGGAGGTATACCACGTTGGTGGTATCACATGTAGCATTAACCTTAAGATTTATGGGTGTTCCTTGTGTGGGGTATTGTATGATGGTGCCCTTGATTATGCTGTTGCAATTGCCACAATTGTGGCAAATTACTTTCCCCTTGAATGTGGTATCTGTGGGATTTTTGCGAGGTTTTAGCATCTGTTGGATGTTTTTGGATCGTTGATAGGCAAAAGTAGGAAGACTGTGAAAGATGTTATTGAACTCTGGTTCCAATTGGAGAAGTTGCCAATATTTTTTAACGGAAGCTTTGATTTTAACACTGGTTGGAGAGTACTTGGAAATGAAGACTGAGCGAGTATCCGTGGTCTGTGAAGGCGCTTTCACTGTCAACAATTGAGAACGGTCTTTGATCTGTACACGGTTCTCTGCCAATTGAGTGATGCTGTTGGGGTAACCTCTTTGATGGAATTTGTTGATGATAGTAGAACTGCCCGCTTTGAACAGTTCAGCAGTAGATGCGATGCGTTTGGCTCTCAAAAGTTGGGAGTATGGCAGGTGTTTTTTAAGGCTCATCTGATGAAAGCTTCTAAAATGTAAGTAGTTATTGCGATCGGTGGGTTTAGTGTAGATAGAAGTCTCTAGTTTGTTGTCCCGGATTCTAATGTTGACATCCAAAAATGATATGTGAGTTTGACTCATGTTGTATGTAAATTGGATCCTGCCGCCAGCTGAATTGAGACGATTGATGGCTGCCACAAGTTGCGATTCTGAGCCATTCCACATTAGGAATATATCGTCTATGTAACGGTTATAACTGATTAGGTGATCTTGCCATTCTTGGTTTGAGGAGATATGATCTGACTCAAACTGGTGCATGAAAAGATTCGCGTATGCAGGCGCGGCACAGTTGCCCATTGCCACGCCTGATAGTTGAATGTAAAATTTGTCCATACAGTTGAAATAACTATGATGGAGGGTAAACTAGTTCCATGAGGGACACTTGTATGTTCAAGGGTTTGTCCGTAGCTAATAAGGCTGCTTCTATAGCATGTAATCCCAGATTGTGTGGGATAGAAGTGTACAACGAACAAACGTCGATAGTACATAAATAGATGGTCTCATTGGGTTCAATAACTGTCTTGTTGATTTTGGTGAGAAAGTCCGTGGTGTCTTGTATGTAGCTAGGCATGCGTCTTACGCTGGGTTGTAAGTGTCTGTCAATATATATGCCGATTGGCTCGTGAATGGAGTTACGTGTGCTGACGATCGGCCGGAATGGTGGACGTGTAGCATGCTTATGAATCTTCGGAACCATATATAAATATGGCACTTGAGGATGATCCTTCATGAGAAATTTTTTGTCGCGTTCTGTGATGGTGCCCACTGTAACAGCTGTGTCAATGATGTTCTGTAGCACTTCTGGGAATTCTGGTGATGGATCTAAGTGCACCTCCATGTACAATGTGTTATCACTCAAATGATTGGTGATGCTTTTCCGGTAAAAGTTGGTGTCTAAGATGACAAGGACACCCCCTTCATCAGCTTTACAGATGGTTATATCCAGGTTATCTGCCAATTGGGCAAGGCTTGACGTTCTTGATGAGATAGATTGGAGCGATGGTGTACAGATCCTTGGTAGATGGTGTGAAGGTCTTGTTGGACTAGTAATTCAAATGTATCCAGAATTTTACGGCTCACTGGAGCCAAAAAATTGCTCTTGGGTCAAAGATCCAAAAGAGTACCAGAATCCCCGTCACTCTGTGGGACACAAACGTGATGAAAGAAGTGTTTCAGTTTAAGAGATCTCATAAACTTATAGAAGCAGACTTGTGTTTCCAATTCGTTCGAGATAGAAGTGGGGACAAACAAAATTCTCTTCTCTAAGACTTTAGTTTGAATAGCTGTGATATTGGTTTTGGAAATGTTGATCACTAGGTTCGATGGCTTCTGGTGGATTTTGCCACTGGTTGTTGTAGGTTTAGAATGTTGGGACCTCCTTTAACACAAACATAGTGAAAGGGCAGCGGAGCGACACACAGAGTCAAAGACATGCATAAAGTCAACGAGTGGTAGGAGAGGTGATTGGCTTATAGACAGTTAATACTGTAATGTACTTTCTTTAAGAAAGTGACTCTTCATCTCTTTCCTAAATTCGAGCTGGGTTGAGACAGTTCTGTTGGATACTGAGGGGCAGATTTATGTTGGACTTGCGCCACGTTTACGCCGCCGTTGCGTCACGCAACAGCGCGGAAACGTGGCGCATCCCTGCGACCTATTTACAACGTGACGCATCTAGACAGATGCGTCACGTTGTAATGCCCTGCGCCACATGAAACCTGCGTCAGGTTTCATGTGGGCGTTTTGTCGCAGGGTGGGCGTTCCCTCGTAGGAAAGCCCTGTAAAACTGACGCAGTGAAATCTACAAGATTTCACTGAGTTAGTTTTACGACGCTGCTGGGTCAAATCCTTACGCCTGCTTGAAGCAGGCGTAAGGAGTGACGCACCACGTTATGTATGGGTGGCCTCTGTAAATTGCAGGAGTTGCGTCGCACTTGCGACGCTACTCCAGCAATGCGCCGTCCATACACCACAAGATGCGTCACGCATCTGCCCTTCCTTGCACCACGGTGCGCCGCATTGTAAATGTGGCGCATCTGTGGTGCCGCAAGGAGGGAATTGCGTGACGCATCAGTTCTGGCGCATCCCTGCTGATTTGCAGAGATGCGCCAGAACTCATAAATCTGCCCCAGAGTATTGTTCCGGATACTGGGTGCAAAGATGCAGAAGGCCTGCTGCCTTGTTTTTTCTTTTCTTTGACAGGAAAAGAGCTATCAGCAAGCAAGAACTATACAATCCAAGTCTGGAACTGAAATCTCTCAGCTCCTTGCAGAGAAACATAATTCCCACAGCCAAAGCCACCTATATAAGTCCACCATTGTACTGCATCTTCCAAGCCATCAAGGTCATCGTTAGAGCCATCAAGCACTGAATAAATGTGATCCCAGGTACCCCACAATGCTTTATTCAACTGCCATTTACAATGTAAACAACCATTCATCCTCAATAGCAAAAAGTAAGTTGTTGCTCTCTCTTCCATCCCTCTGTGTAATTTACTGAAGTGGTCCTTCTTAATTTACATCCCCATGCAGGCATTGGTAACAACCTTATAACACCCTGAAGAAGACCAGATATGAGGACAACTTCTTTCTGCCCACCATCACTAAATATCTCTAAAAAGAAGCAATCACACCTCTTAACATGGTAAATGCATCCCTTGTAGAATAAATATTTCCCATTGCAACTAAGAATTGGAAATGACCCCTGCTACTGAAAAAAAACTTGAACTCTCAAGACCATGCCAGCTAGCAATCCATCACAGTTTTACTATTCACAAAACATAGGTAAGCAGTTGCTGTCTGATCTGTCAAATCAAAAGACAAAGTTAACATTGATTCCATTAGGACACAGCAATCTGGTTTCGGACTACGCTGTGGCACTCACACTGCAAGCGTACAAAACATGGATGACACCCTCCTAATTGTACAACAAGAGGCCTGCATGTGGAAGTTGGTTCAGTTTCATTTCTGAGCCCCTGGAGATGCCACTGACATTGTAATAGTTCTACTTCAATAACTAAAACCAACATCTACTCGCCAGGATAGGCACCATGAGATCCCACAGGCTGCTTGTAACTTGAGGAGTATACAAAACAGTACTAACCGTGGTAGCTTTGGTCACACAGGGCTCATAGCATAGGCAGCACTGTAACCTTCCTTCCAGTGTACAGAGCACATAGAGCACAGGGACAAGGCTGATGTAATGTCAAGATGCCCAGATCCGAACCCACTACCCACCTTACACTAACAACATGCAGGTTAGAAATAGAGCTGGGAAAAGGGAATGGGACGAGAGAGAGTTCAATTCTTTCTTTATTGTTGAAGTTAATTAAAACCATAACAATGTCATAATGCAAATAAGGTATCAATGGTTTAACAACAAATAAACAATTTAAAATATATATATAAAAAAAGGGCATGTTACTTATTTTATCCTAAAAGCCGGAAGTGATGTCCTTATCATGACACCAATTAAAATTAGTTCGTAATTCTGTGTCGTCAGGTTGTTGTCGGGGTTACGGTTTCATCAAATATTAACATTGAAAGCTTTTTAACATATTTAAAATTGCAATAAAGATACTAAACATTACTGGGTTGGCAGTGCCTGTTTCCATCAGCCATTTAGTTTTTCTCATAAAGTAATAGAAATGTCATCATTTTACAGGTCAGCTGAGGGTCTGTTGTACCAAGTCCTCTAATGATGGCGGATCTACAAGTTCGGATCCCTCTGTCATTAAAAGCCTTTTCTAGGAGCAATACGGGTTTCGATTTTAAGCTGGGGCAGACACATATGAGATGGATGAAATCTTGCCATGCTGCACCACATAAGCTACAAGATTTGACGCCTGTATACTTCCATGCTGGTTGATCAGCCAGGCTTGGTAATACCCCAAATCTGGTTGTCATTAACTTGCGTTTCAAGCAGGGCGAGTATGTTGTACCGAGGTATTCCGCCGGTCAGAGTGATGTATAGGATTGGAGAACCATCCAGCCATGGGATCTTTTAGCTAAGGTACATTTGTCTTCTAGTAATGATTGTAGCTTAGCCGCCTTGTTTGTTATGCTACGGAAGACTTGGAAGGAAGGGTTCTGCGCCCAAAGTTTGTTTGTCTCGGTTTCCTTCAACACCATTTTCAGGAATTTGCCGTAACTTGAGCTTGGATCATCTTCCTGGGCTCGCCACAAGGCGTTATTTAAGGTAATAGATCGATTCTGCCAACGTTTATACCATTTTAATAGCTGTATATTTTCTCCCTATCTCCTGTTTGATGAGGCTAAATTCCAGTGGGACCTGCGCCGGGGATGCTGTCTGAGGTAGACTAAAGACTTTTTTGCAGGCCTTTGTTTGCAGACAGTCTAGGAGTTTTCCGTCTTTGCCATTTAAAACTATGCTTGCATAGGTTATTGCAGGTAGTAGCTTAGCGGTCATCACTGCTATTAGTGGCGTGAAGGAGGAACCATATATTTTTTTGCAATGACACAGAAAGCATAAATAATGCCATTTCCTTTTTTTTCCAGATATTGTTTCTGAAGTTGAAAATTTTATCTATTGTCTATATCTACCCCCAGGTACTTATAAGTTCTTTCTATTCCAAGGCTCGTCTCTCCCAGTTTGAATTGATACTTATGTCGCGTGCAGTTCGTGACTGACATAGTTTTTGTTTTAGTGTTGTTAATTTCCAGTGCGTTGGTGTTAGCAAACGTTAGGAGCTCATTAAGTGCTCTCTGTAGGCCTACACTGGTTAGACTGAACAAAACTATATCGTCTGCGTACGAGTGGTGCATTATGGGCAATGTTGCCAGGCACGGAGGATGTGTATTTACCTGATCTAGTCGGGGTGAGAGATCTGCCATAAAGAGGTTAAATAAATGGGGGGCTAGTACACAGCCTTGTTTCAGTCAAATCTCTGTTTGTATCTTCTTGGACAATTTTGTACCATTTGCTATTTTCACACTGACCCACGTGCACGTATACAGTTGTATAATGGGTCGCAACATTGTTTTCGGGAGACCTAGGTTCTGTAGTTTAGTCCATAACAGCCCGCGGTTCACACAATCTAATGCGGCTTTGAAGTCTATGAAACACAGTTGTAGTGGTCTTCGCTGGTGTTTGCACTTATCTGCTATTGTGGCAAGGGCTAAAATATTTGTTGTTGTGCCACATCCTTTGCGGAACCCTGTTTGGTTAAATGGGATCAGCCCTTTTATGTTGGACCATTCTACCAAGTCCTCCAGGATTAATGAGGCAAAGTATTTTGCTTCCACATCCATAAGTGCGATTAGCCTATAGTTTGCCTGGTCTGCCCTGTCACCTCCCTTAAAGATTGGATTAATGATTGACCCTCTCCAGCTTGAGGGGAGGGTATTTGTTAGGCCGATTTTGTTGTAGAGACCTGATAGCGATTTTGCCCAGTAGTCGGGATCAGCCCTGGAGATGGCCTGCGGGATGCCATTTGGGCCTGGGGCCCCATCATTGCGAACCTGTTTTATTATTCTGGAGATATCTTCTACTATGTGGTGTTGACTTTCCAGGGCTGGTAGTGGGGCTAGGGTGGTACCGAGGTCTTGTGGTGGAGGGTGATTCTTCCCAGAGAGTTTAGGGATCAGAGATTTACTGTTACTGTTTGTTACGCTTTTCGGGAATGTTGTGAGATCTTCAAATGCTTTACTTAAATGAACTACTCAGTCATTCTCTGTTACAGAGGCATTATTTATCACTTCTTTTGATCTTGTTGTGCCATTTACTAATTCCCAGAAGAACCTGTTGTTTGTTTGTTTGGCACAAAAAAGTAGCTTTGTCCAGAATGTCTCCTGTTG
The DNA here is from genome assembly GCF_964261635.1 of Lissotriton helveticus. Taxonomy (NCBI): domain Eukaryota; kingdom Metazoa; phylum Chordata; class Amphibia; order Caudata; family Salamandridae; genus Lissotriton; species Lissotriton helveticus. Next base: position 1,552,065,178 of record NC_136065.1, read on the forward strand.
TGCTTTATGGTCCTTCCAGATTTGATTTTTGTACTGCCTCTTGATATTCTTTATTTCCTGCCAGGTGTGATTTGGGACTTTCTGTGTGTTGTTTTTCCTCACCGCCTTACTCAGTTCTTTTCTTAGTAAATAGGCCTTGCTGGAAATATTTGCAGACCTTCTGGTCTGTGCGTAATTCATTTTGGGTGCCTGAATTAATAGTTTGTTCGTGAAGGTGGATCAGTTCTCTACTGAGTTATTGCCGGATATGACCTTTGCTTCAATTATTTCTTTTGCTAGTAATATTAGCTCTGGCATAGTTTCTGCCGACCATCTTATATGTTTCAGATTAGTTGTAGTCAGTTGACCCATCTCAATGGGAGCCAGGCTATGTTTTAGATAGCCTGTTTCCAGTTCAAGTACCTGATATGAATGATCACTTCAGTTTGAGTGCTTGATCGTATATTTCATCACAGAAGCGAGTAAAGGAAGTGTTAAAATTGAATAATCTAAAATTGACTGGGAGTGGGCACCCTGATAGGTCCACCGCGGAGGAGTGTCATCTTTTCTTCTACCGTTTAAGACTCACAAGCCTATATGTTCTAGTGCCAGAACCAGATTTTGCCCGTTCAAATCATGTCTCTTTATTGAAGAGAATGATTGTGAGGGAACAGACCATAGCTCGTTGTCCGCTGTCAGCTGGTCATCATCATCTGGTGTATGGATTAAATATGAATTTAAATCGCCAGTTATTATTATCTCCCAGGCTGGGTTTTCAAATCTGATTGAAGTGATTATCGACATAAATTTTTCAGACTGTGCCTCTTTTTTCCTGGCGTTTGGATGAAATTAGAGGTTTATTAATATCACTGTAGTTGTCTGATTTTTAGGCCCCTGGACCATTTTGATTACTTGTAGGTCTGATGTCGTACTCGGTAGCTGTTCAGTTTTGATATTTAGAGCCGTTGATATATACATATTGATAAGCCACCCTTTGGCCTTCCATGTTTATGTGTTCTGGTTGCCGTTACATGGTGGAGTGTGCAATTGGCCACGTCCTTGCACTCCATCAGCCATGTTTCTTGGAGTGTGATGATGTCATAATACTCCCAATATGCTGGAGCACTGTCGTCCTGTAGTTCTCTTTTTGCATCTGCGATGTTCCAGGATAAAAAATTTACAGTATTGTTATTGATGCTTTTTCCCTTTGTGGCGAGTCATTTCCGACATTTAGGGCTTTGGCCATCCAGTTCCATTTATTACTGTCTTGTTGTGGGGTTTGACTCCCCGTTATATCTTCAGAAGAGTTTATTTTTCCACTTGCATTTTGAAGTACTGAGTACACTGGGATGTTCTGTTCCTCTTTTTTTGGTTTCTGAGGCATAATTAGTAGAGGTGAAGGATATCGTCGCTTTGTTGGTCTTGTCATTGTAATGCCCCAACCTTCAAACTCTTGTCTGGCATTCATTATTAAAGCCACTATTTCAACATTTTTCCAAGTCTATAGTGTTTTTCCGTGCTACTATTTTTTTCTTGAGAAATAAATTCAATCGACAATTGATCTGTGTTAGTCAGATGCTTTAAGGTAGGGTTTTCAGCTATAAGTTTCAATATGTTCCCTCTATTGAGGAGATCTTGTTGCCCCTGAGAGATGTAGTGGGGGTTAATATGATCTGCTTGTTCCAAGTGTTTTCTTGACTGTTGTCCGATGTTATTACTGTAGGTGCTGAACGTTGAAATACCTCTCTTTGATTGATTCCATGTCTATCGCCTGTTTGCATATTGATTTTGATTATGAATTTTTCCTTCGATACATCTTCTTTTGGGAGGTTTCTTTGCTCCATCTCAGGGCTGCCCTTTGTTTGCACTGGGTTGTCCTTATATCAGATGATCGCTTCACAAGAGTCAGTTCTGATAACTCTCTTTGATTGGTTCCGGGTCTATCGCCTGTTGGTTTATTGATTTTGATTGTGAAGTTTTCCTTCCTTGCAGTTTCATTTGGGGGTATTAACAACTTCCTCCGTTGCTTGATTTACCATTATTCTATCTTTCTGTACTTCTCGACTTATATGTCTGGCTTCCTGGTTTGTTCAAGATTTGTGTTTGTATTGGGACTGAAGGTTTCTTAATTTAGCTTCCAATGGTTTGCTATTAATGGATGCTGGTTGGATTTGAGTTTGATTTATCTGAATCATATTAAATGATTTGTCCGTTTGTAGATTGTGACATGGGGCCATATGTATCATGCTCAAATGCGTTCGCAAACCCGAAATTGGCAGAATTTCGGCGTTTGCGAACGCATTTTCGCAAAATGGTATGTATCACCCAAATCTGCATGCAAAATTAGGAATCGCAAAATTTGCGATTCCTTATTTTGCGATTGCATTTAAGGAATCGCAAATTTTGCAATTCCTTAAATGCAATGTAAGAAGCCAAAAAAATTTGCTAAAGGGCCTTAAGGAATCGCAATGACCACCAACTTCTAGTTGGTGGTAAGTTGCGAATTCCTTGAAAAATGCACAGTTTCGCATTTTTCAAAGTGCCATGTGACGCACATACATGCCCTTAGGGCATGTTTGTGCGCCACATGTGCACCCATGCATATTTCAGGGGTTCAACAGGGTGTCGTTTGGACACCCCTGCACCCTTGAAATTATTCTCAATTTGCGATTAGCAAATTGCGAATCGCAAATTGAGAATAACTTCTCATTCATTCCTATGGGCCTCCTGGCCCATAGCAATGAATGGGAAAGTATTCCTTAATTGCAAATTCGCAATTTGCAAATTCGCAATTAAGGAATATCAAGAAATCGCTAAAAAATAGCAATTTTCATGATACATACCAATTATCGATTCTGAAATAGCGATTTCTTAAAAATCGCTATTACAGAATCGCTAATTGGTACCTTGATACATATGGCCCTTAGTGAGGTTGACGAGGTGTGATGTCCTTGTTGTTGCTCTTCCTCTACTATAGTCCTTTGATCTATATGTGTACTTGACATTTCTGGACCTGTGTGAATTTTTATGGTTTCAAAGATATGGAACCATCTCCTATTGGTATTTGTATCTTGTATTGTGTTCTGATTGTTCTTTCTGGATTTCCTTGCTCTTTTCCTCTGTCTCTTGGTTTGCCGGCATATCTCGGTCTTGCCTTGGACATCTAGTAGGGCTGGATGAGCATTTGCATGGGCCATGTTTTTATCTATCATCCTTGTCCCTTCACTGATCATCTTTGGTTGGTCACTTATGTATAGTACCTTTGGTTGTTCCTTCCCGGGATTGCTGATGTTATTTTTGAGACATTCAGCTCTACCCGAGATCATTGATGTATCTGCTATAATCAGTACATTTGGGTGACCAGCAATGGAAGCTTGTAGGTTTGGCTTTGAGGTCTTACTGGTAAGATTTGTGTTTATTGTCCCACCATAGCCGGTCTTTTGCCTTTCGTTTAAGATGCTTGTTAAAATTGCTGGAACATTACTTAGTTGATCGATTATTGGGCCACATACACAATCTTTGCCTGCTCCTGCATTTGTTTCTCGCTCCTTAATTGTCAGGTCCGCTAACGTTTCCAATTTCGTATTAATTCCTACGATGTATGAGGCGATTATATTCATCAAGTCAATCTGAGTATCTAACTTGTCAGATTGCATATTAGGTACTGTTATTGTGGTTTATAGAACTTTTAATAATGATGAGCATGCTAATTGATGGATCCCCTCTTTTATTTCCGATGCAGGCCTTCCCACGCTTCTGTCTCCGCTTCTATCTCGTTCCATTGCTTTATCTGCTATTATTATGTTATTCTGTAAAAGACTTGTTGTGTTGGTGCTTTTTTGCAACAGTGCAATCACGAGAGAGAGAGAGAGAGAGAGAAAGAGATGCTGGACATCATCAGGCTCCCTGCTTGCACCCTTGGGCTTGATCTGCACTGCAGGAGTGTTGATATTTAAAACCAAGAGAGCACTTTCGTTATGGTAATGCTATTGTCTTTGGCATCTAGCGTCATACTGTATATGATATATTTTCTGATACTCTCGATATTTCAAAATCTCTGTTGTGGAATGAAATGTATTATTTTTCTTCACCTGAAATATAATTAGAGCTGATATGATAACTGTGAACAACACTCTGAGTTGTTATTCATTGTTTGCTAAAGAGAGCTACCTCATTATTATATAATAACTTACTGTGTGTCTTACATTCAATGAAACTGGTTGATAACTGTAATATGAAAAGTGATCATTATTCACATATAGTTTGCCTATACAATAAGCAACCGTAGACCCATTCAAATTACTACATTAATATTTTATGTTTTGTAACTACCATAAAAAGATGTTGCAAGCCAAGATTCAACTGACCTCTCGTATAAACAATGCAAGTGCAATACTGAGCTTGTAATCCCAGTGAATAATACCTTGTGGGGAAAAAAACAGCAAAAGAAGAATTTACAATCCTATTGAACGATGCCTTGTAACGGATGTACGACATTACAACGCATGCTTTTACATCGCATGCTTTTACAACGCGAGTTTTACAACGCATACCATTACAACGCATAGCGCTTTGGGGTGCTGGATAGTGAATAGTTTAATTTACTATTCCAACTCCAGTCCCCGTGGACACTAGGGAAGGTGTTGGACAGTAAATTAAACGTATTCCCTATCCTAGAGCGCCCCCCAGCGCAATGCGTTGTAATGGTTTGCGTTGTAAAAGCTGCGATGTAAAAGCATTGCGTGGTAAAAGTTGCGTTGTAAGTGATGTTTCCCCCTTGTAACAATATAAGTGCAATTCTATGTCCTTATATGAGTGCTGTGCTGGACTACTTCTCTGTCTATAGAAATGTATTTCATTGACGTCCTGAAAAAATAGGTTACAATGATTCCAAACTTCTAAACAGGATGTATTGGCTGCAGTAATGATGTGTCACTGATACTAGAAATTCTTGGTAGGCTCCTATGGCTCCAACAGCTCCATGGGACCTGTAATCCTTCTTGCCTTTACTTGGGTGCTTTAGTGTAGAGTGTTCATCTGAGACGTGAGGCTTGTTCTCCTATGGCACACTTTTGGTACCCCTCCATCTATTCCTTCTCCTGAAGATTTGCAGTGGGGGCTAGTGACATTTGAAAGTGGTGGGAGTAAGGGAAAACAACCAATTTGTACTGAATGATTTGATTGCCTATGAGATACCCTGTCAGGAATAGTGCATCTTCCGGGCTGCAGAAGGCGTCGGGGGGTGGGGGGGTGAAACGAGGAGACATATGAGTTAACTTTTCATCCTGTCAGGCATTGTACATCCTTCGGGGGTGGCTGGACCTGGTGGGGGTGACATGGGGACAGCTGCGTTGACCATTGGCCCTGTCAGGCACTGCAGATCTGCCAGGGTCCTTGGTGAGGGGTGTGGGCAGGCAGGGAGGTTCTGAGATGCACTGGAAGCAGCGTTAACCATTAACCTGGCAGCATTCACACTCCTACCACAACACACATTAGATGTCCAGTGGGCTGGTACCTCGCTCTGAGGGTGATAGCACCCAGTGATTTACTATGGGCCGTTCATACCTGCCCAACTGGTTCAGATGGGCCCTGTGTTCACAATTGAGGTCAAGACTCCTTTTCATCAGGTTTCGCAGGCCGTCCTTGCTGAGATGAGTACCAGCTGCTCACAGCCTCGGCAGGGCAGATTCAGCGTTTCATCCAGCATCAGGAAAAGAGCCCCATTTATTAGATTTTTTTGCAGATTTATATAGTGCGAACTCGACCCAAAGGTGTTGGATCACTTTACATGAGCACCAGTTATGTTACACAAGGACATATTAATTTTTTTGGTAGGCATGGGGAGATTAAGTGATTTGCCCAGAATCACAGGATGTGGCGTCGACCCGAGGCTCGAACCTTGGCTTCCCAGCTTCAAAGTCGGCATTCTACCGACCTTCCTACCCTACCTACCCATCCTAGCCGACATGCCGGGTTTGCGGGTAGGGAGGGTGATGGCGTGAAGAATCTGTGCAAAAGGAACTCCGGATGGGTGGGAGGAGTATAAATACCTTGCCCCCGCCCCCCACCCACTCGGTGCGCCGGAAGTGATGAAAGCAATGCGTCGGACCTCAATGATCACCGGAGGTCTGACAACTAGACTGGCTTTGTGTGCCAAATGTGGTACTAAGGTGGCCGCCCTCCAAAGGGGCCCCCTGCGTGTGCCAAGGGCAGCCTCATAGTGCCAATATCGGCAACTCACCCAAGCTGCAAATCATAGCATTCTCATAATAAATTAACACACAAGACTCGTATTTATTAGAGAAAATATTGCTGCAGGTTTATTTCATACAAGAAATGTGCCAAAATGGTGGGTCATCTTAAGGGCGATCCAAGGGCAGGCAGAGGTGACTCCCCTAATCTGAATTGCCCACCTGATGAGTGAACTGCACCATGGCCAACCCAATTTGGGGGAATCTTCCCCTTACATACCGTGGACCACCAGTCCACCCCTTTACTCACGCCCTTTTAGAAAGTCTAAAATCTCCTAAAATATTTAGGCAAGGGGTCGTTCACAGCATCAACATGCAGATTTAGATTTCTTAAAACCATGAAATTGGTGTATTGCAATATTTTTGGAGCCAAAGCTCCATCTAAGGAACTAATAAATTTGCCGGCATTGCCAGGCAGCCGCTAAATTCAGACATCAGAGAAGAAGGATTGCCCAGATGTAGATATGATGAAACCCAATGCTTCTGACCCTTTGAAATTTTTCAATTGAAAGGTAGAGTATTTAAATTTATCTTTACAGGTGATGGCAAGACCCCACCACTATTTTTCTACTCTATCCAGGTGCACGCATGCAGAATTCTCAGGAAGAGCTTATGGTAAATTGGGGGTGGAGTCTTCTCCTTTCACATTTCAGTCATAAAAAGAACATCAAACTGGGACTCCTCTAAAAAGATTGTAAATATGTAGGGCAGGCCTGTGAAGGAGCGACATTGATTAAGGCTGCCTTGAGGTGAGCCAAACATTCCATATCATCGCTACTGCTTGTTAAGTGCACTGAAACGGCTTAGCAACCTTGCATCCCATGCATGCACCAGGGCCAAGCAAGTTAGACAAGGCAGACGTTCATTCACTCAAACTTGCCTTTCCAATCTCAAAAAAGCTCCACTGTAGTGTAGGACACCCGCAAGCTCATCTGATTAATGGGGCAGGCAAGGTTCCTGGTACTGGCTGCGGTCAGGACGTGGATGGGCACAGACGGGGCATGCCAGCAGTGCACCCGCTGCACGCAACACATCACAGCCTTATTTTTATAGGAGGGAGTAATCTCCTATGTCAACCAACAAAGAAACTAGTTAACAACATTTCAAACATGGCTACTCTAGTTTTGTTAGTGAGCAGTCCGAAGCCCCGCAGGAATAAGACAGAAAAGCATGGGAAATAACCACCCACACCCACAGACCCCCAATTGCACACTGCCTGTATAACTAACTAATTAATTTGGTAAATACACCGTGGGCTTATTTACAAGCCAAGTAAGCCGCCGATGCATCACTTTTTCCCATATTAAAAGTAACGCACATGTGGTGCAAGGGGCTTTTAAATAAGCCCCACAGTGTTTAAAATTCAAATTCATACAACACCCCTCAAGTAGCAGCAACAGAGAGTTTCCTAGAGGAAGTACTGCCTAAGAAGTTAGCACTTCTGTGCCACTGCGTATTTTTTTATAGGAGGAAGTCCTCTTCTATGGCAACCAACAAAGAAACTAGAGCGCACCACTTCAAAAATGGCAACTCTATTTGTGTCAGACGCTGCCCCGCAGAAATAAGGCTGAAAAGCACAAGAAATAACCACCTTCCCCCACAGAGGGCCAATTGCACCCTACCCATATAACAAATAAAATTAGTCAAAACACAGTGTTTTTCAGATTTCAAATTCATACAACACATAAAGCGAAAGGAATTAGCCCCAATTAGCAGCAACAGAGCGTTCCCTAGAGAAAGTATTGCCTAAGATGAGTGCAGAGGTGGAGTGAGAAATAATCTAAGCAGGGCAGGAGACAGATTAGAATTAAATTAGAATGAAGGGGTAAATGGAAACGCTTAAGCTACTGGTGCAAAGAGAGGCATGCACAGAAGGAGGCTGAGTAGTGTTGTAGAAGCATGGATTTGGGCACAATGAGAGGGAAACAGAGAGCTAGAGGAAGAGATTCAAACAAGAGACATATTTGGAAAATGGAGGTGAATGAAATTGACCAATGAGGTGGAGAGAGGGGTGGACATTGATGTGATAAAGATATTTTTAGAGATTGAGGTGGGATTTCCGGTCATTATGCTGACCCTCTTATGCCTTCTCTACCCATTATAGCTGTTAGAGTGGTCTGATCATATAGTGCCTCTCCATGCCATATTGTGATCATTCTAGTTATTACGGAGGCCCAGGCAAAAGGTGGATCTTCTTGGAATATTTTGGGCATTAAGTCATTCAATTGAACTGGTATAAAGTAGCCCACCATGGGCAGCCAGGCACTAGGGGGTGTCATTGGCTTATCCTGAGTATCCTAAGCATGTTGGTGGCCACCTCTGACATAATGGTGGTCCTGATATATGGTGGGTAAGCTTACCATAGTGTTAGCATATTACCCTTTATTGTGGACATCAATAGCATTCTGGTGGACAATTGCTAGCACATGTGGATGACCATGACTTCTGTTGCTCTACCTGGCAAAAGCTGGGTATCAGTTACATTTGATGGCATTTGATTGTGATAAATGAGCATGAGAAACAGACCCTGCAATAGTGGCCAGTAGAAGATGGTGAAAATGGAAGGCTGGTTCAGCGAGCTGGTATTTGGCGACAAAACTCGTGTAAATACTAAACATGAAAAGCTGGTCTGAGTGACAAAAACATATTTCTAAAAATACATGTACGCATTTCTTTGAATTTATTTAGCCAAAATGAAAAGCTTTCATTTGAGAAGAAATTTGTTTTTTCCAGAAACTCTTAAGCTGATGTTTAGAAACAATATTATTGAATTTTCATAATCTATTTAGAATGGATGTTTAATAGGCTTGGGTGTGAAATTCCACTCCGCTCACAGAGATTGCGGAGTTTTTTCCACCCCGCACAGCGTGCGAAGTTACGAAAACCTCCACTCTGTGTAGCGCAGCAGAGTCTTTTCCTCACTCACACTCACCAATGTGAAGTTGGAGAATGAGGAAAAACGTATTACCCCAGTATTGGAACTTTCATAGATTCCCATGCTTTGTATCATTCCCCGTCGTCGGAATGGGAGCTTCGGTAAATAAAAAACATATCATAACCATAGGTACAAAAGAGAAAATCAGGCCTAGGCCTCATCTCATTTTGTAGCATATCACCCTCTTTGTGTAAAAGAGCCCACACTTTCTGCAAGAACCAATCAGAATAGCCCCACCCCATAGAACCTTCCTGAGAGAGCCTCAGAGACTCAGATTTTTCTACCGCACGTTGTGCTAGGGAGTCTCCACTGAGCTCTGCTCAGTTTCTTTCTATTCAACTTGATTCTTCTACAATTTCACTTCAAACTACAATGTCTGACAAGGAGAAGAAGGCTTTGTTCAGGGCCTGTGCTACCTGTGCGAAAAAGAGACTTTTTGTGGAGGACAAGCATGATGACTGCATCTATTGCCTGTATCCGGACCACAAGGCCACTGATTGCAAGATCTGTAGAACTTTTTCTATGAAAACATTGAGAGACAGGGAGGGCCGATTATTGACTTGGCTACAGAAAATGAAGTCACGAAAGGAGGTGCTGTCTTCGGATGAGGAGGACTCTTCATCGGCTACATCCTCCAGAAAATCCAGAAAGAGGGGTAGGTCTCCTCCCTCTACTTCTTCTGGGGCCCCTGTCACAGCCCATCATAAGATCTCTGATAGGTCTGAGAGGGCAAGTCCCATTAAATCTCCTCACCGAGGTGAAAAGGAGAGGTTTGGACAGACTGCTGAGGTGGACACAGCCAAGAAGATGAAAAAGAATGCTTCTGTTCCTTCACAACCATCCCAAAAAGCGAAGGAGAGCAAGACTCTGGCTGCTGTCTCTCAGGAGGGAAAGCCTGACAAAAAGCAGCATCCGTCGACGACGAAATCAGGTATGTCGACGACTTCTTCTCAGATAAGCCTGACTTCTCATGTAGCTCCGTCGACGGGACCGTCGACGGTGGCTGCGTCGACGATGATGACTACGCCGACGTTTAAGGTGCCTTCCTGCATGTCGACGATGGCTGTATTCTCGACGTCGACGATGATGACGACGAGAGCAGCGTCGACGGCTGCATCGACGACGAGGACTACGACGACGTCTGCTGTAATGTTGATGACGACGAGTTCGTCGACGATCAATCCACCGTCAGCGATGAAACCTCCGTCGACGAGATCCATCTCTCCGTCGACGGTTCCGTCGACGATTCCATCAATGACGATTACACCGACGATTCTGTCGATGACGACTCCGTCGACGATTAAAAAAAACACATTTCCATGCGAAAGCAGCAAATAACGTCGGAGATTACTTCTCCTAGGCGAGTAACACCTTTGCCTCCTATTATGCTGTTGGATGAGGAGTCTGAGGACGAGGAGGATGATAATCCTTATGGGGATGCCTACAGTCCCTTGGACTTAAATGTGAAGTGTCAGGGTACGTTTCCGTCTCAACCTATAATACAACAGGAGCGCCCTCCTTCTCCTGTTAGACGTCTTGCTTCTGCAATCATTGTGACAATGGTAACCCCACGGATGGTGGAACCGGAACCCAGACAGGAAACCCAAGAGGTGGTGGATGATGTTTCTTCTGATGAAAATGTTCAGGAAGATCCTACGCATGATCCTGATATGGATTATGATGATAGTGGTCCTCAAGACCCGGAGGTGGCAGGGCAGGATTCGGCTACATCTCCACTAGCTGACATTGGAGGTTTCCATAACCTCATGGAGAGGGCATCTAAAAGATTTGGTCTGCCGATCACGACTGTGCAGACAGACTGCTTCCTCTATGACTTTAAAGAACCATACAAGAGGTCAGTCCGATCTATACCTATAATAGAACATGTATGGTCCGAGGGAGTTAAAGTTATGAAAAATCCGGCGACAGTCATTCCTGTTCTTCCCCGACTAGAGAAGAAATATAAGGCGCCGGAAGGCAGTCCAGCATGTCTACTGGGACAACCTGAACCAGGATTCTGTTATATCTCAAGCGGCACAAAGCAAATCGAAAAATCCTTCCACGCCCCTTACTACGCCTCCGGACAAGGAAGGGAGGCACTTGGACAATGTAGGAAAAAGATTCTCCTCTATGGCCAGCCTCCTAGTTCGTGCTGCCAATGCTCTTGCCATCCTGGGCAGGTATGATCGCCAGATGTGGTGTGATCTATCCCCATTTGTGGAACAACTTCCAGAATCAACAAGGGATGTAGCCAAGAAGGTGTTGATGAAAGGAGAGAGATCCTCGCCAGAGGTGATAGATTGTGCTATGGACATAGCGTCTACTGCTTTTCGTGCTCTGGCTGGATCAGCTGTGCTACGACGTCAGGGCTGGTTGCGGGCGACCTGGTTTCGCCAAGAAGTCCAGAACAAGATCTTGGACTTGCCATTCTATGGGGAAATGCTTTTCGGAAAGCATGTGGATGACGCCCTTCAAAGCATTAAGAAGGATACGGACACAGCAAAGTCCTTGGTATCTTTGAATTATCGTAAGGTTCCATTTAGAGGTGCGAGAGGAAGAGGTTTCTCCTCTTCCAGGGGTGGCAACCAACAGAGATATTCATCACAATCCTCCCAATCATACAAACCTCAGTATTCCAATCAACGCCAGGGCCAGTCGGCGTCTTTCTCTCGCCAACCGCAGAGAGGACGTCAAACTCGTCAAGGGAGAGACAATTCCAAGAGACAATAGCGGCCTCTCGGATCTTTCTACTGTTCCTGTCCCACCAATAACAACAGAGGGGGGCAGGATTTCTCATTCTCTAGACAGCTGGAGAATTATAACATCGGACCAGTGGGTCTTGAATATCATTCAGTGTGGCCATACGTTGGAGTTTCAAAATCTACCTCCAACCAGAGCTCCAGGCGCCAGTCAAAGGAAACATCTGGGATTGCTACATCTCGAAGCCCACCAACTTTTTATCAAGAGGCGATAGAGCCTGTACCTCTCTCGCAGAGAGGGAGAGGGTTTTATTACAGGTTCTTCCTGGTTCGCAAGACGACGGAAACATGGCGCCCCATATTAGATCTACAGGAGCTCAACACTTATCTCATCAAACTGTCCTTCAGGATGGTCACTCTTAAGGATATTCTTCGTCTGCTAGATCCAGGGGACTTTACGGCGACTCTGGATTTAGAGGATGCTTGTTTCCATGTGGCGATCCACCCAGGTCACAGGCAATACTTGCGATTCACAGTAGGCAAGAGTCATTTACAATTCAAAGTACTTCCTTTTGGTCTCCGGTCTGCACCGAGGATATTCAACAAGGTTTTGGCTCCAGTAGCAGCTTTCCTCAGGAAGCAATCTCTGGAAGTTTTTCCCTACGTGGACGACTGGCTAGTCAAAGCTCCATCTTTCCAGGAAACTTCCAAGGCCATTACAACATGCATTCAATTGTTCAATCACGTGGGCCTTCAGCTCAACAAGAACAAGTCAGTTCTTCAACCGTCCAGGTCCGCAAGGTTTCTAGGGGCGATTCTGGACACGACACTCTGCAAGGCTTACCCAACAGACGAACGTCAAAACAAATTGATGCTTTCGGCTCGCTAAAAAAGAAATCCATAACAGTACGGCTCTACAAGTCCCTGCTCGGATCGATTTCATCCTGCATACCATTCATTTTGCATTGCAGGCTGCGGATGCGGCCTCTGCAAGAGCAGCTCGACAAACAGTGGAACCATGCAGAGGGCTCTTTCGACGACAAGATTATTGTGACATCAGAGATGAAAGAGGCATGCAGATGGTGGTTAGTGAGAAGCAACATCGCGGAGGGTTTGACTTTCATGCTTCCTCCGACTCCCATGGTTCTCACCACGGACGCCTCATTAGAAGGCTGGGGAGCGGTGCTCCAGGACCTCCAAGTCAGTAGACATTGGGATCCAGGTCAGCGCCAATGTCACATCAACCTGTTGGAGCTCAAAGCCATCCGATTGGCCTTTCAGGCTTTTCTGCCACGGATTCGGAATCATTCAGTGCTGGTCCGGACAAACAACACGACGGCCATGCACTATATCAACAAGCAGGGGGAACAAGATCTCAGACTCTATCCAAAGAAGCTCAACTAATTTGGGATTGGGCGATTCTTCACAAGATTGCTTTGACAGCAGAACACCTTCCAGGTTTGCTCAATGTAACAGCGGATGCGCTAAGTCGTCAGAAATCGATCAACCATGAATGGGAGTTAGACCAAACCATTCTAGAGGAGGTGTTTTCAATCTGGGGGACCCCGACCATAGACCTGTTTGCGACTCCGGAGAACACCAAATGCTGGTGCTATGTAAGCAGGGATCACCATCCGGGGTCCTTGGGGAACGCGCTTTCGATTGCCTGGTAAGTTGCATTCTTTTGCGCTTTTCCTCCGATACCCTTAATCCCCACGGTAATCAGGAAGATCAAGGCGGAACCGTGCAGAATGATCTTGATTGCACCAGCGTGGCCCCGGCAGTTTTGGTACACGGAGCTCCTCTTGCTCTCACAGGATCATCCCATTCGCCTACGACTGGTTCCTTCCCTGTTGTCGAGGTCTCAGGGTCAAGTGCTCCATCCGGACCCGAGCTCTCTTCACTTGGCAGCGTGGCTCCTGAATACAGGGAGTTCCGAGCGAGATTTGAACCTCCCCAAGGAGTGTAGGGATGTCTTGTCTCAGGCTCGAGCTCCAAGTACGAACAAGACGTATAAAGCAAAATGGAAAAGGTTCTGCCTATTGTGTCAGACACAACATCTTCACCCTTACACTTCAGCTCCACATCAGGTGTTACCATACTTCCTGTTGCTGGCTAAATCTGGATTAGCTCATTCTTCTGTGAAAGTTCATCTGGCGGCCATCTCAAGATTCAGGCGGACATCTTCAGGTCCCTCTCTTTGGTCCGCTAGGATTGTCAAGCAGTTCTTAAAAGGCCTGTTTCGGATGTATCCTCCAGTCCGTCCTCCGCCTCCCATTTGGCAGCTTAATTTGGTGTTAGCTCAGCTAATGAAAGCTCCATTTGAACCCATCCACAAGACGGACCTTAAATTCCTATCTTGGAAACGAGCTCTTCTGTTGGCATTGACATCGGCGAGGAGAGTTAGTGAGCTGCAGGCGCTGTCTATAGTGGAACCTTTCCTTCAGTTCAAGCGGGATGTCATGATCCTTCGAACAAATCCGAGGTTCATCTCAAAGGTGCCGTCTGAATTCCATCTGAATGAACCATTAATTTTAAAGTCATTCTTTCCACGACCTACTTCTCCAGCAGAAAGATCTTTGCATTCTTTTGACGTTCAAAGGTGTTTGAAGTTCTATTTAGAGCGCACGAAGCCTTTTAGGAAATCCTCTCAACTGTTCGTGTCTTACAGCGCCCCGCGGAAGGGATTTCCGCTAACCGAGGCCAGCATTTCCCACTGGATCTCCAGTGCTATTCAGTTCTGCCATCAAGGAGCGGGCAAACCATTTGAAAGGAAAGTCCGAGCACATTCTACAAGATCAGTGGCATCTTCGGTGGCTCTATTTTCTGGGGTCCCTATAAAGGACATCTGCAGGGCAGCAACGTGGCGCAATACACATACCTTCACAAGACACTACTGCCTAGAGTCTACAGTGAAGGATGACGCTGCTGTGGGACAAGCAGTCCTCAGGAATCTTTTTCAATAAGAGGTGAGCTTTCCCTACAATCCCTCCTCCCTGTATATCACATTTTGTATCAGCTATCGTGTTCTTTTTATGGTAACATTTTATGATTTGTTTCCTAGGAGCATAGCTCTATTGTCATGTCATGAGATTCATGTAACAAAATGTGCTTTTATGGCTTACTGCTAGCTACTCTGATACAAAGCATGGGAATCTATGAAAGTTCCAATAATCAGGGCCGGTCCTAGGCATGGGTGGTATAGGCAGCTGCCCAGGGCCTCGCGCTCAAGGGGGCCCCGCCGCCGGCCCCGCAGTAGATCGCAGAGCAGGGGGCCCACATGAAATTAGGTAAAAAAGCGCTGCGCGCACTCGCGCAGCTGAGGCAGTAAGTTACAGTATTAAGGCAGTTACTAGTCACACCCCACCACCTAGCTTAGTGACCACCTAGCTTAGTGGTGGTGGTGCCGTGCGCAGTGCACGGGCGCCAGGCCAGGCCGTTATTGATGTGGGTCACAGAGCCGTCAATCTGCTGATTCATTTCAAAATGAATAAGAAAGTCCCATGGCTCGCATGGCTCGTGGCATGTGTGTCATAAAAAGACAGCCTTTCTCCCAGATGCCATCTGCCACAGGAAACGACGACACCCCGAGGCACAGGAAGAAGAACAGGCAAAACACTTAAGTGACAAATTTCACTAGGCGAGCACAGCAAACATATATAATTACCCATTCTGTTGGAGGTATACTTAGAAATACTGGATGG
Source organism: Lissotriton helveticus (assembly GCF_964261635.1). Taxonomy (NCBI): domain Eukaryota; kingdom Metazoa; phylum Chordata; class Amphibia; order Caudata; family Salamandridae; genus Lissotriton; species Lissotriton helveticus. The sequence continues at coordinate 1,552,080,746 of NC_136065.1, forward strand.
TGGCCCTGCATGGACGTGGCAGGTTTTGCAAACTTCTTCACTGTCAGTAAATGTATGAAGAAGGGTATTTTGCTCTTTGGAAGTATAAGCAATACCGCTCCTCAGTAAAACATCGTTTTGTTAGTTCATTAAAGGTAGAAGTACTTGACTTCCGTGTTCCTCTTGAAAGAACTATTCTGCTTGTCTTCGAATCTCCTGCAGACGCAGATGTCTGCCCATCCTAGCTGCAGTCAGACAGCAACTCTTCAGCCATTTTTAGGCTGCCATATGCTCCTCTTTTTCTTGCACAGAGTGAGCGTGTGGAGGGGGCCGGGACCAGGGGTCAATGTCTCTGGCTTCTCGTGCCTAGGCAAGAGGTGTTGGAATGCAGGAAACCAGTTTGAGGGGAGAGGGATTCAGGGACATACCCAGAGTGCAGAAACGCACGCACCACATTGCCCCTAGACATAAAGAGTGCAGGCTCATGATGATGTATAGATTATTAGCATGATATACCAACTGGATGTTTCGATTGGTGTATCCTTTGCAGATGAAGTAGAATAAGAGTTGACTGTGGAACATGATGAGTGCTAAGCAGGTGTCCCAAGGCCACTAATGTCATAAATACACCTCTTTGCTTGTAGCTTTTGGTGCATGAGGAAAAAGATGAGTGTGTGCCACATGGTGCTTGAGTATGTTGGTGATTTGCCATACATTCTCACCAATTAATTTGTTGTGAACATATATATTTCCATGGCAAATCACTGCAGAAACCCAATAACATAGTAACCTAGTGAGCCTAGGAGCTTTAGTTTGGGGGTTATGGTGTGAGATGTGTTTTTCTCCAGTCTGATGTGTAACATTATGAATAGGGCTCCCGGTTTAATGGTATTTATTTTTTTGGCATTTCTTGCGACACAATATGCAATTAGAGGGGCCTCACATCTTCCCTTTCGCCCGGGGCCTCAGAAGGCCTAGGACCGGCACTGCCAATACTGGGGTAAGAAAACAAGTTACTTACCTGTAACTTTGGTTCCCCAGTATTGGTAACTTTCATAGATTCCCATGCGCCCACCCTCCTCCCCTGGGAAAGCTCGGCCTTTTTACGGAGATAGTGGCTGTTTGCACAACGGCTATGAAAATCTGAGGCTCTGAGGCTCTCTCAGGAAGGTTCTATGGGGTGAGGCTATTCTGATTGGTTCTTGCAGAAAGTTTGGGCTCTTTTACACAAAGAGGGTGATATGCTACAAAATGAGATGAGGCCTAGGCCTGATTTTATCTTTTGTACCTATGGTTATGATATGTTTTTTATTTACCGAGGCTCCCATTCCGACGACGGGGAATGATACAAAGCATGGGAATCTATGAAAGTTACCAATACTGGGGAACCAAAGTTACAGGTAAGTAACTTGTTTTGCTCCAGACTACCACGCGTCAAGATTTCTCAATGTAGGGGGTCGCGGATGGTCATTACCGCTCGAGTTTAAAAACCTCCGTTCGCATTGATGAACCTGCAACTCAAGTAGAACATCTACTTGAGCAGCAGAAAGAAGCAGCGCCTTCTTGCACTGCGCATGGTGCAGTTCACACTGATTTTCCAGCTCGGGACAAACACCAGCGCTAAAAATCAACATGAATGGCAGGACCTAACGCACACCGCCGCTTGTGGAACTCCACGTAGGTAGGAGTAGATTTATGGTCACTTCGCGGAGTTCAGCGTAGCAGACATCCATGAACTCTGCCCAGGCCTCATGTTTGAGTGATAATTGAGACTGAGTTGGGGCACACATTGCTGATTTAATTTCCTTGTTTCTAGAGTACTTTTGCAGATATTACTAGTGTTTCTTACTTGACGTACAACCACTTCATCATTTATACTGATAAGCTTTTCTTGACATTATCATCAGTCAAGATGAGCACGGCCAGAGCCTGCAAGAATAGTGTAACCTGAAGTATATACCAGCTGTTTGAACCTGTAATGTTTCTGTAAACTGAGTGATGTGCCTAGTTTCCGGGCCTCTGCTTTCTGTGTAACCTAAGGTTGCTGTTGCTGTCCACTGATTCAGCATCACTTTTCATCTTTATACCTTTTTTCCTGTAAATTTACTTGTAAGTGCAGTGTGGGAAAACGAAAGGAGATGGAAAGTGAAATGAAATGAAGACAAATAATACAGTATCAATGCAGCCTTGTAAATGCTAAGAAGCAAATACAGATTACTTGAACTGCCTTTAACACTAATGGCTTTTTAGACACATTTTTAGGGACGTTGGACTGAAATTGCTCCATTAAGATACCATTTATCATTATGGTTTCTTGGTGAGAGGTTTACACCTGAAAGGCCTCCGAGACGAATAGAACTTGTCTAGTATATCATAAAAGTATTGGAATGTTTTATGAGGACACCTTCAGAACTGCCTGTAAAACCAATGCCTTATTTTGCCAATTAATTTGAAAACTGTGCTCTAAAATGCGCTATATCCCCATTTTTTCAAACTTGACTGCCTAAACTCTTTGGTAAAGCTCAGCTTTCACAGACAGTCCTTAATGTTTTAGATAATTCCTTGAGAGTACGCACACAACACTTCCTTGAAACATTTTTGGCATAATTCATGCAAATTGTGCTGAGACGTTCCACATTTGGGGCTAGGAGCTTACACCTTTTGTCAGAGGAGTGGAGGATCGACCCCCACTAACCTAAGTAGAGAGGACAGGGCTAGTTTGTCATTCAGGATAAAGAACAAAGTGTGGGATATTTAATGTGTCTGGCTAATCTCTTGCACGAGGAGCTGCTCTGATCCGCCCCCACCCCATCACAGACTAGTCAAGGTGTTATCAGCCGGAGTATAGGCATAAACTAGACACAGCATCAGCATCAACTGGGGAGGGTTCGCTCCAAAAGAATGACATGGTGTAAACAAAGAACACAACTTAGGTGTGTGATTCAATGGCATGCAGACTCAACAGAAACACGCTTCTCCCTGCACGAAGGCCATTCAAGGGAGAGGCGTATAAATAAGTAATGAATGCATGAACAGGCAGCTGCGTGACAGCGGTCCTGACACAGTGATTCTTGTTCGGGAAGCTTTTGAGATTTGAGAGCCTGTCACGTTTTACTTAACATGCCAGAACAAAAAGCCTTGGTGCAATAGTGAAGAAACGCTGCATATTAATGCGCGTGTCTCTCTGGTGTGTGCTCTACACGAAGACTTTTAATACTCAGTATGCATGTACCAGTGGCAGGTACAGTAACACGTGATTTAATAAGTGGCGAAGTGTCTGCGTACAGCAGGCTCATTATCACGAACATGCCATGCACTGTCCTTCCTATATATAACCATAATAATAACTTGTTTCTAACTAGCGCTCCCTAGCAGAGTTTTTGCAGCCCCTACCTGCTTTAAATAACAGCTGCTACTAGAACCTTGTTTTATTGTACTCTGTGAGAGTGTATAGTCTATTATAGGACATAACTGGGCATATTTAGGTTAATATTGTACTGGGCTAATAAATAGTAAGAACAATCATAGGCAGCAGCGGCCGGTGTACGTAAGCGTGGTAGGACGGGCGAGGGGGATGTCGACAGATGACAGAATAGGGAAAATTAAATAAATACATAACTCCTATACCGTTGTCTGTCGGCACCCTCCACCCCGCAGCACCCTGCCCTGAGGGTCTTCTGCACATCACACCTTTAGGGCCTACTAAAAATATTTGCTTTGTTCCGCACTTGAGGGTATCTGGGAAGCCTGGCACCATGACTTGGCAGGTTCGGTGCACATGTGATGTGCCCCCAGTCAGAGGGCCTCTAAGAGCTGGGCCCTGGATTGCCCACTTAGCCCATGCCTGAAAAATGACATCCTCTGCATGATTGCTCCAGTTTGTATGTGTGTGGCGCCTTGGTTATGAGAAAGTGACTCAGCGCGGCATTTTCAAAGCACTGTGATGCCTCATATATAGAATGATATCACGGATCCCCGTGCTCCCCCTTGGTTTGGCTGTGCTGATGCATTCAATCTTGCACCATGGTTCAAGGGTGCCTGCATTGCTGGGAGATTGTTTTTGGGCAGGAAGGGACACCTTCCAGGACAAAAACAATCACAATAGGTGTTTTCCTCTTACTATGTGTGCTGCAGAATGCAGAAAGTATAGAAAGAATAAACTATGAGGAGAAATGAAAAGATTTCTCCTCCTTGCACCTCCCCATGCCTCCTCTGGGGAGGCGTAGCATTGTGACCCATTCCTAGGTTTGCGATTTCTCGTAAATCTCGGAATGTGTCAGGTTCCATGGGTGTTGCGTGGGAACACCCACAGCAACACCCATGGAACGCCCCATTCACGCAAAGTGCTGCGTGAAAAGTGGCCGTATTTACAAGGACATGAAAAGCAATGCAGGGTGGCTTTACATGTCCTTGTAAATGTGGGGCACTGCGCCGCTGGTGCGTCACAAAAAGTGATGTACCTGCAGTGCAAGGGTCTTTAAGTAAGCCCTGTGGTATTTCTGTAGCAGGAGCCTAGCCAAACGGCATTCAAATAGAAAAAACACATTATAGGCCCCTCCCCTCAATCAATCTGCATGAAACTTCAGAGGCCAGAGTAGGCGAATTACATTTTATTTTAAATGTTTCTTACACACCTGTCAAACGGGACCCAGTCTCGCAGCAAAGCAAAAAACGTCATGTAAGGGCGAGAGGGCCATCACTACCAGGACAGTGTCGGAGTTCTGAAATACATGTGCACTTGTTTATGCACTTCCCAGTTCTTCCACGGGCACAGTGAGCTTTGCAGTTGCTTGAGAAGTCCTACAAAGCTCAGTTTTGCTGCGGGCAGTGTGGACGTCCTCACGTGCGCACACGTCAGCACGGGCTCGATATGCTATTCTGGGCCTGGAGAGCCAGACTCGCGCGCACACAGCCCCTCCTGCGCGCGGTGCCAAGGGCCATTGTTCCATTTACTGTGGATGTCTGACAAGCTGGCGAGCTGACTGCAGGGCGCTGCAGGACTGCGCCCTCCCATGTGAGGATCTGTGCATAATACTGAATGTGGAGAGGCACCACAGACCTTCAGCCGTGGAGGAAACACACACACACACACTTGTACACACAACACAGGGCGCACAGAGACATACATACCAGAATGCATGTGTGCAGACGTGCACACCCAGGCATCCGTACATTATACAGACACACATCTCCACACAGACACAAACTCAAATAAACCCATGCAGGCAGCTATATATCTTCATTCAGAATGTGTAGGCATGCAGACAGGATCACACACAAACATACAGACATCTTTACAGGCGATTTGATCTATCAATGTGTGCTACAGAATACAGAATGCAGCATACATGGAAAGAGCAAAATACGAGGAGAAATAAAACATTTCTCCTCGTAACGCCTGCGTAAGACCAGGTATATTCCAGTGTTTTTTTTGGTGCTGCCCGATACCTTGTAAATCTGGGGCAGCGTCAATAGGCAATGGGTGTTGTGATTGAACGCCCACTGCAACACCCATTGCACACACCTTTCACATAGCTGCCTAGGTGTCAAATTGCTATGTGTAACATTTTCATAATTTCACTGTAAATATGTGTGACATTTCAAAGACTAGGAGTGACACTTTCTTGTGCACAAAATCAAGTAATGAAGACCAAGGAAACAAATAAATATCAGAAATTGCACCCATTTGAGCAACAAGAAACTCTAAGATTTTGCCCCAAGAATAAACTGCCCTACATAGAATCTGGAAACCTCAGTGTTCTAACAGTCGTCACTCTTTCCGCTTATCAATATTGTGTGAACCGTGTCAAATTACCCGATGTTCATGTACTCCTCTCCGTTACCTACAAAATAGGATTGCTAGAACCAGATGCCTGCCCATATTGGATGCTGTGTAAAACACCCAACTACGCTTAGTGATTATTATTTCTGAAATGTGTTCAAAATAAGGGTTGTACCCAACTAAAGTCACTGGGACCTGGGTGAACGTAGTACTGAGAAGGGGGGTCCCAGAACACAAAATAAGAAAGCATATATACATATAGTAATTATGAGCATAAGTCTTAGACTGATGACAACATTGTTGTTTAATCACAATGAGTAAGTACGTTGTGTCTCACAACCATTTGGTAAGTAAAATTACAACGTATCTCGTGCCCCAGAAAGGAAGGGGGGGTAGGGGGAGTGAAGGTGTAGGAGAGAGTGCAGGGTAGTTTGGAAAAGTGCGAAGAAGAGTGGAGGCAGCACCAAGCACAAAAGTAGCACAAGACCAGGATTGTGACAAAAAATAATTTTCTTTTTATTTTCGTATTTTCAAAGTGCACAGGACAGCCAACGCGTTTCGCTCCCGTGGGAGCTTCGTCAGGGCTGAAAACAACGTGAGAAGGTACACATATATGAATGACATAAAAAACTATCACAACACAAAAACATACAGATTTCAAAAACATCGGATCACATATACATAGGAATGACACAGAACCTAAAAGGACCACACAAACAATCCTACTATCTTATGGGCATGATATCCAAATATACATACAAAAAAAGCGGAATACATCGTGATAAGCAAATTGCATACTTTGTATAGGGCATGATAGTCTACCATTATATTGCATCTAGAATATAACAAAAGTGGGTTAATAAGAAGGTAAGGCAAAGCAAAAACTTCAATGGAGAATAGAGAGAAAGGGACATGAAAAATTATATTTCCATTTCTTCCACCAGCAGTGTGGCCTCCTCGATCACTACTCCCGAGGCCCCTTTAGGCGAGGGTTCTTCATCGTTCCAAAAGGAACTGGCAACGTTGAGGATGTCAAGCCGCCTCCAACAAAAAAGGGAACAGCCAAAACAAGGAGGGGGGGTAGGAAGTGGAAAGGCGGTAGAAAATACCAACAAGCCTGTAAAAGTAAGGAAATAGTCAATACTGCTGATTTGACAAATGTTACTGATGGTACACAAGAGTTGAAAATTGTAAATCTATCTAATAAAAATCTGGATACTATTGAAGTGCAAGTTTTGAGTAGAGGATTGAATTTGTGCCCTACACAGATGGGAGATCTTGCTGATGTACATGTTGACCTGTTTAAGTTTACCAGACTTTTAAAACTGAAACATTTCTTTTCTAATAGAGCTGTATGTGGTGCTATCCCAACAAACCGATTGATTGAGAGTGAACACACTGTTGCTTCGATCTGTGCTGTTCACTGCCTCATGACTATCGATGAGGAGGAACAGACAGATCTACCTGCTCTAATGACAGAACTTGGTATTGACCAAGAAATAACTGATGACAGTGGCCTTCATCCAAGATCCAAATTTATTCCAAATTTTGGATACCATTCTAATATAGATGTTTTTCAAAAGAGGGTCACAGAAGACTTATATAAACTTGATACTTCTAACCAGTTATATACTGGAACCAGAGCTAATATAACTCACTCTGAAAGAAAAGCCCTCAAAAGCCTCAGGGATGACCCTGACATAGTCATATGTGAGGCCGATAAGGGTGGGAGTGTGGTGATTATGAATCGGGTGGACTACCTCAGTGAAATCAAACGTCAACTTGCAGATCGCCACAATTACAGGGAAATCAAGAGCAATCCAATACCATGTGTAGTAAATGCCATCAATGAAAGACTGTTTGAATGGAAGGATTCATGCCTACTAACGGAGGATGAATTCAAATTTCTATATGTGTCTAATCCCTCCTTCCCTTGTATATATATTCTCCCCAAAATTCACAAGGGGACAGAGGGATTTCCACCTGGCAGACCCATCATCTCGGGGGTGGGCTCACCCACCGAAGGGCTTTCCCATTATGTTGACCTTAAGTTGCAGAAATACGTCCTGAGTCTCCCCTCCTATATCAGAGATAGTAAGGATGTTTTGACTAAACTCAATGACTTTGAGTGGTCTGATGATCTCAGTTTTGTCACACTGGATGTCACCCGTCTCTACACTTGTATTGACAGAAGATATGGGAAGGTGGCAGTACAATCGTTTTTGGATAGAGAGGATGCTCAGCTCTATTCACAGAATGAAATGATTCTACAGATGATTGATCTCATCCTACTAAACTACTACTTTCTTTTCGATGGGTGTTGGTACCAACAGACTGGTGGCACTGCGATGGGTTCCAGGTTTGCTCCCTCTTATGCCTGCCTTTTTATGGGTTGGTATGAGAGGGAGCATGCCTGGGCCCGATGTGCCTCCCCTTGGACCAATCATATTGTGTTCTGGGGGAGGTACATCGATGATGTGATTTGTTTGTGGTCGGTTGAAGAATTGACCAACTGCTTCATTTATCTTAATGATAATCCCTACAATGTAAGGTTCACAATTTCACATAGTAAGAGCAGTATCAATTTTCTGGACATCACGTTCTATGTACAGAACGGACGGGTCCAAAGCAAACTCTATCACAAGGAAACTTCCTGTAATTCCGTATTACATGCGTCGAGCTCGCATGCTAGTTCGGTAATTAGAAACATCCCTTTTGGCGAACTCACAAGAGTACGCAGGACCTGTAGTGAAGAGGACACATTCAGGGAAAATGTAAATGCGACCAAATTGAGATTCCTGAAGCGTGGTTATGACCAGCAGATTATCGATAGAGCCGTATGTAGGATTGAGACAGTGGACAGGGAATCTACCCTTGCAGACAAGAATGAAAGAGCTAAGTTAGACAAAGGACCCAACAGAGTGAGGTTTGTCACCCAGTATACATCTTACAGTGACAAAATATTCAACATATTCAGGAAAAATTGGCACCTGCTAACTGGAATTGAGGGCCTAAAAAAACAGATAGGCGATAAACCTCAGATAACCTATAGGAGGGGCATTTCTTTACGTAAAGAACTATGCCCGAGCTATGTTACTACACCACCCAATGCAAGAAATTGGCTAGCTCCCAAACCCGCAGGTTTTTTCACATGTGGAATGTGCAATGTTTGTGAGATGGGTAAGAATAAGATCTCTACCTTCTCATATAACACTAACCGCAAGTTCAGAATTACTCATTTCTGTAACTGCAATACCCCATTTACAGTTTATGTCCTAGGATGTCCCTGTGATCGTATATATGTGGGTAGCAGCATACGACCACTTAAGCTTAGAATTCAAGAACATCGCAGGGCCATTATAAATAGAGACACTAGACACCCAATAATGGAACACTACAATTTGGAACATGTAAATGATGACACCTTTCGGTTCCACGCGATCCAACATATCCCAACCAACAGAAGAGGTGGGAATAGGGAACTTACCCTAAGGAGGGAGGAAGCTAAATGGATAAGTCGCCTTCGAACCATCAACCAGGGCCATAACTCTGACAATGAAATGCACCACTTCTTATAGTGTATCCTCTGTCTATCTTTCTGGTTAGACGTTTTTTGGTCCAATGCCACCCTGTCTGTGAACTTGACCCTCATTTTGTCTGTAATCGGTATTTCTTTCTGAAATCTAGATACCTCTTATCCATATTAAGTTTATTTTGCCCTTTGCGTTAGGTTTAATTGTACTGATTTTAATCACCAGTGACCCTTAATAGATCTTTGCATTAGGTCCAATAGAAACACTAATATCAATATTTTAATTTTTGGATAACCGAGCTCAGATCCTTCATATAGATTCCATTCATGGGATATGTGATTGACTTTATACCTTGTCTCTCCACTAGATCTACTGTGTTCCCGCTTTTCCAGTGGATCACTTACCATTCTAATATGGCCGCCGTTTTCGTGCGTTACTCTTTGTCCCCTTTCCTCCCCGCACAATAGGTTCTTGTTATAGAGATGTCATTTATCTAATTTTCTCCTTTTAATGGCACCTGCTATTTAATTCTCTTTACTTATGGTTTAATATAATTTGGGGTTTTGTTTTTTGTTTTTCTTTACGTTTTCATTATGCACATATTATTGCCATAGTCAGTTCCATCATGGCCGCCATATGTGGACGCTACAGTTGTCCTTCTCCTATGCCGCTTTTCCAATGGAAACACTCAGGTGTTTGTAATTTATGGATCACGTGACCGGGGCGCCGGGTTTTAAAAAAGGATTCAACCTGCCGGACTCTGTTCTACTGAATCCGTCGCGGGCCGTTACTATAACAAGACGCTGTGGAGGTAAGCCTTAGAAGTAATATGCGCGGTTCGATTGTAGTATTGCCGAGATAATTTGCTCTGTACTTTCCGACTGGGGGATTCATACTTGCCTGCCTCTAAAGTCCTTTCCAGGTTATTCCAAATCCCATTCGCTTCCCCCCCCTCTTCGTGCATGTATCACTTGGCAATATTCTCTCGCTATATGTTTTGACCCTTTTATTTTGGTTGCATGAACATTTAGAAAGCACTCGCTATAAAATACCTTCGAGGTGTTGATTGCCCCATTGGAAGTTGTAATTATGTGATGCTCAATGTACGGGGGGAGTAGGGTATGTTTTCGCGCATATGGACTTTATGCTGGGTTATTTATCCCTTGTATGTGTCGGCCTTGGCCCCTGCCAAAGGGTAACAGTACCGGTTCTTTACCATCCAAGTTAGATATATACTCGTTTCTATTTATATCATACATGAGTGTGTAAAACAGCTCCGTTCACTTTTTCACTTTTTTTATTTGTTTCATTACAGCACGTGTGGCAGCAGCTTACTAAGGACTGCACATACGTTGCATCTCAACTAAATACCTAGAACATTGATGTGAGTTATCTCTCAGTATCTTTGTTTTTTAGACCGACGCATGGCCACTGTCCAAACATTAGTGGAGTTGTGGACACTCCAGCCTTGGGCTATACATTCTTGTTGACACCATTTTATATGTTGTTTTTTAGATTCGAAAATTGAAAATTAACTCTTCATACAACTGGCAGGATTCACTTAACGGCTCGTGACGTCTGCCTGCACCCTTATTCCTAATATTGGAATCCTCTCTACTAGGTGAGGAGACAATTAATTTCTAAACTCCCCCTTGTGTCTATTTAAACCTTAGGGGAACTAATATAAGAGTCTATGGTGCTTATTGTTTGCCTCGCTGGCCTTCCACTTTCTAGTCTCGTGTAGGGGCCAGGGTTGATTAGAGACTGTTCTCTTTCCTTTTATTGTAGAGTAATGATATATTCACACTAGAGTTGTTTTTTCATCTGGAGTGTTGACTCTGATTAGACAAATTCTTTTTCTCAGTTCAGAGTATTGATAAACTTATATTTCAGGTATTTCTTATTTGTGGACACCTCTATCTTGATGTGATTTATATATTTATACTTCTTGTCTTTTATTATTTCAGTAATTTTATCATCATATTGGCCAGCTCCTTTATTAACTTCACTGCACTGCAAAAAGATTTATCATCTTGTTCTATTTGGTGAGAAACCCTTGTACATACTTTTAAACCAATGGTTTAGTTGTTCGTTTTTTGTTTAGAACTAATCTTTTTTGTATAAATTGCGTTATATGATTGTGTTGCATTTTTACTTTTGAATGATTAGAGGTCATTCCTGTTTCTCTCCAGTTTTTTTCACACCCCCTCCCTTATTTTTCATGTCCCTTTCTCTCTATTCTCCATTGAAGTTTTTGCTTTGCCTTACCTTCTTATTAACCCACTTTTGTTATATTCTAGATGCAATATAATGGTAGACTATCATGCCCTATACAAAGTATGCAATTTGCTTATCACGATGTATTCCGCTTTTTTTGTATGTATATTTGGATATCATGCCCATAAGATAGTAGGATTGTTTGTGTGGTCCTTTTAGGTTCTGTGTCATTCCTATGTATATGTGATCCGATGTTTTTAAAATCTGTATGTTTTTGTGTTGTGATAGTTTTTTATGTCATTAATATATGTGTACCTTCTCATGTTGTTTTCAGCCCTGACGAAGCTCCCACGGGAGCGAAACGCGTTGGCTGTCCTGTGCACTTTGAAAATACGAAAATAAAAAGAAAATTATTTTTTGTCACAATCCTGGTCTTGTGCTACTTTTGTGCTTGGTGCTGCCTCCACTCTTCTTCGAAGTTTCTATCTGGAATTCCAGTGGGACTGAATCGCAGCAGGTCCTGGAGGTTGTCAGCACAGCAAGATTGACTATTTTAAGGGACATTGGGAATTTAGAGGTGCTGGATGCCTGATCCGCTGCGGAACACATTTCTTTAGTTTGGAAAAGTGACATAAACAACGGTCAATCACCCTTATTATACAGTACACTAATTAAATTCGCAAAACATGGACCAACGGTTCGAAAGTATTATATGAAGATCATGCTTCCAACAAAGAAAATGCAGTTAATGGCATATATGGACGGGAGCTGAAATGAGAAAGGCTGTCAACGTTTGACCCACGAGTTAGTGCAGGCAATTGGTACTGCCTTGCTAGGGGGTCTTCATCAGGACGGGGGTGGGGGCGCATTACCATGAGATAAGGGTTACTTGGATCATGGTAGGTATCTCATAAATGTGCGAGGAACATCATCGCGTGTTGTATAAGTATACTTGAGGGGTTGCCTTGGTATATCTTTTTGCCCACGAAGGATGCGTGCTGAAAGGACTTGGTCACGTCATAGAATCAGGAAACTGCTTATCATGGTGGTCGGGCATGGTCGATGGGTCCCGTCGGGTCGATCGGGAAACGGTTTAACGGGAAGACATCTCCGTAGAAGTGCGGTGCACCAACACTGGTGGTTTTATGATAGGACAACTCACGATAATATCATGTGAGATGCCTGTTAGGTACCAGTTCTAAAATCCCAGATGATGATTATCCGCCATTGGGTGGGCTGATGGGTTTTCTTTCTCTGCATAACAACACGAACAGTTAATTATATCACACATTCAGTTTCAATATTTCAAGGTTTTGGCTGCGTTGTTCTGACCAGTAGTATTTATTTTTGTTTTTTCATCTTATGTGTTTAGCCAGAACTTTTGGCTATGTTGTAGCGCATTGTGGCTGCTTAATTAATTTTAAATTTATGCAACTTCGTACTCTTACGGAACTTGCCACTTTATATGTAATGCACGTGTAACATCTCAACCATATGTAACATGCTACTTCTTATGTAAAGCACTCTAACGCCTACTGGAAATGTCCATGGACTATATAACAACGTATAAATAAGCAACTTCCCTCCAGGAACAAATTCATGCCATATTTTCAAGACATACATAAAGACTATATGTACATACAAACAACACATTAAGTTTGCGGTTTTCCTGATAGTTGATAGCTGCTCCTTGGATCTGTGTAACTCGTGACATCTCATTCATTGCTGCCTTTTTAACCAACAGCACTTTGCATGTTGGAATTGGTGAACCCATATTCATAATGTTAAAATCAAAATACAAGTCCCATAATGCCTTGTTGTTGGTTGAAAAGCAGCTGCTGGTGCCCACATGACATTAAAGCAATGGACAATAGATTCAGTCCTCCTGGAGCAACACACAACATCGCAGGAGTAGACAGTTAAGGGGCATACGGTGGGTACCACATTGACGGGACAAACGCAGCACAAAGTGACAGGGATGGTATTAGAGCTACAGCAGTAGGAAACACAGTGACAGGAAACACAAACAGTGATGAAGACAATAGTCGGGTACTATGGGGCGTAGGCAAGACGTAAGCAAGACGACACCGCATGCATGTATTGTGCAAACACTAATGCAGCACTGAAATAAGAAAGGTTCTCACTTTCTCACATGATGAACATGTCAGTCTGTTTGTCTGAAAATCACCGATGGCCATCACCATCCCGTGGGTTTCGGTCCCGAAGAGTTCCTGAGTGACAGGCAAATTCTGCAATTATATTCAAGCCTTTTCTTAATTATTGGCGCCTGCTTTTTAATACTTATTTTAATACTTATTCTAAACGGCTGCTTGAATAACGTACACATAGCATAAGCAAACGTTTCACGGACTTGCCTCTTGTTTGTCTCTGTATTTGTATATTATGCTCGCGCACTTAGCAAAGTAAAACATCGTCTGCTAAAATGTGGTCCTTTGTGAGGTTAGAGTCCAAGCATGCATGGTAAAGCCACTTGGAACCCTGTTTGTTTTCACATATGATGCGCGTCCCACACTCTGTTTAAGGACTGTTTTGAAGCACACTTGTGCTTGAGGCACCATCCGCCTTGCGGGAGCGAGCAACAGCCAATTAGCATGCGCACACCGCTGCTCGTTCCCGGAAGGTCGATGCCGCCACAAGCACCAATGTGTGCTTCAAAAAAGAGCAGAGCGACAGCTAAAGGTCCACCTAAGCAGCACATTCGCACTGCGTAGGCGAGACTTAAAATACTAATTGAACGAACACACTTGGCTGGCTGCACTCGCTTACCTGCGAGGCCGCAAGCAATGGGTCCAGTCCAGGCTGCCACAACATCACTGCCACTGCAATTCACAGCAGGGTGACGGTTACGGACTGCAGTGCTCTTTTTAATGTCTTGTGAGTAGAAACACCCCAACACAACAACATCATCCATGACAGTGAGTTACAACACTCACAAACAATGGTCAGGTCTTGTGAGCACTGCACCCACCCACTCCGACTGCAGGCAGCGCTGCCAAATTTAACACGTCCACCACAGTGTGTAGTAGAACACTCGGGTGGTGGGCTGGTACTTACTTGTTGCTCACACTACAGTCCACTTGACTCGGAGCAGGCACGGTCGTTTGGCTCAGCAATATTAGTAGAATTTTCGCTGCGGCCGGCAGCCATAATAGATTACAGCCCCAGGGGGCTGGTCCAAGCAGCAGTAGCGCTGCGAACCAAGCACCATGTTGATTTCAGCTTGTACCACCCGCAAACCATTAGCCAGCCACTCACAACTGAACTTACTGCTCTGCCAGCAGGACTTAAAGTCCCCCCGCAGCGTCATGGGTGGCCAGACTTTACAATCACCTGTCTCTGGGCTCTTTAATTGGGCACTTCCTCTTGACCTCAGGCAGCAGGCTGTCTAATTCAGCCACGCGGTGTCGCAGCGAGAATCTCATCATGTAGAAATACATTGTTGCGGAGCAGTGAGCCTTCCAGCAGGCCATGACATAGCTGCAAGCTCCCCAAGCCTGCTGGAGCAGCGCATGCAGGCCACTGGCGAGGCGCTGCCAGCAGGCAGTATTCTTCAGACTCACTTAATATGGATTGCATCAGATATGCCTGACAATGCATTTCAGTGCGGTGATGTGGAGCACCACACTGAAGTGCATTAGTCTAACGTCTGATGCGTGGTACTTGGCAGGACTGCTTTCACGCTAAGTGCTGCGTGAATAGGGGCATTAGTTATAAGGCGGCCTTAAACCACGTTAAGTGGCTGAACGCCGCCTTGTAAAAAAGGCAAACGAGTTAACGCAACCAGAACGTCGGAAAAAGTGACGATCTGGTGGTGTTAACTCCTTGTAAATATGCCCCTAAGTGTGAAAGTGTCCATATAAGGTGGGATGAGAGAGTCAAAGTTGTGTCTAGCTTTCAGGGCGCAGAGGTGCATGGTTGCAAGTATCCTGTATGGGAAGAGTTGGTTTCCTTGAAGCAGTCCATGAATGGACTCCAATCTTAGCACAGCAATCATGTTAATACAGCCAAGAGTGCTACAGTCACAGAAAAGTGTGCTAGATAGGAGGAAGCATGTGACCACACATAGTCCAGCGATGCTTTGTGGCTAAATTCGAAGGGGTGCTACAAGCCATCTGGGTAGCAACAAGTAAACAGTCGAACATCTGGATGAGAATTAGGTGGGTATTGCTACATATCAAGTGGTGGTATTCAAGTGGATGTTGTGCGCGGAGTACCATAGTTTTGTAATTTGTACTGAGAAAGCAGATCTTGCAGGTGAACTTTATACAATTGGAAAGCTTTTTCTCAGTTGGGTTTTGACATTCACCAGAATAAGTCACCTCAGCGAGTCCATACAACAGGGGCAACAGGGGTTATCAAAATCAGCCCATCATTATGCAGCCATGACCAGATTCAACATACATGACACCATGACTAGCTCTACTGTGTGTTTGGTACTGTGATTCAAACGCATGAATATGGAATTAAAAATGTTTAAATGCTGTTGAAATCCTGAATATAAACCCAAAGATGCTGACAGTGGCTTAGGAACGTACTTATGACTTAATGGTCTAAACAATGGGAGGTGAATCAAATCCAGGCTACAACCGCTGTGGCCGATGCAGAAATACAATCACTGACAATGCAGTTAAGGATGAAGCTGTTCTGTCACCCTCAGCTACAGCTTATTGCAGTTACTGCCGGCACTGATTGGAGGTAAGGCGGGGAGGGCAGGAGAGGGGGGAGGACACAGGAATACAAAAAAAAGTGCCTTCTTGCCACTTCCTCGCCTCCGTAGTCCTCCCTCGTTCGGCCCTATCAGAAGCACACCCAGGCTCCCAGTTAGCCAATCACAACGCTGCCTTACCAGGGTTAAGATTGGTCTGAGCGCTGTCTTTCGGCGCTCAGATGCTGACTTGGGGCCTGGGCATGTTCTCCATGTAGGCTGTAATGCAGCCTGCATGGAGAACATGCCAAGTGCGCAAGACTGTTTTGGGTGGCCTGAGAGGGTCGGCCAAGCAGTCACTGCACTCTTTAGGAGGGTGCTACCACTCCTCCCCTGTCCCCACCCTCTAACACAAAGCGGGCAGAAGTAGGAGTAATAAAATGATAATAACTTAAGTTATTATCATTTTATTTTGCCTTTGCGTCACTGCAAAAAAAACAGTTGGGTGACACTCCTCCTCATTAGTGGAGGAGCTGCCACTGGTTGATTGGGTGTGATGCTTGATGCAAGTGAAGATGTGTGTGTATATCAGTAAATGTGACTTTGTGAGAGTCAATCAATCAATCAGTATTTGCGAAGTGCACTACTCACCCGTAAGGGTCTCAAGGCGCTGAGGGGGGTGGGAGTGCGCAGCTCCGTGGGGTCATTCGAAGAACCAGGTCTTGAGATCCTTTCTGGATTGGTGCAGTGTCATGCTCTGTCGGAAGTGAAGGGGGAGTTCATTCCAGGTCTTGGCTGCGAAGTAGGAGAAGTATCTTCCACCTGCTCGGGTCCTGTAGAAACGTGGGACGGTGGCTAGGGTGAGGTCGGCGGCTAGGGTGAGGTCGGCTGAGTGGAAGTTTCTCTTGGGGGAGTGGATGGAGATTCAGTGGTTGAGGTATTAGGGTCCGGTGTTGTGGAGGGTTTTGTAGGCTTGTGTGAGCGGCTTGAAGGTGATTCTTCTTTTGAAGGGTAGTCAGTGGAGATCATGGAGGTGTTGGGTGATGTGATTGTGTCGTGGTATATCGAAGATGAGTCTGGCTGCAACGTTCTGGACGGTCTGGAGTTTGGGGAGTAGATTTTTGTTGAATCCGGCATAAAGGGCGTTGATACAGTTTAGTCTGGTGGTGATGAGTGCGTGGGTGAGGGTTTTCCCGGAGGCGGGGGGATCCACTTGAACGTCTTGTGAAGTATCTGGAGGTTGTTGAAGCATGTGGAGGATACACCGTTAATCTGGCGATTCATGGTGAGTCAAGAGTTGTATTTGATATCAAGGTTGCGTGCATAGTCTGTTGGTGTGGGTGGGTTTCTGAGGGCGGGGAGACACCAGGTGTCGTCCCATGCAGAGGGGGTGGAACTGAGGATGATGACTTCTGTTTTTTTCTGAGTTGAGCTTCAGGGGGCTGTTGCTCATCCAAGTTGTGACGACTCTCATCCCTTCTTAGAAGTTGTGCCTGGTGATGTGAGGTTGCTTAGTGAGGGAGAGGATGAGCTGGGTGTCATCGACGTAGAAGACAATGTTGAGCCAGTGGTTTCTGAGGATGGTTGCGAGGGGGGCTATGTAGACGTCGAAGAGTGTGAGGCCTTTCGAAGCTCTCCCTAGTGAGTGCAACTAGGGCTGCGAGCTTGCTGCTTGATTTTACTGTGTGGGGAATACCTTTACCATTTTAGGAGGCACTTGGACTTTTTAGGAAGCATTTGGGCATCGTTCTGCTATTTTAGCATTGGGGGCTTTTATTCTATGATAATTGGGGAATTATATTTTTAGGCACTCTGACACCCTTCACACGCTCTGAATCTTCTTCCCTGCCTCGCCCAGCCGATTTTCGAGCCGGCGTCTGGCGACGGTGGGCGCCATCTTAGGTGTGGCTGGGGGAGCGCTCTAGTCACGCTGGCCTTCCGCCCTCCCTGAGTATTTAGTTGGGCTTCTCGGCGGCCGCGTTGACTTTCGAAGCTCTCCCTAGTGAGTGCAACTAGGGCTGCGAGCTTGCTGCTTGATTTTACTGTGTGGGGAATACCTTTTACCATTTTAGGAGGCACTTGGACTTTTTAGGAAGCATTTGGGCATCGTTCTGTTATTTTAGCATTGGGGGCTTTTATTCTATGATAATTGGGGAATTATATTTTTAGGCACTCTGACACCCTTCACACGCTCTGAATCTTCTTCCCTGCCTCGCCCAGCCGATTTTCGAGCCGGCGTCTGGCGACAGTGGGCGCCATCTTAGGTGTGGCTGAGGGAGCGCTCTAGTCGCGCCGGCCTCCCACCCTCCTCACACCACTATATAATGTGTGTCATGGCCAGACGGCGCAGCGGGCTGGCGCAGCGGGCGCGCCATGCGCGCGCCGAAGTCGCGCCTAAGCCAAGCCTGTCTGCGCCCGTCCGCGACCGGACACGGCCCAGGGTCCCCACCCCTGGTCCAGACAAACGAGTGTGTTGGAGTAGGAGCGATCTTGTAAGTCTCTCCATCTCTACCTGCATGCCGGGCCTTCATAGATTAAAGATAGGGGAAGAGGGAGTGTGCAGGCACTGTCAATTTCGTTTTAGCACACTGACAGCTGATACCCGGGCAGTTCCATCTTGTCCTGTGGCCTGCTTAACGTGAGATCGTTGCGATGCCACAAGCACGACATATACGATCTTCTTGTGGATAGACAATTAGATTTGCTCTTCCTCATGGAAACGTGGTTGGATGCTCACTCGGACCCCGACATCATTCAGGCTTTGCCAGAAGAATATCTGATGGTGAGACTGGACAGACTCGAGGGCAGAGGGGGGGGCATAGCGATTGCTTTTAAACAACAGTTCGCTTGTCAATTAGAATTAGTCCCTTTGGCTGGTAGCGAGGCTGGTGTTTTTACCATAAAAATTAATGGGGGTACCACGGTCAAGGGCTATTTAATCTACCGTTCCCCGGGACCACTGGCAAGGTTTAAAGGGAACCTACTAGAGCATGTCATGGAGATAGCACTACGGAGAGATAAGTTTCTGCTACTCAGAGACTTTAACATGCACCTAGAGGATCTGTCAGACACAGGAGCAACGGAGTTTTGTCAAGAACTTCAGGCCTTACAGCTCGAGTTAAAGGGTCAGCTTCCAACACATCAGCATGGCCATTTGCTCGACCCGGTCTTTGCGAACTGGGAGGATGTCACAGTGGCGCCCCCCGAGCCTTTCCCCTGGACAGACCATTTCATGGTGCCATTCGAAATTCATCTCCCTAAACACAAGGTGTCAGACGCCCCGCCCCTCAACTACCCCAGGCGTAAATGGGCCAGGTTCTCCTTGCCAGAGTTCAAAGAGTCTCTTATCGCAGGGGGCCCTCCTGGAGGCGATGACGCAGACACGGCAAACAAATTGCTCAACGACCGTATCATGGCCGCACTAGATCGTACGGCCCCTTTAGGCCGACCGAAGGAGGGCGGCCGTAAACAGAGAACGGCACCGTGGTTCAATGAGAAACTACGAGGCGCCAAGAGGGACTGCAAGCGGGCAGAAAGGAAGTGGAGAGCAGCCTATGACAGCCTGGCGAGAGAGAGATACCTCGTCAATAGACGAGCATATCATAACCTGATTAGGACAGTGAAAACTGCTTATTACGCAGACAGGATCTTGGGTGCTGATAACCCAAGCCAAGGCAGGGGGAGAGTTTGAAGCATCTGCTGGAGAGGCAGGTGGACAAAATCTACTGCTTAACTTCACCACCCCCCCAGCAGACGACCTGATTAAAATCTGTAGATCTGTGAAATCAGGCTCTCCACGGGACCCAGCATCACCCAAGCGGCTGGGGAACAGCCTGACGACGCTAGAACCTTACACCATGTCAGAGGAATGGAAACAAGCCGTGGTGCTTCCCCTCCGCAAGAAGCCGAATATCAGCTTTGAGAAACTGGACAACCTGCGTCCCATCTCCCTTCTACCCTACTTCTCCAAAGTGGCGGAGAAGGTGGCTAATATGCAGTTAATGCATTATGTAGAAGACACTAACCGGCTACACCCCACCCAGTTTGGATTTCGGCCCCGACACTCGACTGAGTCAGCGCTCCTCATGGCTTCCGAAACCATTAGAAAGGGCGCCGATGAGGGCCAGACTATGGCCCTGATCCTTTTGGATCTTAGCGCTGCGTTCGACACTGTAGCACACTCCATCTTGCTACAGTGTCTGAACAAAGGAGGATTAGGAGGGGCAGCGCTGAAATGGATCCAATCATTTCTTTGTGGCCGAGGTTTTCAAGTCAGGCAGGGCGACTGTTACTCCGAGCGAGTTGCCTTGGACCAGGGGGTGCCGCAGGGCTCATCCCTGAGTCCAACCCTTTTTAATTTATATGTTGCCCCGGTTGTTACCATAGTGGAGAGTCACGGCCTGAGCATGGTGTCGTACGCTGACGACACGCAGCTGGTCATCTCCCTCTCGCGTGCACCAAGTCTCGCGGCGGACATCTTCAGAGCATGCATGCAAGATCTTGCCGCCTGGATGTCTGCCAATTGCCTTAAACTCAACGGAGGCAAGACTGAGGTGCTGGTGGTGGGGGGAGACCAAGCGGCTTGGACGGCGGCATGGTGGCCTCCTTGCCTTGGACTAGCACCAATTCCCTGCCAGGAGGCGAGGAATTTAGGTGTCTGGTTCGACTCTAAGCTGACTTTTGGACCCCAGGTGAACCGGGTAGTTGGTGCCTGTTTCGGGATTCTTAAGAGCCTTAGGAAGGTCTTGGAGCTTCTGCCAATCAAAGCCCGTCAAACTCTAGTGCATGCACTAGTCACGTCCAAGATGGACTACGGCAACCTGCTCTATCTGGGGACTCTTGAGAAGAACCTGAGCCGCCTGCAGGTCCTGCAGAATGCTGCGGCACGGCTGGTTCTCAAATTACCCAGAAGAGCATCATCTAAAGCTGCGCTCCAGGCCCTGCACTGGCTCCCGGTGAGAAGCAGGGTGGAATTTAAAGCACTATGCACATGCCACCGGATTGTTAACGGCAGGGCTCCCCTCCCTCTGCAGGGCCTGCTAACACAATACGAGCCCCCCCGTGATCTCAGATCTTCCGGCTCGGGGCGCCTATCCATTCCTAAGGTATCTAAAGTACGGATGGGCGGTAGATCCTTTAGGTATCTGGCGGCCTCAAGCTGGAATAAACTTCCTGTGGCACTGCGCCTGGAACCTTCAGAGCGCACCTTTAGAGCCAAGTTAAAAACCTTCCTATTTGCCCGGTAGTTGGGTCCCTCTCCTGGTATTTTCCTAGCAGCACTTGCCTCTTAGCGCGGGGACACGCCGTGGTGCGTCACCAAGCGCTCTATAAGACCCCCTATTATTATTATTATTACTGAAGGAGTATCCTTGGGGTACTCTGCATCTAATCTCTGTCAGTTCTGAGAGGAAGGGCAGCAGTCTTATTCTCTGTGTTCTGCCTGAGAGGAAGGATGGTATCTAGTCAAAGGCCTTTCCTTGGATGCCAGCTTCGTGGGGTGTGGTGGCAATTGTGCGTGGGAGACTGTGTCGAAGGCTGCAGCTAGGTCTAGAAGGATGAGGGTCGCCGTGTGGCCTTGGCCGAGGAGAACATAGATGTAGTCAGTGGCGCCGAGGAGGGCGGTCTCTGTGCTGTGTTTGCTGCGAAATCCAGATTGAGAGGTGTCTAGGAGGCTGTTGGTTTCTATGAACTGTGTTAGCTGGGTGTTGACGGCCTTTTCGATGCATTTGGCAGCAAAAGGAAGCAGGTCCTTTCTGGATTGATGCAGTGTCATGCTCCGTCGGAGGTGAAGGGGGAGTTCATTCCAGGTCTTGGCTGCGAAGTAAGAGAAGGATCTTCCACCTGCTCGGGTGCTGTAGAAACGTGGGACGGTGGCTAAGGGGAGGTCGGCTGAGTGGAAGTTTCTCTTGGGGCGTGGATGGAGATTCAGTCATTGAGGTGTTAGGGTCCGGTGTTGTGGAGGGCTTGGAGGCTTGTGTGTGCGGCTTGAAGGTGATTCTTTTTTTAAGGGGAGCCAGTGGAGGTCATGGTGGTGTTGGGTGATGTGATTGTGTCGTGGGATATCGAAGATGAGTCTGGCTGCGGCGTTCTGGGCGGTCTGGAGTTTGGGGAGTATATTTTTGATGATTCTGGCATGAAGAGCGTTGCTACAGTCCAGTCTGCTGGTGATGGGTGCGTGGGTGACGGTTTTCCTGGAGGCAGGGGGATCAACTTGAACGTCCTGTGAAGTATGTGGAGGCTGTTGAAGCATGTGGAGGATACAGTGTTAATCTGGCGATTCATGGTGAGTGAAGATTTGAGTTTGATATCAAGGTTGCGTGCATAGTCTGTTGGTGTGGGTGGGTTTCTGAGGGCGGGGAGCCACCAGGTGTCGTCCCATGCAGAGGGGGTGGAGCTGAGGATGATGACGTCTGTTTTTTTCTGTGTTGAGCTTCAGGCGGCTGTTGCTCATCCAAGTTGCGACGGCCCTCATCCCTTCTTAGAAGTTGTGCCTGGTGATGTGGGGTTGCTTAGTGAGGGAGAGGATGAGCTGGGTGTCATTGACGTAGAAGACGATGTTGAGCCAGTGGTTTCTGAGGGTGGTTGCGAGATGGCCATGTAGACGTTGAAGAGTGTGGGGCTGAGGGAGTATCCTTGGGGTACTCTGCATCTAATCTCTGTCAATTCTGAGAGTAGTCTTATTCTCTGTGATCTGCCTGAGAGGAAGGATGGTATCTAATCTAAGGCCTTTCCTTGGATGCCAGCTTCGTGGGGTGTGGTGGCAATTGTGCGGTGGGAGACTGTGTCGAAGGCTGCAGCTAGGTCTAGAAGGATGAGGACCGCCGTGTGGCCTTGGTCGAGGAGGACATAGATGTTGTCAGTGGCGCCAAGGAGGGGGGTCTCTGTGCTGTGTTTGCTGTGAAATCCAGATTGAGAGGTGTCTAGGATGCTGTTGGTTTCTATGAAGTGTGTCAGCTGGGTTTTGACAGCCTTTTCATTGCATTTGGCAGCAAAAAGAATCAATGAGATGGGCCTGACTTTCTTGAGATCTGTTGGGTCTGCGGAGGGCTTCTTTAGGGGGGAGTTGACTTTGGCGTGCTTCCAGTTGTCGGGGAGTTTGGCTGTGTCGAGGGAGCAGTTTATAGTTCGGCATAGCTCGGGTACGATGGCAGTGGCGGCCATGTGGAAGATGTACCGTGGGCAGGGGTCCAAGGGTGTACCAGAGTGGATGCTCTTCATTGTCTTTAAGGTGTCTTCTGTGGTGAGAGGGGTCCAGGTGAGAATGGTCTGTTGGGTGGCATTGTTGGGGTGGGAGTTGAGGCGGTGCCTTGGTCTTGGTTATTGAAGTTGGCGTAAGTATGCATGACTGTTTCCTGCTTCTCAAGGAGGGTGAGTGGTATTGGGAATTGTACAAATGCCTACCAAAGTATTTTATTGCCTGATAGCAGACTGTGCCATGTCATGGAGGGTTTTCTGAGGAAGGCTTGGAATTAAAGTTCTTCAGCTGTATATCTATGAAATCAGTTTGGCTGATTTTGGTCTCCCAGCCTTATTTCTGTCCCCTTTAAAATATATTTCATACAAAGTATAGTATATCCTGCAAACATATGCTATGATTACCGCAGTTATTCCCTTTCCTGTTTCCCCTAAGAACGGCTAAATGTTGTTCATAGTATGGCAGTGATTTCCTTCCCTATTCCCCTGTTTTCCCATCATAAAATAGTTGTTGGAACATTCCAAGATCTGGAAGCCGATTTAGAATTTTATGAAGTGATAGAAAGTGAGAGATATGGGCAGTTTAGGGCGAACTGTTGTAGAGCGTAATTGGAGCCACAACATGTATGAATAAACTTTATCTTACCTGTGAAGCATGTGCATATTCTTACATATTTGGCGACTTGGAGCTAAGCTGTATAGCATGTTCCTTCATCCACAATATTATCCTTTGATATCTGCTCTCTGCCACTCAGCTGCTGACACCTGAAGGAACTTCTCTGCCGGTCTGTTGCTCTGCAAACGCCTGAAGGAATTTTCCATCACTGACTACGTTGGGGGAAGTTAGAACCGCCTACCGTACTGAGAGGAAGTGTATTCCTCAGTGGTTCCCTTTGAGGATTGGAGATAGTGCCATGAGAGAAAGGTGGCGCCTCAGCGGTGAGAGGGTGCCATGAGAGGTAGGTGGCAATTTAGCTTCTGGGAATTGTAGTATCATATCACTTTCGCTTTCCTGGATCGCCTATGATGCTGAGTACGCTCATTACTCCGCCTGAATTCCGAACAAGCTAAACATGACATTTATGAGACCAATCGCTCAGACACTAACTCGGAGTTAGATGCTTACCTCCTTCAATATTGTCAATTTGGAAGTTCACCAGTGAAGTTACAGGCCACTTGAGTGAACGTAGAAGTTGTTTAAATTATAATCATATTTGCATGTCATGTTGGGCTAAGTGTCATATAAGTTAACAGCACTTTCTATATTAATAGTCAAACCCAGAGATGCAAAGTAACTTGCATACTGCTAGTGACTGAATGTGTTTGGATACTTTTCTTCTCCGTGGCACTGTATGCTCTAGACGAGAGATTTTCCAAGTTAAATTGCATCAGAGTATTTCATAATATATAAAACATTATAAGTGAATCATATTTATTGTAATAGCTACTACTAGCAATCCTTTTAGGTTTCAGTATGGTTGATGGGAAAAGTATTTTTCACCTTCTTCTAGTGCAGCAGTGTACATTCTCAAGCAAATTGTACCAGCTCACTAAAATTTTATGCCAAGTAGCATATGGTATTTTGTTTAACTGTATAGTTATTGAAAAAATCTCATGGCTGCTTCAAGCATGTCTAAACCCCCTCCCTTCCATATTGCAATAGGCAAACCAATTCTACCATGGAAACAATGGGGGAAAATGTTCGAGTCATATCTGATAGCTATTAGTGGTGAAAGAATTTCCACTTTAAGGAAACAATATATCCTATTACAAAACTTAGGAGTACATGACAGAAAGGTGAATAAATACTTATAAGATTCTATAGATACTAATGAGTAAAAGAGAGGGAGGTGTAGAGGAAGGACAACTAGACGTATATTAAGCCACATTTATGAAATTAGAAGAGCAGTTTAGTGATAAGATTAACATTGTACTGGAAAGGCACAAATTATTTCCAAGAACCCAAGAAAAAAATGAGAAATTAATTAATTACGTAGCTGTTCTAAGGGGTTTGTCGTCTACATGTGAATTTGGGAATTTAACAGACTCACTCATTAGAGAGCAACTCATGAGGTGCACTAATGCCACACAAATACAAGAAAGGTTGTTGTCAGAGAACCCTGATTTGCCAGAAGTCTTAAAATTGCCAAAAGCATTGAACATATAGCAATATGGAGAACAAAAAATGGGAGAATCACGAGTTACACCAAGTCACTGAGGTTGACAACAGTGAGAATTACAATGAAGAGACTTTTTAAATAAAAGGTGGGGATACACACAGAATGGGTGGAGATATTTGGAAACAAACTGTCAAATTAGGGAATTTGAAGTGTTTCCAATGCTGTAACGCAATCACATCACCAACAACCCAAATTGGCCTGCACGTAAAGTGACCTGTAGAAATTGCAATAAGATTGGCCATTTTACCAAAGTTTGCAAGAATTTGGAACCCTGAAACATGCAATAGATAAAAACAGATGAAGTAGAAAATGTAAATGTATATTCCATGTAAATGAAGGAGAAAGTAAGGACTTGTGCTATCCTACATGCGAGAAAGTTTGGATGGTGTTGTTTTCAAGGTGTATGTAGATTCCTGCTCTCCTTATACCTTAATCGATATAGGAACATTTGAGGAGAAGTATGCTGGGAAAAGATATAAGCTAGAGGAACGCCAACATAAAACCTGGGGGCTTCAATAGAGATCCTATGCATCTGGTTGGAATGCTAAAAATGCATATAACATTCAAAGAGGGAACCACAGTGGGCAAAGTCTTCTTATAGAGGCAAGGCTCTAACCTCCCAGGTTGGAAACATCAAAAAGATGCAGGAATCAAATTGACCGCAATGGTAATGAACAGCTAATGTTAGCGGACAAGTCAATCACAGGGGTGGAAATGTATGACGCATTCCCAGATGTGTTGAATGATAAGTTAGGAATACTCATGGATTTTATGCACAAGATCAAATTAAAATCTGGGGCTGTCCCTGTATTTCATCAATCTCTCACTGTTCCCTGATGTTGCAAGGATCTTTAATCAATTATTTTAAAAAACTAGATTTACAAGTTGCCAAAGAAAAGATTGATTGTTCAGAATGATTGGCCCCAATAGTGATAGCTGCCAAGGATGGGGGCAAGAAAATACGTCTTTATGTAGATTTGAGAGACTTAAATGATTGCATATGGGATATCTCTTACCCAAGATAAATGAAATGTTGAGGTCTGTACAGGATGCTAAAGTGTTCAGTGTTCTTGACCTTTTTTCTGCTCAGTACCAAATTGAAACACATCCCAAATCTACACAACACACATCCTTCATAACTCCCTTTGAAGCTTACAGGTTTTGCAGCATGCCCTTCAGATTAGATTCCACTGCAACAGTTTTCCAGAAGTTTAATACAATTCTACAAAATGTAAGAAATGGCCTATGTTTCAAAGATGACATTATAATTTACATAGCTTTTGATTATGAACACAACCGAATCTTAAGAGAAGTCTTATTTAATCTTAAAAATGCAGATCAATTGTAAGATTCACGAAAACGTTTGTAGACTATTTGGGTCATACCATATCAGGGAAGGGAATAAAACTCAAGTACACTCTGGTTAACTCCATCTCCTACAAATAAAGAAGAGTTGAATTAATTCTAGGATTTAGCAGAATATATGTCAAAATATGTCAAACGGTTTGCTGATCTTGTCATCCCCTAAGGTATCTACCTAAAAAAGGGGTCCCCTTTTATGGAATCCAAAGTGTCATGAAGTTTTTACAAATATTAAGATGCAATCATAAATGCCCCCAATCTAAGAAATTTCAATGTCAACTTCAAAATAATTCTTACTACTGACCCCAGCAACAAAGACCTAGATGCAACCTTATCCAAAATTTCTAAAGGGAAGAAGAGCAATGTGGCATTTGCCTCAAGAACACTTAAAGAAGCAGAGTGCCATTACTCTGCAGTCATGAAAGAACCTTTGGCTTGCTACTAGGCAATTGATCACTTAAAATGTTATTTATGAGGTTTACCTTTCACTGTAAGAACAGACCATAAACCCTTGGTGTCTGTATTTTCAGCTACAAGCATGGCGAATACCACTCCTAGGATTTCTAAGAGGGTCTTACGTTTGTAGAATTACAATTTCCAAGTAGAATATATTCCAGGAGCAAACAACCACATAGCTGACTGCTTATCACTTATGCTTGTGGAGAATAACATAGTGGAAGAGGAAGTGTTGGAATGAACCGTGCTTGTATCTCAGTTTCAGCCATAGTCGAGGATGAATGGGAACAATGCATGAAAAAAGAATACATTTTATACAATGTCAAAAAGATGATATTGAATGGGTAGCTAGAAAAGTGCAAAGAACTACCTATTGAGCTCCAGCCATAATGAAATATGAGGAATGGGATTGCCATAATAGGAAACCTCATATGCAGATTAGACAAAATAGTTTCCCCACGGAGCATGCATGAAAGTATCAATGACTTAGATCATGAAGGTCATATGGGCAGGAACATTACTAAAAGTAAAATCAAATCTGAATACTGGTTTCCATATATTGGCACCATGGTTGAAAGGAGAGTAAGGGATTGCTAAGCTTGGAGCACGTATCCATTTGCAGGGCCCCTCTTTCACCAATGAAAGTTCTGTCTAAACCTTCACACAGATGGGGATTAGATATTATGGGACCTATCAATCTTCCCAAAGTGTCTAAAAATATCATGTTTGTATTGGTAGACTATCATTCCAATTGGGTCATTACTAAATCTGTAAATAGCATTAACATACCCTCTCATTGACTTTTTAACAGATATCTTTACAAGCGAAGGAATTCCTAGCACCATTGGGACTGACAATGGGGTGCAATTTGTTTTGGAAGAAATGTCTGCATTCCTCGAGAGATTATCAATAAACCACATAAACACTCCCTTGTACTGCCCCAAAGCCCACAGCTTAGTAGAATGAATTAACGTGATGTTGAAAGAAACTATGCAACTGGCAACCAAAGTGGGAAGTTCTTTAGCCAAATACATGACGGAAATGTTGTGGTTTAATCACATTACACCTAATTCAGTTTCAAGTATCTCACCATATGTCTTGCTAAAAAGTAGGAAGCCTGGATCTAAATGAACACATAATTGGCTCAATGGTGTAAAACCTGATTAGGTTAACGGAGAGGAAGTTGTCACAAAAGTGAAACAACAACAAGATAAATATGAAGATTGGTGTAATAAAAAGTGTGGGGTGGTACACAAAATTTGGAAGACAGAACGATGAGTTGTTGGGAAAAAACTTTTGAACTCGGGAAATACGTTTAGGGCCTCATTTACAATATTTTGCCATAGGGCGGCACTGCAAGTCTTCCTGCTGCGCTGCCCTACGGCAAAAGAAAAGGGCAGGAATGCACCATATCTATCAGATACAGCACATTCCTGTCCTCTTTCCCTGCGCTGGTGCTCAATTGGCTGCTATGCGCCAATGCCGTCACCCTTGCACCATGGTACAAGAGTCTCAGCATTGTTGGCAGTGCTTTAAATGGCCCGGTACTCAGCGGTACTGAGTACCGGCACTTCTAAATTTTTGGCGCTGTATTACCGGAACTTTTCTTTGTCCACAAAGAGTACCAGTACTCATGGGTTTTAAGCCAAGCTCAGTGATATTGGCATTTATAAAAAAAGAAGCGCAACACAGCTGAACACGAGTGGGTCTGTTTTCTTGAAGCACTCTGATCGAGTGCTAATCTCCCCTTTTAATGTGCTAATTGAGCCGTGGCCCATAGGCTTTCATTCAGAGTTGGCAGGAAGTTTGGGAGGGGCCAGACTCACACTGTGATGCCTGACGCAGTGTCCACTTTAGGCTCCGTGTAGTCCATAGCACTGTAGGTTTGAGAGCAGGGCCTGATAACTGGCATATCTCGTGACTCTCGGGAAATAGAAGAGAATGCTTCCTGCTGGTATAGCAGAGTACAGCAGCACTTGTTTGAATCCAGAGTGAGGAGGAAGGTTGTGATAGTTATGCTTGTAGCACAACATGTGGGATCAAGGTTTAGTAATGAGGGCAACAACGAAAGTAGGTGTTTCTATAACATGTACTGAATCTCCTATCTGTTTGCGTGCACGAGTGCTTCTATGCTATTTTATTTTGTTATGTCACTGTGCATGTTCTTGCAAGGGTGAGTGTTGGCTGCAGTGTCCAGCAGGGCAGATATATAGTTGCAAGCCTGATAAGCCCTGCATTACCACACTCTGCACTTGAAGCGGAGATGAAAGGGTGCACTTGTCGCAAGTGCAAGACCACTTTCTCTTCAGTGAGGATCTGCTTTCTCCGCAGTGTTTCAACACAATTGTATTTTGCTTTTTAGTGGCCATTTTCTCTTGGGTTAATGGAGGGGTTCTGGGAATGGTTGAGGTGGGCAAACCAACAAATTACCAAGGAGAGGCCAGGCAGAGCCGAACCAGGAAGTCTGGCTTGGCTTTAAAATCCTGTGTATACTTAAGTTGAGCCTTGAAAACATTACCATTGACATAAATAAAAGAAATTTCATCTGGAATCATTTCACCGTGGTGCATGCGTTTATATCACTGCCTTGAGAGGAGTTTGTGCTCCCACCGTGACGACAATGCCATTAGTTATCTAGGAAGCTAGTCACTTTTCAGGTATATATTGTATATGGCCTATTTTCTTTTCATGAACGACGCAACATTATAGTGTATTAAATGTAACATAAGGTGTGATTGCACAGCACACACCCTGAACTCGTGCATTTGAATATACTATCATATATGCAAATGAAGAAAAAGGAGGCTTGGTGAGATGAAATATTTGTCTGTGATCACACAATTTGGTCATGTGGGGAAGCCAGAATTAATCCCAGAATTTCTGCTTGTACATTGTGCAATATAGCCTTAAGATGGCTATCTCTTTCTTTCTGTCCCGTATTACAACAACAGCCACTATTTTGTCTTTATTCTTTGCACATGAAATTAGAGTTTGGTTGACAGGCAGATGCACCATCAAGGTTCAGTTCATTTTTGGCTTGAGGGTGCATGAGGACCTGGAACTGAGCCAGTGCCAGGCATCGTGGCTCAGGCTTTCGACAGCTTACCCGACTCCAGAAAGAGGAAATCAGACTTTACAGCAGGTAAGAGTTTTGAGGCAAAGCTGTGCCATCTAGGAGGGGCTGGGTGATGTCTGCTAAGTGGCAGTAAGAGAAGAGGGTTAACCATAGTTAAACCTTTCCAAACCATGGTAAGGAAAATTTCTTGTGCAAGTCATATGTGATTTAGATGATGCACCATGAAAAGCCCACTTTGATATTAAATGTACCCTTTTGTACATATAAGGGAAATGGAGTCATCTAAATATACCAGAAATGATTTCGTATCATTATACACATCTGCACACCAATTAAATCTCAATCACATTAAATGTGTGCCCCTGGCCATATCCCTTTGCACTGCCCATAGCCCCACCCCTAACCCCACCCTCTAACCCCGCCCCAAGCCCCGCTCCCTAGTTAACATCTCAATTTGTTGAGTACCTGCACTTATTTTTTTCCATTTAAAGCACTGGTTGTAGGGATGATTGTTTTTGTGTAGGAAGGAACACCTTTCTGCGCAAAAACAATACATTGAGGCAATTTCCCCTTTCCTCTGAATGCAGCACACATAGAAAGAGGAAAAAATTAGGAGAAATAATTAGACTAGAATTGTTATGATTCATGATGCGGCTATAGCTTGAGAGCACTGTTAAGTAGGGAGGGGTGTCACCCTTTATTCATGTCTAATTTTTCCTCGATTTAGTTATTATGTGATAATGTATTGATATGTATAATGGGCTTTAAACATAGACCTTAGAATTGTATGATTGTAGGGACCTGTGAGATGGGTATTGCCAGGAATAAGCTTTAACAAGCGGCTAATGTCTTTGAACTGAAAACTTAGAAAAGTTTGTTTAAAAAAAAAAATGCATCGATAGTATAATTACTGTTCAATTCGTGAGGAAGGAGAAATGTTGTAAATAACGTTGCCGTTATTCCATTTCCTGTTTCCCCCTCTGGAAGGATAAATGTTGTAAATAGTATGGCAGTGATTGCCTTCCCTGTTCCACTATTTCCCCCTCCATAGATTAGTTGTTGGAACATTCCAAAATCTGGAGGGTGATTTAGAATGTTATGTAGTAATACATCATTAGAGATGAGGGTGGTTGAGGAAAAATATGGTAGCTGCGTCTGGTGGCGCTGTGGACTAATGCATCCACTGTAGGGGCCTGTGTTCGACCTCCTGGTCACAGGTTCTAATCCCGGTGGGTCCACGCAGTCTTTCATCCATCTAAGGTCGATACATTTAGTACTAATGAGTTGGGTAACATCTTTCATTTGTTATTCAACGCCTTGAGACCCTTGGGTGATAGGGCGCTTTACAAATACTTATGTTAACTGTTGTAGACCTGAATTTGGAGGTGCATCACAAATGAATAAACTTCAACTTACCTGTGAAGCGTGTGTATATTCTTACAATTACTTTATAGGAAAGCTGGCATTTTTAAAATGGAATTCGATTCTGAACTCATTTACTTTGGTTGAGTTCTTTTTGTATTTGTGAGGTTTGTTACATAAGACTATTTTGATTTCTAAAGCATACATTGTTACGGATCTATGTTAAATAAGATTTTTTGCATAAAATTGCATTCGTTTTATATTTATTGAAATACACCCACAGTGACGGAGAGAATCGCTGGCATTTACAAACTCCGACATTTTGAATGAAAAGAGACCCAAAAGGCCTCTGCCACTCGACAGAATGTGCGGCGCCAGCCAAAGTGAACCTGCTAGCATTGAAGTTACCCTCCATATGACCTTCAAGGGTAGAAAAAGGTCAAGTACTTAACTGAACAAAATGAACAGGAGCCCGGCACATAGAGGCCCACTCAGAGCCTTCCTCCACCCCCACGGAGATGCTGCTAGAGCACTTTTGTCTAATGGAGTCTAGATGCATGAGCACTCATTTAGCAAGAGTTCTCTCACCCACAGGGCACTGTAACCCTCTGCAGTAAAACACTGGGAGAAGGGAGGGAATGTTCCAGTGCAGGCTCACGGGTTAAGAAAAGACATGGGCTGTCCTTCAAACGGAGGGAAGGGAAAGACGCTGGTTAAGTCAGAGTGGCAGAATCTTTTATGGTTTACATCTTTTTATTATAATTATCATTTCATATACTCTCATCTACAACCACTGGTGGGGTGATAGTCAGCCTGACAGTATAATAAAATACCATATATATGTAACCACCACTCAAGAATTCAAAGAATCCCCGCAACTCCCTAGGTCTGTGTAATATGATGAGACATTTCCCTTTTAGCTTTCAATTCCATGTGTACATTGTAGCTTTTGGGGGGGAAGTGTTTGGCTGTTAAACACCCCTAAAAAATGTAATCTGCAGCAAATTGTTGGGTACAGGTGCTTTCAGTCGGGCAGTGCTTAAATCTATATAAATAAAAATGTAAATGTTTGTTTGTTCAAAATCGCAAATCTCCGAAAGTTCTTCACCAATTGCTTTGAAATTTTGACACAACGTTGGATTCGAATATGCGCATGTTTTTATATACACAACGTTGGATTCCAATACGTGCATGTCGAATACGCGCGTGCTTTTAATCGAAAGGCCGAACAGACCCTATCGATTTGGTTGCTGCGCAACAACTACAAGGGACGCATAGAGACAATAGTCTACATATATTAGGATGGACAGTTGGTATAAGCATGGCAGACCGGGAAGTAGGAGGAGAGAGGGGAGAGGAGTTGGTTCACTTTGCAAAATTAGCGCGTGTTTATATATACACAATGTTGGATTCGAATACACGCGTGTCCAAAACTTGCATGTTTTTAATCGAAAGGCCGAACAGGCCATATCGATTTGGTTGCTGCGCAACAATTACAAGGGACGCATAGAGACAATAGTCTACATATATTAGGATGAACATTTGGTGTCAGGATGGCAGACCGGGAAGTGGGTGGAGGGAGGGCGGAGGAGTTGGTTCACTTTGCAACATTAGCACGTGTTTATATATACACAACGTTGGAGTCCAATACGCCCGTGTACAATACGCGCATGTTTTTAATCGAAAGGCCAAACAGACCCTATCGATTTGCTTGCCTGGCAACAACTACAAGGGACGCATAGAGACAATAGTCACAAAAATATAACGTGTATCCACAAGCATTGTGAAATTAAATATATTAGAAACGTGCGCTTACTCTTTTCTTTCTCTTCCATTTAACCAGACCCAGACTGAGCCACAGCAAAGCGTGGCCGGGTACAGCTAGTTGTAAATAAATAAGTGCCAGGGCCCTCGTCGGGAGGCCACCACAGTTTACATCACACATTGCCCCTGCCAGCACTGCCAATGACAGTACTTACAAAACTACAAACCATCACACTCCTACAAGTGTCACAATTCAGACTGTTTGAGTCCCACAACGCTTTAAGAATGGCTTGAGTGGCAGTTATTAGTTGTTTTTAATGTATGCTCAATTAACAAACAACAGTTTTTTGGCTCATCTTTAAATTACACAAACTGCACCATCACGTGGCCGCTGTCATAATTGCAGGTGCTGGTGCCACGCACCGGAAAACACCAGCTGAAATTAAGCACTGCAATCGGGTGCGGTGAGATGTGTGTCGGATTTCACTATGGATGTGTACATGCCCACACTGTCAAAAACACACCAACACACACTCTCTTGTCTCTGCCTTAAAACTTGGTTAGTTTAAAAAATATTGTGTATTAAGTAATTTGAATGGGGCAAAGGAATGTGGTTTGTTTAGAGGGGAATCAGTGGTTCCTATTTCGAAAAATGTGACAAAAAGGGGTCAGAGTGCTGTTTTACATCAATGTTTTCATTTAATTTTGCTAAACAGCCATAGACCTTGAAATGGCTGTTTTTCACAGTCCTGGGTTCAGGGGGTCGCATACATACCTTAGAATCAATAGTCATGCCCCACAAACCGGACCATGAAAGTACTTGAATATTTAATGAACGTTTCACAAGTGCTCTTTTCAATGTTTCAAATGTTTCAATTGCTGTTCAGCAAAATTAAATGAAAACATTGCACTAAAACAGCACTCTGTGACCCCATTGTGTCACATTTTTCGCAATAGGAACCACTGATTCCCCTCTAAACAAAGCACATCCCTTTGCTCCAATTAAAACTTCAGATGGTGCTTGTGGACAGTGGTGCGTGGTACCAGTGGGTGAAGAGAGCGACGGCTGCCAGAAAAGATTTTTGGGTGACGGTCTCTCAATAAAAATGTAGTGCACCTGCTAATATTTTTTGACAAATTAAGCAGTGCACTCCCCTTACGGAACACCTCCTTAAGGAGGATGCTGACACACATACAATGACACACTAAGCTGAT
Source organism: Lissotriton helveticus (assembly GCF_964261635.1). NCBI lineage: Eukaryota > Metazoa > Chordata > Amphibia > Caudata > Salamandridae > Lissotriton > Lissotriton helveticus. Next base: position 1,552,115,532 of record NC_136065.1, read on the forward strand.
TAAAAATAGAGAAAAAAAACTTTGCAGCGGCTACATCAGGTGTCTTTAGGCTAGTGAGTTTTAGCAGGGGAAGGCTGACCCCTTTCCAACTGTAAATGACACCAAAGTAGAATGTTGGTGTTATTACCAAAAAAACACCAGGCACCTCACCTCCATTACAATTCCTTCTATTTGGCTCAATAATGCCATTGCCTAACAATGGTATCTCACGAAATCTGATCCCTGCGAACACTGAAAGACAAGGCAGTAAAGCCTCATAAAATAATTCCTAACTGCAAATCCCAATGGCAGCCCCCTGAAGCTGGCAGGAACCGGAAGTTGTGACTCTCCTGTAGAGCTTTGTTAGGGCAATTGTTGCACTTTCAATTACCATAATGATTTAAAACACTGGAAAACCCACTAGTCCGTTTAGCGAAACAAGAATGCCCCTGGAAAGATCTCTCACATCCACAGAGACACTCAGTGACTTCTGGATGTGAATGTGATGTGATGTGATGGTGGAATGGGAAGATTGTTCACGGGAGAGATTTCATGAAAGGTTCAATCGTCTTTTGGTACTTGTGGTATATGTATGGCAAGACTTTGCTCAGCCTGACAGACTCTCTTCATGTTTGTGAAAAGGTTGAGGAGACGGGTCCCCTCCACCCCGAAGGATGGGCCGTGCTTGGTTGTGCTATTTTCCGAACTCCTCAAGAATTGCACTGATTGAATCCAGTCTGTTGTTTATTTTACCCATATCCTTTTCTCCTTAGGTGCTATGCACAGTTCAGAGCTCCTTTTGGTGAATGTCATATGCTTCCTGGATTAGCCTCAATCTTCCTCCATGGCGGGAGTTTTTTACAGAAACTCTGCAGATATGCGAAGTGGGTGTACACGTCACAGGCCGGAGGCAGGCCAAAAGAGATCATGTGTACAAGACATACATGAAGAATATATAGGACGGATGTATGTGTGTGTATGTGCTGTTTTCAAGTGCTTGGTGTATAAAAGGGTTCATTTGTATATTGTATGTATAAACATGGTATTTCTATAGTACAAACCTACCCGAAAGGCAGAGAAGTGCTGTACAGAACCAAAGACAAGCATAAACTCAACGAGTGATAGGAGAGGATGTTTAAGGCACTGGGAGGTAGTGTTCTTTAAACAGGCGAGTCTACTATGCTTTCCTAAATTGGAGCAGCATTGCATCGGTCTTGATGAATGCAGGGATCTTGTTCCAGTTCCTGGGTCCGCAGATGTAAAATGCCTCCTGCCTTGCTTTATCTTTTTTACAGTTTAACTCTGTTGTCTGATAGTGTACTGGGTGGAGATGTGCAGAGAACCACAAGAGATGGGGACCTTGTCTGCAACATAAAGTGGGGGTGGTAGGGTTCTGGTAGGGTTCTGGTCGTGATGGCCTTATAAATTATGGATCTGGTTTTAATGATGGTGTAGGTTGGCAATGAGAGCCAATAAAGTTTCATTAGGATGGAGGTGATGTGATCCTATTTCTTCCGGCCCTAGATGAAATGTGCTGCAGTGTGTAGGATGCCCTTAACCCCTTCCCTGCTGCCGTCGGCCGTTGGCCATCGCGAGCACTACCTCGTGGTGCTGCGAACATCCAACGGCCGACGCTGCCCCAAAATCGCGGCCACGGCTAAGGGGTTAAGGAGTGCCGAGAAGTCTGGGAAGCAATGGAGCACGGTTCTACCACCATCCAGGTGCAAGAATTAGAGGGCATTTTCTGGAAGAAATCACTTTCTTTGGAAGAGAGAGCCGGTAACAAGCCATCTTTGCTTTTTGGCAGTGTCTTCCTTGATGATTAAGTTGGTGTCTATAGTGACTCCAAATGACTTGCAACCATGTAATTTCTGCCCAAGATGCAGCCCTCCCAAACCTGTTGCATTCCCTCAGTCCAGCTACCAGAAAAAGGAAATTGACAGAAGAGAATCGCCTGGGTCCTGGAGCTGCATCTTTGCATGCCTTCAGCCATGGCTCGTGCAGGGCATTACACCAGGCGGTGACGTCAGGCAGAGGAGGGGCAGGGCGGGTTGTTGTAAAATGCGGGATATGGACGATGTCAGGTAAGTACTGAAAAAAAAAAACCCGAATTTCGTTACCCGCGCTGCATCGCCAAATGTGATGCAGCGCGCGCAACGAAATTCGTTTTATTTATTGTTTTCGGTACTTACCTGACATCGTCTATATCCCGCATTTTACAACCCCCCACCCTGCCCCTCCTCTGCCTGACGTCACCGCCCAGTGTAACGCCCTGCACGAGCCGTGGCTGCATGCCTTCATAGAGAGGGTGCCTTCATAGAGTTCATAGCCCACTTATACCGGTAGAATGTCTATATACATCTTGCATGCTACACAGTGAGTAGTAGACAGTCCATCTTCTCATCCCTGGAATGGGGGCCAGTTCTATGAGCTGAAATAGGTTATTTTTCTCCCAGAACATTTCCAATAATCTTTCTGGGGTGTATGATTTGAAAGATATTGACATTTACATTTTCCATCAAGCCGTAACCCTAAAGCTCTAAGACAGTAAATAATTCTAAATAACCCATGAGAGAGAAATCCTTTGTAGATGACTAGAGACCTAGCATGAAGCATAAAGATCCTAGAGCCAACGCTGGACTGGCCGCAGCGGGCACCGGGCATTTCCCCAGTGGGCCGCCAGGGTAAGGGCCAGTTTTGGGCCCCTGAGGGGGCGTTTTGTTACAGGGCCGTTTTTGCAGCCTAGCTGCAATATCAGTAACAAAACCGGCCAAAACCGGCCCTGGCAATCAGCAGACCTCACCCCCAACGCCCGGGGAGCCGGCCGAGCACTTTACCAGGGCGGGTTTTAGTTCCCCGTCCGGCCCTGCCTAGAGCCAACCCGTGCACAGCCCCATTGATTAAAATTATTCATAGAATAATGTCATAGAAAGTCTATTGAGTAGAAGCTATAAAACACTTGAGGCCAGATGTTCAAACATTAGAATGCCGCTTTTCTAATTGCGATTTTTCCGAACTGCAATTACGAAATCGGTATTCCTAATATATGAAACTCATGGAGTTTTATTTAGGGATTCCTTGTGGGTCACAAATCGACCTTCCTCGTGAATAATGATTAGGTAAGTCGCAGTTCTGCGACCCATTACGGAACACAGGCATCATAGGGATGGTGGCCTGCTGAGGTCAGCAGACCACCATGTCTGTGATTGCTTTTTAATAAAACAGTGGGGCCAGACTGCAGAGTAAGATGGCAGCCATCAGGCGATGGCCTGTTCATTGGGCCTGGCGGGACACCTTTGCTAGCAGGGACCTAATGCAGTGGGGATTTCTAATGGTTGGTGGTGGAAGGGCGTGGCCATGGGCTCCATCAGTGAAAAGGTGCGGTAAGGTACTCTTTGTCCTGCCCTCCCCGCACTGAACAACACCTCCACCACCATATTCTCCTCCTCCTTGTGATGATGGTGTGCAGTTTAGGTGGGGGAGGAGCGTGGCCACTGGATAGGTGAATGGCCTCTAGTTTTCCTTTTGTTTTGGTTTTCCAACAGGCAAATGGCAAGCTGGGCATCCCCCCCTTCCCTGTTTGCGGATGGCTGGCATGTGGGTGAAGGGGGGTTAAGTTCACATTATTTAATTTTGTGTTTCAGAAATGTGGTGGACTGGAAAAAAGTGTGCGGAGTCAGGCGAGTCTCCTGTAATTCATCGTTGATCGAAGAGACAGCTGTCTAGATACCTCCTGACTGGGAGCTGGGTAAAAAATCTAAATGTTTTCAGGGGGCCGGCATGACTTAGTGAGTGCTGTGAACCTGATTGGAGGGAAGATGTGTTGTAGCGCAGCTGGATGATGTCATGCCCAAAGGCCCGAGCTATAATGGCAGCCTTACACATGGCTATTCATGTGTTTTTGGAGGCTGGTATTTTATGTCATGAGAGTTATTTGGGTATGCCAAAAAAGATAATTTAGTTGAGTGCATAGGTGGTCATAAGAAACTCCTCATTAATGTCATGTCGCAGTTTAATGCCAGCGTTTTCAGGATTAAGGGCAAGGTGGATAAAAAAAAGTTTCATTATTGTCATACCACAGTTTAATGCAGGCATTTTGTAATATAATAGCTGAGGGATAAGGGCAAGCTTGAGTCCGGGCAAGGAATTTAAAGTGACAGGTGTAGGAACCTGGCTCTTTATATGGAGGACCAAAATGAGGTAAACTGTGTAAAGAGTCCGGGCAAACCCCAATCAGGATACAGAGGCACAAATGATAACCCAAACGCTCTCTTTTGTAGTAGTGTGGGTGGGCAGTTAGGCTTATCAGAGGGTAGTGCTAAACATTTGTTGTACTCACAGAGGCAATAAATGAAACACACACTCAAGAATAAATCTGAGACCAATTTAGAAAAATAACTCTTATTTTTATATACATTTTGATACCAAGAACTTCATTATCAAGTAAGTACTTTTTTAAATATGGATTTTTACAGATAAGTAAATAGTTCATTGTAATGTGTCTTTACACAGCAATACTTCCCTATGGCAGAAAAGGCATATGTTGCATACCGTTTTTGCAATCGGTTTCTGGGGGTCTCCTTGTGGACTTAGGATTGTAGGATGCCAAGGGCCAAGGTCCAAAGTACACCCAGCAGTTACTCATTACCTGCCCTGGGGCATCCGGGTCATGAGGTGCTGGTTGAGTTGGTAGCTGCGCATTCTACACCGGTGGAAACAAGGACTGCTTGTGGAAAGAAGGGAAACAGGCTGCAGAGGGGAACTTTGGGGCAAGTCTGGGAGCTCCCAAACAGTGACTTGGGTCACAAGGGTACCTGGGCTGGGGCTCTGGGGTGCAGAGTGGAAAGGTCGACTGGGCTCCGTGCGTCCTATGGCCTCACAGTTGTCGGTCTTCGCCCGATGAGGGTGCAAAATCAAGACAGCTGGGCCACTCTGGAAATGGGTCTCTGTGGTACTGAATCCCCTCGATGGCTGCTCAGTCTTGGTTCAGTGGGAATCTGGGTTGGTCTCTCACAGGCTCTGTTTGCTGCAAGGGGTCAGGTACCCCAGATATTGGTCCTCGATGGCTCTGGTTGGTCCTGGTGTCCTCTCACTTTGAAGGGCTTGTCAGCCTCCTGGGGTTCTTGGAAGCTGGTCAGCTGCAGGTTGAGTTACTGGTCACGATAGTCGAGTCTGGTGCAGGTAGGCACTAAAGGTCCATGCAGTCTTCAGTTCTCACTTTTCTGGTGGCTCTTCTTTGTTTTTTTCTTCTAGAGCCATTGAATCTATGGGTACTGAGACAGAATATCGAGGCAAAAAATTCGAACTACATTACTATCAAGTTCGAAATATCGCGGAATGGAAATATCGAGTGCAAGAATATCGTTGTCAAGAATATCGATTTGAACATAAATAACATTGATATTGAAAATATGGAAGTTATTAATATCGTTTGCAAAAATGTAGTTGCTGAAAAGTATAGTTTTTTTTAATTAGGGGTATGTATTTTGGTATATATTTTAAATGTATGTCATGTAATTTTTTTGTATAAGTATTGTTTATGTTTTTTAATAAATGTGTTCAACTTTTATTAGTTATTACATTTAATTTAATTTATTTTGCGTCTTTTAGTTCCGTAGCGGGTTGTGGGTTCATAGAATAGGATGAAAAGTAATTTAATTATAATAAATTAATGATTATTTTTTATTTAAATATATTTATTTAATTGATATTTAATAGTGTTAATTGTGCTTTTAATTTTTGAGGGTACATTTTATGTGTGGGTTGTGGGGTTGAAAGGGATAAAAGGTGGGAAGTAATATATTTTTAATTAATTAATAATTAGTTGGTAACTAATATGAATATATTGATAATTAATTATGGTAATTGTGTGATTTTTTAGGTTGTGGGGCTAATAGGGGTAAAGGGTGGGAAGTAATTTATTTTTAATTCATTAATAATTAGTTGTTATTTAATAGTAATTAATTAATTGATAATTCATTATGGTAATTGTGTAAACAAAGAACTTTTTAGGTGCCGGTTGTGGGGTTAATAGGGGCAAAGTGTGGGAAGTAATTTATTTTTAATTAATTAATAATGAGTTCATAATCAATGAATTGATCATTAATTATGTTAATTATTTAATTACATTTTGTGGGGGGTGAGTTTTGGGTTTATAGGGGTAAAGGGTGGGCAGTAAATTAATTTTACTTAATTTATAATTAGCTGTTAAATACTATTATTTATTTAATTTAAATGTAATTTTAATTGTGTAATTAATGTTTTAAGTTCAATTTTAGGCGCAGGCTGTAGGGATTATAGAGTTAAAGGGTAGGAAGTCAATTAATTTAATGACTTATAATTTGTTTTTTAATTTATATTTGTTTAATTAATAATTAAATATGTTAATTGTGCAAATACATTTATTTTTTGCATTTTAGATGTGATTTCTGGGTTTGGTAGGGGTATGGGTGGGAAGTAAATCAATGTTAAGCAATTAATACTTTTTTTACAATTAATAATAATTATTAATTTAATAAGGAATTGTGTTGTGTGTTTTGTGGGGGTATATTGTGGGAAGCGAATTAATTATGATTCATTAATAATTAATATTCAATTAATGAAAAATAATTTGTTGAATATTTATAATAATGTAAATAATGTTTTAGGTGCAGGGTGTGAGTTTTGTGGTGTTATAGGATGGGAAGTAACTAAATTAAATTTATGTAATAATTAATTTTTTTGTTCAAAAATAACTTCTAAATAAAAATATGTAATTATATGAAATTGTGTTTGTATATTATTTATAATAATATTTGTAGTTATTTGTGATATGTATTTATCATTATAATATGCTTTTATTTTAAATGTATTTTAAATATATATATATTTTTCAACATATTTATATAGGGGAATAGTAAATTTTACCCCTCCACAATCCAACACTTTCCCTACGATTGTACTGACTGGAGTGGGAATAGTAAATTCTACCCTTCCACAATCCTACGCTCTCCCTACAATTGCACTGAATGGAGTGGGAATAGTAAATTGTACCCCTCCATGATCCAGCGCTTTCTCTACTGTTGCAATAACTGGAGTGGGAATAGTAAACTCTACACCTCCACAATTCAACACTTTCCCTATTGTTGCACTGCTGGAGTGGCAATTGCTTTTTTTATCGTTAATTATAAATGTTATTGTTGTGTTAAGTGTAGTGTGAATAGTAAATAGTATTTTGTAATGTTATATTTTATGTAATTTTATATTTATTGTAGTTAGAATAGTAAATCTGAGTTTGGTATGGCGACAAATATTTGGTTACTGTTGTGTTGTTTTAGGTGGGAGTAATTCTGTTTATATTTATTTAGTAGAAAAAAGTGTTCTTTTTAATGTGGTGGGAAATGTATATATATATATTTATTTTAATTTCTAATGTATTTTATGTTGCAATTTATATAACTATGTGTTTGATTTATTATAACAATAATATTATAATTTGCAATAGTTTTTGTTTGCAACTTATTTTTAATTAAATTACAAAATATGTGTGTTGTTTAACTTTTATTGTAAATTAAACTGATTCCCTTTTTAAATATTTTATGTTTTTGGTATATTTAAATATGTTTACATATATTTTTGATAATATTATGCAAATAAAGATTTTATGAATTATATTATGAATAAAAATAGTGGTTTAATTTGTATACATGTATAATTATATATATGTGTATTTACATTTTTTAAAGAAGTTTATTTGTTGTATTAGTTCAAATATATATTTATTTATATATTTTTATATATTAAAGTTACTATTTAATTTATGTTTGTTTTAATATTTTAAATTATATATATTTTAAATTCGATATTTAATAATTCTATATTCTTGGACACTATAGAGGGCTTTACGATGGCGGGCGGATCGCCACCGCCAGCCTGGAGGTGGTGATCCGCCCACCATGAACCCTAAAATTCCCACCGCCAATTTAGGATGGCGGTGGGAATGTGAATTGTACCGCGGCGGATGGAAAGACCGTCCACCGTGGTCCTGCAAGGCGGTCCTTTTCCACCCGCCTTGCGGGACCCGGTACAATGGGTGCATTTGTGCGGTGCCGTGGGCATTACGATGCCTGTCTTTTCCGGCGGAGATCCCGGAAAAGACGGATATTTTTGTACTTGTTTAAGTATAGGGAGTCGATATTTTTTTATTCTATATTTTTACCTTGATATTTTTACCATCTATATTATCGTGGTCGATATTCTGTCAGTGAACCAAATCTAAGTTTCTGGTGTCAGGAGTGCCACCTAAATACACAAATATGGGGTGTTATGGGGAGTGACAGATAGCAGCCAATTGGCTACTTACCTTTAGGGTGTCTACACCCTCTTTATGATCAATTCCTGTGGGAAGTGGTTATAACCGTATCCCAGAGAGCCTAACTCTGCCAAAATTAAGATGGTGGGATTCTAAAAGTTGTGTTTACTTCAGGTGGCCCACCTTACGGGTGGTACTTGCCCGAGAGGGGAAGACACCTCCTGACTGGCTAATTTTCCCCCTTGTCCTGGTGCCAACTGGGCCCGGGGCAGAGGGTGGCATTTCCCCTCTCTGGGGAAGCCTTGGGTCGCATATCATAGGTGGCAACGGCATTTGAAGCACCCTGCCTTGATATGATGATCCTTTGGCCATCCTGCTTTGAGGAGGTGACAGACCAGGTATTTTTTCTGCCCTCAGAGATCGCGGGCTCTCACCTGCAGGGGGTCATAAACCTGTATGTGGTGGCAGGCTGGTCTATCTACACCTGTCAGCCAGTACACAGGTAGTCAGTATCTTTTCAGGGGGACTTCTAAGGTACCCTCTGGGTGCATGTGTTAATAAATCCATCACTGAAATCAGTGGGGGCTTATTAATATGAGATGTTTGACACCAAACATCTCTAGCTTCAGTGAAGCCATCATGTAGCTGGGGAATTCATAAACACCAGTGACCAGCACATGTACTTAAAATGGCTTTCCGGTTCACTTGTAATTGCAAAGTGTCAATTTAGACACCAAAGGGGCATATCTGCTCGTGCACATATGCCCACACATTTAGTATAGTGCACTCTGTTTTAGGGGTGCTGTAAAGGTGACCTACCTATACTTCATTCAGTGTTTTCAGGCATGGCACATAGGAGGTGTGCCATGTCGTGTATTCACTTTTCTCTGCACTGTGGCACGCAGCCTGCAATGACAGTTTGCATATTAGTGCTCAGGGATCCCTTAGGGTGGCTCAATGCATGTTGCAGCCCTTAGGGACCCTCTTTAGCCTCCTTGCCCTAGGCACCAGGGATAACATTTACTAGGGACTTACAAGGGGTGGTAAAGGTATTGTCAATTGGGGTAACAATTCTGCGGTTTTAGGGAACGAGATCTGCCACTGGTGAGCTCAATAGCATGATTCCCGTGCACGTCTGTCAAAATTGCATCAGATGCCAGGCAAAAAGTGGGGGTTACCATGTCAAAAAGGGGCACTTTTCTACCATAGAAAATGTAAAGTTGCATACATCTTTGCAATATTTACGTCTACTCAACTTTTCCCCCTGAAATGTTGTCTTGAAGGGAGTCTAACAGAGAATGTAAGGGACTTCTGAATGCACATGCTTCAACACCCACAGCTGTTGTCTGTTGAAACCTATTATGGTCTTTTAGTTAGGTTCCCTTTTCAAAGTCTCGTGTGACGGCTCATAATTGCTCGTGGGTCCCCTGAAATGGGAACAGTGTTGTTATTGGGGGCAGACCAGGAGACTAGTCCTGCTACCTGACATCTGTGGGCTAGGGCTCATCTTAATAGAAAGAACTACATTTTAATGTTGCAGTCTATAGGCTGGCGTCCTAAGCAATGTGGCTTGACTTGCAGCTTGCACCGGGCTTGGTGGGTAATGGGCAAAGATCCCTTGGAACACATGGGTGGCATGATTTCTATGTCTGTCCGGGTAGCTGGGCCTTTTGACATGATGCCACAAATTAGATGGAAGTACTTGCGGATAGGGAAAAGTTGTCATTTTTCAACCCGGGTTGTTTTAAACACAGGGACCGTAATCATTGTTCAAAAGCCTATACCTAGCTGGACATCTCTGTGTGATGGATCTATGGGCAGCTTCCAGGCTTTCTAGATGAAGAGAAGGAGCACTTACATCACTATACTGTTTTTGCAAGAGTGCCCCACAATCCCATTTGCTTTGCCAAATAATTCCTGTGCCACATGGGGGTCAATTTGACGCCTTGTGTGTTACGGCTGACAGCAGGCTCAGACCTTGGTGTGGTAGGACGCTGTAGGAAGCTACAGATTATGCACGAGTGGACTTGTTTTCTTAGGAAGTAGCCAAAGCAAGTGGTGTCTGGCAGCAAGCTGAAGCAAAGTGGACTCTTCTCAATGCAGGCTGGTAGAGGAGTAGCCCAATTATTTGATAGCAGATCTCTCAAATTTCTCATGCGATGGTCTTCTGCATGCAGCAAGCCACAAAACCGAGACGAGAAGCATTATACGGTCTCAGTATACTGAGCTGGATGGGGCCAGTTTCTATAACATGAATAGGACTCAGCATAGTTATAAAACGCAGGACCATGACAATGTAGATTGTGCTATAGCCTAAATACACATTTAGAAGGCCTTGCCTTGGCTGAGGTACACGCTTCAGGTGTCCACAGTCAGAATACATCAACTGCTGCCTCAAACCATTGAAAAAGGCTCCAATTTTTAGGTAGAGTAGCTTCACTGGTGTAGTGGGCAAGGGTGTAGTGCAGTCGTTAGAGGACACGAATGGCGGTAGCTGTCGTCACAAATTCACATTGAATGCAGCGGGATGTGGTGATGGTGTGTTGTGTAGTACTCAGTGGCATAGGGGACATGGTGTCCAGGGGCGCTGTAAGAATGGCACAGGATCTGACAGCAGCTATCAGGATTTGTGGGGACTCGTTCCCTGCTGCACCGATGCTAGCTACCCCCTTGTTAACCTTATGGAAAGATGTTGCACCTTTAATGCGCTGCTTTATGCTCGGATTCAACAGTGGGTGGGATTGGAATTTGAGTAAGCGACCACTGCTGTTATACTGAGGTGCAAATGGTGCATGTTTTTTATCCAACATGCTGCCAATCTACCCACAACAGTAATATCTCCTGTAAGGATGTCTATTGATATATTTAATGTAAGGATTGATCGCAAGCAGGCTAGTCCAAATGTTAAACACTCTTCCTATCGCTCCAGGATCCTTTGATTACTGAGTCCGTCTGTATGGCAAAATCTGTTTCATTCAAGTAACTTGGTGGTGGTATTTACACCATACTTTAGAATGTATTCTTCATTCAAGTTCCTGATGTTCCCTTGGGTTTGAGCAGGGAGTTGTTTCTCTTCAGGGTTAAATCCTTGGAATATCTCCACTAGCTGGTGCGTCTCAAGATAGGCGGTTTTCATTATGGGCAGTAACGTGGGCTATTCAGTTAGCTCAGTGCATAGGGGTCTCATTAAAGACGCTGATTCTTTGGATGCCATCATTGTGATGGAGCATAGTTTCTCGTTAGTGCGATTGGACATATTCATGTATTCCTGCTGAGTACAGCCCGGTTTCTTAAAATGTACCAGGTCAGTCTGATTTCGCTGTTTGAAAAGCGTACAGCCTATAAAGAAGTTTCCCTCCTGGGATGCGAGTCAGAGATTTCCCCCTAATTCCTGTTGTGCAGGTCCTGTATTAGCCTGCCTTTGATGCAATACTTGTTTTTGTTTCTTGTGCGTTAAGGGGGCAAATTACTGGCAAGGCTCCTCACTGGACACTCCTAATCCTTGTGCTAGACTGTATCTGGTTTGGGGTTGTCATTACACTAGTAGGTGGACTTGGTGGTAATTTCTCATAATTTATTTTCACTGTTTGAATTGCATTGACTACCTAATTTTGTCTTCCGGGCATCATTGCTGGCCAGGATCAATGTCCATTTGACCTGCGCAAGGACCCCCGATCTCACAAATTACACTGTCCTTGTATGATGTGTGGCTGCCACCGTGACCATTCCTATCTACCTGTCCGCCCAGTAATAATGCTGGCTCCTCTCAGTGGTCTGCAATCTGATGTAAACACAGGAGTTCTAGACGTGGCAACCATCAGGGGCCAAGAAGATCCTTTTGCTCCTGGGCTTGTGGCCACCTTCAGTTTAGCTGTCACCTCCTGTTTGAGGGCAGATCATTTCCAGGTCCATTCTTTTGCATTTTAGCCACCACATCTGCTGCTAGCTCAGGTATTGAGGAGCAGCGGATGGGTGCACATGGATGGGGCGAGCAGGGGATTGGGAAGCATTATCTACACCTTGTGATTAGCCACATCTGCTGAGGGCTCAGGTATGAGGGAGCAGTTGGTGCAAAAGGAGGGGGAGAGCAGGGGGGTATCAAGCAGTATGTTCAGCTTTGCAATTAGTCCTCCGCCCTTGAGTAATGCACTGTTTTTTCTTTCCTCCCGTATGTTCTCATCTGTGCATTGGGTACTGTGTCTCTTCAGGAGGTTTGGTGTTGAGCCGCACCTGCATACATTGGGAACAGGGGAATTGCAAGCGGGATCTTCATCTTTGCAATTAGTCCTCCGCCCTTGAGTAATGCACTGTTTTTTCTTTCCTCCCGTGTGTTCTTATCTGTGCATTAGGTACTGTGTCTCTTCATGAGGTTTGGTGTTGAGCCTCACTTGCATACATAGAGAACAAGGGAGCTCCAAGCAGGATCTTCATCTTTGCAATTAGTCCTCCGCCCTTGAGTAATGCACTGTTTTTTCTTTCCTCCCGTGTGTTTTTATCTGTGCATTAGGTACTGTGTCTCTTCATGAGGTTTGGTGTTGAGCCTCACCTGCATACATAGAGAACAAGGGAGCTGCAAGCAGGATCTTCCTCCTTGCAATTAGTCCTCCGCCCTTGAGTAATGCACTGTTTTTTCTTAACTCCCGTGTGTTCTTATCTGTGCATTAGGTACTGTGTCTCTTCATGAGGTTTGGTGTTAAGCCTCACCTGCATACATAGAGAACAAGGGAGCTGCAAGCAGGATCTTCATCCTTGCAATTAGTCCTCCGCCCTTGAGTAATGCACTGTTTTTTCTTTCCTCCCATGTCTTCTTATCTGTGCATTAGGTACTGTGTCTCTCCATGAGGTTTGGTGTTGAGCCTCACCTGCATACATAGAGAACAAGGGAGCTGCAAGCAGGATCTTCATCCTTGCAATTATTCCTCCGCCCTTGAGTAATGCACTGTTTTTCTTTCCTCCCGTGTGTTCTTATCTGTGCATTAGGTACTGTGTCTCTTCATGAGGTTTGGTGTTGAGCCTCACCTTCATACATAGAGAACAGGGGAGCAGCAAGCAGGATCTTCATCTTTGCAATTAGTCCTCCGCCCTTGAGTAATGCACTGTTTAGGTCTCGCCTTTTCCATTCCGAAGGAATGGGAAATGAGGAGAATTCAAGTGCTCAAAATACTCGTGAAACCAAGGGCTTTTTGGTGCGGTTTTCTTTGAGTTCACGTGAATCACGTGACCAAACAAGCACGCGCATCAGCCTCCCTCCCTCCCTCCTAATTGCATTTTGTTCACGGCTGCCACCACATCAAAGGGCTTCTCCCAGCGTGTGCTCTGCGGCTTCTCCTCCCCTAATTATTCATGGCTGGCCGGTGGCCGGCCGTACTTTCAGTTTCCCGGCCGCTCTTGTTTTTCTATTTACAGCGCGGTTAGATGTTTCTGTCGTATCATTTTCCTACAAGTAATTAATGTACCTTGTTAAAGTAAACAATATAAATCCGTGCAAAACGGTTTAGTTCATTTCACACTGTGCAAGGTAGAAGATTGTCTTGTGCTGCAGGTTGCTTACAACCGAAGAATCCCTCTCATTGTGTGCTGCTGTCATGTCCGTTCTTTTATCCAGAGTGTCGAACCAGGTAGAGTGTCTCCATACTGGCTGATCGCTGCAATCTGTTTTATTTCCCCTTTTTCCGTACTTCACATTCTAGTCACCTTTGTTGTCTTGAGTTCAAACTTAACTGTGCTCTTGCCCCTTCACATCCACGTTCTCTTCTGTGTCTTCGTTCAGGCCTTCGTTTTCTTTTCATCCTGTTCTCCCGGCCTCTTTGATCCTGCGTTATGATTCTCTTCTCTCTGACATTCAGTCCCCGCCCACCCTTTAAAGTTTAAAAACACGTCTTGAATCTTTACTTTTCACTCATAATCACTTGAACATCACTTCTTGTCGCTACTGACTATGATCTGTGTCGACTGAACTGCAGAACCTCGCTCTTACCCCTTAACCACAGGGCAGATCCAACGCTAGTAAACTGCATCAAGAACATACGGGTTGTTAACATCGTTTTTGTCACTCCGCACTTGGATTTTGGAATGATTGCAGTGTGTGCACAAATTATTTTGTCGGATGCGGGATGTAGCATGTGTATAAACAAGAATTGGCATAGCCAATAGGTCTCGCATTTGGGACCTTATAAGCGTTTAGCCATGCAACAGTTGGTGTTGTTGCACAAAGGATATTCTGCTGCATAACTAAATACTTATAAGGTCCCAAAAGCGAGACCTATTGGCTATGCCAATGCTTGTTTTTCTTTCCTCCCGTGTCTTCTTATCTGTGCATTAGGTACTGTGTCTCTTCATGAGGTTTGGTGTTGAGCCTCACCTTCATACATAGAGAACAAGGGAGCTGCAAGCAGGATCTTCATCCTTGCAATTATTCCTCCGCCCTTGAGTAATGCACTGTTTTTTCTTTCCTCCCGTGTGTTCTTATCGGTGCATTAGGTACTGTGTCTCTTCATGAGGTTTGGTGTTGAGCCTCACCTTCATACATAGAGAACAGGGGAGCAGCAAGCAGGATCTTCATCTTTGCAATTAGTCCTCCGCCCTTGAGTAATGCACTGTTTAGGTCTCGCCTTTTCCATTCCGAAGGAATGGGAAATGAGGAGAATTCAAGTGCTCAAAATACTCGTGAAACCAAGGGCTTTTTGGTGCGGTTTTCTTTGAGTTCACGTGAATCACGTGACCAAACAAGCACGCGCATCAGCCTCCCTCCCTCCCTCCCTCCTAATTGCATTTTGTTCACGGCTGCCACCACATCAAAGGGCTTCTCCCAGCGTGTGCTCTGCGGCTTCTCCTCCCCTAATTATTCATGGCTGGCCGGTGGCCGGCCGTACTTTCAGTTTCCCGGCCGCTCTTGTTTTTCTATTTACAGCGCGGTTAGATGTTTCTGTCGTATCATTTTCCTACAAGTAATTAATGTACCTTGTTAAAGTAAACAATAAAAATCCGTGCAAAACGGTTTAGTTCATTTCACACTGTGCAAGGTAGAAGATTGTCTTGTGCTGCAGGTTGCTTACAACCGAAGAATCCCTCTCATTGTGTGCTGCTGTCATGTCCGTTCTTTTATCCAGAGTGTCGAACCAGGTAGAGTGTCTCCATACTGGCTGATCGCTGCAATCTGTTTTATTTCCCCTTTTTCCGTACTTCACATTCTAGTCACCTTTGTTGTCTTGAGTTCAAACTTAACTGTGCTCTTGCCCCTTCACATCCACGTTCTCTTCTGTGTCTTCGTTCAGGCCTTCGTTTTCTTTTCATCCTGTTCTCCCGGCCTCTTTGATCCTGCGTTATGATTCTCTTCTCTCTGACATTCAGTCCCCGCCCACCCTTTAAAGTTTAAAAACACGTCTTGAATCTTTACTTTTCACTCATAATCACTTGAACATCACTTCTTGTCGCTACTGACTATGATCTGTGTCGACTGAACTGCAGAACCTCGCTCTTACCCCTTAACCACAGGGCAGATCCAACGCTAGTAAACTGCATCAAGAACATACGGGTTGTTAACATCGTTTTTGTCACTCCGCACTTGGATTTTGGAATGATTGCAGTGTGTGCACAAATTATTTTGTCGGATGCGGGATGTAGCATGTGTATAAACAAGAATTGGCATAGCTAATAGGTCTCGCATTTGGGACCTTATAAGCGTTTAGCCATGCAACAGTTGGTGTTGTTGCACAAAGGATATTCTGCTGCATAACTAAATACTTATAAGGTCCCAAAAGCGAGACCTATTGGCTATGCCAATGCTTGTTTTTCTTTCCTCCCGTGTCTTCTTATCTGTGCATTAGGTACTGTGTCTCTTCATGAGGTTTGGTGTTGAGCCTCACCTTCATACATAGAGAACAAGGGAGCTGCAAGCAGGATCTTCATCCTTGCAATTATTCCTCCGCCCTTGAGTAATGCACTGTTTTTTCTTTCCTCCCGTGTGTTCTTATCTGTGCATTAGGTACTGTGTCTCTTCATGAGGTTTGGTGTTGAGCCTCACCTTCATACATAGAGAACAAGGGAGCTGCAAGCAGGATCTTCATCCTTGCAATTAGTCCTCCGCCCTTGAGTAATGCACTGTTTTTCCTTTCCTCCCTTGTGTTCTTATCTGTGCATTAGATACTGTGTCTCTTCATGAGGTTTGGTGTTGAGCCTCACCTTCATACATAGAGAACAAGGGAGCTGCAAGCAGGATCTTCATCCTTGCAATTAGTCCTCCGCCCTTGAGTAATGCACGGTATACACCCGTTACAACGCATCTTTTACTCCGCACTACCATTACAACGCGACTTTTACTCCGCATACCATTACAACGCATTGCGCTGGGGGGCGCTCTAGGATAGGGAATAAGTATAATTTACTATCCAACACCTTCCCTAGGGCCCACGGGGACTGGAGTTAGAATAGTAAATTATACTTACCACTATCCAGCACCCCAAAGCGCTATGCGTTGTAATGGTATGCGTTGTAAAAGTCGCGTTGTAACGGTATGCGGAGTAAAAGTATGCGGAGTAACATGGTACATCCGTAATGCACAGTTTTTTCTTTCCTCCCGTGTGTTCTTATCTGTGCATTAGGTACTGTGTCTCTTCATGAGGTTTGGTGTTGAGCCTCACCTTCATACATAGAGAACAGGGGAGCTGCAAGCAGGATCTTCAACTTTGCAATTAGTCCTCCGCCCTTGAGTAATGCAGTTTTTTCTATCCTCCCGTATGTTCTTGTCTGTGCATTAGGTACTGTGTCTCTTCATGAGGTTTGGTGTTGAGCCTCACCTGCATACATAGAGAACAAGGGAGCTGCAAGCAGGATCTTCCTCCTCGCAATTAGTCCTCCGCCCTTGAGTAATGCACTGTTTTTCTTTCCTCCCGTGTCTTCTTATATGTGCATTAGGTACTGTGTCTCTTCATGAGATTTGGTGTTGAGCCTCAACTGCATACATAGAAAACGGGGGAGTTGCAAGCAGGATCTCCATCCTTGCAATTAGTCCTCCGCCTTTGAGTAATGCACTGTTTTTTCTTTCCTCCCGTGTGTTCTTATCTGTGCATTAGGTACTGTGTCTCTCCATGAGGTTTGGTGTTGAGCCTCACCTGCATACATAGAGAACAGGGGAGTTGCAAGCGGGATCTTCTTCTTTGCAATTAGTCCTCCGCCCTTGAGTAATGCACTGTTTTTTCTTTCCTCCCGTGTGTTCTTATCTGTGCATTAGGTACTGTGTCTCTTCATGAGGTTTGGTGTTGAGCCTCACCTGCATACATAGAAAATGGGGGAGTTGCAAGCAGGATCTTCATCCTTGCAATTAGTCCTCCGCCCTTGAGTAATGCACTGTTTTTTCTTTCCTCCCTTGTGTTCTTATCTGTGCATTAGGTACTGTGTCTCTTCATGAGGTTTGTTGTTGAGCCTCACCTTCATACATAGAGAACAAGGGAGCTGCAAGCAGGATCTTCATCCTTGCAATTATTCCTCCGCCCTTGAGTAATGCACTGTTTTTTCTTTCCTCCCGTGTGTTCTTATCTGTGCATTAGGTACTGTGTCTCTTCATGAGGTTTGGTGTTGAGCCTCACCTGCATACATAGAGAACAAGGGAGCTGCAAGCAGGATCTTCATCTTTGCAATTAGTCCTCCGCCCTTGAGCAATGCACTGTTTTTTCTTTCCTCCCGTGTCTTCTTATCTGTGCATTAGGTACTGTGTCTCTTCATGAGGTTTGGTGTTGAGCCTCACCTTCATACATAGAGAACAAGGGAGCTGCAAGCAGGATCTTCATCCTTGCAATTATTCCTCCGCCCTTGAGTAATGCACTGTTTTTTCTTTCCTCCCGTGTGTTCTTATCTGTGCATTAGGTACTGTGTCTCTTCATGAGGTTTGGTGTTGAGCCTCACCTGCATACATAGAGAACAAGGGAGCTGCAAACAGGATCTTCATCTTTGCAATTAGTCCTCCGCCCTTGAGTAATGCACTGTTTTTTCTTTCCTCCCATGTGTTCATATCTGTGCATTAGGTACTGTGTCTCTCCATGAGGTTTGGTGTTGAGCCTCACCTGCATACATAGAGAACAGGGGAGTTGCAAGCGGGATCTTCTTCTTTGCAATTAGTCCTCCGCCCTTGAGTAATGCACTGTTTTTTCTTTCCTCCCGTGTGTTCTTATCTGTGCATTAGGTACTGAGTCTCTTCATGAGGCTTGGTGTTGAGCCTCACTTTCATACATAGTGAACAGGGGAGCTGCAAGCAGGATCTTCATCTTTGCAATTAGTCCTCCGCCCTTGAGTAATGCACTGTTTTTTCTTTCCTCCTGTGTGTTCTTATCTGTGCATTAGGTACTGTGTCTCTTCATGAGGTTTGGTGTTGAGCCTCTCCTGCATACATAGAGAACGGGGGAGTTGCAAGCAGAATCTTCATCCTTGCAATTAGTCCTCCGCCCTTGAGTAATGCACTGTTTTTTCTTTCCTCCCGTGTGTTCTTATCTGTGCATTAGGTACTGTGTCTCTTCATGAAGTTTGGTGTTGAGCCTCACCTGCATACATAGAGAACGGGGGAGTTGCAAGCAGGATCTTCATCCTTGCAATTAGTCCTCCGCCCTTGAGTAATGCACTGTTTTTTCTTTCCTCCCGTGTGTTCTTATCTGTGCATTAGGTACTGTGTCTCTTCATGAGGTTTGGTGTTGAGCCTCACCTGCATACATAGAGAACGGGGGAGTTGCAAGCAGAATCTTCATCCTTGCAATTAGTCCTCCGCCCTCGAGTAATGCACTGTTTTTTCTTTCCTCCCGTGTGTTCTTATCTGTGCATTACGTACTGTGTCTCTTCATGAGGTTTGGTGTTGAGCCTCACCTGCATACATAGAGAACGGGGGAGTTGCAAGCAGGATCTTCATCCTTGCAATTAGTCCTCCGCCCTTGAGTAATGCAGTTTTTTCTTTCCTCCCGTGTGTTCTTATCTGTGCATTAGGTACTGTGTCTCTTCATGAGGCTTGGTGTTGAGCCTCACTTTCATACATAGTGAACAGGGGAGCTGCAAGCAGGATCTTCATCTTTGCAATTAGTCCTCCGCCATTGAGTAATGCACTGTTTTTTCTTTCCTCCCGTGTGTTCTTATCTGTGCATTTGGTACTGTGTCTCTCCACGAGGTCTTGAAGTTGAGCCGCACTTGCATACATACTGAGGGCTCACAAGTTGCACTGCACTGAGCTAAGCTTGCTAAGAAGGAGAGTTTTGTCAGCATGAGGTGGTTTGGTCATGGAGGTTTGTGTCAACAATTTAAGGACCGTTGTCGAAGAAACGAAATCAATTGGGCTTCCGCTCTCGGTCTTGGTAGTATCGCATTTAGGGGGCAATGATCGAGTGAAGATGAGCACAGGGACGCGCCCGATTTGCTACTGGCTGAAGTTTTATGGTTGGCTTAAGCTTTTCTTGAGGCCGACTTCACTTGGTCACACATAGTGACAGTAGAGTTAAGGCACCGAGGGCAGCAGGGGCAACAACAGCTGTGAATAATTTGCTTTCATTGGCCTGTCAATATCCCTGGCAGCTTGTGGGGCAGGTCAGGTGGTAGGTGACCTATACTGGCCTGTGGTGGGGTGAATTCTCTATTTTCGGAATACAGTGGCTGAGTGGCCTTTCTGCAGGCGCTCATTACCACCCCTCCTCCCCTCCACAAATACCGCTGGTCCCCCACACCCGGTTTAGCAACAGGCAGAGGTATCACTCTCTTTGTCTCGCTGGCCGGCCCATTAATGTGTGCACATACTGAGCGGGGTAGGGGGCCTCAGTAGAAGTGACCCCACTTGTTTTCAGGTGTGTTTCACAAGTGTAAACTAATGCGTGCCCTTTATTTAAGCCCCCTCCTTCTTTTTAATGCAATTTCTCTGAAGCTGTGATTTGAGGAAAAGCATTATGCAAATGGGGGCCGATTTTTTTTTTGTGTGTGCCCGGCCGATTTTCATTCCCAATCCGACCCTGTTGGTGGGGACACTTCAGATCCCCTAGGAATCCCACTTGGATTAAGGCACAGGGAACACCAGTGTCACATGGACTTCAAAAGGAGTGCTTGCAGCAATTGGAAAAGAAGCTGCAACTTTATGGGGGGTTGGGTCGGTCGTGACCCTTATCCGCCTTCCAACGAGACATGGCCCGGTTGCCCAGGCTAGCTCTCCGGTAGGTGGTGGGGTTGTCCCCAGGTAAGCTTTTGTTCTGGGGTGAGCAGGCCTCAGTCACAAGTAAAGAGAGCAGGGATTCGCATAAGAATGATTGTCCCTTTCCTGCTGTAGTATAGTGCCGTAAAGGGCCCAGAAAGGTCAAAGGTGCCAGGGGGACCTGGTAAAAAGGCAAACCATAAGTTCACAAAAATGATTGTTTATGCACGGGGAGGTACGGGGTTGTAGGTAACTTGATGTCTAGCTGACTATGTATGCGAAAATAATTTGTTACAACCTTATAACGATAAGGGATATGTATTTTTATAACATGTTGAAAGTTTTCATTTATGTAATAAAAATACAGCCTGAGATTTTAAAATCTCTCACCAAACAACATAACTGGGTCTCGATTGTCTTTTTCGAGTTTGGATGGTTATTTCTAAAGAGGGGTGTGTCAGAGGAAGGTCATTAACGTGTCACCTCCATTAAAAATGAAACCTTGTAGTTATATTCTTTTAAGAGTAGGCAGTGAACCATGAGACTACTTCCTGCTCCTAAAATATATTATTATTTACATTCTCAAATGGGAAGGGGTCCCTTGGGGCTCTCTTCCCCTTTGTGAATGGGTTACCACCAGTTTTAAACTGGTGGTAAATTATTACTGTTTTGCAACCAGAATTCGGTTGCAAAACAGTAATACATGCCATATTTATTTGTTTTATGGAAGGGACACCCTAAACACGTCCCTTCCAAATACAAAATCGCAAATGCAAAATGTGATTCTGTAACAAGTTACCGAATCACATTTTGTATATTTGAAAAAGCATCTTTCCAGGCGCAAATGCCCAGATTCTGCCAATCACGCAGTTTGTGACCTTAAAAATGCTTTGTATATCTGGCACTCGTGGTTTTATCTCAGCCCCTTAAGCTACTAGTACCTTCTTTCATCCTGTGCAGCTCATAATTTGAAATGCTCTATTTACCGTCCTATTAATAAGTACTCTTTCCACTTCAAATTAGCAAATACAGTTCAATACATCAAACAGCAAAAGACAACTTTTAGTGTATAACACCCCAATTGTCACATTATGTTTCCATAGCTTAATTTCATTTATGCATAGTCAATGCAGCCCCCTGGGTCTACGGCAGCTGGCTATGATGTACTAACTGGGTATTATGGACACTTGGTAGGATGTGCTAACTAGATATAATGGAAGATTGGTGCTTGGCTCTTATTGGGCTTAATGAAAATGGCCCGGGTGTGCTAAATTGGGTGAAGTGGTGTTCACGGTGTGTGAAATGTACATAAAGTCAATTAGTCACGATGTGCTGCTGGGTACAATAGAAATATGTCAGTGTGTGCAAACTGGTCACAGTGGTATACAGATGGCAAATGGCACCCAGTCGTGTTGTGCCCACAGACATAAAGGGGCCTGGTCCTGAACTGCTAGCTGAGCATTACAGGCCCAGTAGGTGTTCTAAGCAGGCATGATGGAAGCTGGACATTTATCTAAATGTAAAATGGCCTGTAAAATATTTTAATACATGCACAACCAAGCATGCACGCACAGAATAAATACATTTGACTAATGCGCTGTTTTTCCAAATGTAACTGTCATGAAAAGAAGTCAAATAGTAAAAAATTACAGACCTCATTTATGAGGCCCTACCGGCACGTTTGCGCCACTGGAACTTCACTTTTTTGACGTTCTGGTGGCGCAATGTGCCCCAGGCATATTTATAAAGCCACGTAAAACCACGTTTTGTGGCTTTACACAGCCTTATAAATATGAGCCCCTTTCATTCAGAAAACTGCATAAATGGGGCATTCCATGGGTGTTGCTGGGGGCGTTCCCAGCAACCTCTATGGCTTTTTGACACTGACTCAGATTTACGAGAAACCGTAAGTCTGAGGCAGCGACAAAAACTTACGTTTCCTCAGGGGATGCACAGGTGAAGCAAAACGAGGAGAAAAATCTTTATTTCTCCTCGTTTTTCATCTTTCTATGTGTGCTGCAGCTGCACACATAAAAATAGTAAAACCTCTTGTGATTGTTTTTGTTCAGGAAGGTTTCCCTTTGTATGCAGGCCGGCGCAGGAGAAAGGGACAGGAATGTGCTGCATCTAATAGATACCGTGCATTCCTGCTTGTTTTCTTTTGCAGTAGGGCAGCGCAGCAACAAGGCCTGCGGTGAAAAAACATAAATGGGGCCCTACAATTACTCAAGCAACTATTTGGTGCCCAGTACTGGCCTCACCACTTTGATTCATGATTATCGGTACACATGGAAGTGCAGCTCTGAAATAACCCACCTTTCAAAAACCCTGCGTTGTGTACATTCTTTTCCTACAAAGGCCCCTTCAACAGCTGCCAAACATGCCTCGGTTTTAGACAAATAAAAGAAAATATGACATTTATGGAGCGTCACATATATAAAATACCTTCTCTCTAAAGGATGCCCTTCAATCAATGCCCTCGCCGCCGCTGCACCAGGAGACCTGGGTTTCATTGGCAGCGTCCGCGCCAAACTGTGGCCCGGGGCAGACCACAGACACGTCTGCGGCCTCGCTTCCCTTATTTATGAGAAAACTGAGCTAATATAACCAGTGTTAAGAGCTACTCATTAAAAACGAAGGCTCGCCAACTAAATGCATTCCTTGAAGGAACGAGTTGCTTTCAGTTAATTTGCAGAACAAATACAATTTATTGCTCGCAGATTATCCTCGCATTAACGTAAAAGCGCTGAGCATCCCAGAGGCCGCTCTTTCTCAAGAGGCGCCTTACAGGGCTGCCTATTTCACTGCTACTGTCACCATCCAGCCAGAAGATGGCAGATTAGTACCATTATATTATTGGGCTAGTCTGAATGGTGTTAGAAACTTCTCGGGGTCTTATTACAAAGGTTTTTTGGGTTGGGGTGTAGTTAGTAGTAGTGCAGGGCAGGGGCGTAGGAGACACTAAAATTCTGGGGGGGACAGGGACAACCTTGTGGACTTCCCAGTGACCCTATACAAATCACCTCCCGTTAAACAAATACAATCGCATACTTTCGAAGTGAAATATTGAGAAAAGCAGGCATGTTGTCACAGTTTGCATGTATGCTTGTTTGTTATTTCATATAGTAATCGGACCAAATGTTAAAAAACATGTATATGAATCTTGCATCTGCATGCACCAAGCAAACAAAGGTCACGGATTTAGGGTGGGGGCGTCGTGTTTGCAAGTGCATTATGGTTTGAAAAATACCTGCTGCTGCATTCCTGGTCTCCAGCAATTTTCAGGCAACAATAAAAATGTGAAGATAACTTTGGTGATTAATGTCCTTTATTGAGAGAGATCGGAGGTTTGTTTAGTGGAAGTTTTGACTCTTGGTAAGGTAGCCACAGTGGGGTAATATGCCTGCTGCAAAGAACGTGCACCAAGCAGATCACAAAATGCATATCATGTAAATAGGTCAGTGAGTTACTGCTTTTGTCTGAGAGATTCTTTTGGTATTTGCAGTTTATAGGTTAAAATCCTAACATAGAACAGTGAGCTACTAACCGTCATCAAAGAACTGCACGAAAACTTCAAGGTATAGATTAGAACGTTATGATTTTTCCCCAGTCTTTCCTTATCCTAATGTTAGAAAATGGGTTCATTAGGATAGAAATCAATTCGGATTATTAAAGAGAACCCCACAACCATGGTGTTATGTTTTAAATTCTGAGTTTGTGCTTCTTTAGTGTTGCAAAGCCATCCTCTGCCCTGGGCACTCCCCAGTGTTTTGCTGACTGGTACTGGTGGTACCTGACTGACCCGGGCCTCTGCCTGAACAGGCACAGGGCCAGGGCTATTCTGAAAGAGACACCTAAAGATACTGTGAAAACACCTACATACACTAGGGTGCACTATGGGTTAGGGTACCCCTATGATTGGCATGGCCTCTCCTATAAGGCCCTAGTACATAATAGGGCAGGGGGTTAGAACTACCTTTAAGTCCCTAGAGTATAATAGGGCAGGTCCAGCAGCCCTTTCTGCGTTTGCATGTGTGCCCTGCTGAAGCCTGAGGTCAGT
Organism: Lissotriton helveticus; assembly: GCF_964261635.1. Taxonomy (NCBI): domain Eukaryota; kingdom Metazoa; phylum Chordata; class Amphibia; order Caudata; family Salamandridae; genus Lissotriton; species Lissotriton helveticus. The sequence continues at coordinate 1,552,140,009 of NC_136065.1, forward strand.
TTACAAGTAGCCCTGTGTTGTAGGACTGCTTTTAAAATGCAAATTGTCAACTACAATGCTGGGGCAAAATTAAATTAAGTGGAAAAATGTTTTCCACTTAACTATGGCTGTGTCATATTTGCCACATAATACATCATCTGCTGCATAATCTAACGATTTGACTTATGTTGCTGTGAAGTGTAGGGCCCTTTGCAAAGGTTGACTGGTCACCTTTCCCACTGCTGCATTTGTATGTTACACAGGTACTAATGAGCCAAAAGCTTTACAGAGGCTAAATATGTCAAAATAATAAAGTATCATAAAATGCACTGCATTACCCTGCAACCTTTTTATTGTTGCATAATTTAGTCAACACTGCAACATCTTTTTGGCCTCCATTGCTGCATAACTCCAGTGGCCCGAAAGCAGGCTGCACATGTTAAAAGTGTTTGTGCATGACGCAGAGACGCTGAGACCATGAAGTTTGCAAACTTAGAAGCTGATTACGATGGCAGGAGGACTTCAGTCCGTCCGCCATCGAATCGGGGAATGGGACCGCTGGCCTTCAAGGTGGCGGCCCCACGATAGGCATTACAATGTGACCACGACTATGGCATTCGCAGGGCCTATTTTTTACATTGCAGCAGGTGCTGATGGCTGCATCATCTGCCGCAATGTAAAAAAGGACATGTTACATATATCACTGCACTACGTGGCAGGCACAATCAGGTGCCTGCCACGTGGTGCAGTGATATGTAGGGGGGCATCTTAGATATCCCCTGGGTCCCATGTCTGGGGGCTGAGGGGACGGGGACCTGCTACGGGCCCCCAATGTCCCTTTGCACCAACTTTTTCATGGGGGGTGAACCGCCATGGATAGGCTGGCGGGTAAAGGGTATCGTAATCCCTACTGTGGTGGCTGGTAGGCACCACCAGCATTGTAGGAACCACGAGCCCCTCCGCCGCACTGGCGGGCTCAAGGCGCCAGTTGGGTGTGTGGCGGTGGTCTTTCTGACCGCCAGGGAACCACCCGCCATTGTAATATTGCTGGTGGTAATGCAGTCAACGATGGCGGTGGAACCGCCACTGACGAGGTGACGGAGCAGTCCCACCACCATTATAATCACCCCCTAAGTTTGGGGTGCATGCAAATCCTTCATTACTGATCCCTGGTGAGTTGCACCACTACTGCTAAAAAAGGCCAATGGAGGTACCAATGTGTGGGGTGGACTGGCCTCAAGGATCTTGTGACCTTAGTGACAGTCACTGTTGATGGTGTGTCTAGGGTGTGCTTCTTTGTATGCCTGCTCGCAAGACTGGAGGTGAACTGCAGTATGGATTGTGGTGGACAGGCCTTCAAGGTTAACTCACACTTGCCGCCATTAGGGTCCACCTACGGGTGCTAAGACACCAGGGCTCCTAAGGTCTATCGGGCCTTCTAAGGTGTAGCATCAGAATGAGCCTTGTCAGGAGTGTGGTCTGGTGGACTGGTCATGAAGGCTGAAAATGATGCTCAAGTTCCAAATTCAGCAGCTCTGGCCAGAGTGCAACATCCTCTCCCACACTGAACACCACACTGCCCCACTGAGAGAAACTAGCACTGCCTTCAGCTACAACTCAATTGTGCTGCAACTAAATTTAAATTATGCACTAGACAACAGTAAAATGCTGCCTGAAAAAAACGAAGAACACCCTGGAAAAAGCAAACACTCATAAGGAATGCAAAAATAAGCAAAACATGTGAAATGTATTCAGGAACAACATGGTTACCGTAACAGTTTTAAACTCTTTATTCAGAAATCAGTAAGTGATTTTTCCTGTAAATTTCAGGACATAGCTACAGGACCAGTCAGGAAGGGACCCGTTTCAATGCCCATTGCTTATATCCTTTCAAAATGTAAGCAATTTGGTTTAAAAAAAGACCACATCCCCGAACACAGAGCCACAGTACACATTTTATAAGCTAAAATAATTAAAACATTTGAAAACGATCATATTAAACGTTTCTACTCCACTCATCAACCAGGTATTGCAGTCCCTTTAGGGATGGTGCACTTCCCCACCCTGGAAAAACAATGTGCTTCAAAGAAAGACGAAAAAAAGAAAGTAGCGCTTTCACTGGCAAACTATGTAAAGTGGTGCTAATGTGTGTGTGGGTGTACATAACAATCTGCCCTGTCGGCTGACCACTCTGTATCGCTTTATTTAAGTATTTAATATTTTTTTCTCTCCGTTCTAAGGTTTTACTTTGGAATTATAAAACCATCAGCAAATGGGGACATTTCCAGCCAAAGTGTTCTTCCTATTTTGGATCCATTTCACAGGGAAACAAATAAAGACAAAGAGAGGCAAGAGAGAGAAGATAAGAGCTGTCTCGAAATCAGAACTTAACGAGGAGGAAGACAGAGACAGAAAGAGATAGAGGAAAAAGAAAGAGAGAGGGGGAGGAGGGCCGCTGCCAGCGGCAGATCAGGACTCAGGAGAAGTTGACACTGTGCTTGCCTTCTCTGAGTATGAAAGAAAAGAGACAGCCCTTCCCAGGACACCGAGCCTTCCTGCAGCATAACAAAGGACAGAGGGCGGGTGGCCTCTTTGACTCCAGGCAGGTCAAGTGCAGGGCCATTAGGTAGCGCTTTCGCGCACTAATGGCCCTGTGAATAACAGAAGGGAGAGGGGAAGTTCTTTGGTGCCCTCGTCCCCGCCACACTTGTCCCCCATGTCCCCCCCACTTTAAAATCTGGGGGGATATATCCCCCTCATCCCCCACACTTCCTACGCCCATGCTGCAGGGATACTCTTTCAACACAAAAATGTCCAATTCCCACTTGTTAAAGTACAAAGAGGACACAGTCCTTTATATTTGTACTAATTGTACCTGAATATTCCCAGAATATTCCCATTTTAGATGCTTAGAGCCAATTCACAAAGGCAAATAAGAGTACGTCAAAGAGTACTGCAAGAATATTACTTTACAAACTCCAAAATGCTTTTGTGACTCGCCTGCTGAGTTCTATGCACAAATCCCTAGCATCTAAAGAAGGATATTTGCTCCCCTAGGATTTCTCTTACTTTTGCAGCACATTTCCGACTAAGGTTTTGATTACAAGTGCTTGCAAGCAACAGATGCTATTTATCACACCCGTTAAATAACAATACCTTGGGGTTCAGAATTTAACAAGTGAGATAAATAGTACAAACTATGAATCATCTCCATTGCTATGGGCAACAAGATGTAAATTTTTATATTTACAAGGCCAGGGCCAGCTTTTTAGCATGGAGGTGCTGGGCCCACGCCTGGGGCGTCAAGCGTTAGAGGGGCAGAGAAGCAGCCTGCTTGAGTCTTCCCCCAACCTGGCTCTAAAGAGAAGTGTAGTAAACACTGTTCTGAAATCTGTTTTCCCGTTTTTTCTTGTCCATATTCACCTTTGTTCTACCCCTCCCATTTTCCACTGCCAAACTCCAGAAGACGCATACAGCCTCCATACACCTCATCCTCGACATCCCCCGCCACAGCCACAGGGGAAACAACCTTTACAACGCAACTTTTACAACGCACTACCTTTACAACGAAACTTTTACAACGTAACATCCATTACATCGCATGCCATTACAACGCAACCATTAAAACGCATGACACTACAACGCATACCACTACAACACATGTCATTACAACGCATACCATTCAGGGCTGGACTGGCTACCGGGCAGTTAGGAATGCTGCCGAGCTTCTGCCTGATTTTATTGAAGTGGGGGCTGATTTCGTCCATGGAGACCTGCGTGAGCTTTGAAATACGAAAAGCAAAACGAATTTCGTTTACCTCACGCAGGTCCCCATTAACGAAATCAGCCCCCAGCTCAGCAGCATTCCTAACTGCCCAGTAGCCAGTCCGGCCCTGATACCATTACAACGCATAACATTACAACGCATAGTACCCTTACGCTATCCAACACTTACCCTACTGTTGCACCCCCTGGAGTTAGAATAGTAATTTTTACCCCTACACTATCCAACACTTACCCTACTGTTGCACCCCCCTGGAGTTAGAATAATAATTTTTACCCCTACACTATCCAACACTTACCCTACTGTTGCACCCTCCTGGAGTTAGAATAATAATTTTTACCCCTACACTATCCAATACTTACCATACATGCAATGCAATGTTATGCGTTGTAATGGTATGCGTTGTAAAGGTAGTATGCGTTGTAATGGAATGCGTTGTAAAGGTAGTTTTAAAAAATTCGTTGTAATGGCATGCGTTGTAATGGAATGCATTGTAATGGATGTTGCATTGTAAAAAATGCGTTGTAAAGGTATGCGTTGTAAAAGTATGCATTGTAACGTCATACATCTCAGCCACAGGCACATCACTGCCCACCTGAGGGACCTGCACTGGCTCCCCGGCAACAAGAGGATCACCGTCAAGCTCCTCACCCACGCTCACAAGGCACTCCACAACGCCGGACCAGCATACCTGAACAAGCGACTCACCTTCTACACCCCCAACCGCCAGCTCCACTCCGCGGACCTCGCCCTCACCACCTTCTCACGCATCCACCGAACAACCACCGGCGGCAGATCCTTCTCTCACCTCGCCGCCAGGACATAGAACACCCTCCACAGCTTTATGTGGCTTAACACAGCTTTGTAAACATCGTCCTCTTTCACGCAGGTATCTGCGTGAATGGGGCGTGCAATAGGTGTTTCTGTGGTCGTTCCATCGCAATACCCATTGTTTCTTGATACTGCCCCAGATATACACAAGTATCTGGAAATCTGAGGCAGCGGCAAACACTAATGCCACTAAATAGCAGGCATTAGATTGGCGCAACTAGGAGAAATACTTTTATTTCTCGTTGTTTCGACTCTTTTTATGTGTGCTGCATCACACACAGAAATATCAAATTGCCTTTAAAGATTTTTTATGTGCAGGAAGGTGTCCCTACCTGCACATAAACAATCATCCATGCAACGCAGGCACCCTTGCACTATGGCGCAAGGGTGTCTCTGATGGTGCTAGGCAGCTTTTTTAAGCACCAGCGCAAGGGAAAACACAGGTGCGCCGTATGCTTGTAAATACGGTGTATCACTCTGTTTTTGAAATGACGCAGTGTGGCGCTGCTAAATTGCGTGCAGCGCCGTCCCATTTCCTTGCAAATATCCCCCTTTGATCAGATAGCTCCCTGTGCGAAACAACGGCCTCCTGTGCTGGCTGATATGACCTGATGATATTTAGCTGATGAATACTCGTAGAGGTGGAAAACTTATACCCCCTTGTAATGCAACACCTGTGCAGCAAGTGATTTGCATGTGTGTCACAATCTAGCACAGTACTCTTAGGGTTTGATTACGACTGCATCGGAGAGGTAGTTGGTGCTTATTGGGCCTGTTAAAATCTAATACCCCAGGGTTCAGATTATTTCAGATTTAATAAATGGCACTTACCTCGAGTTCTTCTCGGTGATGGGAAATAATATGCAGACTTTAGTGCTCAGTGCACCAGAATCCCTAGTCTTGTCCATTGCCGGGCCTTTCTCATCACTAAATGGTGTACTATTCCTACTGCTGAAATTTAACAGGCAGTGTAAATGTTATCGCACCCAGTAATTCCTGGGTATGATAAACACTACACCACTTATAATTGGGGAGCAGGTGTTTGCGCAGGGTTGCAACATTCAAGACACATATAATCAGGACCCACATCGAGGCGTTAGAATTCCTTGAGCCCGCCAATGCTTAAATGCACAGATGCACATTTTGTACCTAATAGAACATTAGGCACACATAAATGTGATACCAAAGGGCACAATTTTTCTTTCATATTTTGTTGCTGTATGGGATAACTAGATTCCACATTTTTAAACCCCACCCCCCTCAGCACATTGCACACGTAAAACACATTTTGCAAATACTGATTTTGTCATTTAGACCCCAAATGTTCCTAAATTGTGTAATACCATCTAGGAACCAAAAGCAATCCTTGAAAAAATTAATATCTTCCCAAAACTAAACTCAGCGATCACAGCAAGCAAGCCTACAACTCTCCATGGGGTTTCGTGACACAGTAATCCCATTAGAAATTTCGAAAAACGGGGTCAACTAGTGCAGTTTAGAGCAAAATCTCCCACATTGTATAAATGTATTTTCACGGTTTGTGTAGCGAGACCCTGGCATCACAGCACTAAGCAGGAGGTGAAAGTAAACAACTATACATTCAGTGACCAGAATCCTATCACTTGGAGAGAGACCTCCACTTGCAAGCACGTCCTTGGACCTCGTGCAGTGCGCATGCGCAGCTGGAGTATCGAGGCTGGAACAGAAGAGAGAACCTGAGGCTGCCCGCGGCATATGCAGCGTGCTCACTCAAAAGGGCGGCCCTTAGTGCCACATTAGGCATATCGACCCGTCTAGTTGTGGGGACCACTGGGGAGTCACTAAAGTCCAGCGCCTATTCTGCATCACTTCTGGTGCATCAGAGGGTTGGGGCGAGGCACTTATACCTGCCCCCGCCCATCTGTCCTTCCTTCTGGTTCCTCCTGGTCTGGTGTGCCACTGTATTTAAGGGGGATAAACCCCACAAAATGGTAGCACCGATTGGTTTGGCCACGGTGCAGTTGAATCATCAGGCGGGCAGGGAAGCTTAGGTTAGTCACCGCTGCCTGCCCTTGGATCGCCTGTAAGTTAACCCACCACGTTGACATATATTTCTTGTATGAAATAACCCTGCAGCAAAATGTTTTCCAACAAACATGTCTTGTGTGCTTATTGCCTTGCTGTGCATGCTATGTTCTTCAGGCGGGGGGAGGTTGCCTATATTAGCCCTATACTCTTTGCTGGACCACAAAAACTCTAGCAACGAAGCCATCAGGATCTAAAGGTGATTTGTTCATTAGCCGGCAGGAGGGAGCTAGACTACACAAGGCCACAGCAGCAGCCACTTAGAGCAGGGTAAGGGCCAGAGGACAAGACAGAGTCCAGGCGTACACTGGGCGAGAGGCAGCAAGGTGGGAGCAGAGCTGAGGATAGGGCAGAAATGAAGGACAGTAACTCATGCATCACAGGATTAGGAATGTATGGTGATAACTGTGCCAAGGGGGAGGTTGGGCAGATACTAGAAGCATTCTGAAAGGACGAAAGACCTCACCTCGCCGTGCCAGCTGTCTCACATCGTCATTTTCCTCGTACCTGAAGTTACGCTTCGATGTTCCTCTACTCTGGCTCAGTCTGACGTGTTTGTGTACCAGGGGACCACCAAACTACAATTCTAGTGCTCTCCAGGGAAACCTCCAACGGGTCTCACAATAAACTGCTTCCAGAGGTAAGGGACCTCTTGGACCCGTGCTTGCTGGCGACAACTTTTGTATCTTTTTAAGCTGCAGGCACTGCACCCTTGGACCCGTGCTTGCTGGCGACAACTTTTGTATCTTTATAAGCTGCAGGCACTGCACCCTGTGCTGTTCTGGAACGAAGTGCATTTTATGGTTAGTGACCTCTGGCAATTGAGGCCTGTTTTGTGTTTTTGAATAAATTGTAATGCTTTCAATCATTATTTGGATTATATTTACATTCGTGGAACAATTTAGACAGAAACTGAATCCTGGTAATCGTTGGTGCACCTCCACGAGAGTTACCCATTGAAGACTGAAGGAAAGGCGAATGCAAGATGGAGGATTGCATCTGCCCACAGAGCCAATAGAGTCAGCATACAGCACTGCCTCCTCCTCTCTCTTCCTCCTTTTGTCCCCATGGTCTATGTGAACAGCACAACAGGCTTACTCACCAGAGCCGGCATCTTCAGAATATTCTTGCCTGATGTCACAAACCCCAAGTCTTCACAATGCATTCTGGGAGCAGGCCAAGGCCTAAAATAATCAAACAGCCTCGCAGAGCAGGAAAGATCTCCCTCAACCTGACTGGTTGGAATCTTTGGACATCTGGAATGCACCTGAACTGGTAGGGAGAGTTTTGATGCCCAGCTGTGTGATTGGTTGAGTAAAAAAGCAGAGCCCTCCTCCGGCAAACTGAGGCTTGACATCTACACAGATCAGAGTATTCCTGGCTGTAGTGTTACCTGAACATGGAGCTGAATACTGACTATTTCCTCCAGTCAATGACTACGAATGATGCCCTGGTGAACCGCCCCTGCTGCTAACCGTCCTGCACCAAAGCCCAAGGCCAGCTAAAGGGTTCTAGAGACATGGAAACAGAGTGCTAAGAAGCCCTCTCAAGCCATCATCGGAGACGAGAGAAGGACTGCTCAAAATCCATCAATGTGCGCAGTAACGCCCGTGGTCCCTCAGCCTGGCTAGATCACTAGTTCTCTGTTCTCACATTTTGCAAGCTCATCCTCGTAGAACTCCCCAGCGTTCCCCTTCCCCAGGACCTACTGGGCACCGCGGCATTGAGCAGAGGCCTATCATCACCTCAGTGGCTTGAGAACTAGAGGAAGACCCCTTAAGCTACACTTTGGGCCCCGCTGATTCTATATGGCTCAAACACTCACTGGATCCCAGATCCCAAAGAGGTCCTGTGTGGTCCTTGTTTGTTCTCATTTAAGCCCATGGGCCCACAACAAGCCAGAACTTCTTGAGCACGATATCTGCCCCTAACTGCTAAGACATTGACCTGGTTTACTGCCAAACTTGGGTCGGACAATATCTAACTTTAAAGGTACTGTCTGAGTCTAATCATAAAATTGGACGACAAAAACGTTTTCTCTTTACCATGAGCACAGAGACACTTGATTTTACTGTGCTGTCTTGGGTTTAGTTCTCTGTTTGTTACATTCGCCATAGAGTGTGTTTGTGTAATTTTACTAAAAGTAAAACTCAGCTACTGATTCTAAAAAGTACATTAGGAAGCGTGGTTTTAACCTGAGGATCACAATTCTGAAAAAATGAAAACCAGACACCATTTCTGCTCAACTTGTGATCATGAACAATATATATTGAGTGCCAGTGCAGCGATTGTATTTCATTCATTACAGTTTTTTTCCGTGATTATTATTGCTTGGCTCTCATATTTTCTGTGTAGAAATCTATATATTTCAATTGCTAGTAAAGGGGTATTTTTGACACAAAAGGCCGCCCCCGACAGTACATGCTATCTTCATTGTAGTGCTCATAACTGTGTTATACAGCATTCGGTCATATTCTTCTTACCAGCTGCTTTGAGCTGTGCCTTTGATGCTTGACAGGGCTGCCCCTGAAGGTGTGAAGGAAGCTCTGTAGGCTCTGTAGGCCAGCTGCCTGCCAGACTAACTACCCAATGACCTTGCTTATAGCAAATTCCCACATTTGCCTCATTGATATTCCTGAGAGGTGCATCAAGAAAAATAGACACATTGCAAGAGGTGTAATGAGAGTGGGAGAACATTACAAAGCAGAAAAAGTATTCCTAAATGATAATCTAGTAACCCAGGAAAGGAGGCTGGTAGATCAGCATCCCTTGCAGCCCAGGCGGAAGAACACACACTTGAAACAGTCTCTTTCTGTGGCAGAGGGGGCTTCATGGGGATCTTCTAGACGCAGATCTGATACATACCTGAAAAAGGCATTTTTCTAATCGTTCGATGAAGTCATCAACTTTGGGCATGGGATGCAAGTCACATGAGGATATTGGATTTACTATTATGAGACCAATGCTGCACTTTAGTGATCTAACCCGCGTCAGTGAAATCAAAATGGTCAGCGTGAGTCACTTTTGGACATGTGTACGATTTCCGCTGCATCTCCGCTTAGAGTAAGGCTGTTGCTGCGCTGATGCATGTTTTTTGGTTCACCCACCTTGTTTCAAAAAGTCATACAGAGGTTGCACATAAGAGACCTATGCCAATTTTTCACAACAGAGACCGGATCTTATTTTTGCCCCTCAGAAAAGCCAACTGAGACTAACTGAGCTTTCCTTCTGAACTCGAGGGATAAGCCGTCTGTATCAGGTAGTTGGTTGGATTGAAGACAATTCACTTTTTCACGTTCTGATTTGAATCACATTTTTAACAGATTTACATTGTACCCTTGGATTCCCGGTTTACGTCTGGTTTCCTTACTCTGTTGTTTCTGCTCTTTTTAAGCTTTTTGGAGATTCTCAGAGGGCATTTCCCTGAGGTTCTGTAAACGATTCTACAACTGCAAGGCTTGCTTCCCGTGTGTTCTTTCTAATGCTGACAAAGCTCTTCTAATAATCTCCCCGGCTGCACGCCAAATAAAAACTCAAAAGAAACAACAGAAATACTATCAATGATAGCGCTTCTACCAGGTCCTTTCACTGGGGCCCACAGCTTCCCTCGGCTGTCCATCTAATGAGTGATGATCCTGGATGGTTTGAAACTGATCATCTTAAATGCCTCCTAACATAACTAACTTGTAACATCAAATTAGAGGAGAAGTTAATACCCTGGTCTCTCAATATTTATAATACCAGACCTGGACACATACCAAAGGGGCTGATCCCATTTACTTATTATTTGTGGTAACACGAAGCCTCTGGTATGGTGAGGGCTTATGCACAAGCACGAATATAAACCAATACCCGTCTCCCGGAAAGGCTTTCGGACCTTGAGCTCTGGTTGTAATGGACATTTAGAAACACAGCCTCGGTTCTTGAGGCAACTCGAGGAGTACTGCTGAAAGGATCTGGCAGTCTGAGGATGTATCCTAGGCCAATAAAATGATTTAGTAAATATTCTCAAGTTTATTCAGCCCCACCCATGTCCTCCATTTACACGAGGTGTCAATAATGGCTAGTTAATGAAAGTTAGGCTTACGGTGTGGAACAGTGTAGTAAACCAGCCTTTCTTTAGATGAGAAATGTTCATTTGTATTGTGGATCTCATTCTTCAGTGGTTCTTCTTGTCCTTGTTGATAGGCAAATGTAGATGCATATCCCTCTGCTGGGCTTTACCCAAGCTTCCTTTCTCCTGTATCTCAACACCATACAGCACCTTCATCCTGCCCAATATTTACAGAAACCACAGATCGTTTTCTATTTTCCAATCGTTATTGTCGATTGTTTTCAAATCTCCAAGGGCATTGGTAATAGACGTGATGCAATACAGGGTATACGTGTTCTGTAGCTAGGCTCAGGGGATGTGCAAACACAGGCGACTTGTGGGAGGAACCATCTGATGCAGAATGCAGCATGCATAGAAAGAGAAAAAAAAACAGAGAAATGAAAACACTTCTCCTTGTTGCGCTTGCTTACTCCTCCCCTGGGGAAGCGTAGCATTCTGCCGCATTTCCAGGTTTGTGATTTCTCATAAATCTGGAAATGCAGGAGAAACCAAGGCGCTTTGCGCAGGAACACCCACAGCAACACCCATGGCGCGCTCCTTTCACGTAAAGTGTTGCATATGTAAAGGGGTCATATTTACAAGGACATGAAAAGCCATGCAGGGTGGCTTTGTGTGGCCCTGTAAATATGGGGCAACAGGTTGCGCCACCAGTGCGTCACAAAAAGTGATGCACCAGTGGCGCAAGGGGCTTGTAAATACGCCCATATATCTACCCGTTCCAAGAAGAGCAATCAGAAAGGAAACATAATGGGGCAGATTTATGAAGGCCTTGCGCCGCCGGTGCGTCATTTTTGACATGGGAAAAAGTGACGCACCGGCGGCGCAAGGCCTTCATAAATCTGCCCCTAAGTATCACCTTACTGATGATCCTAATACTCTTAAACATTGATTACGAGTGCCTCAATAATTGGGTTTTATTTATCGCATCCTATAAATAATGATACCCTGATGATTGTTCTTTACCGGATACGAAAAATAACTCTAATCACGAGTTTGCCCATTTTGCCACGTGCATATTTTGGTATTTACTGCACCAAAGCCCACGTGTCTCTTCATTTTCCAAGCACAGTGACAGGTTTGAGTCAGAAGGGTTCCCAGTCTTTCATGCTTTTGTTGAGGCCATTACAGTGGGAAAACTAACACTAATAGGTTATTACTAAGGCTACTTCAGCAACTAGAGCCATTTATCCACTAGGCGGCAGCAAACGCTTGGTATCTCGCTGCTGCATCACCAAATTATCCTGGAGTTAGCATGGCATTTATTGATATATATTAGCAATTTTGTGTGGGGGTGCGAAGGGAGTGGGAAGGGCGAGAACCCCAAAAGCTGTGTCCATCAGTGAGTTTTCGAGAAGATGTCGAACGTGGGCAACGTTTAGTTCACACTTTACTGATGATGCTGTGATGTACTGTATTTTTGCCATTTCAGATATTGTATTGTACAACAACGATACATTCACCAAGGGGCAAGTCTAACATGCAGTGCCCTTCGTAAAGCGGCGGGGCTCTCTCTATAGAAGAAGGCAGCAGCCCAGATGGGATCTGCCCCCTGCCCTGCGCACAAGTACAAAGAGGAAGAAAGCAAGAGGAAGGGGTAATGAAGGAAGCATGAAGGAAAATAACTTGGGCCTCACGAAGAGGAGACATTACCGGTACGGCATGTTGTAGAGATACTACCTGTCTTCGAAATGTAGACTTTAGTACTAACCTTTGCTGAACAGGGCGGTGGCGAGAGGGGTTGCAGTAAGGGTCATTTCCCTATACTTGCAGAGGGACGCTTGTTAGGCATTTTCCTCGGCAGGTCAGGCCTGACGCTGCCTGCCATTTTCTGCTCCGGGTGTCACCACGGACAGGTATCAACCTTATGCAAATCAACCGTGGTCCTACTCCAATAGGAAGAGACAACCCGAACTGTCACGTGACATCCCTCTGCCTGGAACACAAGTAACCCCAGACCGCCGTTAGTTTTACTGGGACTCGTCAGTGAAGTGCAGCCGATGAGTGTCTCAGCTCGCATAAGCCCACGACTGGGCATACCCACCATAGGGGTCTGCACCTGACCCCTGAGGCCTCAGGAGGCTGAACTGGCCGGAAGTTTCCTGTGTTCTCGTTCGTAGGTCACGTGGCCTAGCAGTTTGTTGGCCTCAACTATCCCTAGCCCAGTGGGTCTGACCAAAACGGATTTGCATATGGCTGGTCCTTCACAGTGATGGTAGAGCTCAGCTGTAAAACTATGGACTGGAATGCCAAGGTCATTCCGAAAGACATAATAATTCAAGCATCCCACCCATCATCTTTTGTGCTAAGTACCCCTGGAAGCAGGTGTGTGGAAGATGACGTCAGGCGCCCAACACCCATGGGACTGAAAGGGCTTCAGCACCCCCCCCCCCCCTACCCCCACCCCCACCCTTCGCGTGTGGCAGCCCGGGTCGAGGCAGCTCCTGGGCACACACACAGCCCCCCCACCCCCGAAATTTGACTCTGGTTGCGCCTCTGGATGACGTCAGCTACTGCCGAGCATCATAAACTGAGTGTACCTGTTGCCAGACACGGGAAAGTGTACATTTTGCTTCTGGGATTGGGCATAACTGATGCTGAGCAAATGGAGGCTGATCTCACCTGATGGCAGGCACGTGGGACGTGGGCGTATCTCTTATTGGTCACTTGAAGGGTGGTCATGGATGTGGCTTGACTCACGAAGACGGGCCTTACATTCGGGGGGCATGTAGAGAACGATACAAAAGGGGATGATGGACGGAGCGTTTGAGCAAATCAAACACTCACCCCCAGTCAAATCTTTTGAATTAATGCTAATGGGCCACCATGTGCTGTGCAGACGAAACGCTTGACTGGGCAGAGAGGCAGCTCGCGGCGGGCCGTGGCCCACTCCAGCCCAGACGTTAAATGCCTCTTCCCTCGGTTCCAGGCCTCCCTCTCTCAGACACGTTTAATGGCAGGCGGCTAAGTCTGTGATGTGTGATCTGCTGAAGTTGTAATTAAGGGATACCAAAGAGGATAATGGTCGGAGCGTTTGAGCAAATCAAACACTCACCCCCAGTCAACTGATCTGTGTTTAATCCATCACCATTCTTTAGCCCACTCAGCCACCCCAGTTCAGACATGGCTATATGCAAATCAGTCTGACCCTGTGCCTCATGGGAAAAGTCCAGCCCGAACTGCCAAGCCATGTCTTCCCTGGACTGGAAACAAGCATCCTGGGACCGGTTTCGGATTCATAATCCTCATCAGCCAGGCTATCTTGAATCCAGTGGCCAAGTGAGCAAGGGACTCACGTCTGAGTATACCCTGGGCTGGACTGTTCCCATGAGGCACAGGGTCAGACTGATTTGCATATAGCCATGTCTGAACTGGGGTGGCGGAGTGAGCTAAAGAACGGTGATGGATTAAACCCAGATCAGTTGACTGGGGGTGAGTGTTTGTATTGTCAACGCTCCATCCATCACCACCTTTGGTTTTTCTTTGTTCACCCTAAGTTCGCAAGGTATGCTCAGACGTGAGTCCCATGCTCACTTTGCCACTGGAGTCAAGCAAGCCCGGTTGAAGACGGCTGTAATGCCAGAAACCGGTCCTGGGAAGCTTGATTCTGGTCCAGGGAAGACATGGCTTGGCAGTTCGGGCTGGACTGTTCCCATGAGGGACGGGTCAGACTGATTTGCATATGGCCATATCTGAACTGGGGTGGCGGAGTGAGCTAAAGAACGGTGATGGATTAAACCCAGATCAGTTGACTGGGGGTGAGTGTTTGTATTGTCAACGCTCCATCCATCACCACCTTTGGTTTTTCTTTGTTCGCCCCAAGTTGCCATGGTATGCTCAGACGTGAGTCCCTTGCTCACTTTGCCACTGGAGTCAAGCAAGCCCGGCTGAAGACGGCTGTAATGCCAGAAACCGGTCCTGGGAAGCTTGATTCTGGTCCAGGGAAGACATGGCTTGGCAGTTCGGGCTGGACTGTTCCCATGAGGGACGGGTCAGACTGATTTGCATATGGCCATATCTGAACTGGGGTGGCGGAGTGAGCTAAAGAACGGTGATGGATTAAACCCAGATCAGTTGACTGGGGGTGAGTGTTTGTATTGTCAACGCTCCATCCATCACCACCTTTGGTTTTTCTTTGTTCGCCCCAAGTTGCCATGGTATGCTCAGACGTGAGTCCCTTGCTCACTTTGCCACTGGAGTCAAGCAAGCCCGGCTGAAGACGGCTGTAATGCCAGAAACCGGTCCTGGGAAGCTTGATTCTGGTCCAGGGAAGACATGGCTTGGCAGTTCGGGCTGGACTGTTCCCATGAGGCACAGGGTCAGACTGATTTGCATATGGCCATATCTGAACTGGGGTGGCGGAGTGAGCTAAAGAACGGTGATGGATTAAACCCAGATCAGTTGACTGGGGGTGAGTGTTTGTATTGTCAACGCTCCATCCATCACCACCTTTGGTTTTTCTTTGTTCGCCCTAAGTTGGCATGGTATGCTCAGACATGAGTCCCTTGCTCACTTTGCCACTGGAGTCAAGCAAGCCCGGCTGAAGACGGCTGTAATGCCAGAAACCGGTCCTGGGAAGCTTGATTCTGGTCCAGGGAAGACATGGCTTGGCAGTTCGGGCTGGACTGTTCCCATGAGGCACAGGGTCAGACTGATTTGCATATGGCCATATCTGAACCGGGGTGGCAGAGTGAGCTAAAGAACGGTGATGGATTAAACCCAGATCAGTTGACTGGGGGTGAGTGTTTGTATTGTCAACGCTCCATCCATCACCACCTTTGGTTTTTCTTTGTTCGCCCTAAATTGACAGGGTATGCTCAGATGTGAGTCCCTTGCTCACTTTGCCACTGGAGTCAAGCAAGCCCGGCTGAAGACGGCTGTAATGCCAGAAACCGGTCCTGGGAAGCTTGATTCCGGTCCAGGGAAGACATGGCTTGGCAGTTCGGGCTGGACTGTTCCCATGAGGCACAGGGTCAGACTGATTTGCATATGGCCATGTCTGAACTGGGGTGGCGGAGTGAGCTAAAGAACGGTGATGGATTAAACCCAGATCAGTTGACTGGGGGTGAGTGTTTGTATTGTCAACACTCCATCCATCACCACCTTTGGTTTTTCTTTGGCATGTAGAGAACACCTTTTCCATCTGCTGCAAAACTGTAGGCTGGCACCGACTGTTTCTAGGCACCTCGAGGCTAGCATCGCCTTTTACTAGCATGCGAGTAGAAACTGGCAACATCTATTTTATCCGTGAATTGTGGACATTCACACATCACCCCAGTAAAGAAAACGTTACATATACTGTGTACGTTTCATACTGTTTTTAAATACAGTCAAATTTTGGTCAGGACGCAGTATCAATGGGTCAGGTGATTATTTCTTCGCCTTGCAACCTAAATATGTGTTGTGGCCGCTGCAAGTGCTTCAGTGACACAAACGCAGAAGATGACAGGGCAGTGTGCTGGCTCAGGCAGGAGGAAACGGTCAGACCGCCTAACTTCCACACTCTCCTGCAAGATTAATAGGTTTGCGGGAAAGGCACCGTACAATGACTGCTGATGGATAGTTTTCATTGTCCGACAGAGAGCACTTCTACTCTCACGCCCGCCTTATTAACCTGTTGACATGCCTGCTACTTGCTATGGTGAACGGACTGGAGCCCCTAGTTTATTAGTTTCACTACACAGATTTGCACGCCGGTACCCCCCACCCTTTCTACTGTGGAACGTAGACTGTTTATCTCATGCTCAGAGACATCAGCTAGCCCTAAATTTCTGGGCTCTGTACAGATCTGACACCTTGCTGTTGTTTTCATCGATTTCCTTCTTCCTTTGTAGGTTTTGTTGCAACTCTACAACTGCAAACCAAAGGTGCGGGGCCATTTGTAACATGTGACATCTGAAGGATGTGGTCTTGGCACTGCTGTCTCAGGATTCCCTCCAGCGGTCCATCTCCTCAGGATGAGTTCCCAGGGGAGTCTCACCCGTCTGAGTCTCCCTCTCCGGAAAAGCAATCCCTGAAAAGATATTCAGATCTGTCCAATACCTTGACCAGGACCAGGCGTCTCAGGAGTTCTAGCACGCCTGGCACAAACCTGTGGGTCGAGCTGTAGGATTTACATCCAAGCAGTCCTCAACCCTCTCCACAGACCCCCTCTTGGATGCTCTGATTGCAAAGCTGCCAGTATCCATCGTAGCGCTGTTATTATTGATGCACCTCTTTATAACAACTCTCTGTGTTTTTATTTTTATTGTTAACCGTAAACGCCAAAACTGCATGGTAGCCTTTTGATACACCGCACTAAAATAAGCAGCAATTTTACATTTTACGCATGTTTTCATAAAATTGCATGCAGCGCGCCACGGTCTGCTGGGTTTTCTCCCCAGCAGACCATCAGCACGCCTTTGTGCTACATGATTAAGTGCACTCACTAGCGCACATTGAGCTAATTTTTGCGCAGTGCTTCTTCGCGCAGAACCCAGAGCTCCTCTCTACGCAGCACCACCTGTAGTGCTGCCAACTATCTCGGCAATAGCATGCCATCCACTTCTTGCATGCTGTCTAGCCGGATACAATAGCCACCTGAATGGGCTCATACAGACTATTGCATGTCACCTAATTATGCCAAAGATTGCATTTTATGTTGCGATATCATGCATGTTGTGCCCTGTCTTTTCTTTCTTTACAGGAATTTTTTCGCTACCGAACAGTGTCTGTAAGTACGCCGACACTGCCCTCTTTTAACTTAAAATAATTTTTATCACACACCTTAGCGCGTGTGTGAGAAAAAAACACTAACACGTGGCCTCTCTTTTTGCCACTCACCCCATCACCTATGGTCCTGACGAAAG
Source organism: Lissotriton helveticus (assembly GCF_964261635.1). Taxonomy (NCBI): domain Eukaryota; kingdom Metazoa; phylum Chordata; class Amphibia; order Caudata; family Salamandridae; genus Lissotriton; species Lissotriton helveticus. Next base: position 1,552,157,626 of record NC_136065.1, read on the forward strand.
CCCCAGTAGTGACCCTGAGGGGGCTGAAACATGTAGAACGCATCACTTTAGACAACTCACAGGATAATTATTCCTAGAAGTAGTTGCATCACATATTTTCAAGCAATACCCTGGGCCGCCATTAATAAAGTATCAGGCAACGATCCCCAGAGGTATTTTTTAAAGACTCACCTTCACCCACATCACACTGTTGCACCACACCCGCTCCGCTGTAGTCAGGCGTTGAAGCACAACCAGGTGGCACTCGGCCGCCTGTATGGGACCCCGATGATGGTGCATGACACCAACCAGGTTGGTGTGTGAGGGGTCTTTTAACAACACCTTATGGGTCCAACATTCAGGCCACTATCAAGTGTGACTAATTGAAAAACGCACACACATAGTGAACTAGTCCACATTGTTTATTCAGATTATCCTCGGGGACAGGACGCGCCCTCACAACCCTAGCTCTCCCATTGTTTTTTGGAGCACAATGACCCACCATGTCTCCACTGAAGACCTGGAAGGACGCTTGGGTACAAAGGGCTTATAGTTTGTCTATGCACCTGGCTGATGTTCTGGCAAAAGGCTGTCATCCATGAAAGTAGTTTTCGACTGAAGAATGCCATAGGCTAGAAAGGTCATCAGCCTGAAGTCCCAGGGAGTAAAGGACTGCATATCAGGAAAAAGCACCAAGCTTTTAAGATGTCCTGTGATGGATTAGTTAGCTGTGGTTATGGGATCGAGGAAAATGATGGCAAAGGGAGAAAGCAGAGGCACCCTGGTCCAAGCTATTCCCTAGGAAACCGGGCGCACCTGCCCCACACAGAGTACTTATGGCACCTGGAATTGTAATGGGTTGCAAATGTATCTATGGAAAGGTGACCCCAGCCTTCACGATGGGCTTGAGGACATCCTAGACGATCTGCAATACGTGATGACTAGAGACATGTGCATATGCCGCATATGAGCCCCACTAATAGGGAGAGTAACCAAAACATGACGTGTTGTGCTTCCACTCCCACAGAAGTACAGTGTGAGCAGTCATAAGAGTTGTGGCACCCACTTATATCCTGATGCAGGAATAGACAACCCCCAAAACATTCGAAGCTCGCCCCTAACATTCAAATGTCTGGGCCCATGAGGCGTGCACCGGGATTAACTTTGTCTGTGGTTCTCCCAGGTGGTCCCAGACATCTGCCAGCTGGTGTTGCAGGTGTGCAATACCACTGCAGTACCAAACACTTGGAGTCATAGAGTGTCTGGAGTCACCATGTTGTCTGTGTTAAAAGGGTGCTGGATGTGTTAAGAAAAATCTGAAGGCCTGAAAAGGTAAAACATGGATATGTCAAAGGAGATTTGCTATTTGTGACACCCACACTGAGCACAACTCTCCGAGTCTGGATCAACAAAAACTGCCAGCTTATGTTGTGTCAGATGGCTTGGGTAGGTTGTGTGGGAGGAAGAGTCGGAACAGCTTTGAACATGACTTCCACAAGCCAGGTCTGCAGGCTGAATAAAATAACATCAGGATTATGTGAAGACAAGGTCCGCATCCGCCTTACTGGACAGGGGGCAGCTAGCCCTTCTAAGGGTTAGTGTTGGAAATCGGGTTAATAGTTGATGGAAGTAAAACCCTACTCAAGCAGCAACCACAGTCCCTGTCAGGATGAAACACAAGCAAACCCCACATTAACCTGAGCTTAACCCTCTGGTAGCTTGGCACAAAAGCAGCCAGGCTTAACTCAGATGCAATGCGTAACGTATTTATGCAGTAGTTCAAACAGTAATAAAATGAAAACAAAACACAAGACTCCCACACCAATTGAGAAAAATAGAGTAAAATATAATAAATTATTTGCCATGAAAACAACAAAAGGCAATCAGTGGAACTGGAGCTATGCACTTTCAAATATTTCAGATGAGTAAAGCGCTACTCGTAGTACAGCGCAAAGAGTTCCGTTCAAGGTGGAAGGGGCCGCGAAGAGCAGGGAGAGCTTTACGAATGGTCATTGATGTAGTAAGACAAGCAGGCCAGGTTTTGTGCAAGGTCGTTGCTGTAGCACGAAGAACCTGTTGGGAGTCGCGGGTGGTCTTTGCTGGAGCTTTGAATTGGTGGTCATCGCCAGCTGTCGATGCTGTCGTTTGAAGTGTATATCTTGCGCTGCCAGGCGTTGTTGGTGGTCGCTGTGGCATGAAGAGTCAGGTTCACTGGAACTTCATGTTGGTGGGTGGAAAGATCTTGGACCAAATGGGCCCATTCACTAAGTGCACAAAACTTCAGGATTTCTCCTTTTCTTCGGAGAGGCGCTCAGCTGATACCATACCAAGTGTACACAACCTGAGGGGCACCTCTTGGGGGTCATGAACTCCCTCCAGCACAGGCCAGCAGGGCTCATACAGTTTCAGTTGCAGGTCCAGGCAGCAGACCAGTTGGGCAGTTGTAGGAAACCTCTGGGGCTAGTTATGTAAATGTAGCTCAAAACAGAACAGAAGGTCAGCTAGCTGAACCTTGGAGTCAATTCTGTCTGGGATGAAGAGTGCAGGCCCAGTCTCCATTCTCAGTCAGCAGGACATCAGGCAACAGAGTATCATAGCAGCAGTCCTTGTGACTGCAAAGCAGCACAGCAGTCCCTCTTCTGTGGTAGCCACAGTTCCTGAAGTGTACTGAAGAGTGGGTCTGAGGGTCCTATTTTTGTACCTGATGCCTTCTAAGAAGTAAAAGTTTCTACAGAATTCACTTTTAAGTCCTCGAAGTTTCCAGCCTACAAGTCTAGGCTCCAAGCTGATTGCATGTCATGAACAATGTGATGACAAGTCCCTTGTGTGAAGGCAGGATACACCCTATTCAGTTGCAAGTTGGGCTATGCCCAGCTCCGCCTCCATCCTACCAGTTGATGGCCCAGCCAGTCACACCTAATCCCTCTATTGTGTGGGTGTCTGGGAGGAATAACAAAGTCCAACCGTCAACTACACCCAGTCATGTGACCCAGGAACAGGCTGCAAACACCAAGTGGTTAGGGCAGGAAAACGCCAACATTTGTAAAAGGGATATTTTCAAAATTGTAACTTAAAATCCGACTTTACCATTAAAGAGGATTTTTAGTTTACAATTTTCGAGACACCAAAAATTAAATGTTTACCTGTTCCCAATCAAAGTTTAGCACTTATTAAATGTAATAAGGCAACTCAAGGCTATCCCATAAGAGAGGCAGGCCTTGCAGCAGTGAAAAAAACAAATGTAAGAATTTTTCCCTACAAGGACAGGTAAAAAACTAAAAGTACATGTCCAATAGTTTAAATATGCTGCACCCAGCTCTATGGGTTGGTTACGGCCTTCCATATATTTTTTTAATTATATTTATTTAATCAAAAGGTTACATTTGCCAGATCGAAATGGCAGTTTAAAACAACATGCACAGGCTGCAATGGATGGCCTGAGACATGTTTAAAAAGGCTACTTTAGTGGTTGGCACAATCAGTGCTGCAGGCCCACTAGTAAGGTACATCTAGTACCACTTTAATAGGAATTTACGTGTAAATTGAGAGTGCCAATTAGGTGTAAGTCAGTGTTACCTTGTAAAGGAGAGGGCACTAGTTGTAAAGTGAGCAGAATCCTCAAGCCAGATAAAAAGAAGTTAACAAAAAAGGAATCTGGAAGGCAAAAAGTTGGGGGGGGAAACCATACCAAGAATGTTAGGTCTAACAGTAAGTGATATAGGAAGTGGTGGGAGCACACTGCTGACCACCCAGCACAGTTCGCCCCTTAGCATTATGGTAAATGCAGTTTGTAGTGCACGCTTGTTAGATTTGGCATCTTTTGGCATGTGTGTTTCCCCTGAGTTTTTGCTCTCTGCCCTCCTGGTTTTTACTCTGTTTTTGCTGGTATAACGTTTCTGTGAGCTTTTTGCACTGCGGATCAGTGGTAAAGCGCTGGTGCTCCTGTGGTAAATTGTGTTATGATTGGATGTGTGACTTACTTGTCAGTCCCCAGTAAAGGGCACTGTGGGTGCCGGGGCTTGTGAGTCAACCGCAACTGGTGGGCCTGCAGCATAGATTGTTCCACCCACGTATGTAGCCGGGAGAAGGTATAAGTGAATGAAGTTTGGTATGCCTGAACTCAGCGTCTAGAGACACAGCCTTTAGTGAGGGTGCCCTTTTCATTTTGAGTTCATAGAGGCCACTTTTAGAAAGTGGATATTATTTTGCTCGGTCAGCTTGTGGGCCTCTGCTGGAATGTGGATTGATTGTCTGGTTTTTGGACAGCAGATGGCTAGAAAGAAGGGTGGCTCCCGATAGTTTAGGTAGGTCAGAAAAGGGCTAAATAGATCTGGGTTACGATGGTCGAAGAGGGAGGGGATTTCCTTGCACCTCAAAGGGCCTGGTCTGCCTCTGACAAAGCTGTCTCCACTTCCTGCCAGGAATTCACGCCAGAGAAGTCCCAACTGGTTCTGGCCGGACACCGACACCCTCTGCCTGGAAGATCAAAGGATTTTTGTGTACAAATACTGGGTTCCAGACCCCTGATCTTTAGAACTCATCTGGATCAAGAAGACTACACAGAAGAAGGGCAGGAGAAGCTGCTAAAAGGAACGACCATTTTGCTGCATGCTTTTCTGGGCTGACCTGCAGTGGCTGCTTCTGTCTTGGGCATTGAAAGGCCTGAACTGGACTTTCTGCAACCGAATTGGTGAGACTCTCCAAGGGCTTGAGGTAAAGCTTGCCCCGTGTTCATGAGGTCTCATGAACAGTAAAGACTTCAGGTTCTTCGACAAGCAGCACTGGGGACTGTGTGTTTTGTGCTGCAACCCGAAGAACGCCACTCGACGACGTCTATGACGACCCTGCCGAACCCGTGTCCTGAAGGCACCGCAGAGGGCACCGCCGCAACGCTGCACGGTGACCCTGGTCTCACCGACGACGCCTGCTGATGCCATCCCCGGGCCGATCCTATTTATTTAATCAAAAGGTTACATTTGCCAGGTCGAAATGGCAGTTTAAAACAACATGCACAGGCTGCAATGAATGGCCTGAGACATGTTTAAAAAGGCTACTTTAGTGGTTGGCACAATCAGTGCTGCAGGCCCACTAGTAAGGTACATCTAGTACCACTTTAATAGGAATTTACGTGTAAATGGAGAGTGCCAATTAGGTGTAAGTCAGTGTTACCATGTAAAAGGAGAGGGCACTAGCAGTGGTTACAGTTGTAAAGTGAGCAGAATCCTCAAGCCAGATAAAAAGAAGTTAATAAAAAAGGAATCTGGAAGGCAAAAAGTTGGGGGGGGAAACCATAACAAGAATGTTAGGTCTAACAGTAAGTGATATAGGAAGGGGTGGGAGAACACTGCTGTCCACCCAGCACAGTTCGCCCCTTAGCATTATGGTAAATGCAGTTTGTAGTGCACGCTTGTTAGATTTGGCATCTTTTGGCGTGCGTGTTTCCCCTGAGTTTTTGCTCTCTGCCCTCCTGGTTTTTACTCTGTTTTGCTGGTATAACGTTTCTGTGAGCTTTTTGCACTGCGGATCAGTGGTAAAGCGCTGGTGCTCCTGTGGTAAATTGTGTTATGATTGGATGTGTGACTTACTTGTCAGTCCCCAGTAAAGGGCACTGTGGGTGCCGGGGCTTGTGAGTCAACCGCAACTGGTGGGCCTGCAGCATAGATTGTTCCACCCACGTATGTAGCCGGGAGAAGGTATAAGTGAATGAAGTTTGGTATGCCTGAACTCAGCGTCTAGAGACACAGGGGCAGATTTATGAAGGCCTTGCGCCGCCGGTGCGTCACTTTTAACATGGGAAAAAGTGACGCACTGGCGGCGCAGGGCCTTCATAAATCTGCCCCTCAGCCTTTAGTGAGGGTGCCCTTTTCATTTTGAGTTCATAGAGGCCACTTTTAGAAAGTGGATATTATTTTGCTCGGTCAGCTTGTGGGCCTCTGCTGGAATGTGGGTTGATTGTCTGGTTTTCGGACAGCAGATGGCTAGAAAGAAGGATGGCTCCCGATAGTCTAGGTAGGTCAGGAAAGGGCTAAATAGACCTGGGTTACGATGGGGGAAGAGGAAGGGAATTTCCTTGTACCTTAAAGGGCCTGGTCTGCCTCTGACAAAGCTGTCTCCACCTCCTGCCAGGAATTCACGCCAGAGAAGGCCCAACTGGTTCTGGCCATACACCGACACCATCTGCCTGGAAGATCAAAGGATTTTTGTGTACAAATACTGGGTTCCAGACCCCTGAACTTTAGAACTCATCTGGATCAAGAAGACTACACAGAAGAAGGGCAGGAGAAGCTGCTAAAAGGAACGACCATTTTGCTGCATGCTTTTCTGGGCTGACCTGCAGTGGCTGCTTCTGTCTTGGGCATTGAAAGGCCTGGACTGGACTTTCTGCAACCGAATTGGTGAGACTCTCCAAGTGCTTGAGGTAGAGCTTGCCCCGTGTTCATGAGGTCTCATGAAAAGCAAAGACTTCAGGTTCTTCGACAAGCAGCACTGGGGACTGTGTGTTTTGTGCTGCAACCCGAAGTACGCCACTCGACGACGTCTATGACGACCCTGCCGAACCCGTGTCCTGAAGGCTCCGCAGAGGGAACCGCCGCAATGCCGCACGGTGACCCTGGTCTCACCGACGACGCCTGCTGATGCCATCCCCGGGGCGCTCCTCGCACCGCAACCTGTGGGCACCGCACTCCACAACGACTTGCTTCACGCCGAAGCTTTGGCACCGCAGAGGGCACCGCCGCCACACCGCACCGCGACCCTGGTCTCACCGATGACGCCTGTTGATGCCATCACCGAGCCACTGCTCGCACCGTGACCTGTGGGCCCGCACTCTGCACCGCCTCACTACACGCCACCGCCGCGGCCTTCCTGACACCGCCACTTCTGGCCGAATTTGACGCCCCTGTTTGCACCGTGGTTCGGGGGCACCGCTTGTAAGTTTACACGATGCACCCCCCTCATCCCACACCGCAGCCTTGGCCCACCGATGCTGGTGTAATTGACTCTAGTTCATCAGCCGACTACAGCTCTTCAGCAATGACAATGCCGCTGCATGCACTGTGACCTGCTAGCACGGTGATGAGCACCGCCTCCATTTCTCACCGCGACCCTGGTCTCACTGACGACGCCATCTGACGCTGCCACCGAGGCACTGCTCGCACCGCAACCTGGGGGCACCGCACGCGGCACCGCTGCGCTTCACACCGCAGCACCCGACGCCTGTTGGAGCCAGCTCTCCGGATCCCATCAGAAAGGAGCTCGACCTGCAACAAGAGTGACTTCAAGGGCCCCATCACCCTGTATCTCTGAAATGTACCGTTTGCGGGTCTTCCCGACACCGTAGTTGGCCTGTGACCCCGTGGTAAGCCAGAACTGTTTTTTTATTTTTATGCTCACGACGCCGTGGAAGCCCCGGACGGAGCTATCCAGACAAGGAACTCTTTTTAATCAACGTATTTTTGAACTGTGAACTTTTAAGTGTAGTATTGTGGATTTTCATCATTTTTGGTCTTGTTTTAATTATATAAAAATATTGGATATGTTTCTAAACTGGTGTGGTGTCCTTTTGTGGTACGTACACAGTCTTACTGTTGGTTATGTGCAAATGCTTTACACACTGCCTCTAAGATAAGCCTGGCTGCTCATGCCAAGCTACCAAGGGGGTGGGCAGGGGTTATTTCAAACATGTAACTCTCTTATCCTGACTAGAGTGGTGGTTTTTGCTTAGCTTTGGCCGGCGCCCTAGCCTACCAAAAATCCCATTTCTATCAACGCTTACTTGGTATTTTGCTGGAGTGTTCCACCAAAGTTGGTGCAGGTTAGTGCTGTACATCTCTAGACACATATGTTTCTGGATTTCATCCATCATCAGTACAGATCAAAAAACTATTTTCATCTGGGGTGGCTGAGCAGGCTGCCACAATTCTTACAGGTCTCAGTACCTCTCACAGGCGCACAGGTGCATCTCCACAAGCTCGTTAGCTCAATGGCTCAAGGGAGCCTTTTCAAACAGGAAGGGGTGGGAGCACATTGCTGACCTCCCAGCACAGTTCGCCCCTTAGCATTATGGAAAATGCAGTTTGTAGTGCATGCTTACTTGGTATTTTGATGCTGTGTTCCACCAAAGTTGGTGCAGGTTAGTGCTGTACATCTCTAGACACATGTGGTTCTGGATTTTAGCCGTCATTAGCACAGATCAAAAAACGATTTTCATCTGGGCGGGCTGAGCAGGCTGCCGCAATTCTTACAGGTCTCAATACCTCTCACAGGCGCACATGTGCATCTCCCCAAGCTCGTCAGCTCAATGGCTCAAGGGAGCCTTTTTGAAACAGGAAGGGGTGGGAGCTCACTGCTGACCTCCCAGCACAGTTCGCCCCTTAGCATTATGGTGAATACAGTTTGTAGTGCATGCTTACTTGGTATTTTGCTCGAGTGTTCCACCAAAGTTAGTTGCAGGTTAGTGCTGTACATCTCTAGACACATGTGTTTCTGTATTTTATCCATCATCAGTACAGATCAAAAAACGATTTTCATCTGGGGTGGCTGAGCAGGCTGCCGCAATTCCTACAGGTCTCAATACCTCTCACAGGCGCACAGATGCATCTCCCCAAGCTCTTAAGCTCAATGGTTCAAGGGAGCCTTTTTGAAACAGGAAGGGGTAAAGTAAAGTCCACATTTGTAAAGCGCACAATCACCCGTAAGGGTCTCTAGGCGCTGGGGGCCGTCGGGAAGATTAAGCGAGCTATTGCCCAGAGTCACATGGTGCTGGGCTGACCTGCCGCCGGAGCCGGGGATCGAACCGTGGTCCCCAGATTCCAGCGTCAGTCGCCCTGGCCGCGGCGCCACACTGCTGACCTCCCAGCACAGTTCGCCCCTTAGCATTATGGTAAATGTAGTTTGTAGTGCATGCTTACTTGCTATTTTGCTCAAGTGTTCCACCAAAGTTAGTTGCAGGTTAGTGCTGTACATCTCTGGACACATGTGTTTCTGGATTTTATCCGCCATCAGTAGAGATCAAAAAACGATTTTCATCTGGGGTGGCTGAGCAGGCTGCCACAATTCTTACAGGTCTCATTACCTCTAACAGGCGCACACGTGCATCTCCACAAGCTCGTCAGATCAATGGCTCAAGGGAGCCTTTTCAAACAGGAAGGGGTGGGAGCACATTGCTGACCTCCCAGCACAGTTCGCCCCTTAGCATTATGGTAAATGCAGTTTGTAGTTCATGCTTACTTGGTATTTTTCTGGAGTGTTCCACCAAAGTTGGTGCAGGTTTTTGCTGTACATCTCTAGACACATGTGGTTCTGGATTTTAGCCGTCATCAGTACAGATCAAAAAACGAATTTCATCTGGGGTGGCTGAGCAGGCTGCCGCAATTTTTACAGGTCTCAATACCTCTCACAGGCGCACAGGTGTATCTCCCCAAGCTCCTCAGCTCAATGGCTCAAGGGAGCCTTTTTGAAACAAGAAGGGGTGGGAGCACACTGCTGACCTCCCAGCACATTTCGCCCCTTAGCATTATGGTGAATACAGTTTGTAGTGCATGCTTACTTGGTATTTTGCTCGAGTGTTCCACCAAAGTTAGTTGCAGGTTAGTGCTGTACATCTCTAGACACATGTGTTTCTGGATTTTATCCGCCATCAGTAGAGATCAAAAAACGATTTTCATCTGGGGTGGGTGAGCAGGCTGCCACAATTATTACAGGTCTCAGTACCTCTCACAGGCGCACAGGTGCATCGCCACAAGCTCGTCAGCTCAATGGCTCAAGGGAGCCTTTTCAAACAGGAAGGGGTGGGAGAACATTGCTGACCTCCCAGCACAGTTCGCCCCTTAGCATTATGGTAAATGCAGTTTGTAGTGCATGCTTACTTGGTATTTTGCTGGAGTGTTCCACCGAAGTTGGTGCAGGTTAGTGCTGTACATCTCTAGACACATGTGCTTCTGGATTTTAGCCATCATCAGTAGAGATCAAAAAACGATTTTCATCTGTGAGTGATATAGTTGCTATGTCACAGTGATGAGGTGATCAGGAGACCTCAATTGAGACCTAGGAAATTCAGTTGAGCAATATCTAGAAGAAGCAGTGACAGGAAGGAATAACCAGGATGTCTCAGGTAAAATAAAATATAAAGAGAAGTGTGATCAAAATCCAATTAAATAAAAAGTATTTAGGGATATATGAAGTGCAAATAATGGAGAGGCAAAGATGTCCCAAGAGATATCCTATGGTGGTCCTGGTCAAGTTTACAGGAGCCCTTAAGCAACAAATAATGTCAGAACACTCTACAGTCAGCTGTAGTTGTTATTGTAAAACTTCATCTAATCTAAAGTGAGGCCTATGCCTGGAAGCCAACCCTTCTAGTATTCAGCCTGTGCTTAGAAGTAGGGCCACCAGCACAAAGTGCATATGTCAGAAGCACGCTATCCAAACGGGTGGTACACATTTATTTAATCTCACAGGTGGGTCAAGCTTCCTCATTCCGGGTCACCTGTGGAAGCCCAGTGTGGACGCAGCTTGATGCACTAACCCCACATCTAGCACTGGGACCTTGGTTTTGAATTTGTGGGGTTGAATCTGTGGCTGCCCTGGTGACTTATGGGATAAAGGCGAGTAGTGCGCTGGATGGGAATCATGGCAAGTATATCAAGGACATCCACAACCAAGTGATTGTATCAGCATCTCACAAGCTGGGTCTGGGCTTCTGAGACAAGGAATGCAACTGAAGCATAACAGGGTTGCAGACAGTTTTCCTGTGCATGGAAACTGTACATATTGTTTGTGGCTGTTTTGATGATGCTCCTAGTTCACACGCAGCCTCTCCTGAGCACTTTGTTGTGTTTTTTTAACTCACTATTCCAAGTTTGTTGCTTCAATGCTTATTCGAAGCTCCTAGTAGCATTGAGCAACTTCCAAATGAAAATCCGGTACCTGGATCCTCTGAATAAATCTCCAGTGAGAATATTCCCTCATGATGACAGCAACTGATGTCTGTACTACGACTCAGATTTAGAGTTTGGCAGTTGAAGTAAAGGCAGTCAGGGTGGTAGAAGACTTTATGTCTGACACCCTGATTTCACTCCAGTGGCAACTGGCATGTACAGAGGGTGGGAGGAGGGGTGAGGGGCACAATAAATAAATAAATAAACGTACCTTCCATTCTTCCAGCGTGATATCCTCCCCCCTCGGGTGTCTTCCAGGAAGCTCCTGATGCAGGAAACTACACTACCTAACCCTGGCACTGCTTTCACAGCATGAAAGCAGCGCCAGGATTGGACAGATCAGGCTCTCCCAGCGCTCCTCAGGGTACTGAAGGCCTATGCTTTCTCTCACCTAGCTGTCTGAGACAGATAGGTTAGAGAACTTTAAAATGCGCATGTCTGGCTGGCCTTAGCAAGACGGTCGGCCAAAGAGACATGCTCATTTTAAAGTTGCACAGCTCCCTGCCGCTGCCACTTGGCATCCTGACACTTTGTTCAGAGTGGGATGGTGAAAAATAAAACAGTAATAAATAAACATTATTACCGTCTTATTTTTCAGCTCTGGGGCTTCTGCAACAACGACCCTCCGCTCAAATGGAGGAGCCACCCCTGCTTTACTCCGCCCGCCAAATTAAGAGTTCACCACCAGCTCTGTGGTGAACTCTTTGAGTTTGTATGAACCACTGTCAGAACAGTTCATAAGAAAAATACATTTAAAAGTTTGGAATGCGTCCATCACTGATGACACATGCGAACACCAACCTTTTTTAAGTTGTTTTCTTTTCCAAAAATGAACTCCTAAAGTGGGAGTTTGGTGTTGGAAAAGAAAAAAAACAAATGGCATGTGATTTTTAGGTCGAGCCTTTCGCAGCGCGCTACTTAGGAGATTACCTCTTGAAATCGGTCTGTACTTTTTCGAAAATTCATGCATGTACTGCACTGTTTCCAATGAGCACTAGTGCATGTACGGCATCCACCTTGCGGGAGCAAGCAGCCAACACCATCTGTTTCCAATTTCTGCGCCCGTGCTTGTTTACATTTGCCTGTCTCGCGGTCGCGTTAATTGGAAAACAGATGGCGGTGGCGTTCACTTTTGCAGCCGCGCGTTTCTTTAAACTCACGGTATTTTAGACTAAACCACCCGGCTTTGTTCTTCTTAGGAGACATGGCAGCATGGCAGGCAGTGCCACACTACACTAGCCTTTTCTGTTTTCATTATTGTATCCTTGGAGATGTGACCGGCAAGTGTGCCACTCTGCTGTGTCTGCCGCTGCCTCTCCAGGGAGTAGTGGGCAGTGCCACCACTGTACGTGTGTTGTTGGGAGATATGGCAGACAATGGTTTTGGCACTTTGAGTGGTTTTACTCGCTCCGTGCCTTGGACTGGTGCGAGCCCTAAAGTCGTAGGTGATATGCACAATACAAGGTGCAAAGCGGTGAATTACATAATATTATATTCCGGAGAAGTGTGCAGACAGCATCAGTGCCACCTTCTTCTAAAATCATACTATTGACATAGATGGATGTACATATATATATATATTTTGGGGCAGGGATGCGCCAGTTATTTTGCGCCGCTGCTCCGCCACCCATGGTGCGCTGCATTTACAATTAGGCGCACCATGGGGCAAAAACGGCACAGATGCGTGACGCATCTGTGCCGTAAAGGTGGCGCATTGCTGGAGTTGCGTCGCAAGCGCGACGCAGCTCCAGCAAGGCTCGGAGGTGCCCCATCTATACAATGCTGCGTCAAGACCTACGCCTGCTTCAAGCAGGCGCAGGGTTTTGACGCAGCATTGGCCTGAAAGTGACTGAGTGAAATCTTATAGATTTCACTCAGCCACTTTTGCGAGGCGCACCTGCCCCGGAACTCCCACCCTGCGCCGGAACGCCCACAAGTGGCGCAGGGCTTTACAACGTGACGCATCTGCCTAGGTGCGTCACGTTGTAAATGGGTCGTAGGGATGCGCCACATTTACGCCGTAGTTGCGTGACGCAAACGTGGCGCATTCCCAACATAAATCTGCCCCGCAGTGCTTTAAATGGAAAAAATAAGTGCAGGTACTCACCATATTAAGATGTGATTAGGGGGTGGGGCTTGGGCGGCAAGGAGGCTATGGGGCGGGGCTACGTGGAGTGCTTAGGGACCCGGCCAGGGGCACACATTTGATTTGATTGAGAATTATTTGGTGTGCAAAACTAGTAACCCACATGCCTATGTACATAAAATACAAATCTGGGATCAGCATGTTGTGTTTTGCAGCAAGCACATGAGCCCTCTGTGCTTACTTATGATGAGTCAAAACTGTTATCAGATAAAGCACAGATCTTTTTGGCAAGTACTTTTGTTGGTGTTTGGAAAAGGGAACATGTGCAGGTAACCTAATTATTGAAACTTCGGTCGAGTTTAAAATGTCCCAATGGCTCCAACACCACACCTGGCCTCCCAGCAAGGCCTCAGCACCTTTGCACACTCCCACACCCACCATTGACTGAATGCGATGGCCTGGCAGAGAGGTCAGCTTAAATAAATTGCTTCTGCACTGGGCTCGCCCCTTAGGGCTGACGTGGGAACGGCCCAAAAGATAGAGCCAAACCTTGACCTTTTAGGAAGGCCTCTGAATGGTACCTGCACTCCCCGCCTACCACGGGATGAATGTGAAGCGCCGGCCTGGGAGGGAACATGGAAAAAACACAACCTTTAGGCTGCTAAATGACCCTAGGGCCACAACACCTGGCCTGGCCTCCCTGGGTGGCTTCTCAACCTCCTCACACTCTCTTCTCCCCCGCCTGCCATGGCCTCAGTGCAAGGAGTGCTTGACACAGGAGTACTGCAAAGACACTGCTATTGGTTTTATCTGTTCCACTTACCGAGCCCCTTGTCCCGGAGTGGCCGAGTTGTGAATGGCCTAATGACCAGAGGAACACCTGTCCCGACCACATCTATTATGGCACAGTGTGACTGAGTGGCAGGAAGGAATGTGGAATAGCACTGCTTGTGGGGTCTGGGCTAAGGTGAAGACGGCCCAAAAGTACGGCCACAAAACTGGCCTCTCACTCGTCTCGTCTCCCCACCTCTAAGCACAGCCTTTTGTGTTGCGGCCCATCTACACATTCAATAGTGGCAGGGCTGGCTCTAGGGCGGTGCGATCGGTGCGACTGCACCAGACGTTAACTTGGGTTGGGGGCACATTTTCAGAATCAATTAAAACGTCAATATAACTCCGGTGATTTATCATCTTCCTGGAAAGAGACCCGAGGCTTGTCTAGTGAAATTTTCGACTCATCCTAAGGTAGGGCAGAGGGTTAAGATGCCTGCTGCTAAGAACGTGTACCATGCAAATAACGAAGTGCATATAATGTAAATAGGTCAGTGGGTTACTGTTTCTGTAGGAGAGCTCCTTTTGTAACTTGTCGTTTATAATTCAAAATCCTAATATAGAACATTGAGCTATTACCTGTCATCAAAGAGCTGCATGCAAACTGCAAGGTATATGTTAGAGCTATAGGTTTTTTGCCCAGTCTTTCATCGTCCTAATCTTTCGAAAAGGGTTCATTTAGGAAGAAAACAATTCTTATTGTGAAAGAGAACTCCTAACAATGATGTTACCTTTTAAATTCTGAATTTGTGCTTTTTCAGAATAAGGACTCAAACTATACTGCCTACCAGTATCGATGACATGTCACTCCTACACTACACCTTGTAGTCCTATCTGCTGTAACATTTCCTATACACTGATTTACACACATATGATTGTCTCTGTGCAATGTGTGTGTGCAGGGGCGGTGGGTGACATTTCAAAGTGGTGGGGCGCAAAGTAATTTGCATACAGCACCGTAGCGAGCGAGCGCAGCGAGCGAGCTGGAACCCCAAAAGGGGGGTTTGGGGGGATTACCCCCCCCAAGAAAATTTTGAAAAAAAAGAAGAAAAATCGTGCATTTTCAAGCAAATTTGAGAAAGCAGGAAGGTTAATAAAGCAATTGTGAAAGTGCAGTTATTTCATTAATAGATGGCATAACATAGGTAGCTGCTTATTCACTATAACCACAGAGCTTCCTACATTCCGTCCTATTACGCTCAGGTGCTGAATTCAGACTATAAGACTTTCATGAAAATCTCAGCTCTAAGAGTAGAAGAAGTTGCACAGCAGTTGGGAAACAGCCTTCACAAAGCATTAGGAAAATGAGAGGCAATTACTTGAAAGCAAACTGAAAGCAATGCATCAAGTAGTAACTTAAAGCAATGCATCCAGCAAAACAGTGCATGCAGTCAACCATACAAAAGTAAACTAAAGCTAGTGTGAACCTGTGAACCTTCACTTTGAAAGCAGGGTGCTAGTCAACAGGCCAGTCACATACATTTAAACTGAAGAAGAGTACACCTCAGCATGCAGGCACCAACATAAAAGCACCAAGCAAGTCAAACAGTTTAATGAAAGAAAAATGAAAGCAATACATCCAGCAAACTAGACAGTGACTCAAAAAGTAAACTGAAGCAAGTGCACACTGAAAGGAATGCGCAGTCATAAATCAGACATTCACATAAAAGCAACTTACCAAGACACCCAATCAATTACATGCGAAAAACTTGAGCCAATGCACCCAGAAAACCAGACCAGCACACCAAAGCATCCCACCCCTGATTGGATGGCAGCTGTGCTCTTAGGGTCACCCCTCAGTTTTTTGGCAGGGTTGAGCACCCCCCAGTTTTATGCCCTCTGCGTCTGAAGGGGAGACAGGCAAAAGGGGTCATAATGGGACATCTGGCACAGCTACTTTGTAATCGAGGTCACCCACCCAGCTCAAGACTGAGTTACAGGCTGATCTTAAATCTTTAAACAACCACAAGGGTCTCCAGCTAGTTGGTTCTTGAGCCAAAAGAGTCCTCAGCTCACTGGGAGTCTTTACATGGCGCCTGAGATGACATGACAATGTCCCTTAATCCGGAGCAACTGTGGGGACTGGTCTGGGTCTGGATCTGACTTGGTACGAGCAGGATACAAAAAGTAACAGGTAGGTGGTAACCCACTTCAAGTGAAGGAGCTGTAAGGAACCTAAGCGCACTGGTGTTGATACCACTAACAGGGCAGCTCTGGCTTTCTCAGGGTGGGTGTCAGCTGTGTGATGAAACCAGCATGTGAAGCAGTTACCTCAAACAAACTAAAACCAATGCACTCATCAAGACAAGGAGTTACATGAAATCAAATAGAAAACCACCATCAAGCCAGGTAGTCACCTAAAGGCAAATTGAAGTGACTGCACACTTTGGGAAGTGCACTTCACCAGCCAGCCTATTACACTAAAGGAAAAAAAAAGCAATGCTCCCAGTAAACAAGACAACATAAATTGAAAATGTTTCCCCGCCGGACCAACAGTCACAAAAAGTAAAGAAACAGAAAGAAGTCAGAGGCACTCCAGGAATCCAGGTAGTCACACAGAATCATAACTGATTGAGCAAACTGTGTACTGAAAACTATTGCAAATAAGACAATTATATCAGAATAAACTAGTCACAGGGAAACAAACGCATGCACCCATCAAGCCGTGCATCACAAGTCAGCAAATGGAATCGAATTAAACCAGCAATACTTGGTGTCACTCAAAAGCAAGTATAAAGTGCACTTCAGCAAGCAGGTCAGCCACATTAACAGGAAACTTTCGAGGATACACCCCAAAAAGTCATAGAATCAGTTGCAAAAAAAACAAGTGCCCTCCAGCAACATAGGAAGTCGAATGATGAACACCACTGTACATAACAGCACTGTACATAACGCACACATTACACAGAGACTAGCAATCATAGGTGTGTAAAACAGTGTATAGGACATGTTATATAAGACAAACGACAACAAGGGGTGAATTCACATGTCATCCATATTGATAGGCAGTATAGTTAAAGAGTACTTGGTCTGAAGAAGCACAAACTCTGAATTTAAAATGTAACACAATGGATTGATGCTCTCTTTAATAACAAGAACTGATTTGTACCCAAGTGAACCCTTTTCCCAACATTGGAATAATGACAGTCTTGGGGAAAAATCCATACACACTAATCTATACCTTGAAGTCTGCACGCAGTTCTTTGATGATGACAGTTAATAGTTCACTGAAAACTACAACTAACAAAAGGAAGTCTCTGACAAAAGCAGTACCCCACTGACCGGTTTACATTACATTCACTGTTATATGCATGGTACATGTTCTTCGCAGCAAGCATATTAACCCTCTGCTCTGCACTACCTTACCATGAATTAAAACTTTGACGAGTCAAAACGTCTATTAGACAAAACTCCGATCTCGCCTGGAAGAAAATTATTCACCGGAGTTTTTTTTTACATTTTAATTGCTGTCTGGACATTGCTAGACATTGCTAGAGCGCGGCAGCAGGTGAATTTACGCACAATGTAAACAAGCAAACACCAAACAGGCGCCCCCGTTCTAAATCAGCACCCGGTGCGGGGGTACCGGTCGACCCACCCTAGAGCAGGCCCTGTGCATTATATAACGCAACATTATAGGGCCCCTTCTCTATCATCACCATCAATGTGATAAGGAGATCCTGAACCCAACAGCTCACAGCTTGAATAATTTAGTATATTCAGATCAATCGCCATTTCCCTGAGTGTCTAAGGGGAGCTGCATGTGGGGGGGGGGGGGTCTAGCTGGTCTGCGAGCATCCCCGCCCAAGCCTGCAAGTCATCAGCGAGTTTATTGTCTATTCAGCATTCACCCATACAGCTTTCTCAGCCACAGCCTATTCAATCATGTCTCAAACCCACTTACACATATCTGAGGGTTAGGGAACATCCAACGAATAGCCACTCTGCCACCCCAGCAACAGGAACCTCCAACTAAGTCCCTTCTTCTTGCGTGTCGATACCTGCCTCAACAGGAATTGTCTAGCGTCTCCAGGGACTCCCCACTCTGTGGCTTCATTTAACATATCACCTATGGACTGCCACTATGCGACCCGCTCGGGGCAATGCTATAGCATACGCATAAAGTCTGCTCCGTCAACTAAACAACTAAGGGCAGGTAGGCGGTGCACACCTCTTCCTACTGGGCATGAGGCCCAGTGGTGTAACGAAACTTAAGGCCCCCCTTTGCAATGT
Source organism: Lissotriton helveticus (assembly GCF_964261635.1). Classification (NCBI taxonomy): domain Eukaryota; kingdom Metazoa; phylum Chordata; class Amphibia; order Caudata; family Salamandridae; genus Lissotriton; species Lissotriton helveticus. The sequence goes on from NC_136065.1 coordinate 1,552,175,692, forward strand.
AAATGGATGGTCCCCCCTCCGGAATCAACCAGGAGCTCTCAGGCCAGGATACTGTGCTGAATGTGGCCCCTGGAGCTCGGGCCCCCACACCGTGGGGGCTGCGGGGGCCTATGTTACATCACTGATGAGGCACATGTTGATGGGCTAGATGGGGGTGCTCAGCAGCTGCCAATGACTAGCGTCGGCTATATGTGATAGGATTATTCGAAGTTGGCATAGAGCTAAATGTGTACTGTGTACAAGTTGGCATAGAGCTAAACGTGTACTGTGTACAGCTAAGCGCCTGTCCTATCATGCTTAACACTGAAAAAAGAGTGGTTGAAGATCCTTCTTCTGACATTGGTTCAATTAACATTTGGGTACATACATAACATGTTTTCAATTAGGAATGGGAAGCGCTATATAAATTCCAATACAAAACAAGTCGGACCTTAAAATGCATCCTTTGCAACGAAAATGTGAACTGTGCAATGGATAAAAACCTGCATGTGTACTCAAGCTTAAACGGGTGCAGTGAGGGGGAACTCACGGTATTTCATGTTTTACATCTATTGGAGTCGCAGGCATGTTCTATTGGGGCAGAGCTTGGGAAGCCTTCATAAATCAAGCAATATAATATGCAGGCTCTTTGCTTTATATTAATTGAAAAATTCAAAACCGATTGCGCAAAAAGACCCCATTAATTCTATGACATCTTGTTTCCAAAGGCGTTTTTGCAAACGAAAGAATACTGAATATACAACTCTTGCAAATAGGTTGTTTCCTCAAAACGCAATTGCATGCATATTTTTAATGACCTTTTTATCTCTCATTTACCTAAGGGCAGCAAAATAAACTTTAAACTTCTTAAATGGCACTTAATTCAAATGATTTTCCTGTTTACCCTTTTAAAAGTGACAGGTTGTTCAATAGAATGTATAATTGTTGGAAAATTAGAGATCACAAATGAGGCACCACAGCTGCTTGCACGTAGTTAATTTTTCGGAATTTACTAATCACTTGACATAAATACAGTGCACAAAATGCCGAACGTGTTGAGAGGATGTTCTTTCCAGGCAAAACTATTTTATGCTAGCTCTAGCCTTTGTGTCAAGTAGTTATAACGTGCTTCTTAGAAGTCACTTCTGTTTTCTTTTATGAGTGGAATGCATCCTTTGCCTCAGATTACTTGTTAAGAGAACTAACACGCTGAGCATGGCGCCCATGACAAGCAGCGAGAGAGTGCTAACACACATTGAAATCCACCAAGAAGTGCAGATGTAACCAACACCTAAATTAAAGAACATCTGTGAATTTCTAGAGTGGCCGGGTTATTTATACATTTCTGATATTACGGTAATTTAAAAAATGTTTCGGGTCCTGATTTTTGTTGTTGTTTTATACTTAAATGAATAAGAGATACATCAAAATATTCCTTACCTCAGACTTGCCAGTGCCAACCTATAAACAAATATCACTGCCTTGTGCCCAGAGCTATGAAAGAGGCACTCTCCTGGAATCTTCCCTAGTGTGTGCCAGTGCCACCCCCACGCTATCTGTGCCCGAGTAGCCCAGGAAAGTTGTTTTCTTTGCATTGTGGGACCAATAGTTCTGCTGAAAACCATTTTTAAATCACAAGTCCCAGATTTAAATTAATAGAAAAAATACTTCGACTCAACCATGGTCCTGGGAAACACCAGTGCTCGGAGGCCTACTTATATCGCACATTGCATACTGAGTTTTGTAACTGCATTATTTCCAGCGTAGTCGCTCGAAGTGTTGGTATAGTTCTCTTTGATAAGGAGCACATGTGACAGCTCCCCCCATTCCAGTGACAATCCAATGCAAGCGCATTTTTTGTGGGCATTGCAAACCATAATGGAGAATTCAATCTCAGGGTTAATCAGTAAAAATCCAGGACTGATATATTGTGCCGCAAGACGTGTCTAAAAATCTACTTGAGCAGCAAACGACTGCGCAGTGAGTGTGGGGAACATTTCTCTTAATAGCCTCAAAGACTCAAAACAAGTTTTGTTTACCCTTTCACTCGGAACCGTTTCTGTTTAAAACAAGATTCATAAAAAATGCAAACATAACTTTTTGGGGTTGCTGTAGCATTGTGAATACTCAAGATTCATTTAGCTTTAAAAACACATTGCACACAATCAATGTAACGGTTCGTTTTTAAACACTTTTCTTTTGCATTGTAACTGCATTTTGAGTTCCATGCCTAGAGAAAACGAATAGTTTTTTAAGCAAAAATGTAATTTTGCGCGAGATGACTACTAAACACACATATGGTACGGGGGAAACGCATTAAAACAGTAGTTGTGCAATAACCTACCTGCTTTTACTGTCGACGATGGCAACCGGGTGGTCAGGAAATGACTAAGTAACGCAGAATCTTCCTTTCAAGCATTGAAGTGACATCAGAAAGAAAGCAGGTCACGCGGTATCCACAAAGTTAAAGTAGCTACAGTTTGTTATTTTTATTTTTACTACGAATTGTTTTTAGAGCAGTCTAAGACCTGTGTGTGTCGTGTCTTCACACTTCAGCTGTAGAAAATCATTCGAATCGCACTGCTGTCATCACGTGAGGCGGCTTCTATCTCGAAACGTGGGGGTTGCGGCCCGGGGCCCTTTGTTAGCCCCCAGGGTCGCATTGGTCTGATTTCCAGCTCGGAGCCGCTTTTCTTGGCAGCCCAGAGGCCAACTTGGAATTTGTCGAAGCTGTTCAGATAAGAACCCAATCTGTAAATGACACTGCCTGTCTGCCTTGTTGTGCCCAGAGCTACGAAAGAGGCACTCTCTGGAATCTTCCGTGTGTGCCACCCCCACGCGTGCAGCATCCAATGATGGATGCTGCGTGGTGAACCACCAATCCTGGCGCTGCATTGAGCGCCAGGATTGGCTAGGGGGGCACATTTGCTGCTCGCCCTGTCGCCCTTTGAAAACCCGGGCTGTGGCAGGCGAGCAACTACCCCTGGGTCCCGCTGGGGAACTTACAGTGCACTGTGCGCATGCTTGAGATAGTTGTCAACTATCTCAAGCATGCGCACAGTGCACTGTAAGTTCCCCAGCGGGACTGCGCACTACGATCTCGAGTGTCACTCAAGCTAAAGGCCACTCCCCCCTGCACAATGCCCGGCGGCAGGCTGAGGCTTATTCATGATGTTGCAATGTTAGATAGGATTGGATTGCGGCCGGCGGCCGCGATGCAGGTCCATTGTGGCTGGAGGGGCTACGCCCCTACGCCCCAATGGACGCACCGCTGCTGTGTGTGTGATGTAAAGTGCTCTGACACCTTACGCTGGTGTGAGTGGTGCTATAAAACTAAATTACACTGTTAAAGGATGCTAGTGAGGGAATCCGTGGCAGAGGTGGTCATTGAGGGGGGGGGGCAACATACATTGTCGCTTAGTGGCCTGTTCAGGTGGCCATAGTGGGGGCTGGGTGGCCAGTAGGATATTGTGGTTGGTTGTCTCCATGAAACCAGCCCACAGGTGAAACTAAGGCAGGACTCATCCGCTTTGCCAATCCATCCCTGGCTGCTGCCCACATTACTAACCTTGATTCCCATCGGCTGTGCTACAATTTCACTATCAGCACCTTCCTCCTCAAGTTTAAGTTTATTTGATTTAGTTCTATGCTGAGAACAACACCTTCCTCCTCAATCTGACTTCAAACGAGTGCATCTGTACTCTGCTATGCCAGCAGGAATCCTTTCTTAGATTTCCCACAGTGACAATATGCCTACTAGCAGGGCCTGCTCGCACACCTACAGTGCTATTGATGCCACAGTGCCTGAGTGTCAAATAGCACAGTGTGACTCGGGCCCCTCCCAAACTTCCTGCCAGCTCTAAATAAATGCATACGGCCGCCCCGCAGTTAGCACACTGAGGGCAGATTAGCACTCGATTATCAGAGTGCTTCACGAAAACGGGCTGAATAATCAGGTATGTCGCGCTTCTTTTTGTACACGCCAAATTGCACTGAGCTTGGCATGCTACCCCATGAGTACCAGTACTCTCTTTGGACACGGACAAGTTCTGGTACTCAAGAGCAGAAAATGTAGAAGTGCTGGTACTTAGTAACGGCGAGTACCGGACCATTTAAAGCACTGTATATATGTATAAGTCTATTAACAACATTATATTGGGACGTGCTATATAAAGTATTGGTGTTTCAGATTCAGCACTTCAAATGCTTAGTTGTAGATTCCTCTTTTCCTCAAGTTATTCAAACCAAATAACCTTCTTTATACTCTAGAAACTTTCTACACAAGGCTACCTCTTCCTCGAATGATTAATCAAATGATTAAGCGTAGTCCCTGGCCTAACTCTGCGTGCAGATACATATCTTCTATATTAAGGCACATCTGGGTTCCAAATGCAGCATTCTACTTGGAGTAAACAGAACCGCTATCACCCCAAGAGGAGAAGAGGGAGGCAATCAATTGGAGTCAGTGCTTTAAATGGAAAATGAGAAGTGCTGGTACTCACTAATTAGACTCGGTGAGCCGTTAGGGACGTGGCTATGAGTCAGGAATTTAACAATAGCAACATAAGTAAGCTTTAATGCAAGTGTTCTAATTGTCATATAAAGCACTTGAATGCCCATGGGCCAAATTCGTACAATAGCAAACTGCCTCCTTACACAGGAGGCATGGCAAGCATCAGTTCCAATGTCATAGGTGCAGGGCCTAATTTTTGGCAGTTTGATATTGCGCAAATTTGGGCCATGGACATTTAAGCGCTTTACATGGCAGTCAGAACATTTGCCTTAATGAGTACTTTTTTTTAAGCACCACTGGTTAGGGGAGTTGTCCAGAATCACAGGATAATGAGCCGACGTCGGGATTCCAACCTGGTTCTCCAGTTCCACTGTCGGCAGCTCTGGCCACATCCTCATTCTTGTTGCAATGCCAATTAGAACCTAACAGAGTGGCACATAAACATGCTCCATCTGAAAGGGTTATTTTCAGTAGGTTTTGCATTGCACATACCCGTACTTCAAGGTATGAGCCCTGCTGCTACTGGTACATTCCTTGCCCAAAAACAAGTTCCAGTACTCAAGGGGAGAAAACTGAGAAGTGCTGGTACACAGTACTGGTGAGTACCGGCCCATTTAAAGCACTGGACCCTTATGCAGATTTCTTTCTCATAGGTGAGCACGTATCATGCGGGTGCTCCATGACACAGGTCTGTCTTACAGTATGCGGTCTTGTTGGACCAGGACGGGCACCCAAAGTACTACCCTTATAGTGGTGGAATTGGGTTGTCTTTCAAAGTTTCAAGTTATTTTTCATCAATGTCAATTCTAATTCAGACCCTATGTAGTTGTTCCTTGTTCTTCAGCGATAGCCAGTTCCTCAGACAATACAACCGCTCCTTGGCATTGCTCTGATTCCTGTCTCAGTTAACCGCATCGCCGCTAGCGGTTTTCCTGCTGTGTGCGACGTTTTTAAAAAAAACGCGTTACATGACGAGCTGAGCTCGTCATGAGCGTGCGAGCGGCACAACTCATGACGAACTCAGCTCGTCATGAGCGCGGAAGGGGTTAAATAATCTGCTCTTGACAATAATGTTACAAATGGTCTAGCGTATATGGTAAGAGTGTATCCGACTTTCTTATTAGAATTTTGAATACGCAAATATCGAAGCATTTCATTAAATGTTAGAGGTTTCAATTAAACATATACCAGATTTTTTGGTGGTGGGGCAAAGTGGTGGGCAGTGGGTCAGGGGGCCCCCTCCATGTCCTTTGCAGGGGGGCCCCCTCAGGTTTCGTTACACCACTGATTTCTCTCACCTTCAGTTGATAGGTGTGAGAATTCCTTGTGGGCTAAAAGTTAAAACTGTGGGGGCGCAAAAAATGCTGGATAATGGGCCTCCCAGAGTGTCTGTGAATGGGTCTCCTTGCAATTTAAGGGAGCTTTTCCCTCCCCTATGCCTCCAGACACTATCCCTGAGAGGCCCGGGGAGGGGGGCCCCTCCGAAGGACCTTACTTGCAAGGCGACACCTTTCTTTGAAATAGATCGCCAGGGAAACAACAGGACACATCACCAGTGCGTGGCCCCATGCTGGTGGGCTGAGTGCGAGACCCTGGGCAGCTGCCCATGCTGCCCATGCCTAGCAGGGCAGGACTGGCTACCGGGCAGCTGTGTGTGCTGCCGAGCAGGGGGATGATTTCTCCGTGGTATGGGCGTATTTCGTTGATGGAGACCTGCGTGCGCTTTGAAAAAAAAAAGCGAAACGAATTTCGTTTTGCACACAGAGGTCCCCATCAACGAAAGCATCCCCCTGCTCGGCAGCACACACAACTGCCCGGTAGCCAGTCTGGCCCTTATGCCTAGCGCCGGCCCTGTACAGCCCTTGCCTGACTCTTAGCTTCACCTCCTTCAGATGAACAGGTAAAACAGTCAGAGAAGGGGGGGCCTCCACAAACAAAAGAGTCATTAAGAAAGATTCACACCCAAATTAAGTGCATTTGAAGGGGCCTACTGTACTCTCATCATGTTTCCAAGTCTTGAAAATTCTAGTCATGTGTTTGTACAGTCACAGAAATGTATCAGTATAGCAATTCTCCCCACCAAACATTGGGCAGTATCTTATCTGTAAACACTCCAACAACACCATGTGCCCTTTCCAGTAGCGGCTATTCTGCTAAGGCGGAGGAGCTACGCCCTACTTTTTGACAGCAGTGAAATTGGGGGGAAATTAAATAATAATGACTTGATGTTATCATTTTACTTTCTCCTGCTAACGCTGCTTGGCGGGGCTGCTCTGCTCACAGAGCCAGGGGAGGAGTGGCAGGCACAATGAGTGCACATGACTGTTTGGCCGGCCGGCCGGCCGTCACTGAGGAGGGAGGCTATTGGCCAAAACACCTTAGTGCAGTTATAGTAGGACGTTGTGGAGCTAATATCCTGGTGAGGTGCGGACGCCCTGCTGAAGAGCGGTCTAGGGGCAGCGTGGAGACTGACTAGCCTGTGGCGGCAATTAAAACCGGTAGGGTGGTAGAGAGGAGAGGCTGGAGAATAATAAAAAAACACTTACCTGCTGCTCCGCTCAGCTCCCGCTGCCGGCCGCCTTGTTCCTCCTGCTCCTTCGTCCCGGAAGCTGAAAGGGAATGGTCCCTCAGCGCACAGGCTACCTACCCAATCCAGACGCTGCTCTCTAGCACAAGAGCAGTGCCAGGATTGGCGTTTGCCCCTCAGACGGTGTCTGGGAGTCTGTGGGGTTTCTCCAACTTGGCTGTACAATACTTTGGAGAAACATAGGTGCACAGCCAAACACACATGCGCACTTATAAGTGCACAGTACTCCTCCCTGCACTGGCCCAGCCCGCCCCTCCTATCGGACGTAATTAACTCCCACAGAGATAAATAAAACGATAATAACATGTTATTATCGTTTTATTTATCATCTGCTGGCAGGGCTGGCAGTGAGGCGATGCACCTCCGCCATTACGGAGGAGCCGCCTCTACCCAGTGACTACAACAATGAGGAGTATGTCTGTATCCGGGTGAAATCTTGAAATAATTATCAGAATTGCTGGCAACCCTGAGAGATGAGGACTGTTGGAGTGCAGGCACACGTGCAATCACTCAGCTCATCATTGCCTGCCTAGCTGTGTCCTGATGTTGTGTGCCTGGCCAGATGTCAGCTTGTCATCGTCATGACACACTCCACGCCCAGTAGCCTGGGTTGCATAGGATGATTGTTGTAAAAGATGCAGGCAGTCCCAGCACATGTGCTATTGGCTGCACTCACGTCGGGATCTACCTTACTGTGACGTATGCTCAAGGCAGGTCAGCTCAGCAGTGCTGCAGTGTTCACTTACCCACAAAGCCTCACGAATTTTCATTGTATTGTTAGCCAAGTGCAGGGGGCCACGGACAGTAGTAAAGCAAAGGATGTAAAATGAACAAGCGCATGGCAGGTCGAGACCTAAAAATACAACCCTGGGAGAAGAAATGGGAATAAACTTCCGAGGTGACTCTGATTTACTTGGAAAATCTGGTTTCACCTAGACATATTTTTGTTAAAGGTACTTGGGGGTATTAAAACCACTAAAGATTAACTCTTGGAGGGCATTGTCTAAGTGAACTTTCTCTGTGTACTATTTATATTTCAGTGACAATGGAAGGAATGTGTTCACCAGGTTATTTCCTTCAAACCCCCAGGGAAGGCAAACAGCGTTTACAATGCAACTTTTACCACGCACTACCTTTACCACGCAACTTTTACAACGCAAATCGTTACAACGACTTGCGCTGGGGGGCGCTCTAGGATAGGTAATAGTTTAATTTACTATCCAAAACCTTCCCTAAAATCCACGGGGACTGGAGTTGGAATAGTAAATTAAACTCTTCACTATCCAGCGCCCCCCAACGCAAGTCGTTGTAACGACTTGCGTTGTAAAAGTTGCGTGGTAAAGGCATGCGTTGTAAAAGTATGTGTGGTAACGACATACATCCCCAGGGAAGGATCGGAAGCAGTTATAGAGCTAGCTGGTATGGCAGAGACATTTTCACAGCAATGCATAACATTGCAATGCTGACATACTGTTTGCGGAGAGGAGGGAAAAGAGTTAGGAAGCATTTGGCACCTTCAATGATCGATGAAGATAATGAGAAAGAAAGTGACCCAGATGAATTTGAGACTGTGATTAAAAACTTAATTGCCAAGTCAACTACTGGAGAAATTGAATAAAGTGGTTCTGAGGAAGATATTCCAAGGAGAGGACTATTCGCTCCACTATATGACTGATTGACGAGTGTCAGCTTCTTTGTGCACTTATAGTTCTTTCTGTGATGAGATGCCGAGTGATTAAAGGATTCACAAGACCAATAACAACAAATGCAAGAGAAATTGTCACTAACTAAAAAATGAACTCTAGACAAAGCTACACAAGTTGCCAGACAGTTCGAAGCTATTGATGACGGAATAAAACAACTGAATGAGACAGAAGCAATTACAGGGACGTTTAAAGAAGACAATTCAGTAGCTATGGGTTCTAATGTGTTCTAATGGTGGCAAAGGGATGTGGAGAAAGAAGTATGAGGCAGGCAGTGTGAACAGAGCAGAGTGTATGTGTATCTAGTGCAGGTGTGAGGGTCATATGGTTCACGATAGCATATGACCTGCACTGCATCAAATTTGAAGATAATGGCGAGGTAGAGGCAATTTTGCAAGGACCTGCACAGGGAAACAGATGGGAGAAAACAGAAATAATGATGAGGGAAGTAAGTGGAAGACAGGTGGGCGGTGAAGCACTTCCAGAGCAGTTTGTTTTGGAGGTAATGAAAAGGATGTATGACGTTACAACGCATGCTATTACAACGCATGCCTTTACGACGCAAGTTTTACAACGCAAGTCGTTACAACGACTTGCGTTGGGGGGCGCTGGATAGTGAATAGTTTAATTTACTATTCCAACTCCAGTCCCCGTGGATAGTAGGGAAGGTGTTGGAAACTATTCCCTATCCTAGAGCGCCCCCCAGCGCAAGTCGTTGTAAAAGTTGCGTTGTAATGGTTGCGTCGTAAAGGTACTTCGTTGTAACAGTTGCGTTGTAAAGGATGTTTCCCAATGAAAATGGGACTGACTGGTAAGGATGCTCAGTACTGCACTGCACCGTGAGATTGAGGAGAATCATTTTGAGTGTGGCTCATCGGCGGCATCATGGGATAAGTGGGACTCAAAGGAGGATCCATTCTGGTTTCTGGTGGGCTGCAGAAGACAAAGAGGCTGAGGACAAGTGTTGTGGTTGGGGTGAACAGCCATTACAACGTGGCTGTTTCACCGCAAGTCATTACATTGCATGCGTTACAACGCGTAGCCATTGTAATGAGTCATTCGTGGTTGGTAGCTTGGGAAGGGACAGCATAGCCAAATGAGAACATGGTGAAGGTGAGCATAGCGTAAGTGAAAATACCTCTAGATATCACTGGGGCATTTAAAAAAAGATACTTTAAAGCAATATGCACATTAGTCTAGATTGACTATTTCTCTTAGCGAACAAAAGTTAAGGTCTAGTAAGCTATGATAGACAATGAAAAGAAATTCCTAAGAGAGATTTTCTTCAAATCGGAAGAACCTAAACAGAAAGTTATCGATAATGGAGTACAACTAGAATTAAAGCAGATGAAGAATTTCCTGAAATGGCATGGAGTTAAACATATCCATACTGCAGTTTACAACCCTCAAAGCCATGGGAAGGTGGAGAGAGGAAAAAGAGTGACAAAAGAGGGCACACAGTTTTGTGCGAGGAAGGGGAGTGCTGATGGAATTATTATAGACAGAGTAATGCATTGACAGGAAGAAGACAAATACACCTTTGAGAAAATTAGGGCTATAAAGCAAAGTTCTATTTTCAATCATGGAAGGTTTAAGAATTGTGGATGTGGTAAGGTACGGTTAGGGGGTGAGATCTGTTCTATGGGACACGCAGATTGTAGCAGTGGAAAGTAGTGGAAGGGAGGAGATCATTCAAAACTGGTAAACGAAGGAGAGTGAAACTGGGCAGAATGATTAGAAAAAAAAATGTGAGATTCTCTGAATGTTTGATTGTGAGGACAGTGGAAGATAATGGGAGGTAAAGGAAAAGGTCTTGGTTCCCGAATGTGTGAAAGATGAGTCAATGCCAGGACTAGACCCTAAACTGTAATCTGGTAACAAGAATAAATATTGCCCAGAGACTCCAAGGCTGGACCACGTCACCTTCCACCTTCACCGAATCAGTGACAAGACACTTCACTTACCTTGGGTGAATAGGTTAGGTTTATTCACAGTTCACACAATCATGACGTTCATAAATGTTGAACAGAAATGCAAGCGATTTTGAGCATCATAAGGATTGTTAACAAGCATACAAGAAAATGTGCAAACAACAGTCATCACAAAATTGTGCTACAGCAATGGTTGACCCATCTGTTTACAACTGAGCCATTTCCAGTGGTGTGACAGCACCAATGACCTAATATCCAAACCTTCTGCACACTTACCTGGACTACACAGGTGAAACCACCTTTATCCTTGGAGAGGAGTCCCAACCCCTTGCACTCTGGACCACCTGCTATGGTGCCACTTTCCCCACACACCAAGCTGTCAAAATGGGAATACTATGAGAACAGGGGATAAAGCTCCTTACTCTGCACTGGCGACTGTGAGACTATGCCGGCAAGCCAGTGTGGCTGTCCCTCGCAGACCTAAGGATTGCTGTGCTTCCCCTCAGTGATGTCCTAGAAGGTATTTTGGTACAGAAAATCTTTCAATCCCTGTGAGAAGTCGGTGTTGCTTGGTGCTAATCCACCATGAGGGTGACCATGGCAATGAGGTCCTTCGCTCCCCCACCAAAATACACGGACTGTGTGAATGACCAAATGTCCTTGATGAAGAGATTTGTCCCCAAAGTGTACACCGTCATGATGGAACATCTGCTCATCCCTAATGCGTTTCTGAGGAAAATTCTTCAAACAGGCAGGTCCCAGACACAGTTCGGTCATTTCTGTATTGAGTTGCCATATAGATGACCCTTAGCTTACCACCATCACCCTACTTTGTGATGGGGAATCATGTGGGACCATACGATGAAAGCATCAAGGAATGACCAACCCTACCAAGCAAACTCCTTCAGAATGGACCCCCCTCACTTCACTTCCTTACGTCCCACCATTATCAGGTCACTACCACCCAAATGCACAACGCTTCCTGGTCCAGGCGTTGCAATGGCCCAGCAAAGAGAGGGAGGCTGTGAGATGGCCCATCTAAATAGTCCATTAATCAGAAAAGGGAATGGACACTTGTAGCTGTCGAACCATTGGTTATAATGGATCACCCTCATAAACACTGGTTGTTTTTTTGCGGTGTATATCTGTTTTTCTGCCCCACATTCAGCGTTATGGCATAGTCATCGGGTGTCCAAAGGTTGCCTTGGTTAAGGCAGGCATATAGCACGTTATTGGACACCCGATAACTATGCCATAACGCTGAATGTGGGGCGGAAAAACAGATATACACCGCAAAAAAACAACCAGTGTTTATGAGGGTGATCCATTATAACCAATGGTCCGACAGCTACAAGTGTCCATTCCCTTTTCTGATTAATTGACTCTACTATGGGGAACTGAATGGACTTCAAATCCTCCTCCCTACTCGCTGATTACGCCATCTAAATAGTCCCTCATCTACTCAACATCGCAACCAGGAAGTGATGCACTAGTCATGCTCATAATTGCGTGTCCCCATCCAACAACTTGTGAGGCGAGGGACAGGAAGTACCTCCTGCCATCACCCATGGCGCCTCCCCTGCCTTGGGCAATGAGTTGTGAGAGCAGGGGAGGGGCGTGGCTACACGGGTATCCCACCTACTATCGCCACACACATCTACAGGTATGTGCTCTGATCAGAGGACTCACAAGCACCTGATGTGGATGCAAGAGTATTTGGATTGATTACTTGTTATTTTAACCTGTAATGGAATGGTATATTGTTCTTCACATTAACATATATGGTTATTTATGGGTTGTTCTGCCACATTATTAGCAACTTGAGTTAGAATGTTAAGCCGCTCGCATTGAGGTTTCTTTGAACCAATGCCCTAACTGCTGCCAGACAAGCGCTACAGGAGTAGCTTGTGAAAAAAACTTTGTTACCGTCCATAAGAGGGAGGAGGAAGCCAACGCGAGGCCGCAGAGGAGGTGAGAGGCGCGGCCCCGGGACTGCGAGGAACAGCGTCAAATCCATCAGCTGTTTCCTCTTCCCGCGTGAGCCGCGCCCCCTCCCAGTGCCCGCCCCCATCAGGTGCCTATAACCTCTCGCGGCCCCCGCTTCGCGGGTGCCGCTCGCATTGAGGTTTCTTTCAACCAATGCCCTAACTGCTGCCAGACAAGCGCTACAGGAGTAGCTTGTGAAAAAAACTTTGTTACCGTCCATAAGAGGGAGGAGGAAGCCAACGCGAGGCCGCAGAGGAGGTGAGAGGCGCGGCCCCGGGACTGCGAGGAACAGCGTCAAATCCATCAGCTGTTTCCTCTTCCCGCGTGAGCCGCGCCCCCTCCCAGTGCCCGCCCCCATCAGGTGCCTATAACCTCTCGCGGCCCCCGCTTCGCGGGTGCCGCTCGCATTGAGGTTTCTTTGAACCAATGCCCTAACTGCTGCCAGACAAGCGCTACAGGAGTAGCTTGTGAAAAAAACTTTGTTACCGTCCATAAGAGGGAGGAGGAAGCCAACGCGAGGCCGCAGAGGAGGTGAGAGGCGCGGCCCCGGGACTGCGAGGAACAGCGTCAAATCCATCAGCTGTTTCCTCTTCCCGCGTGAGCCGCGCCCCCTCCCAGTGCCACGCCCCCTGCTTACCTTCAGTTACTTAAGCAAGCCCCTCAACGCGCAACGCGGGACGCGCGCGGGTCGCAGCCCGGGGCGAAGCCCGGGCCAAGGGCGGGCCCGTTGTTGCCCGTTGGTGACCGGCAGAGACCGGACCGGGCCACCCCCTTTTCAACTTTGAAATTACACCCATTAGGCATCAATATGCCAGCGAAAACTAGGAGCTCTTCAAAGACCAAATCTAAACACGCACAAGAGGTCGCTCAAATCACGGGTCCCATTGATCTATTTATAACACGGACCCATGAGGCAATAAACCAGAGCATCGCCCTGATGGAGAAAAGAGTGTCGTTAGACCTCATGAATGCAAACGCAAAACGTTCCTCCTTGGGCGCTATAGCAAATGCTACTTCTCCAATTTATCTTAATTCACAGAACTGTTCCCTTCCTGTGACTCTGTCAGTTCCTGATATAAACACTGTCCCATCAGTAGTGGATCTGTCCGTGACTCAATCAGAGTCAGACCCCTCGCAATCCACCGACGACCTGGAAGCAACTCCAGATCTGGAGATTTGCCAAACCCAGGGGGAAGCTAGTGCAAGCATGAACCTCTACACCCAAGGAGTAAGGGAAGGAGCCATCCCCAAACAAAGTAATATAATACCACCTGGGAATATTGTTATCACTGCCCCTAGTCTAGATCATGTTTCAACTCATGTGCACCCCACAACCCAACTAAACGCACTGCCTCTCCCCGTAACTAATCTACCAGTCCTGAAAACCTCAATTGAGGCTTCTGAAAATTCCTGCAGAACATGTAAAGTCACCGCGCAAGTTTTAACGACAATAAAAGACCTCTTTTTCCAGCACTTAAAACCCATCCAACTTAGTATTAGAAATGTAGAAGCTCAGTTGAACATAATTTCTGCAACACTTCTTGATACTAATACGCGCATAGAAGTAAAGGGTCAGCGGAATCCATCTCAGCCACCCAAAACGCAAATCCAAGCGCAACCACGTAAAACAGCAAACTGTCCAAATCCAATTACTATACCACGAAACAGCCATCATCAAAACACTGTAAATCAAAACCCGCCACCCCAAACGCCCAAACCACAACGGAGTAATATTTCGGTTGCATCAAATCATCAACCGAAAAACACAGACTCAGCTATCCTAGAGACTCCAGGATTAGCGACAAACAACAATAATACAAACAAGGCCCGTTCTGATACAGTGCCAGCTTCCCTCCCATTAAAACCAACGGCCTCCCAGCCGTCTCCGAGGAATATCATGAAAAAATTACCAGCACCCAGACGACCAGCCCATTTGCCCCCAGGAGCTACCCCCTATACAATAGTTCTCACAGGCGTACCTGAGAAAACAGATGACACTCCCGAAACTGCATGGTCACTTAAGAACAAGGTCATGCAGTGGCTAAGTATCAACAGGCCCTTAGAGTCCCACATTTCGGGAGGAATTTCTACAGCACGCAGGGTAGCCTGGGTAGGCAAAACCACGAAAACAATCCGCGGAGACTGCATCATAGTAACATGCAGAGATCCCTCCGCAGTGGATTATATTTGCTCCTGGCCATCTCTCGAAAAAAAGGGAGGGATTGACGCCCGTCATCTCTCGTTCTTCTACCCCCCAGTGAGGCAGCAACGTAACATCCCGCCATGGTCATGGCACCAAACTCCCAGGGACCCATGGAACCAGGAGCCATGGGATCACTCGGAGTTCACCCATGAACACGGCGACAGAAGCGGGCCAAGAGATTGGCCGAGGCAATACTGGCAAGAAAGATCTTATCAACCTTATGTAGGCTGGCAGGGCCTTCCGACCCAAAATCGCTTTGACTGTTTGGAGATGGTCGATTGACCACCCCGGGAGGGATCTAGTCACACGAAACCTCACTCCTCAACTCAACCAGTAAACTTAGTACAATACCCGGCACCTCCAGAATTTCATCCTGAATATAATAACAATCCTATACAGGAAACACTAACCATTAGCAAGAACACTCGGAAAAAAGTCACCCAAGTAAACCCTCCATTAGATGGCGAAACCATTTCCGGTTTATGGCATCAGCCAACAGTAGCATCTAGGGCCCCAGCCGAATTCCATCAGGCTATTCAACGAGAATTATTAGAAACTATGCCTGCAAATACTCTGCCAAACACTTTGTTAACCGTATCAAGCACCCCAACGGTTATCACGAAACTGGGCGTTTCAACTGTATATTGGAACATCGCAGGTTTGACTTCAAAAATAACATCATCTTCGTGGCTCGACACAGCAAAGCAACACCATATCCTGTGTCTGCAAGAAACCTGGTGCACAACTCCATCACATCTTGCAGGTTACAAAACCATCTTTACCCAGGCAGTACCCGGAAATATGGGCAGACCAAAAGGGGGGCTCGCAACTTACATCGCCAATACCCTCCCACTTAGAGTGAAATTGCTAAAGGAGTCACCCACATTCCAAATTACCCAAATTACGCAGGTCACGCAGACAGTAGAATCTACAGACAGTAAACTCATACTCATAAACTACTACAATAATTTAGGCTCCTTGGAATGTTGGTCTAATTTAGCTGAGATTGTCGCATTTCTAATCTCCTTACAACAAGACAATAAAACTTCCCCTACTTACTATATCTGGGGCGGTGATTTTAATTCTCCTATGTGCACAAACTACAAAAACGGTAATTGCGGTCTCCAGAACGAACTCGGCAACCCCATTCCTCACTTTGCACATTCGCTATGCGGAAATAAACTCAACGAAATCCTCTTCTCTCTAGATTTGGACTTCGTAAATGAATTAGTCGATCCGCAATGTGATTATCTGCCCACCTTCCATGGGCGAGGCTGTGCTACAACCATCGACTATATAATAGCCTCAAATTCATTAAAAGGCCAACTAATGAATTATGAAACTGGGACTAACCCAATAAGTGATCATTACCCGCTTAGCGTGACAATCAACATGCCGCAAGCAGGAGTATACCCTGTCAAGCTTAGCTCCCTTGAACAACACCTAGTGTCCATGAAGAAATTGAACGGGTACACAATCAAATGGGCAAAGATCGACCCCGCCGAGATGACACAGAGGATCTGGGGAAAAACCCACCACTGGCTATCCAAATGTATGTCTCCAGAAGAGCCGCCAGAAACGATTGTCAGATGCTTCCAAAACATCCAAGATACAATAAGGGACGAGCTATTTGTCAACCTAAAAAACAAGACTCACCTCCCGACCACGAGGTGGTTCGATTCCACCTGTCGAAAGGCACTCACAGCCCTAAAAGAAGCCTTGCGCAAGCCCATGAGAGACTCGGACGAAATCTCTCAACTGAGGAAAAACTATAATTCTGCTCGGAAAGACCGGAAAAAGCAAATTAAACGCGACCTTTGGCTGCGCTTACACGATAGTGCCCAAAGGAAAGACAGTATTACATTCTGGGAAGTCGTAAGATCACCATTCATGGCCAATAGTACTGATCCCAACCATCTCGATGTGGCAATAACGGAGGCCGAATGGGTCCTCCATTTTTCTAAAATCTTCGGAACCACATCCGATGCACCACCAAGCACACAAATAAACGACCTCTGTGTGGAGCAAAATGACATCTATCCGATCAATATACGTTTTTCCCTCAACGAAATAACAAAAGCAATCAAGGCCTCAAAAACTGGAAAGGCCCCAGGTCCCGACGGGGTCCCAATGGACCTGTTCCTCTATGACGTGGACTTTTGGTCGAAAATAATCTTACGGGTCATGTCAGCAGCAGCCTCAATTGGCCTCTTCCAGTCTTGGTCTACCTCAATCCTATTACCAATTTTTTAAAAAGGCGACCGCAATGACCCCGCATGCTACAGACCAATCTCCCTTCTGGACTCCATGGGCAAGATCGCAGGTCGACTACTCCTGGACCGACTGCAATCATGGGCCCGGGAGAACAACATCATAACCGACCTGCAATATGGCTTCCAGAAGGGGCTTGGAACTGTGGAGCAGGCTCTCAACCTTGTCCTCCTGGCTGGAAAATATGCCCGCGCAAAAGGAGGAAATATCTACCTTGTTTATGTCGATCTAAGCGCGGCTTTCGACTGCGTCCAGCATGCGAAGCTTTGGCAATTGTTATCAGACCTCGGAGTGGACCCTCCCATACTAACCTTCTTAAGAGAACTTTACTCTACTGCGGAGGGTCGAGTTCGATTTGGCACCAGTGGAGAACTGTCACGACCCTTCCAAATAAGGAAGGGAGTGAGACAGGGATGTGTACTGGCCCCATTCCTGTTCAACCTGTATACAAACGGGCTTGAGCAGGCAATGCTGGAAGGGTGCCAGGACCTGCCACAGATAAATCGTCGGCCGATACCCACCCTTTTGTACGCCGACGACTCAGTAATCTTGGCACGTACCCCAAACCAACTTCAGATACAACTTGATAAATATATTTTATTCATGGCCTCACTTGATCTTAAAATCAATATCAAAAAGACATTTACAATGACAATCGGCCCAAGGACAAAAAACTCTAAACCCATAATGGTCAATAACAACAGACTTGAAAAAACTCCAGTATATCCATATCTGGGCATCCTAGTGGACGATGCAATGACCTGGCAAAAGGCAATTGAAGCAAGAAACCTACATTTCCGTCGAGTATCATCTGCACTAACCTCCTTTTCGAGGAAAATGGGGAAACCGGCACCACCCGAACTTTTAACTATATACTATGCAAAATGCCACAGCGTGGCTACTTACGGAGCTGGAATCTGGGGTTACGGTCGAATCGACCAGCTCCAGGTCACCGAAAATGCATTCATAAAATATATTTTAGCCCTCCCACAGAGCTCCCCGATATTTGCCTCACATCGGGAGCTTGGCATGGACTACATCATCGACACCATACGTTGCCAGCCAATTCTATTGTGGCACCGGATATGGTGCAGTCCTGAATGCCATTTAACCCGCTCCCTCATTACTGACTGTCTAGGCCTGACAAACTGGCGAAAAATCCCGTGGCTAAACTACATATGTAACCTTTTTAAAGATATGGAGTGTGAACAGTACTTCGACGAGCCTCCGTCAGTCGAAGATATTTCCAGGAAAAAATTAAAGCAAATGTGCATGGGTCACCTGAGAGACCTCCGCAATCAGTCAGAGATCATCAAAACGCAAAATGAAAAAATATGTGCCCAACAGCAGGGAAAAACCATACAGCCTTATTTGACATACTTTTTATCCAATTATGAAAAGTACCTTCTCACAAGACTACGCTTCGATGTATTCTTTCGGCTGGTGTCTTTTCCGGAAACACAGAATTGGTCCCTTAACCTGATGAAGTGTCCCTGTGACGGAGTCTCGACACAAAATACGATTCACGTCGTTCTTTTCTGTAAATATTATAAACCAGCTAGAAAGACATGGATCATTCCGATCCTTCGTTCCAGTGGAATAAGGCATTCCTACCCAGCACTCTACTAATTACAATCCTTGAAAACGCCACATGAAGCCAAATGCATAGTGACCTTTCTTAAATCAGTTATAACATCGCGCCGCAATATCCCTAGTTAAACTGACAAGCCATAACTATAAGGATGTTCCCATTGCTTTTAAAAATGTTTTCTACTTTCTATTCTCTAAACTGTTTTAAATCCTGTGATACTGTTATTTCTTAAAATAACTTTGTATCTGAAATCTCTTTTTTTAAACACTGTACTTTTTATGGTTATTGAATTTGATAATCGAATAAAAGTTGTTGAAACTGAATGTTAAACATTATTTCCATTGCATGCTGTATATGTTTGATTAAGATTTTTCAATGTTTTCGCTTGTTTTCTCCTCAGGGAGCTGTGTAGTATCTGTACTT
The DNA here is from genome assembly GCF_964261635.1 of Lissotriton helveticus. Classification (NCBI taxonomy): domain Eukaryota; kingdom Metazoa; phylum Chordata; class Amphibia; order Caudata; family Salamandridae; genus Lissotriton; species Lissotriton helveticus. Next base: position 1,552,194,879 of record NC_136065.1, read on the forward strand.
GTAGTGTAACGATAGCATAGGATATCCATAGAAATTCTATTTTGGAAGATAAGGCCGAGCTGACGGCCCCTTCTTAGTCCTTTGGACCTGTTTTCTTTTCCTGCAATAAAAGTTAGCGTACAACTCTCACCTGCGCTTGGATTTATCACCTCACTCTTTGAAGGATTACATTTCAGTTTACTCTGGCGTTTCCATTCATTGGCCTCTTGCATGCTCAGCTGCTCGTAGTGATCAGTCTCGCAGGAGCAGAGGGTAAGAAGAGGCTGAGTATCACCACCATGACTATGTGCTGTCCAGCCAAAGGACTAGATGAGCTGACTCGAGGCAACACACATCAGCTGGGAACACCATTGTGTGCGTAGACCCAGCTAAGGGAATCTGCTGGCTCTCTTGAGACACTGTTCAAGGGCTTCCCTCAGGATTCAAGTCTCAGTAGGTTCATATCTACCAAACCAGGAGCCCCTGGAGGACCTGCGGCAAGAATTCCTTCAATGCCGCAGTCTCCTTTGGCCAACACCAAGGCATGGGCAGAAAGCATCCTGCCAAGACTACGCCCAGCTTGACTTGTTCTTACGAAGGTGCTGTTACCCAAGCTGCGTGGAGGACCAGCGGCCCCTGGCGCTCTCCTCTCTGGGAGTCTTCTGGTGAGGGCCGGGCCACCTTTAGTAGGGCAGAACGGGGCAGATTAAAGGACAGGCACAGCAAACTCTTCCCTCGTACCCTTCAGCATTCCCACTAGCATTCCAGCAGATCCAGCCATGGTCAGGTCTAGCCCAGGAAGGCTTCTCTGGTCGGGGGCCAAGAGCTTCCCCGAATTGATGAAGCTAGCAGATGCTGACAGGCTGGCAGTGGCACCATGATTTTCAAGCGTGGCTGGACCTCTAGTCCTTTGCCGAGCTCATGGCGTGCCAGTTTGTGAAACGAAATACCCTCGGGCTTCCTTAATTCTAAATGTACAGTTCTGTGTTTGCTGTGTATTAATGATCGCCCTGGTTTCAGTGATGTATGATTGTTTCGGTTTAAGGGCCTGAACGGATGGTACCTAGTGCACTTCAGCCATCTTTGAGAGTTTCCCTGAGAGTTCTCCCAGGGGATACCATGCCAGGCAACGACGACTGGCCTGGTGTGACTGGACCCGAAACTGCTAGGCATTGTTACCGAGTGCAAATTAGCACCTAGTAAAACCCTGGATAGCAGCTGTGGGCTGGGGCACAAGGCCTCACCCGCCCACCACAGGCAGAGAACTCCGCCCTGGCCGGACCACAGCTTGGCATGCAAGACAGATCCCAAGCTCCTACATGCAGTGCTCCCCCACTGCTATTTACCACCTGCTCAAAGCAGGTGGTAAATGGTAGCAGAAAAGGACCCACTAGTCAACCTGGAAGGGGCGTTGAAATACAATAAAGGACCCAGTATTTCTGGGTCTGTGTGTTAATCCCCATTCTCGGTGGAATAGCTTGTGACACTGGCACTCTGGGGTCCCTGCACTAGATAACTAGGAAATCGGAATGAAGTTCCACCAAATACCGGCCATCATAAGCTATACACCCGAGATGGGGGGTAACATTCAGTCCCAGGAATACAAGGTCCTTTTCTGCATGGTATTCACCCTTCCAGGCTGAAAAACAGGTCCTTTACTGCCGTTCCCTTTGGGCAGGTGGTAAATATCAGTAGTAAGAATGCGACAGGGTGGGGGGCGGGGACACATCGCGATGTGGGGGCTTAGCTTGGCTGATCAATGATGGAACTGTGTTTTGTTTTTGCATTTTTATATAGCGCAAACTTGACCCAAAGGTATTGGAGCGCTTTACATGAGCATTAGTTACCTTACACAAGGACACATTTTTTTAAGTAGGCACGTGGATATTAAGCGATTTGGCCAGAGTCACCGGATGTTGACCTGAAGCCGAGGCGCGAACCCAGTTCCCCAGTCTAAAATGCGGCAGCTCTGGTCATTACGCCACATCCTCGTGCTCTTACTCTGTCCCGTGGTGCAGCTCGGGTGAGGTCAGCTGTTACCAACACAGCCCCTGCACGCGGGTGTTACCAGTGAAACTTGACCCAATGTTCCAGACCTTGAATTACCAGGCCCAGGATTTTGTGGGGATGAAATTGGCAGGACTGGCATCGCATCTTGTGATTTCGCCCCAGCCAATCGCTAATTAGGTTTCATCATCAAGGCGATAGAAATAACGATGAACAATTTATTGGAAGCCCTCTTTTGCAGGGGCTGGAGGCCATTTAAACATGCGGTCTCAGGTGGCTCATCCGATTTGACGTGAATTTTGGCCAACGGTTCTCTGGAAAGTTTATATCGTACGAGCATTGCATGACAATAACAGCTGCTCATTGACAATGCGACAATATCTGGGCTGATGCAATGAGGCCCTGAGGCCTGCAGGTGTCGCTGCAGTGCCGTGATGGAAATATGTAGCCTGAGCAAAAATGGCTATTAGGAAAACAGACTGTAGGTGCGACATCAATACATACAGTGGGTTTGAATGCTATTTGAGTACTGTGTTCCTCAAGTGGTCGCATTTTAGGTGCAGGGATACTGTGAATTACTGTTTCTATCTCCCCCCGTTACAAATGTTTGTTCCTGGAATGGTGACCAACCACGCGGACCTGGAATTGCTGGGTCCAAATCCACAGTTATCCCATTTTCCAAGGACAATTCCGCTCTCATTCATCACCTGCTGCAAACAGGTGGTAAATGGAAGCCGGCCGAGCGCCAACGCCGTAGGGGTGGGGGTCGGAAGGGTGTCCAAGCGCTCGCCAGACCGTGGCCGGCTGACTCCCCTGCTCTCTGAGGGGACTGGGCAGGAGCCATGCTGTGATTACGCCTGTTTATGCTCGGTATACGGCTAACATTAATGTCACCTGAGACAATCTGAGGGCACTAGAGGTGGGTAAGCCTCTGAAAGCTCACTCCCAGCTCGAGCCAGATATTGGGCTCCGGCCCAGGTCGAGGTACACTTGATCCTCGAGCCTGAAAGGGCGAGATTTTGATCGATACCTTATATCTATTGATCCAAACCTCGATCTGGTCGACTGAACCTTTATTGCCTGTCTTGGAAGGAAACAGTACACCTATCTGCAAATTAGTTCACCCAAGAAAGGACTCTACTCTCAAAGATCACGGACAACTTCTAGGTTTCAAAAGTTTATTGTAAAGATATAATGAGCTGCAAATACAAGCATCTCAGAATGAGATTCACGAGGTACACAGGTCCAATTACATACATGTGCTCTCGGAAAGCCCTCAGACGAGCAACAGAAATCACTAACACAAGTTCTAAAAATAGCAAAGCTATCAGCATAGACGCATATCTCTCCTTCATTTAGGTTGGAGGAAAACGAACACAGGTTAGGCGTCCCTACCCTGTTCTAGATGGTATCCCTACTTAACCAAATCCCAACCTAACAAAGGTGTCAGCAATGAATGACCCCCAAGGGAAGTCACCCACTCTAAGTCTCTTGGTGAAAACCTAAAGTTCTCCAGTCATGACCCCTCACTGCCTACCCATCCGCTCTCTAAAGGGTCCTCAGGTCTCTGCTCTAACTCCACCCAGGGGTGCTGTCCCTAATACAAAATAGTCAACAACATTTGAGACGCCCCTTGCGAAACGCCTCTCACGTGGTGCAACTTCAGGCTTTTTCCATGATGCTTTGTATTGGGCCTCAGACGTTAGAGTTGACCTTGCTTCTCAGTCTCTTCTCCGGCCCGCTGATACCCCTTAAACATTCCAGAACCCTCCTCCATGTCTGGGCCGTCTACTGAACAGATCTCTATTCATTCACTTATAATTGGATCCCCCCTTTCCTGTTGCAGACAGATATCTGCCGCCAAGAACCCAACTCTCATAGACTTCTAAAAAAAAGGCTTGCAACATTTCTCAGCCCAGACATGTACGTGTAAATCAATGCTAAAACATTTCAGGCCTACAATATTTCACATTATGATTATAGCATTCAATTTCTTCATTTAATTAAAGCATGTTAAAACTCTTATTCTATTATTTAGAAAACATTACTCTAAATCATGGCCCATTAATGCAATGACCAAAAACGTTAAACAATCTGTGTCGTGAAAAGAAACACCTTCCCTTTTAGCTCCAGCTCTGGCCCTGAGGCCTACCACGTTCTGCGTTTTACCACAGACCATCTTATGTTAACAGCTACACGACATAGATTCAAAATAATCACATCTACTAAAATCATATAATGTCACACATTTCTGTATTAGTTCCACTTCTACTTAAATCTCTATATTAGCTATATATTTAGAATATAATTTCAGATACTATTAGCACTCATGGCATTTCTCTTCATGAATTATGCTCTCTATAGGTAAGTGTGATGTACTCATATATTTATATCAGTTTGCGCTCTCTCAGTTCCCCCCTTTGATGACCTCTCGGGGTCATCACTAACATTTAAACTGCAGTTATTGCTGGCATTCTCTGCGCTTCCAGAGCTCTCAGGCTCCTGTACTGATTATCTTGTATGGCAGCCAATCTCTGCAACTGTTCTCTTTGGGCCCTTTCTGACCTTCTTGCTCTGTACCATTTGAATACCCTCACCAATCCCCACAATATTATCCCACAGATCAATATTATGATGATAGGCTTTAGGATATACCAAATAAAGCTTTTGCCTAAGGTGGAAAACCACCCTCCAACTGTACTCATTCCGTGGCCCACCTTTTCCCAGACATTTTCTCTACTCAAGTCTTCGATCTCTTTGTGTATATTAGTTATGTTCTTAATAACTTTCTCAAGGGGCTTTGAAAGGTCTGGAATGTAAGTGCAACATTCCTGAACCTTCAAAGCCTTACAGACTCCGCCCTCTTTTGCTAATAAGACATCTAATGCAAGCCGATTTTGAAGAACCATAGCCCTTATCGATTGCATCTCTCCTTCTACCAGCATTAAGGACTGAGCAGTGCTGGCAGACAACCTGTCGACAACTGTTGCCAGTCGTCTAATTTTAACATCATTAAGGATTATTCCCAAAAGAGGGAACATAGCTCCAAAGACATCTCCAACCATTTCTGCATCTCCTAAATCTCTCCTTCCCCTCGATGATGTCTGGCCCTCAATGATCAATAAGTCTTGTGCATGATATATTTTGGGGAAGACAATTGCCAAGTAACATGATCCATACCAGTTGTCAGGTAGTCTCACGTACGCATTTCTTCCACATACAAAATACACATTTGGAATCACTTGCATTCCCTTCAGGAAATCCTTAGTGTAGTACTCTAAATTAAAAGCATGTTCACAGTCAACTTCACCCACGTATACATTTTCATAATACGTTTTGGCTCGGTGAAGACATAACTTTCCTTTCTGCGCTTTATCTAAAGCTATTGGACCACTACTACCCTTTCTCTTGTGTGACTTCTCTTCCTCGGTCCAATCTAATTTCCCTTGTCCTGATTTTTTCAAAATCTTTTGTCTCCTGTAACGATCATCCACCTGCCCTATGAACTTTTTCTCGACTTCTGACACCTTGCATGTCAGATTATTTCTACGGGCATGTGAAGTATCTAAGGTAATCCAAGGAATGAAGAACTTGGCCAATCTGTCTTCACTCTTCCAGTAATCCCATTTATTCATCTGCTTATAATTCGGGACTTCTGGCAACACAGAATCATAATTGGAGAAATAGTATTCAAAACTATCTCTCTCATAAAATATACTAAGCAATAAGCTACATGTAATGCCATATGTCAGAGGGAGGTGATGATATCGAATTCCTTCATCTACAGACGCAGGCAACTGCATGCAGACGTAGCAATCCTTAACCTCCATGGCATCCACGTATTCATACAAAAGTTTAGCATAAGCATTTGACCTAAAGTCTCCTTGGGACTCGTCTACATGTAACCTGCGGGCTTCTGCAGCCAATAACGCTTTCTCTTGAGTGTTTTCCCTTTTCTCACCTGCAACAGTGGGTGTAAGTGTTACTACAGAATTCGCATCAGTTACCTTTACCTCTTCCTCATGTCCCTTTACATAAGAAATTGTTACCACTAAAGCTATTAATATTATCACTCCTACTATTAGTGTACCTATTATACATTTAGCTCTGCGGTTCGGGGTGCCGGCCTCCATTTCGCCAGACAATCTAGCTTTTCCCTTTCTCTTTGCAAAAAGTTCCTTTCCTCTCGTTCCTTTACAGTCTCTTTCAATCCTTTTTTGTCTTTAGAATCCACACAGCTGGAGGCTGACAGCCTTTTTCGCAAAAAGTCCTTCCACAGTTCAAAAAGACAACCCTAGCCCTTCTCCATCCACTCAAGGAGTTCCCTAAAATTCTCTGCTTCCTGGGCGCTAGGTAATCTTCTTTTCTTCTGCTTGCTTTATTTACAAAGTCCTTTAACAATCGACTATTAGATTTGTGGTTGCAGCTTCAATAGCATAGTTCAATATTTCCATGCGAAGAGTATGCTCTTCATGTGCTGTTATCGTGGTACCAAAGTCGGGGAATTTCAATTCTGTAAGAAACATGTGTTTTAACTTGCTGAGGCGGGGAGGTCTGGGGAGCACGAATGTTAGTGACCCTTCTTGTTCGACACCGGGTACCAACAGTTGTATTTCCACGGTGATAATGGGCTCAGAACTGGACACCACCACCGCTCGGATCCTCCCTGTCTCCGGTTTCACAGACATTTGTCGCCAGATATGTCCACTCAGGTGTGGAGTATCTTCTGTTAGGCACACGCACTCTACTTGACCTCCTTCGGTTCGGTGCCTCAGCGCCCTGAGCACCTTCTTCTGGGTCTGAGTCTTCTGATATCGGAGGAAGGGTTGCTTCTGGAGTTGACCTCAGGCTAGAACTTCTTCTTTGCGGCCAATTTGCTTCTCCACGTGCCCTTCTACTCCTTCTCCTTCTGGTCTGTTCCCGCTCTCTTTCAGACCTGTCAGGGTCAGACTCGTACTCCCAGCTGTCTTCTCCTTCTGTAGCGTCTTCTGTTTCGCTGTTGTACTGACCGTCCTCAGCTTGGTCAGACTCGTTCCCTGCTTCCACTGGCACCTCTACAGCTTGGCTAGCCCCCTCTATGGCTTCTTGGTCCTCAGCTGGACGTCCATCCGAGAGAGGAGCTGTTTCCAGAGGTGCTGGAACCCTTTTCGTATGCGACGCGTGTATCCAGTTGGGCAGGCCTCCCACCTTTACAGCTGTACTTGTGATCAGGATGACCTGGTAGGGCCCACGCCAACGAATATCCAAGCAGCTTCTTCTCACATGTTTCTTCACCAGGACCCAGTCCCCAGGATACAGGTCATGGCAAGGGCCCTGGCACGCTGGAACCTCTGCAGCCTGCACCTGAAGGGACACAGAACGCATGGCGTCAGACAGCCCCTTACAATAGTCCAGGATCATATCATCTGTGATATTTAACAGTGCAGTAGCTGGAATAGATGGCAGTCTCATTGCTCTCCCCATTAACACCTCATGTGGTGACAACCCTGTTCTTCTGTCTGGGGTACTACGAAGGCTCATGAGTACTAATGGCAGGGCATCAGGCCAACTCAGGGTCGTTGAGGAGCAAACTTTCGCTATTCTGGACTTGATCGTGCCATTAATTTGTTCCACAATTCCTGAGGCTTCTGGTCGGTAACTGCAATGGAGCTTTTGGTCTATATTCAGTGCAACACAAATCATCTTCACAAGCTCGCTGTTAAAATGTGTTCCCCTATCTGATTCCAAAAAGGCCGGCACCCCGAACCGAGGGATAAGTTCTCTAAGCAGTAACTTAGCCACTGTGAGGGTGTCGCACCTACGTGTAGGGTATGCCTCAACCCATCTGGAGAACACACAAACAACCACCAGGACATAGCGGAGGCGGTTGCATCTTGGCATTTCAATGAAATCTATCTGCATTCTGTTGAATGGACCTCCAGACCTTCCTATGTGACTTAGTGCAACTGGTGTTCTTTTCCCTACATTCAGCTGCTGGCAGGTCACACAACGCTGGCACACTGCTTCTGCTGCTATTCTAAACTTAGGATTGTACCAAGTCTGTCTAAACACTCTCAGCATAGCATCTCTCCCTAAGTGTACTGGACCATGTATGAGTCTAGCCATTGGACTCACCATCTCATTGGGCAACACTGCTCTGCCGTCTGCTGAGACCCAAAAATGAGTCTCACCCATTACACATCCTGCCTTTTCCCATGTTTCTTTCTCAGAATCAGGAGCATTTTCTTGCATGGTTGACAGTTCATCCCAAGTATCAACAGTTTCCAGTATCATGGCTAATTCAGTTCTTACATTTATTCCACCCACATCCACCTCTGTGAAAGAGTAACCTTGTTCTGCGCAATACCGCGCAACTTCATCAGCATATCTATTGCCTTTCGAAACAAAGTCCTCATTTTTGGTATGTGCGATGCACTTTACAACTGCGATACTTGCTGGACATTGCAATGCTTCTAACAACAGGCGCACAAACTCTCCATTGCGAATGGGAGAGCCTGAAGAAGTCATGAACCCTCTTTGAGACCATAACTGCCCGTAATCATGAACTACCCCAAACCCGTATTGGCTGTCGGTGTAGATGGTGACTCGAATTTGATTGCCTGCTAAGCAAGCACGTGTTAGGGCAATAATCTCGGCTACCTGAGCGGAGTTTACTCCTTCCAGGCACCCTGCTTCCACAACTCCTTCAATTGTACAAACAGCATAAGCTGCTCTCAACTGCCCAACTTCGTCTCTTACACATGAGCCATCGACAAAGAAAACTTCGTCTGGGTCGGTCAGTGGCTCATCTACGATGTCGGGTCTGGGTTTGGTGCATAGTTCAGTCACATCGAGACAGTCATGGTCTGTATATTCATCATCATCATCAATATCATTTGGAAGTGGCATTAAGGTAGCAGGGTTCAAAACAGAGCATCTCTTGAGGGTCACGTTCTCTGCAGCAAGAATAACTTGCTCATAGCGCGTGAGCCTGCTATTGGTCAGATGCTGTGTTTTGGTCCTGGTCATCAACAGTTCAACAGAATGTGGCACGCACACCTCTAACGGGTGCCCCATGACGATATTTTCACATCTCTCAATGCTGACACCCGTTGCAGCAACGGATTTGAGACATCCGGGCAACGCTGCGGCTACTGGGTCTAAAGTAGCTGAGAAATAAGCAACTGGTCTACGGGCATTCCCATGGATTTGGACCAACACAGACAACGCACAACCTTCTCTCTCACAACAGTAAAGAAAGAATTGTTTATTGTAATCAGGCATTCCCAATGCCGGAGCACGACACAGGTCCTCTCTCAGCTGCAAGAATGCCATCAAACAGTCTTTGTCCCATGGTACCGGATCACTCACCTCCTTGTGCGTCAGTTTTTGCAAAGGTTTTGCTTTCAGTGAAAAGTTCACGATCCACTGTCGGCAATAACCCACCATCCCTAGGAACATCCTGACCTCTCTCTGGGTCTGAGGCGCATTCATTTTCATGATCGCCTCTATCCTATCTGGTGACACTTTTCGTTTGCCTTTCTCAATTCTGTGTCCCAAGTACTGCACTTCTGTCAGGCAGTACTGCAATTTTCCCGGGGATACCTTATGCCCATTGGCAGCTAGGTGATTTAACAAAGCAATGGAGTCTTCCCTGCAAGCTTCTTCTGTGTCTGACGCCACAAGGAGGTCGTCTATGTACTGGACCAGAACTGACTTCTGGGGCAGCACTAGACTTTCAAGATTTTTCTTCAGAAGCTGGTTAAAGATCGATGGACTCTCTGTATACCCCTGAGGGATACGACACCATGTTAGGACGCGATTTTCCAGCTTAAATGCGAAAAGAAAATGGCTATCTTCGTCCAAAGGGATCGAAAAGAAAGCCTGACAAAGATCGATCACAGTGAACCACTCAGCTTGGAATGGAATCTGAAACAGTATCACTGATGGATTCGGCACCACTGGACAACATGAAACGACTATGTTATTAATCTTTCGCAGGTCCTGTACTATCCGAAATTTCCCATTGGGTTTCTGCAGACCCATAATCGGGGAGTTGCATGGACTACCCACAATTTCTTTCAGTATTCCCTGTTTAATCATGGACTCGATCACGGGTTTTATGCCTGCAATCGTTTCTGGAGTCAATTTGTATTGGGGTGTTCTTGGGAACTCAGCATGCGGTTTCACTACTATTTTCACTGGGTCCACCCCTTTGACCAATCCAATTTCTTCCCCAGTGAAATCCCATACTTCTGATGCCACTGTCTCTCTCAAATCCCAGGGAAGCTCGTCTACTGTCAAAGTAGGGTACAGCTCCACACATATTCTTGAGTTTGCAACTTTGAAATCTGCATCATCATCATTAGTCAATACCTCCACTCCCTGGGGTGTACAGTATATAGTACAATTCAATTTGCACAACAGGTCTCTTCCTAGCAGACACACAGGGCTTGAATCGCAAACCACAAATTGGTGCTCATCGCTGTACTTCCCTATTTTCACCTGTACCGGTTCTGTCAATTGGCTGGTTATTCTCCTGTTTGCGACCCCTACCACCTGTATGGTCTCTCCAGACATGGGCAGGTCTGGAACTGCAGCTGATCTGATCGTGGATCTAGTGGCTCCTGTGTCCACCAGAAATGTCGTAGGGCACCCTGCTACTTCTGCTTCCACATAGGGTCCCCTCTGATCTACCTCTAAGGCTGCCCCGAGGGTGCAGTCTTCTCTTTCCACTCTCTGTCCGGTTAATGGGTCCACATAATAGCATTCTTCACCTTCCACAAACAGGGGCATTTGTCTATAGGTCTTACCCATACTCCCTACTCGAGGAGGTTGCGGGAACTGGGCTCGGGGAGGAGCCCCCCCCCCTTTGAGCACCTTTCCTTGGTATGGCGTCGCCCCTCTCATAGGTGCGCTCTGGACCTCTTCCTCCTCTATCTCTTGCTCTCCGATCTCTACATTGTAAGGGCACTCGCGTTTCCAATGCCCCAACTCGTTGCACTGGTGGCACCTAGTCGTTTTCTTCAAGGTAGCTATGTCTACTCTGGGTCTAAAGGTAGTACTCTCCTCATTACCCTTGTTCTGACTGTACTGCTTCTTACCTCCTGTACCGGTCCCTTGCTGCTGTTGTTGCGGTCCCCCCTTTCCTGCTGTCTGCAATTGTACCACCATCAGCTTCTCTTTTAGTTTCTTAGCCTTGGAGTCTACCTCATCACAGCAGTACCTAGCATATCTCAGTATTTCATCTAGGGGTCTACTTTGCCAACAAATCGAGTGTTGCTGAATCATTAAACTAATATCCGGTCTCAGTCCCAGGACGAACTTGGACACGAATTGCCCTATGTCCTTTGGATCCATTACATCCAAGCCGCTATACTGTTTAAACGCCTTCAGCAATCTCTCGTAATATTCATGGACTGTCTCTTTGGGTTCCTGTCTCGTTCTGTCTATTCTGACCCAATCTATGTCTTGCATTGGCACTTTTTCTTTCAGCCAAGTCATCACTCTCTCGAATTTTGCCATCACGATCTCGGACGGCCCATTAGTCCTAGCATCTCTCTCTGGCTCCGTTGTGGGCCACTCAGCGCTAACCTTGCATGCTGTCCACAGATCTCCTGGTACTACAATGTCAAACAGCGTGTTCAGATCTATCCATAGGACTTTTGAGATCTTTACAAACCTCTCGACTTGCTTGTACCACTCCACGGGGCTCTCTCGTAACTTGGGGAAAGATGTGGTAAAAGCAGCTAAATCTCCCCTACTCCAAGGGACATGTACATAGCTCCCATTGGCAACTTCCCGCAAAGGGTAAGCTTCTATTCCCTGCTGTCCTGGTGTTATACCAATCATGCTTCTTCTGCCGGTCCCTTTCTTGGACCACCTCTCTTCCCATTTATCTAGTGCCCTCCATGTCCTTATTCCAGTAATCAGTTCCCTTATGTGTGTTTTCAGCCCAATCGTTCTCCTCTCATCTAGATCTCGATCTGAGTAATGTAGCCTGTGGTTACCCTGTAATGCTTTGGTTCTTGACAAGTCCACCATATATTTGCCTGCTAGTTCGACTAACTTCTCATGGACTGCTCTCGCCTTTCGTGTGATGTCCTTTGCCATATACAGTATTTCATCCTGTTCATACATTTCCATTCTTTCTAAAGGCAGGGTACCATCTACCATGTCATCCAGATCTGACCTTAAGCTGGAGACATCAAGTCTCTTGGCTTTTATCTCAGCTCGCAATATGTCTTTCGAAGGGGGCTCACTGGTCTCCCTACCATCCCAACTTCGAGCTCTGCGTTTGGGCTCAGGAGAATTAATGGGTGGCCTCCCTTGCTCCCATCTCTCCAGGTCCCATGCTCGGCCATCCGATCTTGGAAGGTGATGGAACACGGGCCTTTTATCCCTACTCTCTCTCTGCCTACTCTCGTCTTCTTCTCTCCTCTCACCGCACATCTCTCTGTTATTTTCCCTCTGGTCGCTACACTCCCTTTGCCTCGTATCGCTCAGTATCCGATACGATCCTTCCTGGTTCCCCATATTCCCTGGGCTGCGCTCATTTCTGTCATCACAGGGACTATGGTGCGACCTCTCACAACTCCCATTCTGTTCTCTGGTGGCAGGCACACAGTGTGGACACTTAAAGCTGTTTCTGTACTCTTGCGCTCTCCTCTCCTCTTCACTGAGTATTGGGCACGCCACCCCTCCACTCCCGGGGCCCCCGTTCTCCAGGTCTGTTCTACCTCCACTCCGGGCCCAATGGGTGACTCCCCTACTCCCTCTACAGTCCCACTCCGGGCTACTCTCCCCAGCCCCGCAGTGAGTTCGTGCTCTGCTGTCCTGACTTTCTCTTTCTGCTTCCGCAGCATTGATGCACTTTTGAGCCTTCACTGCCTCATCCCACTGCTTCATGTACTCATTTAGCTCTTGAAAGGATTTTCGTCCAGATCCCCTCAGATCCATTGGCCATCTAGGGCCCCCAGGATCTCCTCCTGGGTCCCCTACTGGGTGCACCGGAGTGCTCCATTCTCTTGGTATCGGCATCTGACTTGGGGAATTAATCGTATCGTTCCTTCTTGCCTTCTCTGCTCTTTCTCTGTCTTTCCGTTTCCGTTCTTCCCCTTTTGCTCTCTCTTGGTCATATATCGATATTATAGGACCTATGGTAACAGGTACCTGTAGTGCATCTGGTAATGGGTAGGATGTGGCGCTTTCCGTTTCCGGCGCTCTTTGTACCACAAACCTACCGACTACCTGTTGCACCTGACTAGGCTGGAGCAACTCTTTCTTTGGCTCAGGATCCCACTCTGAACTGGGAAGCGGTCTATGCTCTCCTGCATTGCCCCCCTTTTCTCCTTCAGTATTCTCGACCTCTCCCCCTGCTCTATTATACGGGGGTGGCCTGTCTGTCAGTAATCTGTTTATCAGGCTGTCCTCTGTTTCGCTCTCATCATCTTCTTCTAGGGGGCTTTTATTTACTGGCGCCTCTAACACTGGGTACAGTTTATTTATTTCCAAATTATGCACTCTCCATCTTTTAGCATCCGCATCCCACCTGGCATCCTGTACTGCCCTTACCGAGCGTTTCACCCTTTCTTGTCGTCTGTTCATATTCCTTTCATGCGCTGCCCTAAGCCATGCTTCAAGGGCTTCAAACTGGGTTGGTCTAGGCAAGGGTCTCTTTGAGGTCATGACTGATTTCAATCGATGTAACACCTCTAATCTGAACGTCCCGTACTTCGGGAACGTCAGTTCCTCGTTTCCTTCAGTAATCTTACTCCACTCTGATATCCAAAGGATCGTATGCAACCCAACATTTACTGCCATATAACGAGCTGGCGTACCCTCCGGCGGGGCTTCTTCCCCTTCATACGATCCTCGCCTCTCTTTCTTAAACAGCGCTTTCAACCATTTAAAACACTTCATAATTATGCGCACAAAATCCAGCCTCGCTACTCTGTTTACTTCCTGATGACAATCCACCAATCCTGTCGCGGCTTTGCTAGCTTGGCCTATCACAGCGCGGTCTTTCTCCTGTCAGCCAATCACTGCGCGACACCACCTGACGTCTCTTTTCTCCGCTTCGCAGCAGCACCCCTCCTTTCTCAACTCGTCTCCCGGTTATGCATGCGTCCCATTCATACACTGAAAAATGACTACTTCCGACCAAGCGGTCACTTCTCTCGACTGTACGTCCACAGTCTATCTGTAATTGTCAACACAACTGACGAGATGTCTATCGTCTCTCTGATAGGTTACTTACACACACAGTAACTTCCGACCAGCGTCCGTTACTCACGCACTCACTCTTACGTTCCCCCTATCTCGGTCCCTCGGGTGATCAATGGTACCTCATGACCCCCTTCACACTAGTTGACAATTACTCTGGGTGTCCGATACACCCGAACCACTTAAGCTCTCCTTGAACTTAAGATTTCCACCGGTTGCGCGCGCTCACAACCTGTTCCACAGTCACTCTACAGACATTCAACTCCGCCAGACATTACAACATAGATACAATACAAAAACACCGCAATCTAACACGCATAACCCTTTATACTCACTCTCGACCGATACTGCTGCTTTTTCTGTCTCACGTCATCCGGATCTTCATCTGCGGGCTGTTCTTCCGATCATCGATTTCTAGGGGCCTTGGGGTAAGCTAACCTGGCCTAGGTCACCGTCCTCAAGAAGGCAACCATCCTCTATAGCTACCAACTGAAAGGGCGAGATTTTGATCGATACCTTATATCTATTGATCCAAACCTCGATCTGGTCGACTGAACCTTTATTGCCTGTCTTGGAAGGAAACAGTACACCTATCTGCAAATTAGTTCACCCAAGAAAGGACTCTACTCTCAAAGATCACGGACAACTTCTAGGTTTCAAAAGTTTATTGTAAAGATATAATGAGCTGCAAATACAAGCATCTCAGAATGAGATTCACGAGGTACACAGGTCCAATTACATACATGTGCTCTCGGAAAGCCCTCAGACGAGCAACAGAAATCACTAACACAAGTTCTAAAAATAGCAAAGCTATCAGCATAGACGCATATCTCTCCTTCATTTAGGTTGGAGGAAAACGAACACAGGTTAGGCGTCCCTACCCTGTTCTAGATGGTATCCCTACTTAACCAAATCCCAACCTAACAAAGGTGTCAGCAATGAATGACCCCCAAGGGAAGTCACCCACTCTAAGTCTCTTGGTGAAAACCTAAAGTTCTCCAGTCATGACCCCTCACTGCCTACCCATCCGCTCTCTAAAGGGTCCTCAGGTCTCTGCTCTAACTCCACCCAGGGGTGCTGTCCCTAATACAAAATAGTCAACAACATTTGAGACGCCCCTTGCGAAACGCCTCTCACGTGGTGCAACTTCAGGCTTTTTCCATGATGCTTTGTATTGGGCCTCAGACGTTAGAGTTGACCTTGCTTCTCAGTCTCTTCTCCGGCCCGCTGATACCCCTTAAACATTCCAGAACCCTCCTCCATGTCTGGGCCGTCTACTGAACAGATCTCTATTCATTCACTTATAATTGGATCCCCCCTTTCCTGTTGCAGACAGATATCTGCCGCCAAGAACCCAACTCTCATAGACTTCTAAAAAAAAGGCTTGCAACATTTCTCAGCCCAGACATGTACGTGTAAATCAATGCTAAAACATTTCAGGCCTACAATATTTCACATTATGATTATAGCATTCAATTTCTTCATTTAATTAAAGCATGTTAAAACTCTTATTCTATTATTTAGAAAACATTACTCTAAATCATGGCCCATTAATGCAATGACCAAAAACGTTAAACAATCTGTGTCGTGAAAAGAAACACCTTCCCTTTTAGCTCCAGCTCTGGCCCTGAGGCCTACCACGTTCTGCGTTTTACCACAGACCATCTTATGTTAACAGCTACACGACATAGATTCAAAATAATCACATCTACTAAAATCATATAATGTCACACATTTCTGTATTAGTTCCACTTCTACTTAAATCTCTATATTAGCTATATATTTAGAATATAATTTCAGATACTATTAGCACTCATGGCATTTCTCTTCATGAATTATGCTCTCTATAGGTAAGTGTGATGTACTCATATATTTATATCAGTTTGCGCTCTCTCAAGCCCAAACCAAGCCGAGCCCTCATGCGCCTTTAGGCTACTCTCACCTCATCGAACACCAATCCGAGCCCACACCTCCACCCCAAATAGGAAGGTGTTTGCATCCATGGTACTGCCGTCTCCTGGCACGCCAAGTCACGGCCGGGTCCTGTTCCTCCTGCACAGTCAGCCCCGCCTTCTCCATGAGCTCCAGGCCAGTCTTCGAGCCGCTGTGAGTGCTCCATGTGCAGCCCTGTCCGAGCCATTTCAGATCCCCTCACTATATATAATGTCATTGTAATTTCATTATATAGCGCTCACCGCGCCTGACGAGGCGTTGAATGATGTTCAATGCACTGACAATGCCGCCTGACATATGTGTTCAAGCTTAAGCCCCTGACTGCTGACGCATATAGAAACACTCCCAGTTAAGTTTCACGTTTGCATTTAGATGCAATTTGCCTGTGTGAGTAAAGCTACAAAAAACAGAGGAGGGAGTGAAGAGGTAGTGTCCTTAACGGGCACTGGAGGTGGATACGTCCTCCCCTGGAAATCTATACTAAACAAAAGGATCCACCTGTAGATGGGTTTCTCACAGTGGAAATGCTGTTTGTCAAAGGTGTGTCTCCTACATTGGTTGGAAGCACACAGTGTTTGCTTAAATGCTCCTCACTCACCAAAAGGGCCCTTGGTGTCATGCTTGGTCTTCCCTTCCCGATGCGGGGCGGGCGTGCTATGGCCTGCAATTATGCGGGAGCACTGATCTTCAGTACTGTGTGTGGTGTAGGAGTTGTGAGAGGAAGGGTCAAGGGTGAGTGAGAAAAGTGAAATTAAAAAGAACCTGGCCCATGTGGACTAAGAAAACTTTAATATTCCCTGGAGCTGGTCCTGTTAAAAGCAGTGGGTTGGAGATGTCCTGCGTGTAATGTGCGGATACTCCTAATCAAGTCAACATGTTTCGTAGCTCTGGGGCTTCTTCATCAGGACTATAACTGATCCCTTGAGTAATCACTATGTTACTGAGCAAAGTATCGATAAAGTGCAAGTAGTGATATGTACATGTAAGTGAAAATGAATTAAGGGTGTCGCAATCAAATTAGTTCTGTCAACACTGCCTCGCTCAATTCAACGCCTTCCCGGAGCCGCGGGTAGGCGTTGATTCGAGCGAGGCAGTGTTTACAGAACTAATTCAGTTGCGACACCCTTCCCTCCTGCTCTAGAGGCTCATGGAGCATTGTCTCCCCAAAAATTTAATTTGCTATTTGAATATCAAATGGGTACTGTATACAGTGCATGATTACTTGCATTTTCACTTACTTGTACATATCACTAGTTTCACTTTATCAATACTTTGCTCGGTAACATAGTGAGTACTGAAGAGATCAGTTACAGTCCTGATGAAGAAGCCCCAGAGCTTTGAAACATGTTAACTTGATTATGTGTCTCCACACATTATACAGGACATCTCCGACCCACTTTTTTAACAGGACGAGCTCCAGGGAACATTAACGTTTCTTAGTCTACAGGGGCCAGGTTCTTTTTAATTTCACTTTTCTCACTCACCCTTGACCCTTCCTCTCACAACTCCTACACCACACATAGTACTGAAGATCAGTGCTCCAGCGTAGTCGCAGGTCATAGCACGCCCCTCCCGCAGCGGGACAGGAAGACCCCAATGATGAAGCATGAGACCAAGGGTCCTTTTGGTGTGTGAGCGGTATTTAAGCAAACACTGTGTGCTTTCAACCAATGTAGGAGACACACCTTTGACAAAGAGAGCATTTCCACTGAAAGAAACCCATCTACAGGTGGATCCTTTTGTTTAGTATACGTGTAAAGCTAGCAACAAAGGCACATGCCGCAGTTACTAATTTGAACGCGAGTGAGGGGAAGAACAGATCAACAAGTTCCTTGCTGTTTTTCCTCACACTACATGAAAGGAAAAACGTATCTATAAAGTCAATTCTATTTTATAATAAGAAAAACGTATCTTTAAAGTCAGTCTATTTTCCAAACGTGTAAATATAGCAAAGCCTGCATGTGAGCTCTGTGTGAAAGCCTGTCTGTAGCCCTTTGTCTCAGCACAGAGCTGTAACTGTGTGGGGGTTCTGTGAGGCCCCTTTGTCTTGCTAATGACTATAATTGCCTTTTCTGAAGTGTAGATGGGCACAAGGCTCTCTTGCTGTGGGTGTCTTTGTTAAATCTGGGGATACAAGTGATAGCAGCATAAAAGCAGAGTATCCTTGTATCCCTTCACTTAGCACTCAACTTAGTACTGAAGTTTTTTCATAAAAACACTTCTTCGAGCAGTTGATTTAACGTGGTGTATAGAACAAGTTTGCTAATTTACCTTCCTCGGACAATTTACCACAAAGCACTGTCCTTTGGAGTTAAATGGAAGAGGTTAGGAGACACCCATCCTCTGGCTCAATTGCACATCATGGAGCCAGTAAATCTAGAATAAATACCAGCTTCCCCGGTTGACCAAATTCTGTCATTTGGAGGAGAGTCGCCCCACTGAGCAGGTCAAAAAGGAAAAAAATAAAATTATATTCACTAATTGTTAATATCATTTTATTTTTCAGTTGTTTTTCAGATGAGTAGCGGGAGGGCCCTGACAGAGGAACTAGAGGAGGAGTGGTTCGCACTGTCTTAAGTGCACATGACGGTTTGGCTGGCCGCCTCGGGGCAGCCAAACCGTCATGTGCACTTTGCATCTTCCCCACAGGCTGAGTGGAGAACATGCCCAGACTCCCTGTCCCCATCTTAGCGCCGAACCACAGCGCTCAGACCAATCACAACGCTGCAATTGTGATTGTCTTAGGGGAGCCTGGGTGCTTCCTGTTCCTGCCCTGGAGGCGGGCGAAGAGGACCGAGAGGCGGCGGCACACAGGTAAGTGTTTCTTTTTTTTTTCATTCTCTGTTATGTTAAATGGCACTTTTTGAGCGCACTGACACCCGAAGGTTTCCTGGCGCTTGCTGGAGGAACGTGTAAAAGAAAAACGAGGAAAGGATTACCCAGAGAGAGTAAACAGGAAAGTTTTAAGGAGTTTCCTGAACTGGAAGAGGGAGGCACTAGATTTAATGGCCTGGGGGAGGGGATTCCAGAATTTAGGGGCGAGAGAAGCAAAACGGCGACCCCCAAATTTATTGATTTTAAATTTGGGAGTGACAAGCAGGTGATGATGAGCTGAACGGAGGGAGCGTGCGGGTAGATACAAAGTGACCAAGGATTTCAAAAAAGCAGGACAAGGGCAGTGAAGGGATTTAAATACCATGCATCACATCTTGAAGGCTGCCCTCTCCTCCACTGGCAGCCAATGGAGCTTGCGGAGCAAGTGCTTCGCAGATTGCCACCTAGGGATCTTAAAGATGAGACGGGCTGCCTGATTCTGCACGACCTGAAGACGGTGCAGAAGAAATCGTGGGAGTGCATGGTAAAGGGAATTGGAAAAATCAAGGCGCGATAGGACAAGGGACATGACGACCTGACACAGAGCCGCATGTGGGAGTAGGTGCCTGATCTTCCGGATCTTTCGAAGTTGGAACATGCACGAAGAGATCGTGGCACCCACTTGAGCTTTAAGTGACAGCTCCGCGTCAATCGTCACCCCCAAGCTCCTAACTGCCTTGAGTGGTGTGGGAGGGGGACCAAAGTCAAGGGGCCAAAACTGCGGGCCCCAATATGCAGCACTTGAGCCAGGGAGGAGCAGCTCAGTCTTTCCAGGGTTAAGCTTTAACTGGTTTTGATTCATCCATTGTTGGATGTAAGTCATAACGGCGTGAAAGTTGTTAACCGCCTGTGGAGAATCAAGTGGAAAGACGAGCTGCAAGTCATCTGCATAATTGAAGACTGTGACGTCCCAATTATGGAGAGAACAAATTAAAGGGCGGAGGTAAAGATTAAATAATAAAGGGGAAAGTGAAGAGCCTTGGGGGACTCCGCTAGTGGTGGAAGATTTAGACGCGGTGAAGGGACCTAGACGTACAGCTTGTGACCTGCCTGTAAGGAATGACTCGACCCACCTAAGAGCAGAACCCTGAATGCCGGCCTGTCCGACACGGTGGAGAAGGATGTTATGATCCACCGTGTCGAACGCGGCAGACAGGTCCAGAAGAACAAGGGCCTGTGGTCTCTTAGCATCTGCATTCCCTCTCAGAGTATCCATGACTGCCAAAATAACAGCTTCCGTTGAATGGGCCAGCCTGAAGCCGGCCTGATTGAGCTCAAGGAAGCAAGAACTCTCGATGAAGTTTGAAAAACACCGGGTGACATGGGCTTCGAGGAGTTTTGACAGATAAGGCAACAGGGATATTGGTCGATAGTTAGAGGGTTCAGCAGGATCCGCCCCTGGTTTTTTCAAGAGCGGCACGAGAATTGCTTCCTTAAAGGAGCTGGGAACTGTGCCAGAAATAAGGGATGCATTCAAGAAAGGTAGTATGCATTCTGGCAGCTTAAGGCAGATGTCCCGCAGTACCGAGGGAGGACAGTGGTCATTCGGTGAACCCGATCTAACACGGGTGGCTAATTTCGCTAAAGTAGGGAAATCTAGGATAGGGAGCAAAGTGAGGGATAGAGGGTTATCCAGGGAAGCGTCGAGAAATGATGACGACTGTGAGGCAGGGATAATGGAGTCTTTAATTTTAATAATCTTCTCAATAAAGAAAAGATTAAGGGCCTCACAGGTTTCCTTAGTCGGGGTTTGGGCTGGGAGAGTCCTGTCTTCAGTAGTCAACTCATTCATAATCCTAAACACCTCTCGAGATTTATTAGTAGCTGAGAGAATTCTATCGGAGATATGCTCCGATTTAGCTGAGAGAATAGCTAGTTTATATTCTCTGCGGGCTGTTACATATCTCTGTCTAGATGAGTGGGAGTAATCCCGCCTCCATGTACGTTCCAGTTGGCGAACCTCGAGTTTTAATTGCTTGAGGTTGTCAGAGAACCACCGGTTGGCATTAGGATGTCTGGTGCAGGGGAACTTGATTACTGGGGCAAATTGGTCACTGGCCCCTTTTAACCAGCCACCGATGTCCATGTCCATCCTATTAACATCATCATGGGGGGAAGTGATAGGGCAGGTAGAGGCCAGGGTTGCTAAAAATCCCTTAGAGTCGTATTTATTCCATTTGCGTGAGGAGCCGCCTGCCATCATGGGGGCCTTAGTCCGCCCACTAAGAGTGATGGTTGTGTCAATTATGTAGTGGTCCGACCACACACATGGAAGTGTAAAAGGTTGGGAGAGGGTTAAATTGGTGGTCCAAACCTGATCTAATATGTGACCTTTTACGTGAGTGGGTGAAGAGACATGTTGACTCATGTTCAAGCTTATCAGGGTCTCGGATAGTGCGGTGGCTTGTGCACCTGCATTGGCGTCATTGAACCAATAATTAAAATCCCCAAAAAGGGCGAAACTAGAAAATGCTGGCAGAAGAGCAGTCAATTGTTCGCATAGTTTCTCAGCGAAGTCCGGCATGGGTCGAGGAGGGCGATATAAAAGGGCAAAAGAGAAAGCCCCAGCTTCCAATCCCAGACTAATAAACAGATTCTCTACTTGTGATAATACGAGTGAGGACGAGGAAATGAGATGAAATCGTTTTGAAATGATAGCCGCCACCCCGCCACCAGGGTGGTCAGCGATACGGTCAGCATGGAGGAAGAAATAATCTGGGGGAAGGGCAGCCAAAATGTCGGGAAGAGAATCCTCCGTGAGCCAGGACTCAGTCAACAGGAGTAGGTCAGGTTTTTCTTGTGTCAGCAAGATAAAGATGTCTACCTGGTGTCTCACCATTGATCGGGTGTTTAAATATAATACCCGGATGGAGGTATGGTTCTCTCCACCCGTGACCCGCCTCTCCCACCAGCGTTAAATAGCAGCCGCCACTGTAGACAGTTATTTTACTCTTCTCTGCCTCTTTTTCCTTCACTATGACATTTAATAGCCCCTTGAAATACACCAATTAAGTATTTGCACTGGACAAAAACATATCTTGGATATGGATTGAGTGACTATATTGTTGCTCCATGTAGATAACGAGTATTGGTCAATAGTAATGACAACGTTAACATTGGCTTGCCTCTTGGTTCAGGAATTCTATCAGCTTCAGGGGAGACAGAAAGCTGGTTTAAAATGATGCTAGATTTATGCTTAGAAACTATCCCTTCTTTTAAATTCTAAAGCCTATCTATGGCAGTGTAATTTACATATGATGTATTTTTTAAGGGCTCGACTCGTGTTAGGGTCTTAAATCCAAGCCAGACACATGGCTCAGCTCGGCTCGCCTGCCGGTACATCTGCCAGTTGCCAAATCCCGGCGATACTCTCCGACCAGATATCAAAACTGACCAAACCTCCAAGGGGAAGAAATGTTAAATAAAAGTACAGTGATGGAATCGTCACAATTTCTGGGGGTGGAACTTTTGAGGTTTAAAAAATATTAGAAACCTTGAATAGAATCAACCTTTAATGTGAACAATCAAGGCCACAACCAGACCAGCACTTCAAAGGGGCTAACAGATCAACCAATGGAGGCTGGGCTAACAATTCAAACAATGGGTCGGAGAAATCCTTAGAGTCAATACAAGAAAACAGAGTGAAAAATTATGCATTTTAAGTATACTGGGCAAACAGGTTTTGATTACAACAAACATGTCTTAGCAGATTTGACAATGTTTATAGGCTACTGTTGGACCCGATACTCGTCAGGTAGCGTTTCCTGAACTTTTTCTGCCTGGGTTTTGCTGATTCTCTTATGGAGCCTCCAGGCTTAGGACACTTTCACACTATAAATATGCATGAAATCGTGTGCGCCATTCCATGTTCTGAAACACAGGCCAATCTGTCATTGCAGACTGGTGGGTGACCACTGGCATCTATTGTGAGTAAACTCATGAGCAGCATGCCATTGTAGGCTGCTGTAAGTGCGCACCTGCACCTATGGTGCCCGTGATTGCCTGTGCAGCCTGCTAACGTAGGCTTTTGTGTGCTCACAGACACATGTATTAGTTAAACCTGCATCCAGTCTGCTGTGCAGACTCGGGAGGGTGCACTTGCACCCCTGGTGCTGGGAACTATGTGTCCCTCCTGCCATGGTAGGCCAGTGTGCGCAGTTGTGCACACACGCCCAGGTACTGAGGGATACCTATGTATGTTTTCCATACCTATGAGGCTGTCTCTTCCCATAGGTTTACATTGGGAAGTGGTTGACATTACTTCGGACTGCCATAGTGGACTGCAGTGGAGCCGCCTCCTGATGTTTCATTTCAATTGATTCGTAGTGCCAAACCCTTTCCATTGGTAAAGGGGGTTTTGGCATAACTCACTTAAAAATGCCACTTATAGAATATGGAAAACGTTGTACTCCAAGAGTCTCGGGGACCATGGTGTCTAGCTCCAGTGGATACCAGGGGTCGGGGGAGCACATCTGTGCATTCCCCAATCGACAGCCATAAACCATGGGCATCCCATAGGAATATAAGAATTCTTCCATTTAAGGGCTGAATGAGATAGATTGAAGACAGAGGTTGGGATTTTGCAACTTATAGTGTTTGAAATCTGAAGTCCCTGGTGCGGGTCATCCCTACGCGCTCCAGACGCTATGCCCGGATCGAGTGCACATGACCCGGCTCATTGTGGACTGTTCGGGACACCTCATCGTATCGAGAGGCTCCCCTGTGTTACTCTCCATTCATCAGTTGTTCCCTTGCTGCCCCTCATTGCTATGGACTAACTGCCCTCTCCACACCTGGCCTCTCCCGAAGACATCTTGGCACCAGGTAGTAGTGAGAGAGATTGACTGGGTTGAAAAAACACTTCAGAGATCATTTGGAAGCGGCTCAAGAGACCACATGAATCCTTTGTGTTTTGAGACCCTTAGGTGAACTTCCGATTGGCTGCTAATCTATCTCTTGTTAACGTCGCCCTTCTAATTAAAACCGCTACATATTCCCACCAGCTTCCCAAGAACCCAGACTAAGTATGAAGTTGGCCGCGTGCTGCCCAGTGTCCAGAAGGTGGGGTTGGTTACCTTCCATCTAGGGGTACAGGACAATCAGGGTGAGCTAGAGGGTGGAGGTAAGCTAGGGCCACAGAGTCTGCAGATGGTGAATCACTGACCTACCGGGTACCGGTGGCAATGCTTTAGGGTGCTGAGTACGTATGTGTGTGTAAGAACGTGTTGTACGTACTGGCTGATACTGGTCGCACTGCGTAGCGGTGTGGAGTGAGTGAGAGTGATCGTGTGTGGACCACCTGTGTTTTTATGACTGAATAAGTGTGTTAAATATAAATATTTTTACATACATCCTGTGTGAAGAATGTTTTGTGATGCTCAGTGTATTTATTGCTAACGGCAGCTGTACCATTGCTTATTGCCTCTGTAGTGAGCCTGACTGCTCAGTGCAAAGCTACCCAAGAGTGAGAATGGGTTATACAGAGAGTGTAATCACCTGCCCTTGACGGAAGCTGTAGTTCTGCCTGGCTGGGGACATCCCTTCAGCCAACCAGACACTGTCGGTTCCAACAACAGGACTTGTATTTGCACAGCAGTATGCACTGAATTTTAGGGCACCATGACTTCACAAAGGCTAAAGTGTTCCTTTGCTTCCTAAGGTGTCCGTAGAAGGGACAGATGAGTCACAATTGGGGGCAGTGACTACTGTGTCCTTGTTGATCTCTTGTTCTGCTTCTACTAGTTTGCCAACATGTCTGAGGGCCTACCTGAGGTAGAGGCTGAGCAGGCTGAGTTGGACACCTATAAGGTACAGTGGCCCCTGGAGAAGGGAGAGTATTTAAAGCAATGAATATAGACTCAATCGTAACTATATTGGATTGACATGTCCAGCCAGACAGAGGTCTAATATTTACTTTTGGCAATAGAAATACATTTTACAGAACAATACAAAAAGTGGGACACAAGCCTGTGCCCTACTTAACACATGGAAAACATTTACAAGCAGGGGAAAATGACATACAAAGAGCTTCAGGCAAAGCTTTACGGTTTGTTGTACTTGGAAAATAAGCAATGTCACAAGGCAACAAATCAAATTTTTGATACCTTTACAAATAAGTACACACAAGCTTCAACTGTATAAGGTGTTTCAAAGTGTCGACGGCGTTTCAATCCGACTTAAAATTCTGCGGATCATCATCAGGACATGGATATTATGCCTAATACTTAAAAAGCCTCAATTGCCTGGGGAAGGAAGGAGGAGAAAAATACAAGGATTGTAGAATTTGCAGGTGTAGCAAAAAGGGACATTCCTGCATGCAGCTCCAGAGGAGGGACCATGTGGCTATCTGCGAAATTCCAAGGATAGGGTCAAAGATTACCAGGTGGAGAACAGCATTGATAAGTGCTTGGCAGCCTATGAGCTGGCTGTGAGGTGTACCTCGACCCCCAAAAAAGCTGGGGAGGTAGTTTATGGAGGAATATGCCCCCAGTGGGGAGAGACACTTTACTAACACTGGATGTGGGTGACCAGACTAGCTGTCCTGCCATGAAGACAGAGTTGGTCGTTTCTTACATAAAGGGTAGACCCAAAAGTACTGGGACCTGGGTATTCAATGTTACAGGGAAAGGTGATCCCAGTGTACAATCTTTAAAGAACATAAACGATTTCTCACACTATACACAAAGAAATTATACATTGGATTTCTGAGAGATGTTGTTTAATCACATCCTCGTTCCAGCAAACATATGAAAAAACATTTTGTTTATGCTAAACTTTTTGTTTAGCATAAATGTTGTGCCCGGAAAAGGGGAGTAGTGGGGAAGGTAAGTGATTTGGTGAGGAATAAAGTTGTGTAGACAGTTCAAAGGATTTGGTGCAGTAACATAATTGACAGTTGGCATCCCAAAGGCATATTATTTAGCCACCTAGAAACTTGAACAGTTGTTAACCATGCCCATACAGTAAAACACAGTAGCAATGATCTGTTGTTCGTGGGTTGGCAAAAATACAAAAGTCGACGTTTCGACCCCCGTGCAGCATAGGTTGATTTCCACCTTACTATAGGGTCTTCCTCAGGACTAGGACGTGTGAAGGGAGTGAAGTAGGGCACCAGAGATCAGCCCTACATACAGGGCTGAGATGAAGAGTAATTGGGCACATGGGCTCCGGAACACAGAGAGCACGCTGACAACACCTGGTCGGTTGTAGACTCACTATTATTCGCACGAGGGCATACAATCGCTCCTCGGCGGTCCCGTTATATTTAAGCTGGCAGCTCCATGCCTAAATCGTGGGAAAAGAGCTGCTACTGCCCTAGAATCAATCGTGGGAGACCGTGTTGGTCAGCAAGATTGGACTGACCCAGGAAAAACATTGGCAAAGGTTTAGGGCTAGTCACAAACTATCCACGCATGGGAGAGGTGTGGCGTCGCGACTAGGGCGACTGACTCCGGAATCTGGGGATCACGGTTCGATCCCCGGCACCGGTGGCAGATTAGCCCAGCACCATGTGACTCTGGGCAATAGCTTGCTTAATCTTCCCGACGGCCCCCAGTGCCTAGAGACCCTTACGGGTGATTGTGTGCTTTACAAATGTGGATTATTATTATTATTATTAGGGTCTGCTTCTTAGATTACGCGAGTAAGGCACTGAATTATTGGGTGCTGGGCAGCAAGGTCAAGGACTATGAGGGATTGCATAATTTTACCTGAGGGAGCACTTCCTCGAGACCTGTTTTGCCGACTTTCGTTGACAGCAAGCTGGTTGATTGCGAGAAGCTTGCTGGAGAAGCTGACCTCTGGGACAGCACCAGAGTTTCTAAGAGGGGACTCCCAAAAAAAAGAGGGGTGACAAGAAGGAGGAGTCCTCTGCTCGTCCTTGATAACATTCCCCGGGAAAAGGGTCAAACCTGAGTTCTCAGGTCCAGTTCCCCAAATAAAACCTCCCTGGACCAGAGTTCGCAACTGAAGACCCCTAGGTGCTATGAGTGTTATGGGCATGGGCACTACAAAGGAGATCCCAAGTGTCCAAAAGGGGCAGCCCTGCCCACTGGGGGAAAGGCACCAGGGGTGGCAAGTGTAGCCATGGGGGTGGAGGTAGCTCCAGGTAATAAAGGAGAGTTCAATAATGTTACCCTCGTCTCCCTGGGTGACAGTGAGATGGTTTCCCGGATCTAAGTGCCTGGAGCACACTATCTAGTAGGAAGCAGATTTCCGGGCTCATGTGGAGATGTTGGGGTTACCCGACTGGATCTGTGCTTCCACATGGTCCATGGCTACTTGAGATGGGAGCCAGAAGGGACTGGAGTCTGTAACAATGGTCCAGCGCCTTCTGCTAAGAAGGGGAGAGTACGAGGATGGGGGAGGCTCGCCTTGGAAAGTACCTTCAATGAGTTGATTGGGGAACTGTCCGAGGCCACGTCAGAGTCCACCAAAGAGGGCCTTACTGCCCCCGGTGCCCTACCCGAGATTGCCGGTTGGAAAGTGGAAAGATGACCCACCAGGGAGGAGTTCTGTAGGACACAGCCCTACTATTGAGAGCCTACAGTTACAAGCTGAGGCCCAAGCAGCCAGTGATTAATCCGGGACTCATCACCTATACTTGGAGGATGACCTTCTGTACAGTGAGTCCAGCAGCCCTTGGTACAGTCTGATTGCTCTTGTACCAAAAGCCGCTCTGGCAGGCAATACACCAGAACTAAGGTTCTGATGTAGTCTATCAATTAGTTGCTTCTGGCTGAGGTTTAACTTGGTGACCCGGATGGATGCCAATCCAATTCCGTGGGCAGATGAGTTGATAAACACGCCCAGTATTCAAGTACCTTTGACCTCACCTCCATATACTGGCAGATCTACCTCACTGACCGAGCGAAGGAGAAAACTGCCTTCTCTACTCCAGAATGGCCTTACGAATTCATGGTCATGCCCATCGGACTCAAGAATGCCCCCGCCATCTTCCAGAGGCTGGTGAACCAGGTCCTTGCTGGTATGGAGGCCTTCTCAGCTGATTATCTGGATAACATTGCTTTCTTCAGTAACAGCTTGGAGGATCATAATGTTAATATTGATAAATACAATGTCAATATACGCCATGATGTATGTAGTATAATAACGAACTCACATATCCGTTGTTGAAGTTACCCGATATGACTTCCCCCTGAACCCCGAATCAGAAATATGCGACCTAGGCCTGAAGCAACTGATTGATAGATCACATGTGGGGGGAGGGGGCACGTAACTCTTAGACAAACATGCAAACAGGGAAATCCAGGTTGATCCTACAGATAGACTACAGCACCACAATGGTCTCAGGAGAATTACCTCAATAAAGCAATTTTGGCCGGAGGTGCGCATGTTCCCAAAATTACCATAACTCAGATGCCACACAAAGTTACGAACACTCAGTCAGTCAGAACACAGCATGAAGATCACATACAGTGATCACGCGCTCCCCATGTCGGACATTGGGACATGTACCCACTAGCTCCGCGTTGTGTTCACGCAGTGTTGGGACGCACCTGCGCTTATCAACTGACCAGATTTATGGCTCCACGACTAGGCCCAGATTCCTGTTATAAAAATAATGTACAAATAGTTTTATTACACCTGTGAAATGTATAAAATGATGGCCAAAACCAATGTACTTAAAGTAAGTCTTCAGATCCTGACTCTGTTGCCTGCTCTTCCAGCCGCTGTGTTTAATTAAACCACCTGTTCCTGTTTTGCCAAATGCCTCTTGTCTTTCATTTTTTTCAAGGTAAATTCATATTCGTGCAACATGTTGGCGAGCCAGCCAGGAGAGATTTGTTCTTCAAGCGTGACTGTAGCCAAAGGAACAGGACCCCGCCCATACGGATTCACATCTGCGCAGCAAGAACAGTGAACAGGCGCCACAATTGATCAGAAGTTCTGCTGAATCTGTAGGATGGAGGTCCATTCTGAAGCCGCTGTCAGTGGATAAGAAACTACATTAGATTCTTAGTCCCAGTATTTGGCATTTAGCAAACTAGGACGGATATCACTTTTCTTTGATGGACAGCACGCTAGGAAAGGTTAGAGTTGTATTAGTTGCTTGTACCGCTGGGCATGACACAGAGGGTACGCTTTTCTCTGGGTGTGATACAGGGACCGCTTACACTGCTGGGTGACACACAGAGAGTTATCTTGCCTCTGGGTGTAATACAGAGCCCCTTGGACCACTGAGCGTGACACAGAGGGTATATATAGGCTCTTGGTGTGATATAGAGCCAGCATCTCGATCTTCATTTTTTAGTCTACCAGAGTTTTCTTAGTGCTATCAGTTTCTTAACACTGATAGTATATGAAAGAAATGAGTGAGAGGTGATATTCACTTGGACCGCTGGGCGCGACACAGCCATTATGCATGACTTCAGGGTGACGTAGGGTATAATTTGGGTGTTAACAGAAAAGCTGGACCTTGAAGAGTAAGGTGCAGCTTGTGTTTGGCCAAGAGGGCCTGTAGTTATCAAGTTGCTATTTCCGCATAAAATGTTGCTTTGTTCCCATAGCCAAATTTGGCAGACTATCGGGCGCACTTAGATCCGTGTAATGCGCAGAGTGTCCCCTCATCATTGAGTGGCATGTGTTCAGAGCGGGCTTAGGTTTTTGGGACAAAGTCATCATTTTCTCCTCTGTCACTTTTTCCTCTTCTGCTTTCATTGTGGTTTTCAATTGATGTTTTTTTTTTCTTTTTGATATTGTGGTGCTGATGAATTATTACAACTGTGTTTCATGTTGAATGTTATGTCCAGTTAATGATTCTATGTGTGAAAAAGGCACATTTGTTTACATTTTGCTAGTCCACTGCTAAAAGTACAGTTCATAACATTTTTGAGTTAACCAATTAACTTTCTTACAGGTTGGTATTTACCATCTGTGTTGTTTTATGTATTGTGAAAGTTTGTTTGATGCATCCTTGTCCTAAGCTGAGCTCATAGTATAAATAGTTATTGCCGGTATAATCCCTTGTACATATTTTACACGCAAACAGAGTAGCATTTAAGTTTGCTTTAACGACTTGTTATGTTAGAAGTGTATTAGCCCTTAAAAAGTCCCCAATCCATCATGAAGTCACTGTTCAGCTTTATGCCAAATAGGTTCCCCACACTGGCTAAAAAGCTAGATAAATTCTGCCATGAATGGCACACACACAGTAAGACATATGCGTTCTCCTGGTCAGAGGGGGGAACATTCGACACCAACATAATAGAACACACAAGGACACACATTCGGACCAAGTACGTAGGGCAGAAGAAGGCTAGAAGAGAGTACTTGTTAGAATTTCGAGGTGGCCCATCCTATAACTCTGCTCCAGAGCCCGCAGGCAAGGCAAATGCACCTCACCGACCATTCACAGAGGTGCTCTTAATGCCGGCCATACCTGCCGTTCCTGCACTGGGTATTTATTTTTTTATTTATTTTCAAAGTTTTATATAGCGCGAACAAGATCTTTGCAGATATCAGAGCGCTTTACAGAAACAAGGTACAATATAGTAGTCGGTAGTACGTGAGTAACAACATAGGATAGCAGTCAGATAAAAACTTAAAACAGATAGACAATCAGATAACCAATAATACAAAAATGGTGCAAAGTCTTTGATCCAACAAAAATAGAGTTCAAGTGAATTTAGCCATAAGGATGGCTTTTACCTCTTTCTTAAAAAATGCGGTGGAGGAGATAAGTCTGGTTTCAGGAGGGAGTGCATTCCAGATCCTGGGTGCCATCCCTGAGAAGGAGCGTTTGTATGTTTTTTCCTTCCGGAATCTTCGAGGTTTCAGGAGGAGATTTTTTGTGCTTCTATTGGATCTCGAGCCTCCTGATATAGTCAGCTTATTAGTGAGGTAGTTAGGTGACTTGTGGTGTATGGCCAAGTGTGTCATACAGGCAATTTTCAACTGAATTCTGGCTTCAAAAGGCAGCCAGTTCAGGGATTTTAAGTCAGGGGATATATGCGAATGTTTTCTGGATCCAGTGATAAGTCTCACTGCAGCGTTCAAGGAGGCTCTTAGGGGTGCGGTTGTTGATAGGGGGAGTCCGCTGAGAGCCACAATTCCGTAGTCTATGCGAGGGATGACTAGGGCTTGTACAGCAGTTTGGAAGTCCTTATCTGGGAGGAAGGGCTTAAGTTTCCTCAAGGTGTTGATTTGGAAATTAGCTCCTTTAGTAGCTTTGCTAATGTGTTGCTGCATGTTGAGATTGGTGTCAAGTGTGATGCCTAAGGATTTCGCGGAGTCCACGATGGTGGGTTGGACATTGAGTGCAGTTAGGTGCTGGAGCCAGTTTTGGGTGATGGCGATTTTCGCAGGAGGAGAGATCAGCAGGAACTCAGTTTTCAGAGCATTTAGTTTGAGGTGATTATCTGCCAACCATGATTGGGTGTTTCTGAGCGTGGAGTTCAGAAGTTTGATGTCATCCGGGGATTGTAGTTTGAGATAACACCAATCTGCCATTTGTGGGGGCCAAAGGGCCCCCCACCGGGCTGCGAGTCACTAGATCTAGGGCAGGGAGATTGCCAGATCAGCGAACCCAGACAATTCTGGCCTCATCTCAGTTCAGTGCCAGAATTCCCCAAAGTTCAACCCCCAATCTATTGCGCGCAACCCATCAACCCCCAGTGCACAGGGATCATACCTTCGAACCCGTCCAATCGAGCACTCTCAGGTAACTGGGAAGTTCATAATGGTTCTGGATAGTGACACCACCAGTGGGGAGGTGGAAAAGTCCTAGCCCTTCTCAGGTCTAACACTGAGCGGGGAGCCTCAGGGTATACTCCATCAGGGTATGCTCAGGCAGCTGAAGAAATGACAGGAAGTGAGTTGCAGGACAAGTTCCTACCAGTGAGAACCACGTGCACCACAAAGCGAAAGAGGCAGCCTAGGTGGGAGTTAGAGGAAAGGCACAGTTTGAGAATGGAGACAGCAAGAGGTCTCGCCTGGGAAGCACCAAGGGAGAGCAGAGCGACACACCGTCAGCGTAGGAGAGGAGCTGATCAAGAAATAAGAGAACAGGGTAGTGTAGACCAATTCTGTTAAGACTCAGGAAAATCAGAATGGCACCTCTGAGCACGCATGTGTAGAGTATCAATATGGGCATCTGACGCTCCCCCCGAACACGTCAGTCAAACAAGTTTATCCTCAGAGAGATAGTGTCGAGAGCAGAAGGCGAGGTCTTCGAGCTGCCATTCTGCCGCTTGCTAGCTCGTTGTACCGAAAGGGAAGGCAAGTATGATAGACCCTGGCTAGAGGAGGGAACCTTTGAACTTGAGGACATTGTCATCACGGAAGACTGCATCTGCTCGCAGGGGAAGTTCCCAGATGGATCTTCCCCTACATGCAGGAATGCCTGAGAAGATGGGATCGCTAAGTTGGAGAAAAGCCAGCGGAGCGGCTCCGATCCACAATATGCCCATTGTTACAGAAAGGCACATCAGGGACCACCTATGTGCCATGGACTCAGATGGTCAAAGAAGGGCCCAAGACCAAACTGCCCTCATTGATGGATGGGCAGGAAAATGGATTAGAGAAAAAAACTTTAGGGGATAAACCTATCAATAGACGATGTCAGGAGTCTGCTCAACAGCCTCATCAGAGAGCAGATCAAATCAGTGTTTTCCTGAGCCTTGATTACTGCCATCATGCTGACCAACACCAAGCATGATGGGGCCGCATTCAATTCATTCAAATACTAGATATGGATGGCCCTTCGGGAAATTTTCTCTGACCACCCAGATATAGGAGGATTGATTGGATAAAGAATAAAACCTGGGGAAACTGTAACAGACTTTCTAGACAGAATGAGGGAACAATGGGCACAGGAGACAGGCCAGCCATGTAGGCACACAGGCCACCAGGGTGCATTCTTCTACAACATCACCAAAAAAGGACGGCTGACCAAAATACAGAGTGGGCAAGATAGGGTAGTAGGATTAGATACAAAACCTTGGCAGCAAAATACAGGCCCACATATTACATTACTACAGAAAGAAGCAGGAAAAGGACACAGTATAACAGGAGCAGGCCCAAAGAGACACCGCTAAGCTGGTCTAACAAAAGTTTTAAAATACCACCCTTGAGAGGGCTGCGTTGGCTGCAAGCGTGCAAATTGCATCAGTCTTGAATGAAGTTCTTTCGCCGAACCCCAGAGGGTTTTCACCCAGTCCCACCAGAAGAGGGCAGGTGGGTTGGCAGCAACCAGACCTCAGAGAGTGCTACTACTGGTGGCAACTCCTCCACTAAGGCAGAGGAGCGTTTCCCCACTGCCTTAAAGCAGCAAAAGAAAGGAAAAACTAAAGTGATAATAAAGTAATGTTATTATCATTTTACTTGTCCTCCTGCTGTGGCAGTTTGCATGAGGGTGCGGATAGGGCTGCTGAGCAGAGGAGGAGTGGTAGAACACTCATAAGTGTGCAATGACTGTTTGGCCAGCCCTCTCAGGCCACCCAAAACAGTCGTGCGTGCTTTCCCTGTTCTCCATGTAGGCTGCATTACAGCCTAGGTGGGGAACATACCCACCCCTCCAGACCCAGGCCATGCGCAGTGTAATGGCGCTCAGTCCAATTACAAAGCTGCATTGCAGCGTTGTGAATGGCTGTGGGGCGTGGGAGCCCTGGTGCTTCCTGCTTCCTATTTCTCCCAAGAAGCCAGGAAGAGGATGCAGGTGGCCGGCAGGCAGTTAAGTGTTAAAAAAAATCAGATTCCCCCCTGCCCCTTCCCCCTCACCTGCCCCTCTGCTGCTTCCAGGTAGCAGCCGCAAATGGCTACTACTGTCATTGAATGGGACACATGGCCCACTCGATGCAGCTTGAAGGCATACCATGAGCAAAGATCAATAGATCTGAGCCAGCCCCCGCAAAATCCCCATCCACAAAACAAAGTCCATATCAACCCGAGCGCACAGCACATTCAGCCACAAGGAAATCAGTCAGCAAACTCTATCGCAACAAGAGCCAGGTGGTTGCCCAAATACATGTTAAGTGCAGTAGGAAGGGATCCCAGCCCAGCAAGCACCAGGGCCACAGTCATGGCATGGAGAGGTGACTGTCTGGGGAGGCAATGCCTTTATGCAGTCGTCCAATCCAAGTAACATGGTAAATCCTAACCCCACTCTGCTACTAGTCCCCCAGGGTGGGGTAGAGGGCAGTCTGACAAGGGGGTGGGGTGTTCCAGACCAGCACAAAAACAACAAGCACCCAGGTCCCCATATCCCCCTCCTGTAGGGATGGGATCCCATTACGAGATCAAAGGGACCCCACTCAGCCCTCCTGCTAGTGGAGGCCCCCATTTCAGTTCCAAAATGAGGCAATACTCCAGTGCTGGAATCCAGGTTTTCTGTGCACTTGGGATAATGGTGTCGTTCGTAGAACTCCGTAGTCTAAGCACACGTAAGCAACAATTTGATACCAAGTCACTAGGGAAATTCACCAGGGTAATCAGCCACCCCAGTTTGTATTTCGCCTTACAGCAAGCCCCAGTCACACACCTTCCTCCTGTTGTAAGCAAGATATTTTGCCTCCGCCTCTCCCCTAATGCTTCCAAGCATCCAAAGTCTGCTCATAGGATCATGCCCCTCCAAAACAGCAAGAGCAGCGTATCACCAGGTAAGATGTCTCTGATCCCTGCAGAGGTCAGTAGACCCAAACCATCCTGGATCTGAGGGAGAGAGTGGTGCCGGGAAGAAATGGGGGTCCTGTAGATGACCTTCACAGCACCAACAGTAGGTCCACGG
The DNA here is from genome assembly GCF_964261635.1 of Lissotriton helveticus. Classification (NCBI taxonomy): domain Eukaryota; kingdom Metazoa; phylum Chordata; class Amphibia; order Caudata; family Salamandridae; genus Lissotriton; species Lissotriton helveticus. The sequence continues at coordinate 1,552,229,641 of NC_136065.1, forward strand.
ATACACTCATCACTGCACCCAGCTTGTCGAAGCAAATAACACATGGGCTCACGAACATTGCCGAGGGAGTAATAGGCCCTATCAGTCATTGCGACATCCAAATCACACGGGGACCGCAGAGCAGCTTTTCAACCCACACTGGTATACCACAACAAAACCAACACTACACGAGACCTTACGAAAGCACCCAATGAAATGCAGGAAGCAACCCAGAAGTAGCCCAAAACCAAAGCTTCCAGAAACAGGGCGTGGTCAAGTCACCCAACTCCATTAGTGAAAACCATGTTACACGCCATGTGCAGGGACCAGAGGGGCATACACATGTCCTCAGGACATATTGCAATTACCCACAACCCCCAAAATTTTGACCCACCCCCCTTTTTTCACAGCACATCACTCCTGTTTAGTTCAAAAGGTACCATCTGCATCGATAAAATTACACACACGCACATATGTTAAGATAGTTAGGTAAAAAGAGTTATCCACACAACCACGATAGAAGAAAATCAATATCCTGAGCATCAATCATAAAATATTGTATTTATGAGTCCACACAAAGTTCTTGTCATGTTCTTCTTTGCTTTATTCCATATTCTGTACGGTAACCATTACTGCAGTCTTTATCAATGTAACTTTTGCCACAAGTTTAGCCAACACGTGTTTCGTCTTTGTGGAATTATCCACTGACTTCATCTGGGCTAAAACAAACAAGTAAGCTTAAATTATAACTTATGTCACCTTAAAAAAGGTTATTTTAACATACAATTTATCCATTGTTGACACAAACAGGGCTAAACAACATAGGCAACCTGTGTAATACCCATATGTAACACAAGAATATTGGGACATGTCCCTGGTGGAGAGGGAAAAAGACAGTACACCTAATGAGATGCCACAAGACACCCCGTGATGAAGAGATAGACACCTCGTTGGCAATAAACAAGCAGAAAACAGGCTCCATAAACAGTCCCAGAGCACCTCATGCTTAATCAGCGTGACATACCCTAAAAAACAAACTCATCAACTGCAACTGTAAGTATGGCAAATGCTATTCAGGTTTGTCTCTCACTATCCACAAATCAGCTTCCTCAGTACACGTTTAAGGTATCCTGTAATATAATATACCAACTACATCATCTTATAGGAACACTATTAAGAAAATACATTCATAGTACCATCTCAGCATCAGTTGAAACTAAATGATATCAATAAGTCACCGTATGACAGATAGAGAAAGAACTTCCCATAATGTCCAATTATCACTAATCCCATATCTGGGTACATCCCAGCAATTATACATATCACAAAAATAAAGAAGTATATCATCCATAACTATTCCGTCATAGAAGCTGTACCTTATTTCAGCAGAATCAATTTGGCCAGTACTCCTTGTGTGTTAGCGGCATTTGCAATCGCGCCATCTTGGAATTTGATTATATACCTAACCCAATGCGGTAAAGAAAAAGGACAGACCAAACCATCTTAACTGAAGCAGCAATTAACAGAGGACTAAAAGTACATCACGTTTACATGGGCGCCATCTTAAGATGTTATCATATATAATGTTGAGGAAAGCTAACCCGATCCAAATTTGACCATAATCTTGTTAAACATAGTGTACTTGGTATATATTTGATTAATTAATTGCTGTTACAATTTATTTGCACAATCCAATGAAGAAACAGAAAAGGAGCCTATCAACGATAAAATTCTCATTTGGTCAAAGCGTATTCAAGTGTATCATATGTAACTCAACAACCATGTCGTCAGGAGAGCAAATGTCACAAAGAAAAGATACAGCCACCAATAAGTAAAGTAAGAAGTAAGAATTAGAATATTTAAGTCCATTAAGATTGCATTGCAATTCATTGAGATGCATATTTTAGAAAGAAACATCAAATATCAAAATATAGATTCATTCAAAAACCCATTTCAGCATTATGATCCTAAAAAATATTGTAATTCATTGTCCATGTTGAGGCCCAATTCTACAGCACATATTTTCAAAATCCAATGAGCTTTGCTTTGTCTCACTCTGAGCTCTCGGTTTCTACTCCTAGCATCTATTGGTATAGATTCGATACCATGAAATTTGAAAGTTATCTGTTTACATTGTGCTTTACAGTCAATTGCATGAGTCACTATCGGTTATCTGGCGTCCAAGTTCTTAAGGGCTCTGAACCATGATGATCGCCCCACTAAAACACTCACCTCCACCATGGTGAGGGGAGAGGTCTAAATGACCCTCAAAATAAAATTCAGGAGAGCCATGTCCAAAACTCACCGATTCCTAAATTGATGGCCAAACTGGGGGCCCCCTATCCAGTACCTCACCAAAGATTGTGCAAAATGGATGCACAGAAAATCCCCAACAGGGGCAGGCCCATGCATTTCCAAGATGGAGTACCAATGCATGTCTCTCTCTGTAACAATCTAATCTACAACCCATAGCACTTATCTAAAAGGTCTGCAATCAAGCTGCAAGTGCACCACCTTTATTGGGGCCCGCTACCTATTCAGTACCAACCTCGGAAGTTCCAACGAGGCTGTAGGGCTTAGACCAACAAAGACCACAGACTATTTTTTAACATACATATTTTTACAGACTCTTTACACTATGCTAGGCAAAACAACACCCCCAGACACCAGAGTACTGCAGATGACTCCTCCAGACACTATCCGAAGACCTGCAATGTTTAAAAAGTTAAGTATTATTGCATCTTTGTACATCATCTGCTTAGCATCGGTGGGGCTGCATCCATCTGTAGCGAGAAATCTGCTTAGTCACATGGAACCTACGTCAACCTTTCTACAGTATTTGCGTAGGGACCACTACCACCTAACTTACACTGAGCCAAATACTAGTACTCCACACGCACTACACAGTGCACTCCTACAAAACAAATGGTACCTACACATCACAGTTGTGTGCACCCAGACACCTGCTAAGTCATGCTATGTCTGCACGCTAATACCCCACACCATGGGCACAGACAGACTTTACTTATCTCAAGAAATAGCTTCAGAGAAAGCAAAATGTCTCATCTACCTGTACCTATGTAGATTTAGGGCCAAGATACAGCCCAGTAGAGTAGAACAACATAGAGTAGTGGTAAACATCACCCAGTATGATGCCAACCCCACAACATTACACCATTGGCGGCTCCTCTGCAATGGCAGAGGAGCGTCGCCCTACTTCCTGGCGCAGAGCCAGCAAACGAAAAATAAAACAATGCTACATTGTTGTACTTTTTGTTTGCTGGGTCTGAGCCAGCTTGCACAGGAAGATGCAGGGCATGGGGAGGAGAAGTGCTTGTGTGCTCCCTAAGTATGCATGTGTATTTGGCCTGCCGTCTCTGGCTGAACAAAATACACATGTGCACTTAGGTTTCTCCAGCCTGGCTGGCTAGAGAAACCCCAGACTCAATGACCTGAGCGGATCATCTTTCCTGCCCACTCAGGCCAATCCTCGTGCTGCTCTGCAGTCACTGGGAGTCTGTGTCCCAGGGACTTCTGGGACCAGGAAGAGGCCGGCAGGAGTGATGCAATGTGGAAGGCAGCCAGCGGTGTCAGGTACATTTTTAATTGATATTATTAAGGCGCCCCACCCCACGTGTGCTCTCCCCTGTGCACGCCCAACTACCCTTTATTAGTGGTGCGCACCACTGGATTACACCTTTTCACTGAACCTAGCGACATTCAAACTGAGCTAGACCGGATGCACTGATGGGGCACCATGGGGGAGAATACTGTCTGGCCCTGAGATTTTCCAGAGAAGAGGCTCTTGGCGGTAGCAAGATCACCACACTAGTGCACAACAATATGTGCTCCCCCTGGGTCTGTGGTCCCATGGTGGCCCTTAGCAAATTTCGGTCAATGCTCTTTATAAACAAATGGACTTCCAGCATAGATTTCCAGTGCACGTCCATTCACCTCAATCATACCAGGGGAAAGGAGTCTGGAAGCGAAGGGTTGAATGCCAGCATAGATACCCCATGTCAGAAATACTGGGACACTGAGATAGATAGGTACACGTTGCCAGAAGGGAAGGGGAAACCCCGAATTGTACAGAATTTACACTGTGTTCTTTGCATTTCAGAGGCAAATGAACAATACCGCTTGGCACCCACGAGCATCGTGAAGCAATACTGTACGTAGCAGATATACAATGGGGCACCTTCGTGTTGATGGACACATACTGGCAAAGTGGGGATTTGCCTACACCCAGCTCATCCCTGGATGGCAGGGCCTCTGCACCCTTGTAACCATACACAACCTGACCCTGGTCTCCCCTGGAGAAGATCTATCCGAGTTGTATCAACATCCACTACAGAAGAAAACAACTCTATTGCCTCAGGCTTGAGAAAAAGACTTGCAGATTACTTTGGCTTGGCTCAGTACAAAAAAATTCAGGAAGAATTCAGACTATTTTCTGACACTAAAGTAAATACTGGAGGGTCCATATCCACAGGTTAGAAAGTGGGACCTACTTAAAATGATCAACAATACTGAGCTTTGCTGAAATGCTATCAAGGAAGAATTAAGAGCCATTCACCTCATGGTGATGCACCGTCCAGGGTCGGCTTTAGGGCAGTGCAACCAGTGCGGCCACACTAGACGCTGATCTGGAGAGGGGGGGCTCTGACCTCAGGGGGGTTACGATCTAAAGCACCTGCTGCAGAGTTCCTTGTGTGTCCAGGTTTCAGGCAAAAATAAAAATGCCAAGCTAACTCTTGTGATTAATGTTACTGCTGCAGAGCGAGATCAGAGTTTTGCCTAGTGCCAGTTTTGACTCGCCATAAAGTAACACAGACGATCAATATGCCTGCTGCACAGAACAGATCTGTTTTTTTATGTGGATAGCTGAGTGGATTAATACAGCCAGCCTTCACCAACACTCCAAAACAAATTAAATGTTTGTGGTAGAGGGGTTATGGAGAGATAAGGTGCACTTTTGCTGGATGGTACGGAGGGATTCCGAGGAGGAGGTCATGGGGAAGAGGGCGCGAACAAAGATTGTTGCACTAAATCCGGCTCTGGAGACATCATTATCTGTTGGACTCAATGACCGTGATGGAGGGTGGGGTGTGTGCCAAAATCGGTGCATCCTGCTGTACTTTCATCCCTAGAAACGACCCAGAAAACGGGACACTGACTCTTGCCATCCACCAACTGTATTATCTGCAAGCTAACAAGAAGGAGGGAGGTACCCCTGAGCAGAGCTGGTTTATAGACTTATTTTCCTGGATCCCCTCATGGGTGAGCAGACTGTGCTTGACATTGCTTCCCATTGTTTTTTTGTTGCTATTTATGTGTGGTTTCCTACAATTGGGGCTTTCTATTTGTAAAAACACAGCCCTCAAGTTAGGTACAATGCAAGTAACTAGCGAATTAGTAATAGACACAACAGATACACAGCAAACCTCGAATAATGTGATTGACATGAGATATGGGGTAAAGGATGTCGCTGAGAATTCAACCAGAGGAGGGAATGTTAATAATGATAAATATGATGTTGATAGACATCATGATATTTGTACTTATAGTAATGAACTTGTATCTCCATTGTTGAATTTACCCGATATGACCTCCCTCAATCCAGAGTCAGAAATACATGGACAGGCAGGCCTGTGACCCAGGCCTGAAGTAACTGATTAACAGATCACAGGTGGGGGGGGGACACGTAACCCTTAGATAAACGCGCAAACAGGAAAAAACAGATTGATCCCACAGATAGACCACAACACGGCCATAGTCTCAGGAGATTGGCCCCAATAAAACACGTTTGGCTGGAGGGGCTTGCATTGCCAAAATACCATAAAGTCGGATGCCACACTAAATTAGGAGCACTCAGCCAAACAGAAAACAGCATGCCCTCTACATGCAGTGATCACACGCTCCCCATGTCGGACATATGGACACGTACCCACTAGTTCCGCATTGGGTCCACGCAGGGTCGAGACCCAATTGAGCTTCTTATCAACTGACCAGATTTATGGCTCTATGAGTAGACCCAGATTCCTGTTCCAAAAAGAATGTACACATTGTTGTAGAACATGACGGTCAAAACCAATGTACTTTGAGACAGTCTTCAGGCCCCGACTGTGTTTAATTAAAACCAACTGTTCCTTTTTTTGCCAAATACCTCTTGTCTTTCATTTTTTCAAGGTAAATTCATATTCAAGCAGCAATCTCCTCCACCTCCAGGAAGTACTTCAGGCCCTGCAGCAAGCAGGCCTAATTATCGAGGCCAGTAAGTGCCACATAAGGCAAGGGCCACTGGTGTACTTGGGACACCTGGTGGACCGGAGTAAGATGCAGCCCCTCCAGGCCAAAGTTGAAGCTATCCTGGCCTGAGAGCCCCCTTCAAAAACCCAAATAGGAGTCAGGGCCTTCTTAGGCCTTGCAGGGTACCACTAGAGGTTTATCAAGGGATATGAAAACCATTGTGACCTTTGTGACAGAACTGACTTCAAAGAAGCAGCCCAGAAATGTTAGATGGACCAAGGCCTCAAACAACATTTGACTACCTCAAACAGACCACAGGCCCCTCAGGTCGTTAATGCAGATGAGGGGTGAGAATCCAAAACTATAGAGGTGGTCTAGTTCCTTACAGGGGATGAACTTTAGAGTGGAACACCAACCAGAGTGCGACCTCTCCAACGCTGATGACCTATCTAGGTTCTTCTGCCTAACTGAGGATTACCTGGATGTAGGGTAGAACCCATGGGCAAATACTTCTCAACTGTGAAGGAGCATTGCCTTGCCTGCTGTGAGAGTAGCAGGCACACACAAATAAATAAAATGGCACAGCAATGCTATTTTATTGCCATGCTATTTAACATGGTGCTGGCTCATGTGTGTGAGGCAGGAGGTGGGGCTAAATCCTATGAATGCAGGATCACAGTTGCCCCACCAGTTTGCATGTCGGATTTACCAGCTGCCTTTCTATGGCCAGCTCGACATGAGTACACTAGACCCAGCAATCCCATGGCTTGCTGGCACAGACCCTCAGCCTCAAAATGAGTGCCTGCTCCCACGAATCCAGGAGCCGATCGCATGCTGATAGGAGCAGCTCCAGAACTGGTTGGATTAGTATTCCACTGGACAGGAAGGAAGACTTTCCATTCCTGCTTGTGGACGCCAGGGAAGGAGGGTCGCACTGGAGGAGCCGTATGTATGGTGAGTTTAACCATACGTTAATATTGCTAGCAGCCACTGGTAGAACCTCCCCACTTTCGGCTGGGGAGGACGCCTGTTTGACCTGATACTCGTCAGGTAGCATTCCTTGTACTTTTTCACTTTTTCTGCCTGGGTTTTATTGATTCTCTAATGGGGCTTCTGGGGTTGGGACACTTTCACACTGTGAATATGCGTGAAAGCACGCACACAACACGTCCTTCCTATCCATTTTGGGAAGTGGCACTGATTCCAAGTTCTGAAACATGGGCTGATCTGTCATTGTGGACTGATAGATGTGCACTAGCATCAATTGTGCGTAAATTCATGAGGAATCGTTATGTCAATCAAGGAGGTACTGTTCCTATTAAGATAAAGGAGGGAATCAAAGAGGAGGAAGGACAAATCTAAAAAATTAAACAACAAAAGGGAATCCTATGAATTTCTTCTTGTTGACCTCACACATCCCTAAGGATGTCATGCCTCATCATTGGGCACTGCTCCTCGTTGGGCCGGTGGTTGCCAAAATAGTGTGGTTAGTGCAAACTGACATATATTGTACTGCAATCAAGTGTACAAGGAAAGACACACACACAACATATAGATAACAGCTGTGCAGGTGTCACACAGTGAACCGCCGTGAGACTCATACATATCTCAGAAAGGGTTCTTACCTTAAAAGCCAATCAACGTCATCCCAATTGGTTGAGACAGAGGTCAATGCACTGCTGCTAACTAGACTAAAGATGCAAGTTGCAGTCAAAAGTCACATGGGAGAACTATGCATGATAGCAAGTAAGGAGCATAACATAGCCTCAGGAAGACTCATATGACATGGCTCCCGTGCAGGGACTACCAAGGACCTACCCTCCTCTGCTAACCTGCATCGAGACTGAGCAGAGGAGGCGGTCCATTTTTAAAGGCAGTCGACAGAGCAATTGATCGCAGGTATACTATGTTAATTTCCCGGACTCAGGTCCGGTGCTAGCTGTGGGAGCCAGCATCAGGTGCCTATAGTTTAGCCCGGTGGTCATGACGAGATTGGGCCCTGCATGCTGTGACCTCGGGAGAAGGCTATAGCCGGTTCCATCATGAGAGATTGAGGGCGGCCATCTTGAAAATGGTGAAAACTGTCAATGAGCTATAGAGCCAGTTAGTTAGTTGCACATATCTAGGCAATGTTGGAACAAAATTATTGAATACATTTTGCCAAGGAACAATCAATAATTGTTTATGTCCCCAGGGTCAGGCAGGGCATGGGGGTAAATGCATTATGAACACTAAATGGGTCTGCATTCAGTGCCAAACCCTTTTTGGTAGCCATCTTGGAATGTGTAGTTGCAGCTGCTGAAAAGAGACCTTTCAGCCTGTGTGGATATAACTCCTTTCAGCATTGTTAGTGTACACGCCGAGGTGGGCAAGATAGGCAATAATGCCCACAGAAGGCATATGTCAAGTCAATATGTCAAATGGAGAGATGAGCTTCTTGAGTGAAGAAAGAAAGTAGGGGACAGTTTGTAGTTTGGTCCTAGTAGGTGGTGAGATATAATTTAGGTCACATGGCATGCTCCTAACAGTGTGTCGCTATGCCTGAAGTGAGATAAAAAGAGGGGAAACTGAACAAGTGTCATAGGTGCTGTTTCGACATGTAATAGGTCAAAGTTAAAATGCAACTTCCCAGTGGATCCAGAAACCATTTGTGTGGTACTGAGGGTGTATTTAGTTCACAGACCTATGGTGCGTGAGGATAGAATCATAGGAGTTAACCCTCGCACCAGGTGATTTCATCATTAAGGCCTGTCTTATTGGTGCCAAGACAGAAGACCTAGTGTTGTTTTCACCTGAAGTGACTAGCTGCTCTCCACATTTGGTCGGCTTCTAGAATGGTCCATGTCAGATCATCAGGTGAATGTCCGAGGTTACAGAAGTGGTTGCACATCTTAGTGGTGTTGCTTCTGAAACGGATAGTGGCCCAGTGTTTCATGATCCTTAGCTTGACTGCCCTCTTTGTCATCCCCACATAGTGGAGGTCGCAGGGACATGTGATCAGATATACACAGTTTCTTGTGTTGCAGTTATTGTGACTCTTCTGTGTCCAAGTGAAGTGTTGACTCAGTTTAATCTCCTTGGACTGTTACGTCAATGGACACACATTACAGGACCCACAAGCGCAGTGTCCTGTCACTGGTGAAAGGGCCCATAAGATGTTCTGTGTCTTGGTCTGTCTCATCTTTGGTGTAGTGTGCTCCAGGTCTTTCAAGTTCCAACAAACTTGTCCAAGTTTGTATAGTATAAATGTTGTGTTCTTACTCTGACATCAAATCAAAAATTGTTTTCAAAAATACTTGAAATAAAAGGTAAATAACTATACCAAACATATCGAATTAGGATTGATGTGTTGCTCACCAGTAAGAGCTAATAAACAAGGTGGGGCGGCATTTTTTTGTGTTAAATACGTATTTATAAGGTCCAGCCATCCCCACAGTCCTATGGGCCTAACTCCTTCATACTAAAAAAAAAAAAAAAAGTTCCTCGAAGTATGGCATGTAAAGGCAGGCCAGGCTCAGGGCAAATGTACTGTTCATTGATGTATCTTGTACCGGATGAACTTGAAGAAGTTGTTCTTAAGTGCCATTGTGGCACACTAAATAATGAACTTGATGGGTGTCACAGCGGTCCATGTCTCTACTGTCAGGCAAGGCTCGATGACCTCGATGCTGGAATCTTATGGGATGTTGGTTTATAATGCCTCCACATCCTGGGTCATCAGAAGGTCAATTTTATGTTGGTTCTTGTCATCCAACAACAGATTCAGTATGCCTCTTGTGTCCTTGAGAAATGAAGGAGTTTTCTCGACCAGTGGTTGGAGGTAGGGGTCTCAGAATCTCCTCAGAGATTCTAGCTAGGATCTGATGCCAGAGACAATGGGTTTTACTGGTGGAGGTTTGATACCCTTGCTTATTTTAGGCAATCAAGATGTAGAAATATGGAGTTTTAGGGGATGTATTCAGCAGGAACTCCACTTCATGTTGAGTAATCCAGTTGTGTTCCATTGCACAACAATGGATTGTATGCAATTCAAGAAGGTGCTGGTTGGATCTGAGTTCATTAGGCAGTAGTATCTTATATCTGCTAATTGACATGAGCATTTTTGGTCTTGATCCTAAGAGTTCATAATCATGATTGTGCACCCCATGTCCTCTGGTTTGATTATGAATGCAGGGTCGTCGGTCAAGGCGATAATAGCTTTATATTCTTATGTAGTAAGATTATCATGAGGCCTTGGTGTCCAGATCTGTGCAGTTTCTCTTAGAATATCTTTTTAGAAAGTAAGGACCTCTCTCTGTGTCATTTGGCAGTGGGAGTAAACCTTGATGGTGGCCTCCGGCCAGAATCTTCTTTGTCCGGGATTGTATTGTCTTGAAAAACAGATTTTTGTGAAAAAAACTGTTGAAGGTCGCTATTGAGTCTGAATTGGTCTTCCAGTGGGGTAGGCACAAAACCGAGGCCTTTCTTAAGGACCGTCTTCTCATCTTCCATCAAGGTCATTTTGGAGAGATTGACAATAAGTTTTTCTCAGCTGTCTAGCCCCCTGGTATGTCCTTGGGTGTACTGTTGTTGCCAGTGTACCTGTTGTTTCCTCTTCTTCTTCTCCCTCTGCCACTGCCTAAAAATGGTTGGGGAAAGTGTTGTTGGTCGAAGGGTTGGGATGGCTTGGTGGGCATCTGGAATCTGGGGTGCCACATATGTATAGGTCCATGAAAACTGGGCATCTGGTACCCATAAATGGGTGGTTGGGGGATCAGTCCCCGATAGCTATTGTTACTTCTCCAGCTAGCGTTGCTTGAATTGCTGCTTGCCGAGTAGTATGTCTTGCTGGATAAGTTCAAGCCATCATTTGATGAGACATCACCACCGGGCGACAAAAAATCTTCCTTTGTCTAGGTAAATGAGTTCTTTAATCAAACCTCTTGATGTCTTTCTGGAGTTTCAATATATTTAGTTGTATAAGGTAGTCTTTATGCTAATTCATCTGAGTATTGATCTCAGCAAGTGGTGATTTGAATGCTAAGATGCTGATCCCAGTCTTCAAGGCATTTTAAGCAATGTTGATCCTGATGATTAGTATGTCTGACAGGCCTTTGGCAGTGTTGATAATGGGGACAAGCCAGTCACGTGCGCATTTCCAAGCAGTCTGGATCCATTCCCGCCTGAATATCATATCCTCCAAAAACAGGCATAGCCCCCCTCTTCTTTCTGTTTTAAACTCATGAGGAACCTGCCATTGTAGGCAGCTGGTGCCCGTGATTGCATGTGCCACCTGCCAAAGCTGGCTTGTGCATGCGCACAGACACATGTATTAGTTAAACGCAGGTCCAGTCTGCTATGCAGACACAGTGCACTTGCACTAGCAGTACTGGGAACTATAGGTCCCTCCTGCCATCGGTGTGTGCAAAAGCACATGTGCGCCCAGGTAGTGAGGGCTACCTATGTGTGTTTTCACTTGCTAGGAGTCTGGCTCTTCTCATAGGTTAACATAGGGAAGTGGTTGACTTTACTTTGGACTGTCATAGTGGCTTGCAGTGGAGCAGTCTCATGGTGTTTCATATTAATGGATTTGCAGTGCCAAACTCTTTCCATTGGTTAAAGGGGTTTTGGCATAACTCGCTTAGAAATGCCACTAACAGAATAGGGACATTTCTATGCTCCATGAGTCCTGGGGACTGCAGCATCTGGCCCCAGTGGACACCAAAGGCCGGGAAGCACATCTGTGCATACCCCAATTGACAGCCATAAACCATGAGCATCACATGGGAATGGCAGACCTCTGCCATTTGTGGGCCAAATGGGATAGATTGAAGATAAATGTTATGACACTTAGCCTCAATGGGTTGGATCATGGCCTCACTAAAGATTGAAATCTGCATTTCAAGGTCCCATGGCAGACAGGCCTACAATTAAGGGGCGACATCTTTGGTTCTATGAGAAAACCCCCTAAACCACCCCGACTTCAAAGACACACAACAGTAAACTATGGGTGCCTTCCTTCAGCAAAGGGTGAGATATGCTTGTGGGAGTATGGGACCGGGATTCTGGACTGCGTGGTGCACATTGTCAGAGGACACGATATTGTGTTCATGGAGGATCACTGTCCGAATACAGGCTGGCCTGGGCCGAGTACCTACTGAAGTGTGGCACCTTGAAATGTGCTTTCCAAGGGCCAACTGCAGGCCTCCTGTTCTCTCATAGATCTCAGAGGCATCAAAGATCAACCGCAAGGGACCTACACCATCAACCTGTGACATCTGGAGAGTGGTGCACTCTCAAGTGCCCACCTCGGCTACAGGTAGCGTGGGGCGAGCGTGGAACTAAGGCGTGTGTCTGGAGGTCAGATTGTCTAGTGCTTAACCCCCAAAATCGGCCTGATCTAAGATGGGTGGTTTCTGTACTGCGGGGACCACAACCCTCATAAGTGTCCCGTGGTGGTGAACTGATTCACCAGTTTCGGGACCCCACATAACCCATTTTGTCGATCGTGCCGCATTTCTCTCGTGCAGTGTGGTGTTCGATTCACAGGGTTTGACCCTCAGAGGTGGGGGTGTACCTGGAGTTCTGGCTCATTCTACCTCATGTGGCTCTGCTGACATTGCGCCTGTGTGTGTAACAGGACTGGTCTTATGCAACATGTATCATCGGGCAATGGACATTGTCTCTTATTTCCAGAGAGGTGCAGAATTGCAACTCATCGTCTGAAGTGCTTGGTGCGACTCTCTGCTATGCACACCAAACACTGTGCCTGATCGCCTAGGCATGACCTGGATCATCGTGTACCGATTGGGGTGCCTCATCCTATTGAGAGACTCCCCTGTGTTACTCCCCATTCACCGGTTGTTCCCTTGCTGACCCCCATCACAGCGTACCAACTGCCTTCTCCATGCCTGGCCCCTCCTGAAGACATCTTGGAGATTGACTGGGTTGAGCAAACGCTTCCAAAATAGTTTGGAAGCGGGTCAAGAGACTGCATGACTGTTTGGAGACCTGTGGGTGAGCTTCTTAAGTGGCTGCTACCTCTCCATTGTTTACGTCTACCTCCTAATTAATACTACTACATATTCTCACTTGCCTTCCGAAGACCCAGACTAAGTAAGACTTCGGTCGTGTACTGCACGCACCCAGAGCAAGTGTGACTTCGCCCGCGAGCAGCCCAGTGTCCGGGAGGTGGGGTTGGTTATCTTCCATCCGGGGGTATAGGACAATTGGGGTGAATTAGAGGATGGACAAAGGCTGGGGACATGGAGTCTGCAGAGGGTAAACCATTGACCTGCTGGGTACCAGTGGCACTGCATTAGGTTACGGAGTATGTATGTGTGTGTAAGAGCATGCGGTACGGACTGGTTGATACCGGTTGCACCGCGGAGTGGTGCGGAGTGTGTGTGTGTGTGAGTGGGAGTGATCAAGTGTGAACTTCCTGTGATACAGGACACTGGCTGGCGGTGCTGCATTATTCGTTGATTGTTGCTAAATGCACAATGCCTTTTGACATTGGGTTTTCCAGCATGACTCCAGCCCGCGATGCTGCTAAAAAGTCTATTTCCATGTACGTCCATAGTTCTGATATCGTGCCCTGCATAAGGGTGTTCTCTCTCTTATGGGGAGTGAGGGGGTTAGATTAGGAATTGTCCACAGTGTGCATAATATTGATATCATAACAATATGCGTGGGCCTAGTACTGCTAGTAACATTTCCAAAGTGTTTTATGCCCAAAAGTATATAATGGTCATGTTATAATGATTGAATATGTGTGTTAAATACATTTATTTTACATACATCCTGTGTGAAGTCTCTTTTGTGATACTCAGTGTATTTATTGCAAGTGACAGCTGTGTCTTTGCCTCGGTAGTCAGCCTGACTGCTCAGAGTCAAGCTACCCAAGGGTGAGCACATGTTACATAGCAAGTGTAATCACCTGCCCTTGATGGGAGCAGTAGTTCTGCCTGGCTGTGGGTATCCCTTCAGGTAACCAGACACTGCAGGTTCCAACAGCTACTGACAGAGATCTTTAAAAATGAGTATAAGTGATCTGACATCTGAAAAGCAGCCCCTGCAGATTTCAGTACAAAACACTCTAGAAACAGCTTTTACAAAGCTATTTCAAGATGACATCCCTTTTTGCCAATTCCACCTGTGAAATGACAGTGAGCTCAGGAAATAGCTTTAATTCCATCTTCAGAAAGATGCTCCGGTCTGACTGTTGACAAAAGGTACATTTGAGTCTGCTCATCAGTCTTTTGTATACTTATTTGATGCTGCTCAGGTCTTGGAATATTGAGCTAAGTGGGTTAATGCACCTGTTTTGGGGAAGTGTGCCTGACTCCTAATGCATCTTCTATTCCTCTTGAAATAGAATACATAAGTGCTAATCAGTTGACAATAATACTGCCTGCAAAATATAGTACCAGGATTCTGCACTATCCTAAACCATAATAAAATAGTTGTTGTTATCATGGCACTTTGAGCAGTTCTCATATGAGCTGACTGGGCTACATCCATGCAGGACGCAATCAGGCCTAAATAATAGTCAAAAAGATAGTTGCCTTAAAAAGCATTGCAACAAATGGTATACTAGCATGAAACGGATACAAGAATCCACTCAAGCTCCAGAACACATAGAATGGGTCGTCGATGGGTAATGTTCTGAAGAGAGGTCACTCCAACTGAAGCAGAGGGTGTGTCTCCTAATACGATGTGTTATAGTAACAACCGCAACGCTTTGAGATCTGTTCTGAAGCTCCTAGCACACAAAGTGTCAAATCCATGAACATATAAAAGTTAATTTTAAAAACTGCAGGGGAATGTACATTTTTAAATGCAACATTTGCTACAAATGTCTCAAAATTCCTTTGAGAAGAATGACTGTATTCTCTCTAACGGTTGCTCCTAAATGTGTATACTACTTATAACAATGAGCCTTGCCTCAGAGGAGACAGAGATGACCTTTAATGGGGCGCAAGAGAGAAACCAGGCAGACAACATGGTTACCAGTTCGTTACTGTAGCACTGGAACAAGCAATGCACAAGATAGCGTTTGCATTGTGCAACCCACACCTTTGCATTTGTAACCTATTATACCTAATATCAGAGCTATGCTGCTTTCGATCAGAGCCACTGGATTGATGTGAATGTGCGGCCACAGTGTTTGTTGTGCTATTGTAGATTTTCTGGATTTAGCACATAATCCATCGCCTATCATCAAATTTGCTGATTTTAACAAACAAAAAAATCGTTTCTAGCGCAAATGGTTCAAAAGTTACTAAAAACCCAGCAACACGTGTTGCTGTGCAGTGAAAGGACCTTCCCAAAGGTTATCTGGTAAAATGTATTTTGCTTACTGCTATTTTTGAGTGTAAAACTGGTACTGAGGTACAACCAATGCCCAGACAGTGTTAACAAGTGTAAACATGATGAAGTAATACTATCACAAAATGTGACACATTATGTCGCATAATATGCTTATTCCTGGTGCATAATTTACTCAACTCTGTCGCATTATTGCAGTGACCCTGCTTTTTACCGACCCAGGCATAGTTTAACAGTACAATAGGATTTCTTAAGCATTTTGCTGCCAAACCACCTCTTTGAAGTGGCAGGACACAGCAATGCAATGCCTACACAAGGGGGGTGCAGGTGGACTGCCTCTGCATAGACCTCCTCTGGAGAAAACCCACATAAGACATAAATTGATCACAGAAGTGTTTGCTTTATGTGGCAGAGGTATGCCTCTAGTAACTTATAAGTTATATCAGGTTTCACAGAGCTGAGCTATCACTTAGTGTCTACCCATAGGTCAGGAACCAGGCAACTGAGCTTCTTCTTATTTGACAATGCTCCATCAGCAAAGGAAAAGAGCGACAAGCCACCATTTCTGCTCGATTTATTCTAAAATTGCCACAGGCCCTGTGCATAGTGCCTGAAGGCATTTACTAACTATACAGAAAACCTATACATACATGATATGAGTTGAGGTTAGTTGTTACTTAAGAAGCAAAATGAATGCCCTCAGGCATCCTAGCACTGAACTACCAGCCAAAAGAATACAAAGGTAATCAAGAAAATATATTAATTTTAAGAGCCTTCCTAAACATAGAACCGTCCTATATTTTTCACAGACCAAGAAGGAGTGCGTTCAATATAAAGGAAGCAACAAAAGAGAAGCAACAAAACAGTGCTAGGGTATGGTCAATACGGTAAACATCCTTTACAACGAAACTTTTTCCACTCACTACCTTTACAATGCAGGAATTACAACGCAAGTTGTTACAGCGACTTGCGCTGGAGGGCGCTGTAGGATAGGGAATAGTTTAATTTACTATCCAAAACCTTCCCTACTATCCACGAGGACTGGAGTTGGAATAGTAAATTAAACTATTCACTATCCAGCGCCCCCCAATGCAAGTCGTTGTAACGACTTGCGTTGTAAAACCTGCATTGTAAAGGCATACATCCGGTGAATACAGGCATTGAAAACTGAGCATAGCACCCCACACACAGAAAGAAAGCTCCCTGTGTGTCAGGCCATCAATGTTTTGTATTGAGTAAACAGAGGTTTTTTTAATACACAGGAGTTATTTTGAGAGGATGCTATACAAATGGTGTCCTACAGAGCTCTGAATGCAGAGCTGCAGTGGCGGCCCTTGGAGCACAGAAATCCCTGCCAGGCAAGTCGGGATCTCTAAATAAGGCAAAGGGTCCTCTGCCTGAGCGGTGGAGGTCGTAGGCTAATGTTCCCTGGCAGATCACCCCCCTGCCACCAGGTACTAAATGCCCCTCTGGTCTACAAGGTTATAAAAGACAGGGCAGTTAACAAATTTAGCAAGTCTGGTGGACTATGGTAGCATCAACATCTATGCATAATCTTGGTTATCAAATCAGCTATCCTCTATGATGTTATCATAGTGCAAGAGCAAAGACAGAGCTGGCCACTGCAGCAAAATTGACTGAACAGGTGGGTTCAGTCACACTCCAGAAACATACTGTACCTGCCTGACTGACTTATCTGCTGCCTCGGTCCTCCGAGCAGGCCAAGCCCTTTCAAACACTACGTACACGGTTGCACCAGACTCAGGCCCCCACCTCTCGCCTTGTCCTACTCGCTCTCTTCTCTTTGTGTCCTTTACTCTTGCCTTCTTTTCCCTTTCTTCTCTGCCTCCTTGCATGTTGTATGCCTCTCTGGGCGCTCTTTTGTCACCTTTTGCATGTTTGCAGCTTGTTTACCTATTTGTGTTCTCTTTTGTCACCCTTTGCATTTGCATGCCTCTCTTTGCATTCCGTTGCACCTTCTGCATCTTGCGCAATTTCTTCTCATGCTACCTGCTTTTCTCTCCCTGCTCGTCACTCACTCCTCCTGTGCCGCTTTGAACCACATTCACTCTGCTCACTCTCTCGATCACACTTTTTGCCCTGATCTTCTTGCAGCACTCTGCCTTTTTTGAAGATGTTTGCCTCCTACTTGCCTCTTTCTGACTCTGATGCTTATTGTTCTTGTTGTCTCTTTTTTTACCTCCTGTTTCCTTTTTCTGCCTTTGTTTTCCTTCTTTTTGTGCTTTTTGTCTCCAGTAATACACACATGCACCTCTGCTTCACACCTCTGGTGTTGTTCTCCCACCAGCCACTCCTGACATGACCAGCCCCACCCACTGCCCCAGGATCTCCTCCTCCACCCTACCCTCACAGACCTTCTTAATGGAGGCCACGCCATAGACGTGCGCCGAAGGCAGGCCAAAGGCAGGCTCATTTGTGCACATCGGAGCCCCATAGGTGCCCAGCACCAGGAAATCAGGCCTCTCTCCCACTCACCACAAACACAGATGCTACCTGGCCACTGGACGCCCTTGAGCTCACTGCTACTATGCCCGACCTCGTCTGCAGACATCGCAGTAGCGATCCCCTTTGGCTGCAAGTTCACAAGCAGGACAGACCTAGCAGGACTAGCCATACTGTATAAAGAATTCATTCACTGTTTCACCACCTCAGCAAACTCAAGCAACCTCCTGGAACACTAGGCTTTTAGGCTTCACATCTCCAGCAAAACCACTATGGGAGGGAGCTCTGCTCTACTAGCCTCCTGGCCCGATATGCAACTTTGGATATATTATCACAGATTTCATTGCCCCACTGGTGCTCGACTACAGCTCCTTTATACTCCTCGGCGACTTCTATTTCCATCTAGAAGACCACAGCGACCAAAACACCAACAACCTCCTGGAAGACCAAAATACATTTAGAATCACCCGACGGGTAAAAGACCCCACTCACACACCTGGGTAACTCCTCAACCCTGTCTTCGCCAGCTTTTTATGCTCCACGGTGACAACCTGATCCTCCTCACTTGGTCCTACCACTGCCTTGTCGGCTTCGGCCTGCACACTTCCCACCATCATGGAACAGCACACCTGGCACAAATGGAACTGGATACCTGAGGAAACTTGGCCCTCAGAAATCCATACCTTTTGCACCAAGATTTCTCATGATCAAACATGAACTTCATCGCCTGGATAGCTTGTGGTGCAGACTCTCTGGCCTGTCACGACCTTTAATCTTCTTATGAGTTCTGGCGTGTTGGAGAGGTTCTCGACTTTGGTTCTTGAGGGTTCTGGTCTGTCCGAGGTAAGGGCGTCTCTTTCTGGCAGCCACAGTGCCGCTGACAAAGAAAATCCAGAGCAGACTGTGCCTTCCAAAATGAGTCCCAAGAGGAAAAAACCCTGTAGGGAAAAACCTATGTTGAAGGTGGAGACTCCAGGAACAGAAAGGAAGGAAAGAACCCACAAAGAAGAGCAAACACCAGCACGGAGTGGAGAATAGAACGCAAGAATTCCATATAGGAGTGGAAGGTTAAAAGGAATCCAAACTGTAACAGGAAGCTCCAACCGGAAACAAAAGTGTGCCAACAGGAAGCAAAAATACAACAAGCAGGAGCAAATGTCACCAACAAGAGAGAGGACACACCAGCAGGAACAAGGAGTGTTGCAACACAAGGCAATGAAGGATTCAACCCCGTAAATACCCATAGGCAGGAAGTGATGGAACAGGAAATAAGCAGTTGCTATCTTGGATAGGGAAAAGGAAATGTAAGAAATAGGAAAGGTTGCCATCTTGGAAAGGGTAAAAGAAAGAACCTTACCAAGGCCCTCTGGGAAACAGGACTGAGGACACATGGGAAGAAGAAGTAACTTCATTGGCTTCCTATTACACAGCGCATACTTTTCAAAGCTGCCTGCATGACGTTTAAGTCCCTCCATGCACGCAGCCCCAAATTCATTCAAGAACTCTTGCCCAAGTATACTCCTCCGCGCAACCAGCGGTCTGCATCACCAATTCTCTTCCCTGTCCCTCGTTATACATTCCAACGTAAGGGAGGACGTAGGTTTGCAACTCTTGCCCCTAAACTGTGGAACTCCCTCACCTTGGAAATTCGCTCCTGTGTCACTATTCTCCAGTTTAGGCGACTTCTCAAGACATGGCTGTTCGTCCATGCATTGGCTTAGTACTTCTTCAGCCTTTGAGTGGTAGTTTTCCAGAGTATATCGGTTAGCGCCATGAAACCCTGAGGTTCTGTGATTCTGGGACCGGACTCATTTGCCTGAAGTTGTTCGTGACGCCATTTTGTGGTGCCCTCACGTAGGCCTGTGGAGGTAACCAAACGAACAAAGTTGCATGGGCTTCGCTGTTCATGTACGCATTAACTAGGCCTTTTCTGACTTGTGAGTGAACTGCAGGACGCTGACACCGTCACCTGAAACTGACCCTTTGCAAGGCCAATTTCTCTAGCTGATCGTGGTCTGAGATTGCCAATCAATGTTCAGGATATCGTTAACTTTAAGTTCCTTGCACATATCTTATCCTATCCAGCATCTGAATTGTTTCTTTTCTTACGACTTTTCATTACATGGGTAGTGCTTTCAATTATGGGTTTGTCCGTCTTGTGGAAATTGAATTTGGGACATTCCTAATAATTAACTTGTGGGTTGGTACAGTGTAAGTTGAGCTTTTTGCAATGTGATAATGTGTGGTAAAATGTATTTCATTCGTCAGTATTTGTCGCAGTGGGTGTGCATTCATAATGAGTGAAATATGTATAAAGAGTGATGTCTTGCTCTACAAAAATTGAGCAGTCTCCTGAGTTGTACACTGTGTTGTATTGCTGGGATTACTGTTACTAGCTGCAGCTAATACATTTGATCTCTGATGCCACCCAGAAGTATTCCGTGTGTCTGTATACCAAGACAGGTGAACTCGAAGACTTTGGGCGTGCCCCTGGCGCCGCTGGGTTCTAAAACCCAGTTCTTCAGTTGGCGCCCAACGTGGGGCGGCTTCAGCGGTACCGGTCCAAGCCCGAGGATCGTGAGGAGCCACGTGAGGAAATTCTGGAGGAAGGCCTCCACTTCATCGACCCCTGCATGTCGACGTGGACCAAAGGTTTTTTCTGCGAGGCTTCCTGCTTTCCGATGGCTACGAAGGACTGCTGCCCTGACTGTCACCCTGTCTTGGACCCTTGATTGATCCTTTGTAAAGCGATAGACGGTCTTCTGGTGGCGTGACAGATATTTTGGTTAAGTATAAGTGGGTCCCTCCCACGACTTTGTTTTGGTTCTTGGTTTTGATTCGGTTGTTCCAATAATCGAAGCCGAGGGGCTCGTATATTTACGAGTTTATCGATAGTTGATAACCCCTTGAAGTTTGAAGCTAGATTAGTGAGCTATAAGATGCCTGGTCTTAGTAAAATTAGGAAATGGTTTAGTTGTGGTTGCAACAGGGATTCCCGATTGGAGGATTCGTGTCCGATACCTCCGGTTGGAACTCCAACTTATGAGCTCTATTCAAAACACGGAGTGGGTCCTATCACTCATAACAAAGTGTGGGTTCGCTATACAAAGAAAGATGGTGTTTTACGATGGCCCCAACATGGTAGTTTCGAATTAAATATTTTAGATAATCTGGAAGTTGCGCTATTTAGGAAGAAAGCCCGGCCGGCGATGTTTGACTCTTTCCGCCTTTGGCGTAAGGAAGCCAAACAGCGAGAAATTAAGCAAGCAAAGAGAGATAGGAAAGATAAGAATCTGTCAGTATTACAAGCTGCTAGGCAGTTTAAGGAAGATGAGGAAGATCGTGCGAGTGAAGTGTCAGATAGACGAAGTTGCATGGCCATCGATAAATGTTATCCGGCCTTGCTGTCTTCTCCTCCAAAAGTGACTGAACACCCTGAAAAAGATCCTTTGATATCTCATTTAATGAGATTACCACCCCCTTATGTGCAGGGTGCTACTGCACCTCCATTACCTCCGGTTGTTGCACCCCCTGCTGTTGTTCAGCCACCCATTGCTTCACAGATGGTCTCCCTCCTATGGCGCAGCCCCCTCTAGGGCCGCCAGCTTTGTCACCAGCATTGCCTCAAACTCCTTTGCCTTCTATTCCTGTATCTCCGACTCCTGCTACTCTTGTCCCTACGCCTCTTTTGCCTCAAAATACTCTTTCTCCTGTTCTTATGGCTAATTCTTCTCCTTCTGCTCGAAAACGAATGACTGAGATTGTTGCTAGTCTTTTGTCTCCACTCTTTGGGTCACTGAATACGACCCCTGTTTCAGAATGTAGACAGAGTCGAAGTCAGTTTCCTAGTCCCGAAGAGCGGGCAGTGTTGGATCTTTTGGCTCATAGATGGGTTTTAAATGCTTCCAGGTATAATTTACAAGCGGTCATGGATGTTTTCTTTCAGTGGGAACCGCCGAAGCAAAGGTATGTCTTTGATGTAATGTGTACTTTTCTTCGTCAGGAATGGGAAAATAATGAGTTGGGTCCGATTCCGCAGGAAGTGCTTGATGGTCAGTCAGAATTTGCTAAAGGGACGAAAGTGGAGTCTGATGTTACAGACGCCGTAGAGACGATACTTGTTTTTAGGTCTAGGCTACCGCCTCAGACATTGTACGAACCTGATTCCTTTCTTAGGAGGAAAGTGAAGCAGTATCCTATGAGAGAGGTTCCTCCTGTATGGAGAGAAGCAGTTGCTGCTAATGTTAATCACGGTATTCAAGCCGAACTGGCTCATTTTCAGCGCGTGTGGGTACATGTCCCTTGGAAAAGAGCAGAGGTCTTGGCTTTTAAGCAGACCCTACCTGACCCCCGTAAGAATCCTGCTGGTTATTACAAGGAGTTGTCTCAGACAGTTGATGCATGTATTATAAATTTAACTGACATAGATATGTTGATGGGTAATGTAGTTCCTCAACCTTTGTGGGCGAAGATTCGTCATGAGGATCATGCACCAGAGTTAGGAGATATGTGGGTTAATATTGCTGCTGCAGATGGTGGGCAGGTAGGAGGTGCCAAACCTGAACCCTTAGTTGCCGAATTACCTGGTAGGATTGTTAATTTGATGAAAACTATGATGCCTCCTTTGCGAGTGAATTGGGATAAGTTAGCAGCATGCAAACAAAAGAAAGACGAGAGTGAGTCAGATTTCTTCACTGGGTTTGAGGAGACGTTCATCCATCATAGTGGTCAGGACATGAGCACTGAAGGTGGTCAAAGGTTGTTCGTGGACAAATTTGTCTTTAATTTGCTTCCCAAACTTTCTAATAAGTTAAAGGACTCTGAAAGTTCATGGGCTGTTTCTTCGTCTGCCCAGATATTGGCTACTGCACAATAGATTGAGAATAGGGATAAAGATGAGAAGGATAAAGTAGAGAAGAAGACTAGAGACCTAAAGACGAAAGTTCTTTTACAGCAAGCTTATCTGCCTCGTCCAAATCAGCCTCAGTTTCAGCAACCCCCACAGTTTCAGAGATTGCTGCAGAAGCCCGAGTTTTTCGCTCCGCGATTTCTGCCAGGCCCTAATCAGTGTGCTTATTGCAGAGAAGAAGGTCACTTTAAGCATAGTTGTCCGATTTTGCTAGAGCGTGCGAGTGGTGTATCCGATCAGAGAGGTCGTGGTGATTTCCAACAAGCTCCTAGGGGTAGAGGACGTGGTGTGTTTCCCCTGAATGAGCGTTCCTTTCCCCCTCAGAATTCTACGAATTATTTTGACAGACAGAATGTTCCGACTGTTCAGTCTGCTCAGTACTACGTTGATGACTATTGTGTCAAGAGTGAGAGTGCTGGTTATAATGATAGTTAGGATAGCCATGGGCAAAGTGAGGGAGTAGTGTCAGTTCCAGTAGACCAGAGTGGACCTTATGTTGAAGTGATTACATCAGGTGTGGCAGAACCTTTTCTTATGGATACTGGTGCGACGAAGAGTTCTATTATGCACTCTAAACTTCCTGGCGCACCTTTGTCTGGCTTGACCAATGTTTCAGTAGGATTTTCTGGCGCCCCAGTTCATAATCCAGTTTCTAGTCCTTTGCCCCTTTCTATTGGTCCTTGTGAATTGGAAGCTCCCCTTATTGTAACGACTGGTTGTGGTGAGAATTTGTTGGGTTTGGACTTGTTGAAAAGATTGCATGCGACATTACATTGTTCTCCTTCGGGAGTCCATCTTACAGTGGGTTAGAAAGTGATTTCCCCGATATATTTGTCTAAAGATTCTCTTCCACTGGAATTGCGTTCTCTTCCTGATACACTTTGGGCTACAGGCCCCAATGATGTTGGTCTCTTGCAGATTCCACCTTATGTTGTTACCCTTAAATCAAATGCTAGGCTACCTCGTATTCCACAATATAAAATATCTAGTGATGGCGAGAGAGCTCTTTTAGCGATTATCTATGATTTGGTTGAGAAGGGTGTAGTTGAAGAAACAAGAGGTAATGTGTGTAACAGTTCTGTTTTGCCTGTCCTTAAGCGTACTGATGCTTCTCAGACACCTGTGTATCGGTTTGTGATCGATCTTCGAAAGGTTAATAAGATTGCGGTGCCACAGTTTCCTGTCGTTCCGGATATCACTGCGTTGTTGACTTTGATCCCTGCTTCAGCTGCTTGGTTTTCAGTTATCGACTTGAAGAACGCTTTCTTTAGTATTCCAATTGCTGAGGAAAGTAGAGATATTTTTGGCTTCTCTTTAGGAGGTCGAAGCTTCCGGTTTAAACATGCTCCTCAAGGTTATTGTGAAAGTTCCTCCATCTATAGTCAGGCTTTGAAAACTCAGCTTGATACTCTTGTGTTGCCTTCTGGTGCTACTCTTATCCAGTATGTTGATGATCTGCTGGTTGCTGCTGATGATGAAGAGATTTGTAAAGAGGCTACTCTTTCTTTGTTACGACATTTGTTTGACCTTCATCATAAAGTGTCACCTTCAAAGTTACAGTATTGCCGCCAAGAAGTGACCTACTTAGGTCATCTCTTGTCGAAGGAGGGAAGACGATTGACCCCAGAGCGAATTCAATCGATTGCCCAAATGAGTGTGCCATCCACACAGAGAGAAGTGCGCGCCTTTTTAGGTATTACTTCGTATTGTAGACAGTGGATCCCGAATTTTTCTCTGTTAGCAAAACCTCTGTTGGCATTGACTCTTAAAGATACTCCGTATCCTCTCCCTTGGTCTGACGAATGTCAGAAAAGTTTTTCTGACTTACGTGATGCATTGTGTTCTGCTCCGGTGTTCGGTACCCCGGACTACAGTAAACCTTTTACACTGTATGTACACGAGAGAGAAGGTTGTGCATTGTCAGTGTTGACGCAACAATTTGGAGACAAGCAGCGCCCATGCGCGTATTTTTCAGCTACGTTAGATCCGGTAGCTAGGGCGTTGCCGAGTTGTTTGATAGCTACAGCGGCAGTGGCTGTTTCTATCCGACAGTCTGCTGGCTTGGTATTGGATAATACGTTGATTGTGATGGTCCACATGCAGTGGATACCTTATTGAACAGGACCAAGACACAGCACCTTACTAGTGCGTGTTTGTCAGGTTATGAGTTGACGCTTTTGGCTAGTCATGTGCACATCAAAAGGTGCAATGTGTTGAATCCAGGTACGTTGTTGCCGATTTCTGTAGAGACAGATGTTCAGGAACAGCATGATTGTTTTCTCCGGACAGAGGAGGAAACAAAGGCTAGAGTTGATTTAAAATATACTCCTCTTTCGAATCCTGATGGTACTCTATGGGTAGATGGTTCGTGCTTTAAGCTTCCGAATGGAGAAACGACTGCAGCATATGCCGTCACAACTTTACATACAGTTGTTGAAACAGCACGTATAGCACAGAATTCAGCGCAAGCAGCAGAGTTAATAGCATTGACTCGAGCGTGTGTGTTGTCAGAAGGAAAGCGAGTGAATGTTTATACTGATAGCCAGTATGCGTTTGGTGTTGCCCATAGTTTTGGCCGTTTGTGGAGAGAGAGAGGATTTCTTACTTCCCATGGTACGAAAATTCAGCATGGGCAATTGGTGAATGAACTTCTTGAATCACTTACTTTGCCAAAGCAGATTGCAATTGTGAAGTGTAGTGCGCATAAGAAGGTTGTGGATGATGTGGGCAGAGGAAATGTGTTTGCGGATGAGGTTGCGAAAGACATGATGAGTCGAATGTATGTTGCGGGCCCTGCTAATTGGATTATGGCAGGTGGAATGTGTGAAGACACAATAGAAAGTGTGAAGTCGATTCAGGCTGAGGCTACGGAAAAAGAAGTGAGTGTGTGGAGAGAAAATACGGGTATGTTGGATTCGACAGGTTGTTGAGTTGAGTTGTCGGAGCAGCAGCGATGGTTGTTGCCTGATGCGTATGTGCTCCCAGTGGTTACTATGGCTCATGGAATGGCTCACATTAGTTCGAAGGGGATATGCAAGTTGTTGGCTCCAGTATGGCAGAATGCTGGAATTCCTAAATGTGCTGAGAATGTGGTGAAGCACTGTATGCTTTGTTTGATGTATAATCCTGAAAAGGGAACTCCAACTCCAGCTGGTCATTTTGCTCTTCCAACGTATCCGTTTGAAGTGATACAGCTAGATTACATTCACATGGAAAGATGTAACAATTTGAAGTATGTCCTTGTGGTTGTTTGCGCCTTTTCCAGATGGATAGAGGTCTATCCCCCTAAAGGATAATACTGCCTTGTCTACAGCCAAGGTTTTGCTCAAAGAGTACTTCCCTAGGTATGGTTTGCCGAGAATTTATGGAGCGACAATGAAAGTGAATTTGTGGGCCAGATCATGAAGAAAGTGTGTGCGGGTTTGGGTATCAATCTGAAATTCCATGCTGCGAATCACCCCCAGTCCGCTGGACTTGTCGAGTGCTATAATGGCACTCTGAAACTGAAGTTAGCTAAAATACAAGCGAGCTCTGGTCTTACATGGCCAGATGCCTTACCATTGGTCCTTTTGTCAACAAGGACGACAGTACATTCTCGTGTGGGACTTAGCCCATATGAAATTGTTTTTGGTTGTCTGGCCAATGTTTGGAGTGTCCCAAGGCCCAAAAAGTACAGTGACATTGAGTACCCTATGTTGGTGGATTACTTACATGACTTGACTGCTAAATTACGTGTTCTCCACCAACAGGTCTATGACAGTTTGCCGTTATAAAACAGGGGCTAACCCAATTGTAGTCAAAGGACCTGGGTATCAAGTGTTATAGTCAACAGTTGGTCCTAGACAACAATTCAACATACAAATCAATTTTTATAGTAGTCTGCTACGAATAATTTCCTTTAGTCACCTTTGGATTAAATCACTATGATTAATACAGAACAATACATGATAGATATAATAGCCCCAAGATTAATCAATTGGTACAAGATAACCACACCTGAAACCAATAAGTCTCCATAAAGTCCATGAGACTTTCTTATTTAATGTACATTTTGTAAATAGCAATTATAAAATACAATTATATACAAAAGGGGTTCCAATATCAATAAAGTGCACAGAAAAGAGTGAGAGTAAGTGCTCATGTGATTGATCAAGAGGATCAATGAAGAAGAGTGAAAATTATTTATATACAAAAATGAGCCTGCCCTAACTCAAAAGCTCGCAAAAAATGTAACTCTTTTTCGCTGGCACATGGATGATAAGTCCTCCCGTATTCCTTAATTTGCAACGATTGGTAAAGGGAAGGGGGAGAGAGGGGAAAGGGGCCGGAAAATGTAGGTGCAGGCTCCAAGGGAAAATTGTCGACGTTTCGACCCAAGGCGGAAGGGCGGGTAATTGGATTCCTCAAGGACGGGTCTTCATCAGGACGGGGCAGGGAAAGGGGGCGAAGGGTTTCTCAATGTGCACGAAGATAAAATAACCCCAAGGTCAGTGGGCACCTGTAACAACAAATGAAAATGCGGGCTAAATATCTCCAAATCATGTTCTAAACTAAAACTAAATGAAAGAAGAAGGGTGCGCACTCACCCTTGTACATAGGGTGAGTGCGCGCCCTTCTTCTTTCATTTAGTTTTCGTTTAGAACATGATTTGGAGATATTTAGCCCGCATTTTCATTTGTTGTTACAGGTGCCCACTGACCTTGGGGTTATTTTATCTTCGTGCACATTGAGAAACCCTTCGCCCCCTTTCCCTGCCCCGTCCTGATGAAGACCCGTCCTTCTTTTTTTTTTTTGTCCTCATAAATGCCACCAGAAAATGTCAACTCTAGATAGGCTTACTCTGGGCCACTGACACAAACTAGCTGTTCCCGCCCTGGAGTTTGTGGATAGCCGACAGAGATCGCCCAGAGGTAGGTTGTTTCCAAATCCAACTCCCAGTTTCGATGTAGCTTACCCCTTAGGGAGGACAGGACCACTCAACCTCTGGCATAATCATTGGACTCATTTAGGATTATTTTTCGCACCATGCCTTCAATGCGGACCAGACCTTGATAGTATTTTCTCCACCGCACATTGTGTCTAGACAACTCACTGCCATGATGTTTCTTAAGCAGTCAGCAAATTTAGGCGGGTTTACCGATTTCCACTCCCTACATATCTCCCTCCTGGCAATAACCATAACGTAAAAAATGAACTGAGAGGTACTATGTCTGATGTCATAATCCTGTGGAAGACCGAAGAGAACCAATCTGGGACTACAGATTATTGGTGATAACACAACCTCTTCCAAGAACCCACACACCTGTCTCCAGTAGCTAGCGATTTCAGGGCAGTCAACAAACATATGTCCGTCATCTGCTGCTGGAAACCCACATCTGGGACAGAAATAATTTTCTGCTGAGATCTTGGAGAGTTTCGCTGGAGTCCAATAAGCCCTGTATGCCGTGAACAGGTGGTTTCTTCTAAGGTTAGATGGTTTTATAATTTTTTGGGAAAGTGTGAAAGAATCCGTCCAGACCTTTAGCATCTCACCAGGGTCCCAAATTAAAGAATTATCCCAAACTTAATGATTTCAGCTCCCAGATTGTCTTTTGCTCCCACCAGTATGTTATACCAAAGTGCAACCTCCCCCTTCAGTCCCATCCCTCTACTGACATATTCCAAAATACGGCTATCGTCATCCTTGGCCCAACACTGCCTCCCCACCAGGAAGATAGTTGATAAAATGTAAATCTTGTAATAGAGCCTTCTGTAAGGTTTGACAGGGATTCCCAACTTAGTAGTACCGAGTTATTACAGAAGTCCCCCCACTTCATAAGACCAGCTGATCTTAGTGGGAGGGCCAGCCAATCTGATAAGCAATCTGGTGTACCCGGGGAATCCCATATTGGGGCCTGATGATGATAGTAAGGAATGTCCAGAAATCTACGTATTGATTGCCAAATAATTAAGGCTGTCCGTAGGAGCTTCAGACGTACCTTCTTAAAAAACTTCTGATCTCCAAATTTGTAAAGGAAAAAATCGGGGGCATACGGCAGGTCTAATAACATAGCCCTAAATAGTCTACCATGTGATGTAGAATCCAACTTATTTGCCAAGAGTCCGAAGTTTTTGAACTGAAAGGCGTAACAGTAAAGGAGTAAATCAGGGAGAGCCAGCCCTCCCAATTTCAATCCCCTTCTCAATTTCCTCCAGGCAATCCTAGGGGACTTAGTAGCCCAGATGAAAGAGCCGATTCTCCCTTGAAGGTTTGAAAATATCCTTTTTGTTAAAGTTTAAAGGGATTGAATTAAATAGGAAGGTTATCTTGGGCAAGATTATCATCTTTACTAGATTCACTCTTCCATAGATGTTAAGAGTTAGAGTGTTCCATCTAGTCAAAAGCTTCCTAACTTCCTTTACAACTGTTAGCCAACTAGTTTTGGAGACTTCTTCTATGTTGTTAGTAAGATAAATCCCCAGATACCTAATTTTTGATTTAGCTTCTGGTATCTGTGTTGGGTTGTTCCAGCTCATTATGTCGGTTTTATCTTTATTAATTCTATACCCCGACACTGTGCCAAACTCTTCGGCCAGTTCGAATAACCTGGGGATAGCCTCGACCGGGTTAGATGTATAAAGAAGAAGATCGTCGGCATAAAGAGCCGTCTTAAGCTCCAGGTTCCCAATTTTAAATGGTGTAATTACAGGATCTTGTCTCAGGGAACAAACAAAGGGTTCGATATAAATATCGAAGAGAAGAGGAGACAGTGGACATCCCTGCCTCGTTCCCCTTGAGATGTTCAACCAATCAGTCAGACTACCGTTGACCAATACTTTGGCCCGGGGACCCCTGTACAGTGTCTCAATCCCCTTGATAAATATATCTGGGAACCCGAACTGTGCCATAGTCTTCCATAGGAATGACCAATTCACTTGATCGAACGCTTTTGCTGCGTCGATCGCGACGATGGCTAGCGGCAACCCCCTCTCTGTTGCTATGTCTATAGCTCCTATGACTTGGAACATAACCGTTGGCGACCCGGTATAAACCCCCTCTGATCTGGGTGAATTATAGACTTAATTATTTTCGCCAGCCTAGATGTAAGTATGCCGGAGTAAATTTTTAAGTCTGAATTGAGGAGCGAAATGGGCCGGTATGACTCTATTTTTTTCAGATCTTTATTAGGCTTTGCTATTAAAGAAATTGTGGCATCTGACCAAGAGGTTGGTGTATGTTCCCCCTTCAAGAATATTTTATTAAAGAGTCTCAGTAATGGGGCTAGGACTTCTTCAAGATTGTCTTTATATACCTCATTCGGCAATCCGTCCGGACCGGAGGCTTTATTCCTGGACATTTTTTTCAGCTGAGCCGTACCTCCCCCTCCGTAATCTCAGTGACTAAAAAAGCCTTGTCGGATTCACTCAACTGGGGTAACTCTCTCGAAGCCCACCATTTTTCCAGCTCTTCCAGCCTCGGACTATTCTCCTCTTGATACAGTTCCTCCATGAAACTTCTAGCCTCTCTCCTGATCTCTGCATCTTCTGTAAGAAGCCGCCCTGAACCTCGCTGTATCAATGAGCTAATATTATTCCTACTCCTCTCCGTTCTTGCCTTCCAGGCTAACAAAGAGCCACACTTCTCTCCATATTCGAAGTTATGGAGCTTGCTCACTTCCCACCTATCCTTACTCAACTTGTCGGCTCTAGCTTTAAAGTCTGACTGTAGCTTTAAAAGTTCTTTTTCAAGGACCAAAATTCTATTTCTGTCTTCAAGAACTGCTAGCTGCAGTTGTTGCTCCTTTTTTTTAATTAAGTCAAGCTCGTGAATATCCTTGTCTTTCCTAAATTTCCTATTTAATACCATGTATGAGCCACAAATTCCCCTTAAATAGGACTTAAGTGTGTCCCATACTGTTTGTTCTGAAGCTGTTCCATCATTAAATTGAAAAAACTCCAACAAACTCCCCCTAATTTTAGTTTTAATCTCGTCGTTTAGGAGGATAGTTCTATCTAGGGTCCACCTGTACTCTGAAGGGCTAACCTTAAAGATAATTTTTAGTTCGACTACAGAGTGATCTGACAGTCCTACTGGAATATGCGAGATTGAAACTATATCAGACAGAAATGTTTGGTCTAAAAGAAAAAAATCTATTCTGGAAAACTGACAGTACTTTTTACTGTAGAAGGAGTATTCCCTAAGGTTACCATACTTAACTCTCCAAGCATCCTGTAATGTAAAATCCTTCATTATGTTCTTAAGGGCTAGAAGCGATTTATTTGGAGATTTATTTTTAGCTTTAGAGGTGCGATCTAATTGGGGATCTAAAATAAGATTAAAGTCTTCTCCTAGTGTTGCTGGAACTGTGTGTTGTATCATATACTGCTCCAACTTTCGAAGAAAGCCGGAGTTATCTTCGTTAGGGCCGTAATAAACAGCACATAGAAAACGCGAGCTACCAATAGAGAGGACTGCCGCCAGCCACCGCCCAGACTGATCAGTTCCCCAATTGTGCACCCTGATTCCCTTATTTGCGCGTACTATTAAGGCTACCCCTCTGGTAGAGCCCTTTTGCCTGGAACACAGAATTTCCTGAACCCAGCTGAGTTTAGTGAATACTTGACTACATACTTCTGCTTCCAGGTGGGTCTCTTGTAGGAGGTATACATGAGCCTCAGTATTTTTTAAGAATTCACAAACTCTTTGTTGCTTCTTTCGGCTTCCCAAACCATTCAAATTCCAGGAAAGGAATTTACTGTTAGATATAGTACTTAGGGCCATTTATCAAATAGTACCAGTAGTGGCCTGAAACAACAACTAAACCTAATTAACTTAAAACTTATGGCATATGAGGACATTTTAATTGTTTTTTTCCCCTCCCCCCTGTCACCCCACCCTACCCACCCCCCGAGGAACCCTCCCGTCCTGTCTGGCGTTGACACGCCTTAGGGGGCCCCGCACCCTTAGAACACCACCACCCTAAGTGAAAAAAAATGAAGGTTTCTCCCCCCCCCCCACTGACAATTGGACCTTTTATTATTTTTTTATATATATATATATATATTTTCTCTTTTCTCTTTTTTTCCCTTTTCCCCACCATTTTTCCCAGAAAACAAACTTATCATATGTGTGAGTAGCTAAGGGCGTATAGTGCGTACACCTTCTTGAGTTAAACACATTTTTTTTTTCAAACCTTGCAACTAGTTCCAGCAAGGTGAACTATTTCCTCATTTTAGATAGTAGATCATCAACTTCCTCTGGGTAGTTGCAGGCGATCAACTTGTTATTCCACATAATTTTAAGTAAAGCAGGAAACTTCATCTGGACTTGGGCTCCCAGTGAACGAAGTTCTGGCATCCTAGAACCCAACTCCCACTGTCTTTGAGCCATTTTTCCTCCTATGTCGGATCTGATTTGATAGGGATTAGAACGAACGTGGAGAGAAGTACGTGCAAGGCATCTGCTTAGAATTAGTTCCTTGACCCTGTATGTTTGGAAGTAAACCAGGATCTTCCTTGGTGCTTTACGATCAGGAAGAAGCCTTAAAGGGTCTCTGTGCACCCGCTGGATCTCGGCTTCTAGATCGATGTCTGGACGATCCTTTAGTATGTCCTCCCGAAGTAGCCTACAGACAAATCCCTTTATGTCCTCTACTTCTGCCCCTTCTGGTATTTTGAGGATTCTGAGGTTGTTCCGCCGACTCTGCGTTTCCAACCTCTCTAGATCCATCATAAGGGTTTGATTCAGGGCTTTGATAGCGTCTATATCCTTGGAGTTCCCCGTTGAGATTTCTGAGAGCATGGTGACGTTGCTTTCCAGCACACTGGTTCGGGCCGCTATTCCCTCTAGCTTAGTCTCTAAAATATCAAATCTATCATGTAATCCCCTTTGGTTTCTCTCGGAGATCTCGAACTTGCCCAGCAAATCCTCCCTCAATGTTTGATGCAATAGACTCAATCTGTCCCTCTCCGTCTCAGTCTCAGCCTCACCCGGCCTACCACTGCCCCCAGGGTGAGGGACAAAACTGTGTACAGCACTGGTAGAGGGGGGGGAGGACCGAGATAAGGGTTCAATGGGAATTTTATGGAACATAGAGGGGGAGGATTGAGCCACAGAGCTCTGTGAAGCTGAAGCCTGGAGATCAATCGACATAGGTACCGATGCTGCTGGAGTTATTGAAACAGGGGACGCCTGTGGCACAAGTGGAGTCTCTAGTGATGGCGCCCCGAGGATAAGGCCACTCTCCAAATTGGAGTATACAGGAATCTCGGGGTCATTAGGAGCCACCTCCAGTGCTGCATACCTATTCTCCAGAAGTACCGTAGAGAGAGTAGACACTGTATGAGGTTGAGAGGCGGCCCCTTCTTCTTCTGACCTTATGCTCCCTTTCTCTACAAACTCATTCTCCACAGTTTCGGTATTGCCTTCTTTAACACCCTGCTTTGGTCCAGGATTATCTATCAAACCCCCCTTGGAATTTACAGCTCGCTCCATTATATTAAAATACCTTTTAAGCGAGGGAGTAGTTTTCTGCGCTTGGGGTTGCTTAACTACCTTGGCTATCCTGCCCTTCCTTAGTCCCCCTTTCTTCTGTTTGTAGGGAGACAAAGGTGCTGGTCCCCCTTTTTCAGCAGTCTCAGCAAGGTCCCAAACCCCCTGCCTCCTCAGGTCCTGCTTAGATCGAAGTTGGTATCTGTTCCTTATCTCCCCCCTTTTTCCTTTAACTGCAGACTCCTCTGCTTGACAGGAATCGGCAATGGGGCTCTCCAGGTTTGGTGACGACCTCCCTTCTGCACTGCTCCCCCTGAAGACGCAGGCTTGGTTTGTTTTGCCTAAATTTGTAGTTGAGCATACACCTGATATGACAGCCTCCATACAGTCCTCCCCTCTAGAGACCACCTTACCGCTAGTGCAAGCTGCTACAATCCCCCAGCAAACCGGACCACTTATCCGGAAAACGAGCGCCCCCCTGGAGCGCAGCCAGAGACTCCTGCGGGTGACTTGAGTCTCTCGTTGGTTGCACTTATCCGCAGTAATCCCAACACCGACCGGAGCAAACTTCCGTGACTCGCTGTTTCCGACGCAGCTCAGCTCTCCCGTCTCATGTCTCCTGGCGTAACACCGCTCAGGCATCCCACAGGGTCCTAGTGCCCCGGAGCGCTCGCCCGACCTCCAGAACAAACAAACAAAAGAACGGGGAAAATACTTAGAAATGCCCAAGACCGTTAGCGAGAAACAAGTCTACCCGTCCTCACCGCATTAGATTTGGAAGTTCCGCTCTTCAATGGGGGAAAATAACCATCATACGCTATTGTGGTGCTTCAGGCTACGGGGCCCCGCAGCAGCCGTTAGCCTGCCGCCGCCATGTTCCTCTTAGCAGCCCCGAGACTCCCCATGAAGACCCGTCCTTGAGGAATCCAATTACCCGCCTTTCCGCTTTGGGTCGAAACGTCGACAATTTTCCCTTGGAGCCTGCACCTACAATTTCCGGCCCCTTTCCCCTCTCTCCCCCTTGCCTTTGCCAATTGTTGCAAATTAAGGAATACGGGAGGACTTATCATCCATGTGCCAGCGAAAAAGAGTTACATTTTTTGCAAGCTTTTGAGTTAGGGCAGGCTCATTTCTGTATATAAATCATTTTCTCTCTTCTTCATTGATCCTCTTGATCAATCACATGAGCACTTACTCTCACTCTTTTCTGTGCACTTTATTGATATTGGAACCACTTTTGTATATAATTGTATTTTATAATTGCTATTTACAAAATGTATATTAAATAAGAAAGTCTCATGGACTTTATGGAGACTTATTGGTTTCAGGTGTGGTTATCTTGTACCAATTGATAAATCTTGGGGCTATTATATCTATCATGTATTGTTCTGTATTAATCATAGTGATTTAATCCAAAGGTGACTAAAGGAAATTATTCGTAGCAGACTATTATAAAAATTGATTTGTATGTTGAATTGTTGTCTATGACAGTTTGCCGACAGCGACTGCGGATCCAGGCCACACGATTCAACCTGGTGACTACATTCTTAGCAAAAACGTCCAGCGAACTAAGAACTTGGAGCCAAGGTGGACTGGACGGCATTTAGTCTTGTTAGCAACTCGGACTGCTGTTAGAGTAGCTGGTAAAAAGAATTGGGTACATGGTGCCCATTGTAAGAAGGTTCCATTGCCCTTACCGTATGATAAGTGGGTGAGGGAAGGTATAGCTGATTTCGAATGTGAGAGAATTCCTAGATTCGTACCTTTTAGTGATGCACATTTGGAATGGACTCAGTCAGTACAAGCGGACGATGAACTTCTGCAAGCTGCTGTGCCACGTCATCTAAGATTGGACACGACGGATCCAGAAACACTTTTTCAAGAACAAACTGTGCCTGGCAAAGAGCGTTACAACCTAAGACCGAGAAAGGACAAATAAATGGACAAATAAACTTGAATTTCTTTTTGTTGTGAGTTACACCTTTTCAGACAAAGAGACTATTTTTCTTTTTCTTTTTCGAGTCACCATCCGTACTCAGCTGCAGGGTCGTGGTACAGCCTTAAGGGGTGAGCCGCGAATTGACGAAAGGTCTGTGGTTCCTGGTCTTTAGTACGATCTTGACGCACACTTAAGTGAAGAAGGTGGTAGCCACGAGCAGCACGTTAGAGGATGGAGTCTTTTGAATCTGATAAAGGTGTTAAGAGAATTGATTCTAACCTGAAAATGTGTACATTGGTCCGTAGCAAATGTTTTTTGATATTGTGTTTTTTGATGCTTTTGAATATTATGTTGGCTTGTGTGGGTTGGATTGTCTATGTTACACGACAGACGCTTGCATCTACGTCCCAACCTACTCTTTCTCTCTCTACTGTTTCTCCGCATGAATTTCACACGTTGCCTGAACATGAACAGACACGAAGATCAGAATTTGTTAACAATTCATTCATAGAACTGTTGCATCAGCATCAGCTGGTAGTAAATACTACGAATTGCTGGGTATGTGGTCTTATGCCGCATACGACAGATAAGGTAATGCCATATTTGGTTTTGCCTTTTTCGCCTAATGGGTCACTCCAAGCAATGTTTATTTATGCGAATGAAGCATCTCCTGTACGTTCCGTAAAAGATAATGCGAGTAATAATGCCTTGATACAGGTAATAGTAGATATGATCAGAGATATTGATGCGTATAATGCTATCCCTAAGGATGAGGTACGAGCATATATTGGTTGGAACAAGACTGAATATAGCATTAGCCTGACAGAGAAGGAGAGACGGAAAAGGTCTCCCCCTATTTGGATTGTACCCCACCAAGGTCATTTTTGTCTGCAAGGTAAAGGTCAGAATCCGAGAGCTCAGCTTGGTAAGAGTGTGTGTGTTCACACCTATGTTTATACATCCCAGAAATCTCCACCGTTCGTGCCAGCCAAAGGCACTTATTTTATTTGTCACGACAGAGCATATACATGGTTGCCATCTGACTTTTCAGGTACATGTTATGTGGCATTTTTGCTTCCCCCTACATACACCGCTGCTTTCAATTACCATAAGACAAGATATGGTAGAGGTGTCATCGATGCGAAAGATACTATTGTGCAAGAAGCTGGAGACTCCTTAAAGGGTTTTGTGTCCTTTTGGGGTCCTATGTCCAATAGTAGGAATATTCGACAGCTTACGAGAGTGGTTGAGGCCACTATAAATGAAACTGCTGGCGCTCTTAGCAATATTACAGCTGAACTTCAGGCGGATCGTCTTATGACGTTACAAAACCGTATAGTTTTAGATATTATACTTGCAGATAGAGGTGGGGTGTGTAAATTGATTGGGTCTAGTTGCTGTGTTTTCATACCAGATAACGCCCCGACAGTGTACCAAGCCATCTTCAAGTTACATAAGTTCGCTGAGTCTATACATGTAGACGAAGGGAACTGGTCATTGATGGGATGGTTTTGGGGACTGCTGTCCAAATGTGGATGGAAGATTCTGATGTTTCTTGGTATGGCTTTAGCTATCCTTTTCTCGTGTTGTCTGTGCATCCAGTGTGGTCCTGCCATTTGTAGTCTTTGTGCTACGATGTGTGTGAGAAGACCCGTCCCGAGAGAAGCGAAGGATAATAAGATGATGCTACAGCAACACTTTGATGACCTGATGAGAATAGACATAGACCTGGATTCAGATTGACATGAGTTTAGGTTATTGCCTACGTAATGGCAAAAGGAGGGGCTGAGGTTCTGTGATTCTCGGACCGGACTCCATTTTGTCTGAAGTTGTTTGTGACGCCATTTTGTGTTGTCCTCACCTAGGCCTGTGGAGGTAACCGAACGAACAAAGTTGCATGGGCTTCGCTGTTCATGTACACATTAACTAGGTCTTTTCTGACTTGTGAGTGAACTGCAGGACGCTGGCCCCGTCACCTGAAACTGACCCTTTGCAAGGCCAATTTCTCTAGCTGATCGTTGTCTGAGATTGCCAATCAATGTTCAGGAGATCGTTAACTTTAAGTTCCTTGCACATATCTTATCCTATCCAGCATCTGAATTGTTTCTTTTGTTACGACTTTTCATTACATGGGTAGTGCTTTCAATTATGGGTTTGTCCGTCTTGTGGAAATTGAATTTGGGACATTCCTAATAATTAACTTGTGGGTTGGTACAATGTAAGTTGAGCTTTTTGCAATGTGATAATGTGTGGGAAAATGTATTTCATTCGTCAGTATTTGTCGCAGTGGGTGTGCATTCATAATGAATGAAATATGTATAAAGAGTGATGTCTTGCTCTACAAAAATTGAGCAGTCTCCTGAGTTGTACACCGTGTTGTATTGCTGGGATTACTGTTACTAGCTGCAGCTAATAAATTTGATCTCTGAGGCCACCCAGAAGTATTCCGTGTCTCTGTATACCGAGACAGGTGAACTCGAAGACTTTGGGCGCGCCCCTGGCGCCGCTGGGTTCTAAAACCCGGTTCTTCAACCCTTGGGTGAACGCGTGTTGTACAAATTCTTGATAAGATAAGATAAGATAAGATAAGATAAGATGTCACCAGGATAATATACAGGAAGCTGCAGTGAAATGCGCAAAACAAAAGGTGAGTGAAAATATGCCCTATTGAAGTACTGGAGGCCACAGCTCCAAAATTGGAGCTGCAGTGTTACTACTGTGTATTAATGAGCATTAACGGGCCGCCGCATGGTGCTGTAGCGTGCCCGACTAGACATAAGTGTTGCGGGATGTAACCGCGATGCTGAAACAGCAGGCAGCCGTGCAGCACCGCAATGCGCCAGAGAAGAAGGAGGCACCATGGGGGGCATCACAGGTTGCACCGCAGCCCGTGATGATGAAGCAGGCAGCACCACAGGCTGAGCCATGGCCGTGCTGTAACACTAGCCCCACTCAAAACCAAACCCCCCCTAGGACTAGCCTTCAAGCCAGCTGGTGTACAAAAGAACTGTAATTCTTCAAATGCCAGTGTAAAAACTATAACGCCGCTGGAGATACACCCACAATTAAATCAACAGGCGCACCTACAAATCCACCCTCTGGTGCTACTACCAGAAACTCAGATCTATCAATCACTCATCTCCGATCGAACATATTGAGAACAGTTCCAACACCACCAAAGAACTTTTCACCATGGTAAAGGACTTCACCTCTCCTGCCGCCAGCTTCGCGACCGTCACACCATCAAAGAAACTCAGCACCGACCACTCTCTTTACTTCAATGACAAAATCGGCACCATTTACAAAAAATTGCCCCCCAACCGGACCCATTTGCACTCATTGCTCTATACCCGTATGAGAGTAACACCCTATCAATCACGACGACCTACTGGCCCACTATCACAGTGACGGAGATCACCACCAAGTGTTCCAGCCACTCCGGAGCTCCATCGGATCCCTGCCGACACTTCATCTTCACCAAAGACTCAACCCCATAGGCACCACACTCACCACAATACTCCCTCAAACAATCACTTTCCCAGACTCCTGGAAACATACCATCATTCTACCCCTCCCGAAGATATCCTCAGCAGACAAGAAGGGGGTAGCACACTAAAGACCGATCTTCTGCTCTCCTTCCCAGTGAAATTATTGGGAAAAGTTGTAAACAAATGGCAGGCTGACACCTCAATGACAACCACCGCCATGACCCCTCTCAAACTGCCTTCAGGCCCAATTACAGCACCGAGATCACCCTCATTGCTGCCACCAATGATATCCAACTGATCATGGACAGAAGAGAAACAATGATACTAATCCTGCTCGATCTTTTTGCCATGTTTGACACAGTCTCCCACTCCATCTTCATCCAAGGCCTCTGCGAAACCTGCATATGAGGACCCACACTCTGATGCACCAGCTCCTTCACCCTGGAATGCGTCCGATCTGTCAGGTTGGTGCCATACACCTCAGCTACCGCCAACCTGCAGAGTAACACAAGTATTCTCACTCTTCCATGTCTACATGGCACCACTCACCAACATCATCCATGCACACGGCATCAGCACCCTCTAATACACCAATGGCACCCAGTTCATTCTCTCTCTCTCTCCACCCCTAACACCACTCCGTATTGGAAGTTACCAACTGGATGAAGACCAGCTGTCTGAAGCTCAACTCAGAAAAAACAGATGTGGTAGTCTTCGGAAAGATCACTTTGCTATTGACCCATGCCAGGTGGCCTGCCAAGCTAGACACACAACACATGCCTATGTTTATAATATGTAATTGTATTGTTAGGGAAATTACCAAGGGTAGAGATTTATTAGAGGCTTTGAGGCTACAGCAGGTAGAAAAATGGGCAAACTAGGTGGGCTTGGTGATCCCAGACTGGGACTAATATATTGCAAGCTATGTACTTGAATTCATATCATCATGATAGTACCACAAAGACTGATCCAATCAATCAATCAATCAATCAATCATTCAATCAATCAATCAGGGTTGGTTGTGATCTACTTATTCAAACAGCCAAGTCTTGAGTCCCCTCCTGATCTCCCAGAGCGACGAGGTGGTCCTGATGTGCAGGTAAAGGTGGTTACAAGCTTTGGCCTCCAGGTGTGAGAAGAAGCATCCTCCTCTGTTGCTTCGGCGGATCCGTGGGGCAACTGCGAGGAAGATGTAGTTGGCTCCTAGGTGTCTGGTCGGTTGGTGGACGGTCATGCATTTGTTGATGTATCTTCTTGAGGTGCAGTGTGATGTGGGTCCTTCTGGGGCAGTTGAGGGTGAGTATTGCCTGTAAGTTTTGTATTGTCTGAAGTCTCTTCAGGAGGTGTGCGGTGATAACTACGTAGTGTATGTTCCAGTAATCCAGCCTGCTGGTGATGAGGGCTCACGTGAATTTCCTTCTGGTGTTGACTAGGAGCCATCTGAAGATGTTGCGGAGCATGCATCTGGTGTGGAAGCAGGCTGAGGAGACTGCGTTTACCTGTTTCTTCATAAAATTATGCCGAGGTTGCCGGCATGGTCTTTCGGATGGGTGATGGGCCAAGCTCAGCAGGCCACCATGCAAATTCCATGGCGAGGTGTTATTCCCAGAGATGAGGACTTCCGCCTTGTCCGTATTGAGCTTGAGACAGTTGTCCTTCATCCAATTGGCAATGTTCATCGTACATCTGTGGAAGTTTGCTCTGATGGTGACGAGATCTTCTGACAGTGAGAGGATGAGCTGGGTGTCGTCGGTGTAGGAGATTATGTTGAGTCTGCGCAATTGGACGGTGTTGGCTAGGGGGTCATGTACGTGTTGAAGAGGGTGGGGCTGAGGGGCGATCCCTGGGGGACCCCACAGATTAACTTTTTGGGTTCTGAGATGAAGAGTGGGAGAAGCATTCTCTGAGTTCTTCCAGTGAAGTATGAAGTGATCCATTTGAGGGCGTCACCCTGTATTCCGATGTGATGGAGTCTGTTAATAAACATGTGATGGGAAAGAGTGTTGAAGGCAGCTGATAGGTCCAGGAGGATGAGGGCTGCCATTTCACTGTGGTCCTGGAGGGCCCTGAGGTCATTGGTGGCTGCGATCAGGGTTGTCTTGGTGCTGTGGTTCACTAAGAATCTGGATTGAGAGGGGTCCAGGAGGTTGTGTTGTTCCAGGTGTTCGTAAGTTGCTGGTTTATTGCCTTCTCAGGCTCCCTTGCTGGAAAAGAGATCAGGGAAATGGGCCAGTAGTTCTTTGGTTCTGCTGGATCGGTGGTTGGTTTCTTCAGGAGGGGCCTCACTAGCCACACAGCGCGTTTCCATTCCTCAGGAAAGGAGGCTGAGGTGATGGAGTTGTTCAGGACTTTCTGGAGCTTTTTGTCAATCGTCTTGCTCCCGAGGCTGAAGATGTGGTGGGAACAGGGGGTCAGTGGTTGCTCCAAAGTGCATGGAGTTCATGATGGCAATTGTGGTTTGAG
This sequence comes from Lissotriton helveticus, assembly GCF_964261635.1. NCBI lineage: Eukaryota > Metazoa > Chordata > Amphibia > Caudata > Salamandridae > Lissotriton > Lissotriton helveticus. Next base: position 1,552,270,911 of record NC_136065.1, read on the forward strand.
TTGTGACAGGGTCTCAATGGGTGAGCAGGTGTTTGGGGTTTGTGCTAAAGGGAGTGAGTAGGCTGATGCTGTCAGCACTGGGGGAGGTTGGGGTTTGATGTTTTTGTAGATGACTGAGATGTTGTTGTGGAAAAAGTCTGCCAGGGTGTCACACAGATTTTGGGAGGGGGTGATGGCATTCTCGGCCACTGCAGGGTTGGAGAACTCCTTCATGATGGCGAAGAGCTCCTTGCTGCAGTTTGTGCTGGCTTCTATGCGGTCTGAAAGGGCATTCTTGTTTGTTTCTTTCAGGAGGTGGAGGTACTGGTTGAGTGCTGTTTTGAAGGTGGTATTGTCTCCGGTATCTTTTGTGGTGCACCACTTCCTTTCTTGTTGCTGGCAGTTGTACTTGGTGGATTTCAGCTCCATAGTGAACCAGCTGGCTCTTCTGGGAGGTCCTTTGGATTTGGCTTGCTTGGTGGGCAATTGTGTTGGTGCATTCTGTGATCCACTGGGAGAAGTTCTTTCCCACCTGTTCGGGGCTGGATGTTGTGTTTGGGAGGTAGGAGTTGAGAGCATTGTTACACTGGTCTTCTGATATATTTTTCCAGGGACCGCGCGTGGAACCGAGATGCATGGTACCTGTGTTGGAAGGTCCTGAGATGATGAAGTTGGCGCGGTGGGTGTTGGTCCAGGTGAGCTATGAGACGTGGTTGTACTTGACTTTGTTGATGGGTGTGAAAACGGGGTTGAGCTTGTGTCCTGCAATGTAGGGAGGTTTGGTGATAAGTTGCTTGAGGCCGATGTTGCTCATGTTTTGCCATGAGGCCGGTGGTGTTGGTGTTCCTGGGGTCATCGAGATGCTGGTTGAGATCCCCTAGAAAGATGTAGTGCTCCGCGCCGACGGTGATCTTTGCGATGAGGCCAGGGATGGTGTTGCAGAAGTTGAGGCGTGGTCCTGGTGGTCTGTAGGTGAGGGTGCCTCTAATGGTTCTTTTTCCATCTGTGTGAAGTTGGAAATTGAGATGCTCCATGATTGGTGTCGAGTCATCTGATTAGGTTGTGCAGTGGATGGGGTCTTTGTAGATGATGGCAATTTCACCTCCATGTTTGTTGGTTCGGTCCCAGTGTGTTATCTTGCAGACTTTGGGGGTGGCGATGTCGATGTCCGGCGCTGATGCAGGGTTCAGCCAGGTCTCTGTGAAGAAGATGACATCTGGGGTGAGGGATGAGATTGTATCCCAGATGTCCATGATGTGTTTGCAGAGCAATCGTGCATTGAGTAGAATGTACTGGAGTCATGCCATGGCTGTCTTAGTTGCATGGTGGACAAAGTTGTGTTTGCGATGTCTCCAGCAATGTTGGTTGCTTCGGTGTTGCAGGTGAAGCCGCAGTGCTGGCAGGAGAATGGTCCTCTGGTGGTGCGTTGACATCTGTGGCAGCAGTTGTAGTTATCGATGCGCCTGGGATCTAGGGCTCAGAGATTGTGTGGCTTTGTAGCTGCACGGAGTGGAAAAAACAAAGTTCCTGGCACTCTGCACGATCCAGGCATAGGTGGGTGCAGATGGGCTTGTCTTTGTGGCGCCATGAGCGCAGATCAGCACAGCTGCACTCCAGCCTCCATTAAGTAGGTCCTGGGAGGAAGGAGGAACACTGAGGTGAAGGGTGGCGCTGGCGCGAAGTCGAGGAGAAGAGCGGCGGGAGATCTGCAAGTCACACCAAGGGGACAAACAAAGAGGCGGCATAAAGATTTTTTGGCAAGCAGAAATACAACGCCAGACCTTACAAACAGGTAATTGGTAAAAAAAGAAATATAAGGGTAAAACAAGAGTACCCAGAGAGGCATAGCTCAAAGAGAAAAACAGGCAAAGTAGCAGAGATACAATGAGGAACTTACTGAAGAGAAATATAAAGCCAGAGTGACAGTAAATATAGAGGCACTTATTTGAGAGGCAAACGAGCAAAAAGAGGCACTTACTAAAATAAACGAGCGACAAAATCACAGTGATACAGAATGCACTTACACAGAGTAACAATTAAGGCAGACTAGCAGCGAGGCCCAAAACAGCTGCAGAAGGATGCTAGCGGCCAAACAACAAGAGCAGAGGGGGCTGAGGAGGGAGTGGGGTCAGGAGAGTGCATGGCTGTACAAACTGTTGTTTATGTGGCAGCAGGGGAAGCTGGTGCAGGACTGATTTGACAACTAAAGCTACATTCCATGATCTGTAGAGTTCAGGGATAGTTGGTATATACTTAATGGAGAACATAATTAACTTCACTAAGTTCCACAACTCAGAATTAAGCCTAACATTTGGAACCTGTGTTTACCACACTGATTACTGCATTTATATACTAGCATTTTATCCTTTACGATTTCCAGAAGCTGTATCTGGTGGAATTTGTTAGAAGAACGGAGAAAATCGCATAATGTAGTAACTGTCCCACACTTCAACAGTTCTGATCTCTGTGCAAACATCCATTTGCGCATGGATCGGAATTTAAAACACAACTTTGAATCAGGGTCTAAGTAAGGTCTGTACGTTTATAGATGACAGGGATGTGTTATATCAACAGAGATGTTCCTAATGTTGTATTGCCTTTATTATGGCTTGCAGTGCTGTAGGTTTCAAGTATGTTGCAATATGCTGTAGTTGAGTACATACAGTGCTTCTTACCCCTAACGATGAACCAAAGCACATTTGAAGAAAGGTAGCATGCTAATAAGTGGAGTGCCATATATGGAGCAGTGCATGTTAGTCATGCAGCCTAGTTTGAGGAGTGTGCTTATTTGCGCTTACTCGTGGGTGTAGGAGAGATGTGAGGATAGATAGTGTTGCACCAGTGAATGCCTGCCATCTATGGGGTGAGTGATCTGTGTATATGCAGTTTGAATATCATAGAAATTAAGAAAGTGCACATAGATCAAGGGAGCTACTTCAGGATTTAAGGCAGTAATGAAGTCCATAATTGCATCCAGTCAACCCCAAAACAGGATCTGTGAAAGTGAAAAGTCATATGAACATCACAAAACAATAGGGGCTACAGCATCCATAATACTCTTTGCTTAAGGCAATAATTTCCTAGGTTCAGGGAAGTGGGCAGGCCGTGGAAGGCAGTGGCATTAATTAGAATCATTGAGAATATGACAGAATATATAATATTTTCATTCAGTTTTTGTTTAAATAATACCTGATGTTACGAATGGGTTCAGAGCACTAAGAAAATTAAATCAAGCAACCTTTCTGCCATAGCTACCCTTTGTGCCTCGCAAGGGTTAGGAAAATGCCCTCCAGATGAGAATATAATATAACTGCCTCTTTCATATTCTCGTAGAATCTTGCATTTTCTTTCTTTGAAGTTAAAGCATTGTGGCGTCTACCTGCTGTGCATTTGTATATTTGTAGATGTGGTGAGATCGGTTAAGGGGCCCTTCATCCTTGTTGATCTATTCTGTCGCTAAGCATTTTAAGTGGTCTCAATGGTCCAATTACAAGTTGCACAGCACTCGCGGGGTGAAAACTCTGCACCAGTAATTACCAGTACCATGTGGTAACAGCACCCCACTACTGTATTTTTATTTATTTTCAAGGTTTTATATAGCGCGAACAAGATCCTTACAGATATAAGAGCGCTTTACATATAATGAGAAGACAAAACAATGTAATACAGGGGAAAGAGAAACAGTTAAATAGTATTTACACAGTTTTAAGTTCAAGTGAATTTAGCCAGGAGGATCGATTTGACTTCCTTTTTGAAGGATGCAGTGGATGAGATAAGTCTTATTTCTGGAGGAGGGGGCATTCCAAATCCTGGGGGCCAACCCTGTCTTGTGGAATTTTTGTGGTTTCAGGAGGAGAGTTTGTGTGCTTCTTGTTGTTCTTGAACATCCTGAGATTGTCAATTTCTGTGCGATGTAACTAGGCGAATTGTGGCGTAAGGCCTTATGAGTAATGCACGCAATTTTCAGGTGTATTCTGGCTTCATAGGGTAACCAGTTCAGAGATTTTAAGGCGTTTTTTTGATCCAGTGATGAGTCTTGCTGCAGCATTGATAGAAGCTCTTAGTGGTGCGGTTGTAGATAGGGGGAGGCCGCATAGTGCGGTGCTTCCATAATCGATCCGAGGAATAACTAGCGCTTGGACCGCAGTTCGGAAGTTGTTGGCTGGGAGGAAGGGTTTCAGCTTCCTCAAGGTGTTGATTTGGAAATTAGCTCCCTTTGTTGCATTGCTGATATGTCGTTGCATATTGAGATTGGAGTCCAGGGTTATACCTAAAGATTTTGCTGAGTCTACAATGATGGGTTGGATGTTGAATGCATTGAGGTGTTTAAGCCAATCCTGAGCTATGTGGCTTTTGGCGGGGGGAGCTATTAGTAAAAACTCATTTTTTAGATCATTAAGTTTGAGATGGTTCTCTGCCAACCATGTCTGTGTTTCCTTAAGAGTTGAGCTGAGAAGTTTGATGTCTTCAGGGGATTGAAGTTTGAGGTAGAGTTGGGTGTCGTCAGCATACATGTGGAATTGCACATTAGAGGCATGAAGCAGTACGGTGAGTGGCTCCATGACTAGATTGAAAAGTGTAGGGGATAAGGCTGATCCTTGCGGGACACCTAGTGTTACTGGGGCAGGTCTGGAAAAAGTGTTGTTGATTTTGAATTTCTGAGTCCGATTGTGGAGGAAGGAGGTGAACCATTTGAGTACTGTTCCCGAAAGACCCATTCTGGGGGGATCCAGATTTACCAGGCAGTGTTCCCCAAGGCATTCCTTTTACCTCTGACCAGATGGTAAAAGCGTGCAGTGGTATAAGTGTGTAGGGGGCAGTTGTAAGGCTGGGTGGCAGAAGGGGGTGAGGAGGGTGAAGAAAGGAGTGGAGAATGTTGGCTAGCTCTGCCTTATCGGAGGTTCGGACAGGGGTTATGGAAGGGCTCCTGGCTACAATGAGGCCTTTTCCCACAGTTATTTTACTTGCTGGATTTACAGGTTGGTAAAATCTGGCTTGTTGTTCCTGCACTCAGTAAATCTGGGTGCGGGAACAGCTGGAATCCCACTCTACACAGTTCCCAATTAGGGCCCATGTCTTTTATGGGCACCTTTGCAAGAGGACTGATTAAGCAGAGAGAGTGCGACACCCTAAGGCACGAGAATCAATGGAAAAACCCTCCTCTACCTTAAAATGGCTTTTGGGTGACCTCAGTGGTTGAAGTGGGCGGCATCTATTGGGAATGACATTCCCAATCTTGCATTATTTTAAAATAGACGTTCCCATTGCTCCTAACTGAGGGGGGCTCCTGTTCTATGAAAACAAAGAAGAGGCAGACGGTGAAAGAAGAAACAAGCCTTCTCGTCAGGGTGCCTGTAATCTGAAAGAAATGTAAATGTGTGCAATTGGTTTGTCAGCAAATCTAAAGGCTGCTTGGGAGCAAATACGTGGATATAATTGATGGAGTCATTTGATGCTTCATAGTGAAATGGATTTATTGTACTTGACATGTAATGCAAGGGTGCGATCAGATGAGCTCTGGAGTGGTTCCTTGTAACGGTAATGAATGAAAAAGCGTTTGTACTTGGTGGGTACATTCTGATTGTGTTTTTACTAAAAATATGTATTTTAATGCCCTTGTTAACATGCTTGTTTTGTCTTAACACTAAGGCCCATACTCACTAACAGTTTCTGCCAGCTTTGCGTTACTATTGTAACGTAAACCCTGCACAAAGCATGGAGGTGGGAGTAGTGTCATGTGACACATCACACTACTCTGGTCAAGTGGGCTTTTGATGGGTGGTACATAGGCATTCCAATGCGACCATCCATAGGTTTGATGCAAGTCTATATCTACTAACATTTGTAGACGGGGATTTGAGCCAGACCTTTACACCTCCTCCAGGAAAACTTAACAGAGGAGAAATGTTTTAATTTCTTCACACTTTTCAAACTTTGCATTAGTTCTGCACTGTACAGCACACAAAGTGGGGTAAGTATTAAAGCATAGTTTCTGTACTGAGAGTCTACCTTTGACAAAATGTTGTGCTTGACAGAATACATTTACACTTTCACTATGGTGCAAGGCTATGTATGTCAGCACCTGGCAGCTACAGAGGGCCAACACTGAGTTAGAGAAAACAGTACCATATCTTAGCAGGTGTGGGCAGCCACGGCCGGTGGTAGGTGTAACTGCAGGGCGGTGACGTGGGGAGGGGGAGGGGCAGGGTGGGGGGTTGTAATGTATGGATTACGGACATTAACAGGTAAGTAAACATATAAATAAATAAAACGAATTTCGTTGCGCGCACTGCATCACCAAATGCGATGCAGTGCACACAACAAAATTCGTTTTATTTATTTATATGTTTACTTACCTGTTAAAGTCCGTAATCCATACATTACAACCCTCCACCCCACCCCTCCCCCTCCCTACGTCACCGCCCTGCAGTTACACCTACCACCGGCCGTGGCTGGGTGTGGGGCTGTTTTTCACCCTCCCTTTGACACAAGGCGGCATAGCAACTCTGTAGGCAGAAAGCTGACGGTTTAGGGCATCATAAGTTTAATAAAACTCAAGATGCAGGGAAAAGGTAAAGTGGCAAGAGTTGATGTTGTTTTTGAGTGGTATTAAGGGACAGGGGTACATGAGGGTGTAGGTTACACTGATGTATAGTGAGGTATTTATTTATTATGTACGGCTGCGTTGCAAGAGTTAATATGTTGTAATGCGCTCTTGCTTCATTAAAGCTACCTTTTTCATACGCATTAGAGCAGTCAGAGTAGTCTGTGGCTGCACTGTCTCGCCCAATGGATGCTGTGCTCTTGTCAACAATGAAGTTTAGAGAGATACACCAAGAGGCCAGCCCTGGGAGGGCATCTATTAGATTAGTAGTTAGTTTGAAATAAGATGTGCAAGTTCTCGTGTCCCATGACTTCTGTATACTTAGGGCCTGATTCCAATGTCTTTCGGAAGGCCTCTGAATCGTATATGGCTTTTCCAAATCCGATTTGTAGCCCTTTTTTCCGACCGAATCTTACACAGGTCCGAACGACCAAGTACAATGCGAAGATCGCGTACATGTCGACCGAATCGTTCCCCAACCCGATCCTGTCCATATGACTCGTTCCTAGACAAATTGTGCAGCACAATGGAGCCGGATTCCAAGCGAGCAAGTACAATGCACGATTTGGACAGCCGCGGTCTCAGCGAGACGAAGCAGCTGTCGGAATCGGACTTCGGGGCCCAGAGCAGGCCCCACTTCACCCAGAGCCCTCCGAATCAGACACAGGGTGTGTGCATGGGTCCCCAGATCCAAGCATGCACAGTGTGGTGGGCAAAATGGGGGGGCTGCCACAGTGTGTACGCTTTTCTGCACCCACCCTTTGTTTGCTATGGGAGCCTGTGTACGCATCCGTACACAAGCTCCCATAGAGTGCTATGGGAGTCTGGCCGAATCGAGTCTGTAACCATGAAGTTGCATCATACTCGCTCGATCGGACTCGCACAGCGCTTCTCGCTAGGAATGCCCTCCGGAATCAGGCCCTTAGTACGTTAAACTTGTTAACATAAGATGCATATTCATGTTCGACAGAAGTCTCCTGACCCCATGCATGTTCCATAAAACAAATGAGAGTTCAGAAATTACATTGTAGACAGTTACAGATCTTAACAGCTTCCGGGTTATGGGCATCTGCCACCAAGCCCTGTCAGTTGATTTCTCAAGTGTACTAAATGCTTAGCTATTACATCCAATAATGTGTATTGTTAGTTGAGGACATTTAGATTTTCTGTGGATTTTAACCAGGGTAATCAGAGGTCAAGCCGGTACAGCTGCCTTTGGGAGAAGCATTGCACCAGTAGATAAACTAATAAATCCCATTCAATAGAACTACATTACAAAGGAAACCGTGGAATCCTCGAGGAGATCCACCAGAGAATTATTCGAAGCAAAACTCCTAGTTTTTCGCCTACCTAGTTCTTTAGATTCCCTGTAAAGGAAGGACCCGGAACCTGCAGACTGTATGAACCTGAACTCTGTTTAACCGACCTCCCTCATCCCCTTTTTCAAAACACAGAATTAAACTTCACCGGACGTGAGGTAACACTGGCAGTAGTACTGGCATCCTTAACTGCTTTGGTGGAGACATTAATCACAGCAGGGCATGACTTGACACACGTGACGTAACTGAAGGATTATTAGGTAATAGAGCTCATTTTGTGGCGTAGCGAAGGCAGGGTTCGCCTCTGACGGAAATGCACAACAAGGTATTAGCCTTTGAAAAGAATTTAATAATCCTTAATAATCCAGTCTTAAAAGAGATATCAACCGCTTGGCCTGAAAGCGTCCCCAATAAGGTTCACTGGTTCCTCTCTGAGCAACCATGAATCAAGATGCTCAAATAATGCCGGTCCCCCTGGTTTCCACGAGGTCCTTCTGCACACCTACCATTTGCTCTACGCTCCCTACTACTGATGCCTACACCAGGGCATAGTTTGTTAATGGATCATTATTTTAGCGCAATAACAGGCCACATTAGCCAAGGATTTCACCCGGCTTTACCGTTTACTAGAAATCTTCCCAATTTCTAGGCAACAAAAATGTCAGATCTTTGAGAAGAATCTTTTCTAGCCAGATCTGGATAATAAATACACAATCAGTCTGGGGCGCGTGCCTGGCGCCCTAAGCTCGCGCTGAGCACGGTTGTCTCCCGCTGTAAAAAGACCTCTGCAAAATGAGGCGCTCGCTCTCACGGAGGCAAAAAAAACCCTATGAGGACACGTGGAAGGGGACGGAGGACACCTCTTCGGTGCAGAGCAAGGCTGAATACACATATCAAATGTATATCTATGTATACTGCAGCGTTCACGAGATGATTCAAGATCAGTTCTATTATAACGAGAGCGGGTCCTCTACATAATTATTCATGGAACGGGGGTGCCAGGAGGGCTTCCTTAATGATTATAGAAACTTCCACTTGCAGTTTGTTGGTGTGGAAAGCCCCACCCCACTTCCCAGCTCTAGAGAGCGTATTTCCCTACCTCCATGTCCCCAAAGCAAGATCTGTGTAACTTTGACTTTTCTCCGAGCGCACGCGACAATCATGCCTGAGCGCGGCGGATGTTCTGTGACACAAATAATTCCCGGAGTTGGTGTGTGTGGTCTGGAGGGGCACACTATGTGAACCCTCTTTTAGTGAGCGAGACTGCCCCCAGCTCGCGGGGCTCTAGAGGATTGACAGCGGTGGCAGCAACAGATTATAGTGACTGAGCAGGCTTTTCTATCGCGGGATAATTTACGACTGGCCTTTCATTGTTTTTAAATCGATCTGCCAATCCTGGGCAACTGGTTCCTCCTCTCCATTCATTGGGGCCATGATGATACATGAGTTTGTTATCCTGTACAGTAGGCTGTATGTGGAGTGTGTCTGTTACATGTAACTCTATTGACACAGGAATCCATTTTTAGGTCTCGGACCTAAAGGCTGCGCTTGCGCAGTCTGGGGTCGGAGAATTAATGTTTTGTAGTAGCGCTTTAGAACCCGCCTCCCTGCCCTGTCTCTCCTCCATTGGCTGGCTTCCTAAACGGAGGCCAGCCATTGGAGGAGAGATGCGTCACTCCGATTTAGCCCCGTCTTTTTCGGATTCGGGGGCGTAAGTTTTGCTGTTCTTTAGACAGTGACGTTGTCTGTCACTCAAAACAACAAAATCACGCCCCCGATTCCGAAATTTTTTGGAGCTTTGGGCCGCCATTTTGTTTCCTTCGCAGTGAAGGTGAGCCGTTTCTCGCTGTCCTCTTGCCTTCTTCTCCTGCGCCGGACGTGCGGACACCACACCGTACCTTCGTAGTTTAACTGGGTTACTGTATTCTGGTCCGGATCTGCGATCTCGGGCCATGCGCTGCCACAGGTACGTTTTCTACTCGTGTTTTTCTTGCTCTGATCCGTGGTATGTGGCACACTGATCCGTGTGGTCTGTGGTATCCTGAGCAGCTTGTTTACTCCGATTTTGTGCGTGGTCTGTGGCACGATCTGCTTTCCTGTGATCCGTGGTCTCTTACGTTCTGTTCTGCTCTGAGGTCTGCGGTGCTCCAGACACGAGGTCTGTGACTGTGAGGAGTATATCTCTTGGGGCGGCTCTGCTCCTGTTGCAGCCTCGCGATCTCTGCTCTGTCCTGGCAGCGAGTGTACCCACCCCCCGCGGTCTGTGGGCTCGGCACTTTTGAGCTCGGATTTTGCCTGGTCCCAGGGGCAGCTCCTGGTGCGCGCTGAACTCAGCCCGGGGAGCCCGGAGCAGGCTGCCGCTTAAGTGCACGGTCTGTGCCTCTCCAGGGCTCTGCTCCTGCTGACAGCCCCCGCAGGTCCTACACCCGGCAGGTGAAGCTCCCTCCTCAGCCCGTCCGCTCTCCCGCTGCAGAGTCCTGAGTGAGTGAGCTCTGCCCGCGCTTGCCGTGCACTGAGGGTACAGCGTGGCTCAGTCTCTGAGGTCTGTCCGCAGGCTGCTCTCACGCATCCTTATATATTCTCCTCCCACCTCTCTTTATCTCTCCCTCCGAATTCCCTATATCCGGACCTCCTTCCTTCCTCATCCCCTTCTCTGAGCTCTCTTGGCATCTGTCCCCATCATGCCCCCATGGTTGCCTCATTTAACCCTCTCCCCGAACCCACTCGTTGTCCTTCCCTCCCCTCTCCATACTCACAATACATTTCTAATTCTCACGCATTTAGCTTAGTCCGGCTGGCATAGCATCTCGTTTCATGGTTTCCATCGCAAACTCCTACCACAACCCCACCCCCTTGCTGCCCCTGCTTCTCCCCGGGGTGTGTTTTTTTTACCCCACCTGATTTGCCCCCCTGTCCCTTGTGGCGTCTCCTCAAGGCATGCGTTGCACCACCCCCAACTCTGAATATAGGGTTTACGTGGGGTGTAATTTAAAGGGCATTTGAAATATGCTATTCTATGGCCGCTGCGTTTTCTGCATAATTATGCACTTACTACACTTGCCACATAATCCTCTACCTGCTACATTAACTGCAGACTTCAACACAACAAAATGTACGTAGCTCAAATGGATCGAATGCCACATGGTTTCACAACGTTGCAGACCATTTGTGCCTGCCCACACCAATGACAAGCGAATCCCTCAGATGTCTTGCATAATAACGTCAAGTATGGCCTGTTTGTTGCTTAATTCCCTATATCCGGACCTCCTTCCTTCCTCCTCCCCTTCTCCGAGCTCTCTTGGCATCTGTCCCCATCATGCCCCCATGGTTGCCTCATTTAACCCTCTCCCCGAACCCACTTGTTGTCCTTCCCTCCCCTCTCCATACTCACAATACATTTCCAATTCTCACGCATTTAGCGTAGTCCGGCTGGCATAGCATCTCGTTTCATGGTTTCCATTGCAAACTCCTACCACAACCCCACCCCCTTGCTGCCCCTGCTTCTCCCGGGGTGTGTTTTTTTTACCCCACCTCATTTGCCTCCCTGTCCCTTGTGGCGTCTCCTCAAGGCATGCGTTGCACCACCCCCAACTCTGAATATAGGGATTATGTGGGGTGTAATTTAAAGGGTATTTGAATTATGCTATTCTATGGCCGCTGCGTTTTCTGCATAAATATGCACTTACTACACTTGCCACATAATCCTCCATCTGCTACATTAACTGCAGACTTCAACACAACAAAATGTACGTAGCTCAAATGGATCGAGTTATAGTTTCCAAGACTTGGAACTTATATCAAGTTGTGTTTTGTTTTTTGATGCTTGTTTTTCGTTTTTTTTATATAAGTTCCATGTCGTGGAAACTATAACTTGTTTGGTCCACTATATGTATTAGTGTGTTCCTTTTGAAATATGAAAACAAAAAACAATATGTGCTATTGAAATAAAAGCTATTGATGAGCTTATGGCCACATTGCTTCACTGTTCAGGCGCCATTTTTCAAAGTTGTTGAAATTGTTGATCAGTATTGGCATTTGGTTTGTTGTTCTGGTTTAAAGTGCTCAGCCTTACTGATGTAGAGCCACACCCTTTACTGTTATATTGTAAAGGAGCTAAGGCAGAATGAACAAAAGCAGCACGCTGTGACTCGGGGGCGGCCCTGCTTCACTGAGATGGTGGGGGAGACCTGGAAGAGTTAAGTGTGCCGGCATCATGTGCCGAAGCTGGAGTGCCCATGATTGTGGGGAGATTAAGGAAATAACTGGGTGCTTCACAGGTTTCCTTGAAAATAAACCAGGTACCTAGAAGCACTAGGTGCTAAAGAAAAGTGACAGCACTCAGTAGTATCATCTCACAAACATGAGTGCCAGAAGAGGTGCTAAATCAAAAAAAAAAGAAATCTCCCACTGGCGCAGGGGGCCTTGAATGCCACCTTGCAGGCACCGCTGTGGTGATTCCTAATTCTGCTTGGGTGTAGGGCTTGTGTTTTGGCCCTAGGGAGTCTCGATAAAGGAAGACCCATCAGACTGCGAACAACGCAGCTTCAGCACAGCCTCCTAATGACCGGTGCTGGCATGGTCTGTGCTCACCTGACCAGGCATTCGCAGGGGCATAAGATGTGGACTATGGCAATATAAGCTGGGCTGGGGCAGAGTCAAGGCAACACTGCCAGGACATACAGGCAACCTCCACAGCCCACCTGCATTCTCAGGCATAGCCTGTGTTACGAAAATGAAAAGGACAACAAGGTACTGTGCAAGGATTCAACACCAGTAGGATCTTCGCTTTTGTGGACTAAGTATTCCCAACTCTTGGAAGGGGTCTACCAGGCCCGAAGGGGCTCCCAACAAACATTACTAACAAAATGCCGCAAGAGAGATCCTTTCTGCCTTGTAAATCTACCATTTGACACCAACCTAAACCGATTCCAACTTACAGCAAAGGTTGCCTTAAAAGCTGTGTACAGCTTGAAATGCCCTTTGATGATAATGTGCAGTATTATGTTGCGGGCCAAAAGTAATGTACTTTTTCTTAACGAATTAAAACATTGGCTGGAACTTGATTTAATAACTTATTATTCGATGTCTTATTGTGATCTGTTTCTACCCTTCACCACCTCCCTGAGGAAGAGATGGGTTGCTCCACTTCACTACCCTTAAGATAAAGTGCTAAACAAGTGTACTCTTGGTGCTCAGTTCGGCGCTCAGCGAGGGACAGGGAGGCTGCACGTGTTCTCCACCCAGGATGTGCAATACAGCCTGGTAGTGAACATGCTAAGTACACATGACTGTTTGGGCGGCTAAAGAAGGCCGGCCAAGCCATCATGCACACTTAAAAGAGTGCCCAACCCTGCCCCACCCCTAACCAGCTGGGTTAGGATGGAATTTTTTTTATAAAAAATTGTGCTATTCAGGGCTGTAAGTGGGATGAAAAAACTGGGGGGGGGTGTCTCTCAAAGGGGGGTGGTCAATGTAATTAAGGGCGTGGCTTAAAAACATGTAAGCTAAACATCTGTGGTTAGCATAGTGGGCCACCCAACTAGTATTTTGCTGTTTCTGTAATTGCATCCAGATATATGATACAACAAGTAACATCATACCTACAACAAGTCAGGACTATTAGCTTTGTCAATGGTTGTTAGTTGCATAAGATAAATAAGCAGCAACTATAGCTTGGATATAATATTGAAAAAGCTTCCACTTAAAGCTCTGCTGACACCACAACAATGTTGCTGCACCTGAGTTTCCAAAAGAGAAAGGAAATCCAGAGAGAAAATGATTATTTAAAGGATTTCTCTTCCCCTACAACGCTCACCTGGCATGACGTCATGCCGTAACTTCTCCACTAGTGAGAAGTGAGCAGTGTAAGCAAGCGCACATGATGTTCCTGCTGGCTCGAAACGGGTCTCTATCGGGCTCTGAAAGATCAAATCAAATCCCTGTTTTGTGCCCTGGCACTGGCGGTCCGTTTTTTTCCAGACTGCAGTGACCGCAGTCTGCTGTCACTGCAGTCCAGAAAAAAGTGCCAGCACTCAAAAACAGTGCCGGATAGAGACCTGTTTCGAGGCCCCCTTTAAAAAACTGCCGTGGCTCAGCAACGGTGAGACCCGGCCCACTTAAAGCCCTGGTGTTATTATAATTTTATTTTTCCCTTTTGAACTGTTCACCGAACAGTGGGACGACGCTCCTCCACCTTAGTGAGGGAGCCGCCGCTGGGTATAGGTGTCGCTGCACTTCCTTAGATTTTTGCTGAGGCGGTGGTTGCGTGCAGAACTTGCATTATTGAAGCCAGGAGGGTATCAGACATTATGCAAAGCAGGGCACTGCCACCATCCTGGCGGGAGAGCATCAGCTAGGGAAGCCGCTCTGCAGCACGTTAAAAGTGATTTGTTCTGACAGTATATATTTTTGAGGTGGTGGTTCCTGAAAATGAGTTCATTCGACTATTAATAAACTAAAGAAAGAAAGGGCACTTGCACAGTTTCGGTTACATTTCAAAGGGATTGACAGGCTGTTTAATAATCTGCTCAGCAAAGACAAATGCTAGATCACACCTTCCGGGGATGGAAGGATGTCCCCCTCCATGGCAGGCCACCACTTCCACCACTCCAAAACACTGACAATGACCTGGTTCTGGGAGTTAGGGTCCACAAGCAAATCTTCTGGTTCCCCGCTAGATCCTTGTTCACCTTCAGTTTAATATTCTCTATTCAGCCTCCAAAGGATCTGTTGTCACACACATTATATAAAAAGTACAAAAGTACCTGGCAAACTCGTTTGACAAGGTGGTTCTGGTCCATCTTCGGTCTTTTGTGAATGGACAGTGCATCCAGGACTCACTTCAGCCTAAGTTTCACCCTGGGAAAGTAGCTGGCCCTAGGGTCTGTCGGAGCAGGGAGCATTCCTGGTCCTATGCTCAGTTACCTTAGGCAGCATCGATGACGTCACTCTCCCTCCCCTCGCACATGCAGCGTCAGCAGTTGGAAACTCCAATGCTGTCGGTTGATGGAGGCATTTACTACACATACCTACAGGGGTTACTAATACTTAATTTATTAACCCAAGAAGGATGGAATGCTCGGGCTTCCTTTAACCTTTCTTCGAAGATCGAACATTTTAAAAATGTAAATTCTACCTAAGTTCACATATCTATTTAACACCATTCCCTTGGAATTCCAGAAAAACTCACTGAAGAAAATCCAAGGTGAACTAGCCAGCTTCATTTGGGCATCTAAAAGCACGAGAATAGCATGGAGCAAACTAAGGAGGAAGAAAGATCAAGGAGGAATAGTGAGTCCAGATCTCTTTGAATATTACAGGGCTTTTCAATTTAAGAACATGAGACCCTTACTAAAAAATTATCAATTCTACCCAGAGTATTTACAGAATTTGACAGGCAAAGCAGATCATTTCTTATTCAAATTCGGCCATCCAAAATTCTTTAAGAAAATAAAACTAAAGATTTTATACAATGCCGCAAAATTGTGGTACCAAATTAGAAACACAGTAAATATACCTTACTAAAGCAATATGGCACCAATATGGGACACCCCGGGCACACCTGACTGCCTAAAAGACTCTCTGGCTTTACCACTAAAAGTAGTGAATCGAAACCTGGGGGCAACTCCTAAAAGATAACGCCATAATTACGTGGGACCAAATTTCTCTAATCACTAACTCCAATAGTGCTCATGAGTGCACCGGCAAGGACTCCCTCTAAGCCCTTGTTGGATGAGCTGCATTGGCTCCCTATACGGCAGCGCATCAGTTTCAAGATATGCTGTACGGTCCACAAATGCTTATATGGGGATAGTCCTAAATACCTCTCTCAATCACTTGAGCTGTATCAACCCAGCCGGTCACTCCGCTCAAGTAACCAAGCTCTCCTAAAACCCCCTGCAACAAAAAAATCCAGACAGGGAGACCGAGCATTCTCCTCAGTTGGCCCTGCTTTATGGAATAAACTTCCAACAGATGTGAGAATGACCACCAACCATCTGTCCTTTAGAAAGGCATTAAAAACTCTCCTCTTCCAGGAAGCATCTCAGTCCCATTAATATATCTCATTGACTCTGTTAATGTTCTGGCTGGCAAAGCGCGGAGATACCCTTACGGGATTGAGTCCAGCGCGATATAAGAAATTAAAATAAAATAAAAAATTTAATATATCTAAGTTCAAATTCTACCAGCTGGCTAGCTCGACCAAATCTTTAACGGAAAAAAAACGGGAAATGAAAGTTTAGAGAAAGAAATGATAAAATCCTCAACAGTAAAAAAAGAAATATCGAAATGGTACTGGGCCCTTGTAGAGGCTGGAGAGGAAGACCGCCCAGTTCCAGAAACAACCTGGAGGAAAGATATGCCCGAATTAGACCTTCATTTTCTTTGGCAAAAATCTCTAGAAACTTGCTGGTCTAGCCTGAAAGCAGCAACCCTGAAAAGAAATCACTTGTTTACAGTCCATAGGTCTTACTGGACCTCAAAAAGACTATCGGAATTTAAAGGAGCCAATATAAAATCTTGTACTAAATGTGGATTGGAGAAGGCGAACGATATTCATATGTTCCAAGAATGCCCTCTACTCACAACCTTTTGGCATGAAGTCGGTAAGACGATATCTATGGTCTTGGGTCACCAAATAGATGTAAGTATTACTTTAATTATTTTTGGGATTCATCTTACAAGGGATGTGGAGATAAGTATTTTGACTAAAAATCAGGAAAGACTATTATTTGTACTAATACTACTGGCAAGGAGAGAGATCTGTATCAACTGGATTAAACCAGCTCCTCCTCTGCACGCAAACTGGCTGAACTCTATATTAACAACGAATAAATTGGATAGGAAAAGGAACATAAGTAAAAAGTCAAATTTCTGGGAAATATGGGAAAAACATTTTCAAATACCAAGCTAATACCTCAGTAAGACCCGCTAACTACATCCAATGATTAAAGCGATGACAATAATTCAGGTGGAATAAGTTCTTCCGAGTAGCCAGGATGGTTAGCTCCCCTCCTTACCAAAAACAGAATTATTGGTAATGATAAAGGATAAACGAGAAATCTGTTTATAATCAACACCGAAAGGGATACTCCCCAACTCAGTTCGTGATACATGGGGCAGTGAAGGTAAAGAACGTTGAAATAACAGACTCCCGAAACTCCTTATACATATAATCGCAAAATGAGGATAAAAAAAAAAAGAAGGATGGAATGCTGAGTCAGGCTCGCAGCTAGCGTTCCCACTCTACTCATCCCAGTTTCAAACTCTGACATGTGACCTGCCTCCGGGGCCGGGGTCAGACACGTCGGGTGCTTAATTTGTAAAGGGTGCCAGGGCCCAAAGCCCTGCTCAGAAGCCGCCGGCAGGAGCAATTCAACGTCTGCGTGCTGAATACCAAGGCTGAGTAGTTTTAAACCCATCTCACGCCTCTTTAATCCAATTCCAGACATTCCCTGCCGTTTATCTTACTTTTGCAGGTTCCTGCTCTGTCCCTGTGTGCCGGTTATTTCGTCTTTCTTTTCGTCTGTCTTTCCCCCCTCTCTTGAATTTGGAAAACATCTGATGGGTAAAAATAACTGCCAGTCCCCAAAAATAAGTTCTGATGCCCCCCACCAGCTCAAACCAAATACCCTTTGTGTCCTATTTGTCAATATTTTACTCAGCCCTTAGCTGCAATGATCTGTTGCAGGATTTTACAGCTACCCAGAGGACATTGAACTCCTGCTAAGGCTACAAGGCCAGCAGGGAACTCCCTTGCTAACTCTGTCAGCTGTCTCTTCCATGGGTGTCAACCAAATCAAAGTGAATTTGTATTCAGCATTTCCTAATGAGCAGCGTCAGTGCTGGCAAATTTGATCTCTAAGGTGTACTATGTGAGTAGAATTTAATTGAGCCTTCTCAAGCACATACAATAAGATATCGCACAGAATAATAGTGAGCTGCTTGAACGCTCCTTAATTAGCCACATCAGACCCTAAGTTCCCTCCATTGTTTTACATTGCTCCTAATAGTGCGTGTTAGATTGCTACGCATAGGCCTTTCATGACTAAGATTTATCATTCACGCACAACTATTTCAAAGGTTTACTCCTAGTCAGAGGCGTGGCTCTTCAAAGAGACTTGTGTTTCAGTTTTCAAATACCAAGAGGGAGGACATAGTAGGATGCTATCAACTTTAAATTCAATGTTACACTTCAAATTAACATATTAACATACATGTAAGCCTGTTCCAGTCAGAAAGTACTAACCTTGTACTCTGGATCCAATGGGAGCAATTCTCTCTTCCACCCCCCACCTCCTCCATTAACGACCAATAACACAAGGATAGGAGTCCAGCGGTAGAAATCGGAAATTGGAAACGTACTAGAGAGAAAATAGAGACTCTACATTTCACTACTCAGCCATGTCACTTATGCTGGGTGCCAATGTCTGAAGGGCAAAGTGGGTATCTAAAGACAATTTAAGATATGTACTTTGATATGAAAAAAACGGAATTCCTCTTAATTGCCTCGCCGAATCAATCGGCTAATATCGGAGAATGGATGAAGCAACTTACAGCTCTAAATTGCCTTCATCACAATATAGATTCCACAAGATCACTTGGAATACCCCTTGACAAGAACCTGAATATGCAGGAGCACATCAGCTCTGTCACTAAAGGTGCCATTTTCCAAATCAACATATTATAAAAAGTCAAGGAGACCAGGAAGATCCAGAATGTAAATTTAGCAATGTAAACCAAGCAGCGGATGCAGTCTCAAGTAAGCTTCCGGAACCATACTTTAGCCTGTCACGACATGAGTGTTGCCGGTCACACGGGATCTTCCCTAACCGCACTGGCGCAAGAATCTAACTTGCAGTCCGCACAAGCGGCTTGCTCCAACTTGAACTATCGTCACCTTGGAACCCTGCTACCCGGTCTCAGCCTTCTGGTACGTCACCCCTCGTACCTGCACCCATACCTTTACTTATATGGTCCCACGCTGGTCACTCTTTATCTTGCCTCCAAAGGCAGCCTGGCCATTGACGCAGGCAATGAAGTCATATGTAACCAGGCATGCTTATTAAAATGACCTGAAGATGATCCCCGTATTTTCTTAAAGGATCGAAAAGCCGTCGACACCTTGTACACCATAAACGCCTGTTTAAAATATCCTAATTTTTGTGTAATTGTGTCTACTGTATATTCTGTTTGTTCAATGAGAAATGTGCTGAAAACAAACATTTTCCCTTGTCTGAACCCCTCACTTTATGTTGTACGTCTTTCTTGCTAAAGTTGGATACAGGCTTGTGTCCCACTTAAAACTGCTTCTTGTTTATTCTTTGTAAATATTGAATTGATTGCACATTAAATATCTGTCCAGCTGGACAGATTTCTACAATATAGGACTGATTGGGTCTATATTTATTGTCTTTCAACTATTTTTTGTCTGGGAACCACTATCTTTAGAAAAAAACTTCCAAATCAACATCATAAGGAAAATCAAAATCTTCTTTACCCTCGACGACTTCAAAGCAGTAGTACAAGCCGAAGTCATTTCCTGGTTGGACTATGGAAGTGCAACCCTCTGTGGCCTACCTAGATCAATGCTAGCCCCTTAAAGGCCTTCCTTTAACTCATCTGCTAGGCTCATCACAGGATCCAAAAGATACAACCACATCACTCCTGATCTACTTGCTCTAAATTGAATCCTGTTTGAAGCAAGGATTGAGTTAAAAATCGCATCCATGACCCATAAAGCACAACATCTTAACAACTCATTGTACCTAGCACAAAAAGTGGAGCTATCTGCTGGCCGTAGATCTTCCAGAAGCTCAAGGACTTTATTTCTAAAACCGCAGAAATTCTGTAAAAAGAAAACCTACAATCGAGCTTTCTCTGGTATTGCCCCAAGGATCTGGAACTCCCTGCCCCCTGAAGTTAGACTGAACCCCTTGCCTGCATCATTTAAAAAGAAATTCAAAGCGCTACTAATGAACAAGTTCTTGCTCTAGGGCTCGTGCTCCTCAATAGCCTTCATTATTTACTACACTTGCCATACTATGTTCAGTTCTGGACTCCTACGATCTTGTATATTCTGTGACGAATTAGCCCCATTACTGACCGCCAGCTTTTTTCCGACCCACCACATCTTGATTAGCTCTCGATCTTGTAGTTTGTTTTATTGTTTCTTCCTTCCTGATATTTTGTAAAGCGCTCTGTTAACCTCTTGGGTCATGTTCACACTTTATAAAACCCTATAAATAAGTAAATAAATAAATACATAAATAAAAATAACAGTTACTCCTAAAATGAAACTTATGAGAGCTGAATAATTTAAATATGCATTTATCAACACCTCTCTCTATAAGTATGGTAACTACTTCAAGCTTATACTATGCGGTACTAGAGGTGTTATACTTTCCACTTGAAACTTGTTCCACTGCAAGGTCATTAGGAAACATTAATAGTTGGTGATTCCTATTTCAGCAACTCGTATGCATATTACTAGAATGCTACATAATTATATATACAAATTATGTGTAACATTGTCTTGTTCTGAGAATTCCTCCTGTTTTGTCACAGGATTACCTTAAGTGAAATGTATATAGACTTTAGAAAATTTCAAAGTAAAATGTCCAAAACAGTTCAAAGTTCTTTTTCACTACACTGTCTTATTTTTGGATAGGTACCTAGGGGCAGTTTTACATGGAACTATCGCATCTGCATAGATGCGTCAGTTTCCTTGAGTCACCTCCAAATGTCCTTGCGCCACCATGGATGCGCTGTATTTACCATACAGTGCACCATGGCGCAAGGAATTACAGATGCTCAGAAATTCTGACGCATCTGTTGGAAGAAAACGGACGCATTGTTGGAGTTTGTCACAAAAGTGACGCAACTCCAGCAATGCGCCAGAAAACATAGGGAGGTCCCATGTAGAATGCCCTGCATCAATCCTTCCGCCTGGCCTGAGCAGGCGTAGGGATTTTGACGCAGTGAAGGCGTAGAGTGACACCGTGAAATCTTGTAAATTTCACTGCGCCAGTCCTATGAGGCTTTTTGCATGGGAATGCCCACCCTGCATACATTATACCTGGCGTAGGTATAATGTGACGCAGGGGTTTAGAACGTGACGCATCTCCCTAGATGCGTCACGCTGTAAATGGGCCACAACTTTTATGCTACCGATGCGTCACAAAAGTGACGCAGCGGCGGCGCAAAAGTGACGCAAGGGGCATGTAAATCTGCCCCCTAGTTCTTACATAGAATATTGGGCCCCCTGGTCTTCTCAGAACACTTTTTCCTGCAGGACCTCAGTGTATATTAGGCATTGTCTTGTTTTCTATCTCCGCTACGTCAAGTTCTCACTACTGTACTCCTGTTGGGTAACTAAGTTACTTAATTTGGGGACTTTACTCTAATTAGCGAGTTCAAACAGCTGTGACTTAGGACGTTAAATGTGTTAAACCCAGGTACAGTATGACAGTACAATAACACTCAACTTCAATTTCCACCAGTGTTGAAACTGCAATGCCCGCACCAACCCATTTAGGAACAACTCAAACAAGTTAGGGTTTTCACTGTGACTTCAGATATCTTTCTCTGCAACCAGAGGCTAAAGAGGGTTCATCCGGTTCTGGAATCTTGGTCAATTTATAAACGCCCAAAAACAGATTGCATGGTTGAATTATCACATGATGCTGTGGGACTGGAGAGTGGGCAGTATGGGTGCTCTACAATATACCATGAATACGTAGTAGTCTAGCCTCACCAGCTAGATATCTGGCAGTTTTGATGATTATTGGCCTATATTTTCTTCTTCTGCCTAATTCCCAGCCTCAATCACCTCCCGGAGAAAGCTCTGATTGCTTGATTTTGCTACCAATGGAGAGCCAAGTCCCCAAAGTGAGTGGATTTGTTATTGTACTGGGGTGCAATAGAATTGTCGCCTCTGGGATGTCGGTGGCAAACAACAGTGGTTACTGGGCAGTATTGTATGTAGGAGCTCACTAGCACAAGAGAAGGTTATACTGACAGAAGGACTGCAAAAGAGGCCAAAGAAACACATGCCAGTCCCACTCTTATCTAATAGTTGGAAAATACACACCAGTTCTCAGCTTACTACCGAATGCCAGATTGCTCACTCTAAGAATATATAGCAGGACAATGCTGCCAGAAATCTGAAACAAACTACAAAACATCACTAAACAAGCACTTCAATTGCTATATTAGTGGTGGCAAAAGAACATGCTTCAGGGCCTTTGTTTCCAAAAGTACATCCCTAGCCAGTCTTTAGTTAGCCATTCCTGCAAACTGATAAAGAGCGGACACCAGCAATATCACACGTGGATCTATAGGAAGAAGACGTGCAGCTGCTACAGGCTGGGGCTGAGTGCGACCATCTTTCTCTCAAGTCTCTCCTGCCCTTGAGGTCCTCTAAATTCATCCTGACAGAGTGACAACGCAATGTGTTATCTCAACATGCCAAGGGAGGGCGGTCCAGAGCACTGAGGAGAAGCTCATAGCTTCTGCTGCTGAATTCTGCTCAGAACACCCACAGCACGTCTGTGCATCCTGGGGAAGATTGGGTCCACAGAAACAAATGCAAGTTTCAGCTCTGGAATATGCACAATCAAGCATTTTATTCAGGCCCAACAAGCTGGTCAAGTTCCTAATTGGTAAGGTATGGCGTGTGCCAAGGCAGGTGCTGCTGCACGCATGTTGTCTTTTCGAGGATAAGGGATATCTTGTGATGGATTCCATTAAGATGCATTGCTTCAGAAATATGTAGCTAAGTCACTTTCGTTGTTAGCAGAGGATCATGTTTTGCACTCACTTCCGCAATAAAAAGCATAAAGACACCCAGGCTTTGCACTTTCATATGGATGTGCACGTGGTATCCTATTTCCACATGAGTGTTTGATGGTTCTTTTAAAGGCACACCATGCAAGAGTGTCACACAGTGGTGCTTGTTGCAATTTGTATAAAAAGTCGAATCTGAACAGGCACAGACATAAACAAAATATGCAACATGCCCCATCACCAAAGAGAAAGCATGCCACACGTCTTGTCTGTAGGGGCGCTTTGTAGTGCTTTAACTTAGCTTATAACTCATAAATGCATCTGTACTTTTGCTGAAGCTGCATACTGTATACTTAGTAACAGTATACATCGGTGGCAAGGAATACCCATTGTACCAACTTGCAATATTCTTTATGCGACTGTGTCGAACACGCCTATGGGTGAGTCACACTCTCTTTCTGCACATCCAGTTAAGGTTGGTTCTCTCTCAAGTGTCCTTCTCAGGTAGCCCTCCAGAAACAGCAGTTGTGTAAAGTGATGCCTCTTCAGCAGGTAGCACAGTGGCTGGCTTCAAGCAGGAGCACAGATAACAAGGGCATAATGAAGTGTACGATCTCTGCACCTGGCTGCCATCAGTCTTCCTGAAGCACTAATAAGAGATATTCAAAAGGGCAGGCCCGGCCTAGAAACCTCTCCCCTTGCACTACAGACACTGCAATCCCGCTCCTGGCCCTTACCATCAACCAAAAGGCAGTGCTCAGAAAGAGCCAATCAGCATGTCATTGCTAACAAAGTCTTTGTTAAATTCCTGAAGGCAGTCCTCCTCCCGGCAGTGTTTGGATCTCCACCCTCCAACCACAGGAACTCTGTAGTGAGGAGGATGGCAATAATCTTCCGATGTCTGGGAAAGCTCTCTTCAGCCTCCATTTTATGCCATGCAAACCTGACCTGAGCCAACATGAACTCCTGATTGTTGCTTCTCCGCTTTTAGTTTCAAAAGACCATCTCCCTACTTTCCATAATCTGCATGCCTCCTTTCTGAGTACAGCCTACCGACTCTATGTTGCATGCATTTTTGCCCTAATCTCTATTATTGTATTTCTGAAAACTGATCACACCAGATTTCAAAGATCACTACCTCTCCTTCTTTGTAAGTAAATCTCCTGCAGCCTAAAAATGCCTAATCTTCTTTGGCCTATCTATTAATCCCAGGAGCCATTTGTATAAACTCACATAGGCCCCACTAATGGTCTCATGTAACGCCTACTAATTTATAACACCTACTAATTTAATCTACCAAATGGAAACTGGGGCAAATACATGGCAGGGTTTCCTTGAGAGCACAAGACTAATCTCACTGACCAACAATAACCAATTACCCCTCGATTAATCACTAACCTTGGGTTCTGGAGTGGTGTGCTGCTCTGTGTAAAGGGCTTCAAAGACTCATGAGTGATACTAAGCACTATATATCAGCAATTACATTACTGTACAACAGAATACAGCTTGACTTTCAGAACACTTTCTGTATTCCCTAATGTCCTCCAACAAAATTCCAAGGAAGCAACTGTTCTTGCGCAAAGGAAATACTCGATCCATGTTGTAAGGTCCTGGCTAAAGCAATACTGTATCATGATTGTCTAGCAAAGATGCCCTGAAACAAGAGAAAGTTATACCCAGATATTCAAGATGAAACAGGAGTAAGTTATACCAGATATTCAAGATGGCAGCTGCCATCTCCAAACCAACGAGAGTTCATGACATGTTGGTAAATGTAATTTATCTCCGGGGCACCATTTCATAGTGCATTCACCTCACATGC